>NC_135151.1:23301003-23960717 GCF_050948215.1 Halictus rubicundus
TCCTGTGTAAGCGTTCGCTCGTGTGCGACGGTCGTGCTCGCCATGGTATCAATTAAATCTCTGATTAGCGAGCCCTTCGACTCCGCTACCAGCCCCGGTCTAGCCCCTTTGAATCTCGTTCGCGATTGTCGGTCGTCCGTGCTAACTCGGACCGATCGAAGACTTCCTCCGCCTCGACCCGTGCGAAGATCAGCTCCCGAGATTTCGACGACCCGACCGAATATTTTTCTGCGAGCAGAATCCGCTGAAGCTTTGCCCGGGATCGCCGGGCGCCGAAAATATATTCGATTTTTATTTCGGCGACCCTCGCCGCGGCGCTCGGCCGTCGAGCGAGACCTTGGAACGGCGAGAACGGCGATCGACTGCGCGAACTATTCACCTTTTTTCATTTCCGCAGCCAAATGCCGCTTTTCACGGGGAATGGTTCTCTTGTTCTCTTGTCTTTCTTATGGGGACGTTTTTCACGTAGTGGAACAAGATTTTTCAGCTCTTTCTGAAAAAGGGCGATGAGTATTTTAAACCTTGTGTTAATGCTCGAGCGCCCGAGGACCTACTTTCAATTTATTTCACGAAGAGCAAAATTCCTATAAATTTGTACTTCCGATTGACGATTATGGACGATTGTCAATTGATTTATATTTGAGGCATAGGGAGCTACATTGGAGGTACTAAGTCTAATGGGCTACGCTGCTATTGAGAGTCGTAGAAAATGTTAAGTTTTGAATTAACTTGCGAAAATTAGTTTGCGATTATTGTTTGCCTTAGTAACCCTCTGGTTTCATAATTCAACGATAACGCATTAAATAATACTGGATACTCTCTTTTTGTCTTTGGCCACGAAACATCACTGATCGTAGTCGGCAATGAGAAATAGCATCTGTCACTAGGTAACATCTCTGTATCTCCAATTCACATATGTAAACCAAAGTAAAATTGTAAAGTGCAAAAGGAGATTAAAATCGCTAAAAGAACCATGTCTGATCTATAAGGAAAGCCAAAGAAAATGTTGAAATTAAAATAAATTTCCACTTAAATTAGTGTTGGAATCGCGTTGATTTCACAGCGGACTTCCCGCGTGGTAAAATGATCAAATGGGTCGGTCGTACGTAACAACTAGAGCGTCCACGTAGCAACAAAGTGAAACCGAGGCTGGTTGGGTCCGGAACGCGTCGAACAATTGTCCTGTCGATGCCGGAACTCGATCGCGCCACCTACGCGAACGCGGAGCTCGGGTCGAGTCTCGCGAATAGGACGAAACGCGGTTTCTCGGAGAAATTCCACGAATGTCTGGGAGCTATCGCGCGGGGCCCTCGATATTTTTTAACGAACGACGTTGGGGCGAAACCGGGAACGGCATCGGCCGAAGAATTTGGCATCGTATACGCGTCTCGTTGGCCGGCGAAACGGAGCGGCGGTCATAAATCCTGGCCTGGCCAGCGACAAAATAAAACGGAAATCGAGATTCTCGGTGAGCCGCGCGAATCCTCCGGCGACCTGGCGGGGTCGAGCTGCTGCCTGCGAACCACGCCGGCAAATAAAACGTATCGGACGAGAACGTGGGAGCGTGGCGTGGCGTGGCGCGGCGTGGCGCACAGCTCGGAGCGTCGCATCGCGTCGTGCCGTAGCGTGCCGTAGCGTGGCGTGGCGTGGCGTGGCGTGGCGTGGCATGGCGGGCAAGGTCGTCTCGTCGCGTCCAGGAAAAGCTGAAAAAGCGTAGATTTATGAATGCCGCGTATCCAAGCGGTCCTCTCAAGGCTCGTCGCTACCCGCGGAGCACAGAGCGATCCTTCATGTTCACGGAGACACCGTTGCCACGCCGCTGGACGACAGAACTAATGGTCGGAAGAGGTCCGAAGTGGTAGGCAGCCGCGCTTGGTAACCAAGCTTGTTCGACACTGGCTTCGCCCGTTGGGAACGGGTGCGGTGCCACGTTATTTATGCGCTTTAACCGATTCCACGTTTCGCCTCGCTCGTCTCGCGATGCACGGATTTTTCCAAGCTTCTTAGGACCTTGGTTGGACCGCATTCTGCCCGCGAATTTCGGCGACAGCAACGCCGAATTGAAATTCTGAAGTCCCGATGGTCGAGGGACGCCCTTCTTCAAGGACGTGTCTTCTAGGAACGTTTAGGTCGCGCGATAGGGTCTCCAAGTTGTAGTTGTTTTTTTAAGAAAGAGATCCGTGAGACGTGGTCGTCGTGTTTACTAGGCCAGTTCCAATCTGTTCAGAGTTGACGTCCAATCCCAGTTACAATAATCATCACGTTGTACTAATACGTTTCAGGTCTACCTTGTACCCTTTCACAGCTACTTTCGCGGGCCCGACAGTTTTCATGTCATTGTTCGAATTCATGTGCAATTCGAATTTTAACGGAGCAATAGTAACATTAACCCTTTGCACTCGAGTGGTGACTCTGAAGCACCACTAGAAATTGTTGTGGCATTATTTCAAAGAAATTACAAAATTTGTATTTATTAGATCGCTAAAGATTTAAATATTACATGTGTAAATCGGATCAGTTACGTACGAATAAAATGAAAACATTCCAAAACGGAAGAAAAATTTAGTTTCAGAATGAAAACAGCGCCGAGAGTGGAAAGGGTTAAAAACGCGTATTACCGGGAACAAATTAAGGGCGATCCGCGTGGCGGTTGACCGCGTCGCCCAGCGATCTGCGAAGGGCGTATTCTGCAGTTTCATCGAGCGATCCTGATCTGTCGCGTCTGCGAGTTGAACGTAGTCGCCGGATCGCGTGACTGGCGACTTTTTCCCGTGGGTGCATGGTCGCAGTCCGCGGTGCACAGTCCGCTAGATAACTCCATCGCATCCGCCCACTCGGCGATCAGCGGCGCATCTCGCGTCGGCTTTCCGCCAGGTAGCGTCGAAACCGCCCCCGAGCGGTGACTCGGCGCGGTCCTGTTCTCGGAGCCGATTCCGTACGGTGGGTGCAAGAGGCCCGGTCGGGCAGATGCTATTAATTTGTATCGATAGAGGCGGAACAGAGGTGGAACGTGCATGCACATTCGTACGTTCGTTAGTTAATCCGACGTGGACGGAACGAGCCTCCGAAGCGGAGTCGTCTATCGTGAACGCACACGGACGCGAAGCGCGCACCACCACGCGCACACGCGTGACCGAGATAGCCGAACCGTAGGTTGCCGGGCGAGCTTACCTGCGCGAGGCTAAGGAAACCTCACCTACACATCTTACGGCGCGGCGTGCACGTAGACCGAGGTAGTGAAACGTGTGAGTGACACGTAGGAGGATGCTCTCGGCGGGTAATGATCACGATTGAATGAGAATGAGGCCGAGGGAGCCAATACAATTAACCCCGGCAGCATGCCATTGCTAGAATGGAACGCGTTCACCGTGCAAGCTTTACCCGGTCCGATGCGATGCACCGCGCTGCCCTGCAATGCGCTACAGTGCGCTGCAGTGCGCTGCGCTTGTTGGTTCGCCTCGGTCCGCCAGAGTAGACGGCTAGCCGCAACAAAGACTTCCTTCCTCGACCGACTGGCTGCTTCCTTGCGAGGCACGATTATCAAGGCACCGCCGGAACGCGTGCATAGATTTTGGCTAAATGCGCCTCTCCGTCTTGTGTCGTTCGTTCCCTGCGAGCAGATTGCAACCCCGTTTTCGCGAGCGTGCAAGAGCAACAGCCAGGCTCTCAACTCGAACCGGCTCGCTGGCAGACGCCGAGCCGGGCCGGGCCGGGCCGGGCCAGCACGTGCCTTTGACTCATTTCGCGGTGGCAATTATTACGGGATCGGGGCTACAGGTTGATGCACGTACACGTAGGCGAACGATACGGTTCCCTGAAACAGCGTCGATGAATGGAGAAGCGCGACTCGTGCCCGATGCGCGTGGTTCTGCCTCTTCATCTTCATCTTCTTCTCTCTTGGTTTCTCTTGCCGCGCAGTTTGCCTTAGCGGTCGTGACGACTTTATTATTGCCGATATCGCGATAGAAGGACGCGGGTCCCAACGATTCGGGTTAGAAACCGACCGGTTCGTTACTTATTACCGTTAGGATCGTATCATGAGCTCGACCGGGGTCGGCCCGATCCGATCGCGAATACCGAGCCGACGACGGTAGATCTCGCGATCGCCACGGCGGAATTGAAATTAGCCGCGGACGCTTCCGCGACTTCTTTCCAGATCGCACCGAGATCCCGGCGAGCGGATCCACAGTCGGCGGGAAGATCGACGATTTCTCTCGATCCCGCGACCGGTCGCGTCGACTTAATTGAGTCCGACCGAATGTTTATTTCATGCGAGCCCGACTCCTGCGCGCCGCGGATTCCAATCATCACGGTCTACCACTCTTTCTTGCCGAATTGCTCGAAAAACCGATTCGAATAAAACTCGTTCTTCTCCCCAAGGAGACTTATGGTGACCACCAGATTTGTTTGGCTGCAGTTCTTTTCTCGCGGTGACCTTTGTTTTTTCATATGAAACTCTATCTTTTCATTTAGCCATGCTTGCAGCTCCATGATGAATTTACCGACCTAAATGTGTTGACGTACGGAGGTCGTTCGAGGTCATTCAGTGTTGTTCAAATCTGAGCTTCAACACTTTGAACGCCCAACTAGAAACCCGAAAAATTCCATAAAATCAAAGTAAGTTTTTTAATGGAATAAAAATTGAAAAAAATTAAATGTATGATACTGAGTGATCCTCCAACTTTATTGCATGTTACAGATCCTGATCAATTTTAGTGCAATGAATTTATCAACGTAAAGATTCATTTTAAAACCTGCACAAATAATTCCGTCACCCGCATACGGGTGACGTGGCATACGACGTGTTCACGTCCTCGGTTAAGTCAAAGTAACACTACCGCTTTGATTTATCTTTGGTTATGTTGAGCCTCTTTTAGGGATAGAATAAATTAACCCATCGATGCGCAAGGCTGTCCTCTCGAATGTAGAAGATTGCGCACCGTTTCCCCTCGTTTAACGAAGCCTGGCAGTCGGCCGGCGCGGCGACTCCGTGTACCGCTTTATTGAACCGAACATATTAAGTCCATATACGATCGACGCCGATTTAGATTACGGCCGGCAGGAAAAAATCCCGGGATAAAACGTACGCGTGTAATCCGGCCCAGTAAGAAAGCAGGCCCGCTGCTGTTGCTGCCGCTGATGCCTCCGGGTAAGAGTAATCCGGTTTTCACGGCGCTTCCGAACTATGTTGGACTGCTGGCAGCTGGCGGTATCCGCCGCCACGGAGATGACGTTTCCACCCACGTGCCCGGTGATCCGCCAATCCTATCGAGGCATCTTCAATCTTTTATCCGTCCACGTATCGGGGATCGGGGTACGACGCGCCGCACCGCGCCGGCCGAATTCTTCGTGGGGAATAATCTGGTTGATTTATAAAAAAGGCGTACACCGAGCCGTAACGCTGCGTGGGAGGCTCCTTGTAAAAACCTGCATCGATACTTTTCGATTGGGTAATTCGTGCTGTCGACTCGGAACTTTATCCGCGCTCGGTCTTCGTCGTGTGATTGGAACTGTTCGGATTTTATAGACAGTTTCCTGGTCTGGAATTTATTTTACCCTTAACACTAAACCTACCAAGCACAAAACATATGAAAGTGAAACGTCTTGTAGAAGGGAGAAGATTCATTTTACTTACACTTTGTACGATTTTCATTATAATATGTGCTTAATTTCAATAATTTCAATAATTGTAAAGTGGAAAACCGGTCATTTTGACCGTGGTAGGTTTAGTGTTAACTGTTGAGGCGCATTCTGATCTTCCGATGCATTCCGCAATCTTCGTTCTTTATAGGACAAAATTCCTAAGGACATTTTCTTTGGAAGAATCCTGTTCAATTTATTTTTTCTGTGGGTATATTAGTACCATGTAAATAGAACCAATATTACGTGATTTTTAGTAGATATGGACAAGATGAAATTGGCTTCAGAAGACTTTTACAACCTGTGGCAATAAGACTTCTTCTGATTCAAATGTAAACTGAGAAAAATCTTTACGCTGATCACACGTTAGGAATTACCCGACTTGTCAAACTATGAAAGGAATGACATATTGAAAATCTGCATACGAGGTTGACAGAATAATTATCCGCAATATCGGTGCCCGTAACGTTTGCGATAGTAACATCATTTTCCAGAATAGTCTCTCTGGTTTTTAGCACGGCAGGCTTATCATCCTGTCAGCTTTTGTGGCTCTCTTAAAAAATGTTTCTATTGAAAACATTGTTACCGTAGCAAACTTAGTAATTATCTTGCGGATGACTATCGACTCGCGTTGCCACGTGAAGTCACAGTGTCTTCACGGAACGATATCAATTTATCATCCGAGAATTGATTCATCGCAGGCGTGTCGCGATCGGGCGGCGACTGGTTTTCTTCTCGCCGGTTGCGAGAACGGTTTCAAAATTTGCTCCACCCGGTATACCGGTCGCGTAAGTATGCACGGTGGTGCTCGGTTGTCCGGCGATCCTGGTTTTCGCGTCTCAAGGTAGCCTGGTGTCGACTTCCAAGGCCCCTCGTCTGTCGTGACGCGTTAGTTCTTGCCACCGCGGGGATGCGTGCATCGGTGCATCGTTGCATCGTTGCATCGGTCTACCTGCGGCGTTCCTCCGGTTCTCCCGGGCTGAAAGCCGAGAGGCGGCCGCTTCTTGCGGAAACTGCAGCCGCCGCGCTGCCGCAATTAGCGCGAGTTCCCGATAAAATAATTGAAATTCAATACGCGACGGCGCGGCTCGGCTCGGTTCGGCTCGGCGCGTCTCGGCGCGTCACGGACGCGTTTTCTCGTGCGCGTTCGATGCAGACGTTGCACCGAGGGCCGGTATCGCAATTTCCACGCTCGACCGGCACGTCGAACCCGCGCCAGACGTCGCAAGTTGCCGCTCATAATTAATGTACCGGCAACAATGGCCCCGGGGCCGCTCCCTTTTAAGGAAAGTTTTGCGCGAGAGCATCGAATTTCACGAGCCCGACGCCGCTGCAAGCTTGTTACGCGATTAATAACGGATGTTATCGCGGGAAAATTTCGTGTTTCCGGGACGGAATTATCGACCCGCGTTGCAGACGTTCCTGCAATGCCTCCGCCGAGGGTAGCACGCCCGCCGATATATCGCCGGACGAAAGTATCGGCTCGAACTTCTGCCAGACGACGCTAATAGCACCAGCATTTGACAGAAACTAACGAAATTGACGAGCGTCAAATGCCGCTAATTTAGATATCGATAGACAAACTCGTCGCGAAAAATCTTTTAAAGTCCATTTGCCTAGTTTAGATTGTCACACTCACGCAGACAGGAATCGATAAATACTCCGGCTTAAATAAACCTGTCAGGAAGCTTTCGACTTGAAATCACTTGACAAGAGACCCACAAGCTGACAATATATTTTCTTGCTGCTTTCCTTGCGTGCAAGAATTAATTAAATAATTCGCTGGCCCATTGGATAAAAGTTCTTGAGAAATTTCAGTGGCAGCGTTATTTGGCGAATCGAATAGTTATCAGCTCGAAAACTCGCGAGCCGGGATAAAAGCAAACGGAAACTCCGACGGCGGCTCGGTGACGCGATCGTGTTAAAATTTAATTTGCCCGCGCGTTCGGAGACACCTCGACGTCGGGGGCAGGTAGCCCCGGAGCCACGTTGGCCCGGGATGATAATGTTCAGGTAAACACACGTCCGTTACTATGACTGGGAGCCGGTGTTTACGATGCGGGGAAACTGTCGCGGCGCGTAACATCGCCGTCAGTCTGGCTCGCCTGTAAACTTTTGAGACGGTGCAGCACGGTATCTCATACGGCCGGGGAACTTCCGCGACTGATTCACGGTCGCAACGCGGTCCATTCTACGGGAGAAGTAAAGCGCTAATTGAAGCTCATCGTTCCGATCCGGAATGCCGCGGTCATCCACTAATTACGTTCAGGCGAATTCCCGTGTATCCCCCCGTCGTTCGCGGTCGACGCGGTGGCGTTTCATCGGCTTTCATGCGAGTTTCACGTCGCGTTTTAATGCCAACCGAATTCAAAGGGAGACCGTCCGACGCCATCTTCCGCCGCGTTTCCGCGCGAAGATGGCCGGCGAACCAAACTCTCGCCCATCCTAAATACGGTTTCTCGTTGATGGACGCTATTCCGAGTGCACGAGCCTCGCAAAATGAGAAACAGGATAATTGAAACGCTGCAATACGCACCGCGCCACAACTTCCGCCGATGGCGCTCTTTACGTCCTCCTAGTCAAAGGCCTTGTCCACCTTTTCATCTTCCGGCGGCTAGCTCGTAAGCTATTTATATTTGGTTTAATATTAGCGCCATTTTGAGAGCACCGTGCATCGTTTCCTCGTATCTACAATAGGAAAAAGGGGCAGATGGAAAAATTAATTTGAAGTTATTCTGATTTGGGAATTCGATCAAGAGGACTCTAATTTCGGAAATATATTTAGAAACATTAATATTAATAACCAAATTGACTCCAATTGAATTCCATCGGCAGGACCCTAGATTTGAAAGTAGATTCATAAAAATTGATGATCGAAGATCCAAGAGCACCAACCACGGGCCATAAATTTCCCAGAAACGAGCTGGTTTCTTTTTCACGAACAGTTGAAGCGCGAAGCGGAAGTTGAGGCGGTCGAACGGCGCGGTTTTAATTTCGCCGCGTGCCGTGAACGGATGATTTTTCTGTAGCAAAGGAAAAGCAATTTCCCCCCGACGGGAAATAAATAAATAATGAGGGAACGCAATTAAAACTTCACTCCTCGGGTAGGAGGAATTCTTGGCGGTAATCGACCGGGAACTTCAAAGTGTCGGGTAGAAGTAACTGACACCCGGCACACCGAGCAAACTGATAGCAATTTCATTTAACTTCATCCGCCCGCTTCCTCCTCTCTTCGATCATCGCGCGGCCGATCGCCAATTTTCACGCACTTTGCTGGATTTGCTACGCTGACAGTTCCGTGTTCACCGTGGAAGAGGAAATGGGAATCATCTCGGTTGTCAGGATAAACCGACTGGGAATCGAGGTCTCTCCTGCGGGGGAGGGGGGCCAGAGTCGAAGGAAAAGGTGTTTCCAAGGCAGGTAGCATCACCTGTTCCAACGTGCTCTTCGAGATCGACCTCGAGGCCTGGAGAGCCTCACAATGCGCCGTAGTTATTTCACCGAATGAAAATACATCGCGATCGGGGCAGGAATTATGTGGCCGGGCATTCTGCAACTCTACCGGCCGGTGCGCGGCAAACAGAAACGCATTAATCAGCGGAAGTTCAGTCATTATAGTCGCTGTACGCTCCTGGGACTGCACTCTGACGAGGATGCGTCCCTTGGCCTTAAAAACTGTTGATCTAGATCCCGCGTAGAGCGTGCGCATTATCAAACCCGTCGTAGCAGGAAGCTTATCCATAATGTAATTTCTTCGAACAACATTTTTCTCTATAGTTTATTTTAACTGCAGATGACAGACTAGAATATTATCATTGTATATTATTTTCTTCATTACACACGGTACACCTTCGTTTTGCACGTTTAGCACGTTTGTATTGAATACAAACGAATTTAGTTACACTTCAGAAACACGTCAGAAACATTTCCTTCGACTGCATCCACAAAATAGCTACATTTTTACAATTGAATCGCTCGTGACATTTTATCCTCGCAAAGCTGAGGACGAACGTCTGTAACTTGGGATAGCAGATTGCAGACAGTCCGAGAACGGAATCTGTGGCTCGTCAATGATTAAACTCGACAGTGTCAACGACTGTTAGAGACCCGGTCTCCGGGGCTAGTATCTCCCCGGTGTTAGAGGTAATTGAGTTCCCGCTGGCCGTCAGCGGGACGAAAATTATCCGGGGACCCATGCACCTCGGGTTACCGAGTGGCCGATACCTGGGGAGCCGGTGACAGGGAGTAAAGAGAAAAACGCCGGCCGGGTACGTAACTTAATAGACCATCGCGACGCTGTTTAATAAGATATTTAGGAGCCGGGTAGAGGCTCTTAATCTACCCGGGTACAAGCGACGCGTCCGCAGGCGCGGCAACCGTCCACCACGAGGGAGCCCCGCCTAATGGGACAAGTCCTAAAGCTGGCTTAACTCGAAATAAAAGCCGACGATTTATAAATCTTGCGACCTCGACGCGATACGTACGGCGGCGCTTGTCCAGCCCGCCTCGGCCCTCCGCCTATAGATAGATCTCGCACGGTAGAGTAACGAGGAAACTAATTGAAACAGATGGACACCGGGAGCAATTACGATTTCAGTCGAACGTAATTATTAGTTGCACCCATCGGCTTCTTCTTTCTCTCTCTTCCTCTCTCTCCCTCTCGTTCGACCGGTGAATATACGGGGACACGTCATCTGCGCGCGCTAGCAGCGATCACGATCACACGCGGCCCATGATTATTAGCGAATAAAAATGGCGAACGTGTTCGACCGAGCTGGTTGGAAAAAAAGGCGGATAGACACGATATAGACGGAGTTGTGCATGGAAATACGAACGATACCCGTCCGACCAGCTCCGCTGATGGACGACAGTTATTAACGCAATTTGATCGGCAGGGATCTCGGTAGAATAGTCAATGGGGCAACATTCTTCAGCCGTTAAACTGCTCCGTAATCTCTTATTTCCGAGTAACGTCATCCTGCATCGCAATATCGGGGAACGATTTATTGGTTGTAGATCGCCGGCCCTGTATAACACGCTCGGCCGTAGCCGTCCGACTTTATTGTGACTGTAAGTGTGATAGTTCTCGACTTAAATACCGTGTATCGAACGAATGGGTTCGTTTAATATCAATTTACATACAGTTTGCACGGCCCCGGTGTCGGGGCTCGCTGCCCAACCGGTATCCTCGATCGATCCGCTCGCAGTTTTTAGCTTTCCGTTCGACGCGAGGCGGCGGGGCGCGTTCTCCGCTCTCGGAAACAAAAATTCTTGGAAGCGTTACCATCTAATCGATCGCGGCGGAGTCACGTTTTCCAAGGCCGTTACGTTCCGGTTTAGCCATTCTCATCTCGGCCGAGCGATATCCCCAGGCGATCATCAGCCCGGGCACAGGAAACCCGTCGACGATGAAAGATCAACTCGCTAATGCAATATCAGGCCCACGGTGGGCAAAGATAATAGCGTAACCGCATTACGACACGATACGTCAATTAACGTCGCCGCGGCCCGCTGCAACGGCCGACGAGAAACGGCGCACAGAGGGCTGAACCAACGACGACGACGACGACGACGACGACGACGACGACGACGAGGAGGAACACAACGAAGAGAAACACGATCAACCGGGTTAGGGGACGGAGAGAAGATGGATCGGAGCGAACGAAACAACCACGATTTTCCGTCGATCGAAGGTTCTCGCACGATCGAGTTAACCGGCGCGAGAATTAGCTGCTCGCGAGCCGGACGGTTATCGCTCATAATCCCGTAATCGTCCTCTCGTTGAAGAAAGTAAATAGCCCCCATCTTCGGCCGATTTTATCGAGCGCCTGCCGGCCTCCGTCGTTTAATGAGATGCAACCGCCGCCGCCGCCGCGTTTTTGCATAAGCCCGATAACGGCCGTGTGTGCGCGCGCGCACGCTAAATCGAGTTTCGGTTTACGCGGTTTCGCGTGTTAATGCATCTGTCTTCATTGATTACGCTCCGAGAACGAGCATTCCCGACGGGACTCGGCGAATAACGCGCGTTCGTTCTCGGTTAAACCGGCGCCGATCAAACGGACGATAATTGGGCCCGCGTAACACTCGCGAAATCGGCACGCGATCTTACCCGCTGGTTTATCTTGATCAGTTTCGGCGCGGCGCGGAGCGGAGCGGCGTGTTTTACAGTCGTACGGAAACGCGTTGAGAAAATGCTGACCTTTACCTTGAAATCCACGATCGAATTCTTTCGGACCTGCGTTTGCGATTAATTTACACTAAAAACCTACCACCGCCGGTCAAAATGACCGTTCCAGATACTTTATTTTACAATTACTGAAATTGTAAAGATGCTTTGCAAACCGCACAAAATCCACGTAAATTCAATCTTGTCATTCTTATAAGACAACATGTATTAGTTACTTTTAAGGCTCGTTCAGTGTTAAACGCGGTTGAACGAGCGAGCACTTGGTCAATGTTATCGGTCGGATGCTAATTGTCTGTTATCATCGAAGACTTTGTGCTCTTTTTATTCGCTGCCAAGAATAATCATTCCCGTTAATTTATTTCCGAGTTTTTGTCACGGAGGAGTCATTCTTTCATGCTAATTCTCGAGACGTTTTAATGGAAGTGTAAATATATCGCCCGAGGCTATGTTGTTCGAGGCATCGAGAAATCCATCAAACTAACTGTATCTCCTATAAGCTTTTAAATCGAGGTTTTTACACGTGTCTTTCAAGGAGATTTTACAAAGTTTGTATACTTAATATTTAATTATATGCCTCCTATTTGGTATTGCTTCGGATTTATCGTTCGACTTTGGACAAACTTTCAGGTAACATAAATTTAACGAGGTAAGGATTTAATGTGAATTTAATAAACCTTCGTAAATCGAACACTTAAAATATGTTACAAAGAATTCGACTGATATACACGTACAGATGAAGATGTACCTTACCCATGAACGAACGAAGATTAACAACATTTCTCACGAAAAAATCCATTAAAGGTAACACAGTCGATCCTTCATGGATCATCTACGGAAATACACATTTACATGAACGTTCGCAGCCAGTTCGCTCTCATTTCGAATGAAGCACACAGCGTTCCAGGAGATTTGGATTTTCTGCAGCCAGACGAGTTCAGCAAACCGGAGGAGCTGCGCGTGGAAAAATCGCGTTGCGCAGGCAAAGCGATCTGGAAACCTTGGCCGGCGAAAGCGAGGGCGTTTTAAATACGAAGGAACGGTCGCCGGGAGGCGTGGCATTAAAAGATCCAAGTTGCGGGAAAAGTCGTCGCCGAAAGGCGTCCAAAGATATCGCTCTCTTCGCGCTATTTCGCGTTATGTAAATCGTCGTCGAAGTTCCAGGTGCGGCCCCGGCTGCAGCTGCAGCGCGTCGAAGTTTCTGAAAGAGCGGCGGCGGCGGCGGCGGCGGCGGCGTACCATTGAAAGGGGCGAAACCTCCGTGAATTATGGAAATGAAAACGACTGTGCGCGTTATTGGCTCGCGGTGCCGATCGTAATCGGGTAATTGTCGATCGGCGGTCAAAGCGAGCAGGTAGAACAAAAAAGAATCGTGGCGAGAAACAGAGATATATATAGATAGAGGGAAAGGGTTGAAGAGCGAGGGGCGAATTGGAACGTTTCCTGGTGTCCGTTTGGCCGATACGCGAGATACGGCCGATAATTCGCGGCGTTAAACAACCGGAACACACCGGGCAGCAAACTATATAAATCACGGGGAAACATCGTCGTTTCCCGTACGAATCGGCGGCTGCTTAATTCAATTACAATTTATAAGATTATGATCTATCCGGTCCAGTTAATTAAGACCGCGTTCGATATTCCGTGCGGCGCGGTTTTCGTTTTCTTGCGTTTCCCGCGGCTGTCGTATAAATTAACGTTTATAGGAATGTCACGATAGCGTCGACGCGTTCGATCGTTAGACCGAATTATGTGACAGCCGTGTGTGAGCGGTCAATTAATTACCCGCGGACAGCCGAGTGACTAGACAACTCGTTGCTCCTACGAATATACGCGTACACATGGGAAAAGCCCCGTTACGGACGGCGAAGCCTGCGTTCGAAGTCATGCCAGGGCTTATACTTCACGAGGTACGCGTCGCGATGGTGTTGGTGAGACTTCTGAAGTACGTAATTAAGCGGATAAGCGACACGCTTCTCAAAAGGCTTCAGCCGAGAGATTGTGACAGCCGCGATCGGACCCGGCGCGGAGAACTTTTCAGTTAATTACTGATCGAATATGTTCGCCACTATCTTATCGCGATTAGGGGGAAAAATTCGTTTAATATCCCGGTGGTTGGCGCGATCCTTTCACAACGTGATTCAACATTTTCCTCGCCACTCGGATACTGTTACCTCGACGCAAGAATATTTTATGAAGATGAGCATGCTTCCTGGAACATAAAGAATTGAAGAATTTTGCATGAGCATTCGAGATATTCATTGATTGCTTGCACGTCACTACGTACACTGTAATTATTGGCAAAGAGAGACTGTAAATTTGATTTGACTTCTTGAGAAAGTATTTTCGTCGCGCAACAAGGATGCGGAATTAACAAACATTCGTGCGAAGCATCCATGACATGCTAAGCTGTACATATATATGGCAAACTGGAGCGTTCATATCAAAGATTAATAATTTAGAAGGATTAAATTCTTAAATAACTATAGCAATTTTATTCGTAAAGCAACGAGCTATGTCGAATACCATAGTTTGACCATTTCTTTTGCAGCTCTTATCTGGAAAAATGTTGTTCAGCTTCATTTACAAGTCATTTAGTCATTAAAAATTCTATTAACAGGCTCGCGGTAGCTAAGTTCAGGATAAGTGAACTTTAAATTGACGTCTCATTATCCTCGTCACTCACTGGGCTGCTTATGTATTCATTGAAGGAGCTAATGCATATTTTATATCGAAGCTAATTCTCTTTTGATTTCTTTACAGAATATTTCAACTTCTTCACGCTCAACCATATACGTTGTTTCATTTCCTCGCGCAAGTTCTACAAAACAAATTCAATTTCAGGCAAACTTTTGGGATTTCCCTGTTACCAAAGTTCGTCCCACATTTTGTCTCCGCAAGAACTGGTCCGCGGTAAATCGCTCCAGTCTCGATCGGCCAGCACACCGGGTCAGCGCGCGGTCCAAGAAAAAAAGAAAAGAAAAGAAAAGAAACGAACCAGGCCCGTAGACGATAATTCTCTGTAGCGTCCCGTGGTCTCGCAAGTAAGACATCCCCATAAAAAAGAAAGCAGCTTCGCCGAAATCACCGAGAGGAGAGCAATCGGAGTACATCATGCGGGGTGTACTGGTTCTGTATCGCGGGCCGCGTATCCAACAAAGCAAATCCCGCGGGCCGAACGAATCGAGATGGAGGCATAGGTTCAATCGGCTCGTTAAGGCTTCCCGTCACGGTGGGCCGAGTACCGCGCGCGGGTTGCAGCGCGTTGCAGCGCGTCGCATCGCTTGTGCAGCGCGACGCGACGCGACGCGCCGCGGTCCAGGGACATGTTTAAGACCGGTAGTGGGTTGTTTATGCGTGAGCTCGCGCTTATGGGGAGCGAAACGTAATCCATGATGGGACGAGCGTGTCGGACCCTCGGATAGCCGCCGCCGCCGCTCCCCCTCCCTCTCTCCCGTTCCGACTCGGTTTCTTCAGGCTTCTCATCTGGCCGTGCTTCCTTCGGCGAGTCGCGAGTCCGCGGCTACGTGTCCGGGGTATCAAGCGCCGATTCCTCGTACCCGGCTCCTATATCTCTCGCGTGAATACAAACTCGCCGGTGGCGCGGTGGAACCGAGCCGAGCCGAGCCGAGCGGAGCGGAAAGGGACCCGGGTGACCACGGGCGCAGACGAGACCACGACGCCTAGCATGAGGAGAAGAAGAAGAACCGCAGCCGCTTGCAGAAACGTTCAAGCTCTCTCTCTCTCTCTCTCTCTCTCTCTCCCTCTCTCTCTCTCTCCCTCTCTCTCTCTCTCTCTCTCTCTCTCTCTCTCTCTATGCCCGCGTACCGGTGTACCTTTCCGTCCTCTGACGGACGAGCCGCGGTAGCTGACAAGTTGCCCCATTACGCCTATGCTGCATACGCGCCACCCAAGCGCGGGTAGCTCGCGTTCGCAGCGGGATCCCCGTGTTCGCAGTCTCTTAAAACTCCTTCGGCCGAGACTCGCTCGCGGTCTTGGCCTCGTTCCTTCCTCTCCTTCTTTCTTGCACCTCGTGCAGTCGCATCACCACCTCCAACCACCCCTGTCGCCGCAAACGCGGACGGCCAGTCCATTTTCTGCTTCCTGCATCGAGCGACGTCATCCTCGCGACTGTACCTTCGAGCGTCACGCTGGACGTACGAGATTCCCCGTTTCAATGGATCCGTGGACCTCTAACAACGTCTTTGGGTTGTTTGCACTAGGTGACAGTCCTTTTTCAGTGAAGATTTGCACAGCAATTTTTAATCCTCGACAGATCCTGTTAATTCCGACTTTAAGTAAGAGGTTAGCCCTTGTCCTATAACAACGAGACCGATTTGTGACGTAGATTCAGGCGGAGTCTACTAAATACGAATGGTGTTCATTTCTTTGATATCACAATGCAATTTTATTTTCTTGTTATCGATATTTAACCCTCTATGTGCCGAATTTTGTTCCGTTGGTATCTATCCGCAGACAACTTGCATTTGATATTTCAAGTTGATGGCGCTGCGAACCGTCATCAATATTGTCATTGATGATCTCAGAGACATTGTATAATTAAGACGTATACGTCATCTTGAGAAAAAACTAAAATTATTGACCTGAAAGTTACACGTGCCCATAGAGCAAATGCACCAACAAATTGTTAAGGACGAACAAGTTCTAATGTAGCTGCGAAGAAGAACTAAAAATGACAAGAATAGAGATTCTATAGGTATTCCGCAAACATTACCCTAAAGACGCGGGGTTTTTCGTCTCACGAGTGGACCACGGATTTCCCAGAGTTTTGGGAAATAACGAGAAGGCGATTCCCACAGCGATGCAGCTCGATAGGAGAAGAAATAAAAGCTAAACGTCGAAACGCGATTGCGATGTAATAAATATTCAGTCGCGACGCGACGCACGGTTTCTTGCGGACATTAAATAATTTATTAAGACCGGGACGACGCGCGACCGGGCAACGAAGGTCGCCAGGTGCGGGGATTTTTATTGCAAGAAATTTCATCTCGTCGAATAACGAGATTCTGATGGGAATGTTTTGAAGCCTGCTCTCCTGTATTCGGAATGGCTTTGCTTTACGCGTTCATATTCCCTGCTTATTGCGACAACTTTCCCATTGGCAAGCTTCCATATTCATAAGACTTCGGAAACGGCTGCGGGAATAATCATAACTTCATGCGCCGGGCCCGAAGCACCTCGAAACAAGAAGAACTCTTATTAAAAGTTGTAAGAAGTACGTTCGCGAATTTTATTACATTTACATGATCCGCCGCCTGTAATTCCGCCGGGAAGCGTCACTTTTTAACTAAATCCACGGCAAGTTCTCGCCGTCGGGCGGTGTCCTCCCCGCTTTCAGCCAGCTTCGGAACCGGAAACGGCCGAAGAAAACACCGGGACTTCGCGCGCAAAGTCGAAACGAGTTTCTTTATCGGGAACGACTTCAACTCGGTCGGACGTTGAGTGGAAAGTATCCTCTCCCGTTTGCCAACTTTCGCGAAGATTCGCCTGCGTTTCTTGCGTCGCGCAATTACGCGAACTATGACACGTTCGCCCGCGGAACTTCCCCGGTTGCGTCAGCCCTCGTGGAGGCTAACTCGCAGGAGACCTTCTTCCGATGTCTTGCGGTTATTTAAAAAGGACTCCCGGAGTCCCGGAGCTTCCCAACGCGGCCCACACTGTGCAGGATCGCGAACGGAAGGACGAGCTCTGACCTAGTCGCGTTCGCCTAGTCGCGAACTTCCAACGTCTTCGCACAATGCTTCCTCCGGGAGAAGTTTCTTCGCCGCGGAAGCGCATTATCGCTTAGGCACTTGTCGCTTCCCAAAGACTTCACCGTCCGAGCGATCCTGTTCAAGTTCCACCGGCAGTTTTGTCTCGGACACCCGCGCATAAATCTGCGCTGAAAGCAGCGCGCTACCAGACGCGAAACGACTCCCTGAACAAAAATAAATAAAAAATTTTAGACTGAGATATTTTTACTCCATATCTAGCACTTTAGAAAATTTAGGATTTGTAATTTTTAGGATTTGTAAGTTTATCGAATGCGCGTTGCATTCATCCAGAGTCGGCTAGCATGTCCGTGCATGGCTGGCTAATTCTACTTCTTCCGAAGCTTTCAATGAAACAATTCTGTCGCTTTTTGTATATGTTTGTACAAAGGGAGACATATCGGTTACTTTATTTCCGAAACTCTTTTTCAACAAATTCATCCTCCGAAAAGTAAAATAAGGGTTGAATGCATTTGTCTTCCTCGAGTCTAAAAGTATCATGCTGGGTACGAAATTGAAGAGGATCTCAATTGAAAGTTTGAATGCGCTGGTGTCTCGAAAAATATTCGTGAAGAGATTCGCGTTGAATCGGAATTTAAATCTGGACATTGACACAGAATGCGCATTTTCATCTTGCTCGCGATCAGTCCAAACGAAACAGGAACCGGTAAAAATGTAATTCGGAGCAATTAAATGCAAACATACGTGTCACAATGAACACCCGAGGTGAATTCGGTCGGAGGTGAGGTATTGAAACGGCCGGTGCATTTAGCGGCGTGAATGCGTGTAACGCGTGCGTTTGGTGAATCGGCGATCGTTCCATTCGCGCGATTCAACGGCGAGTTCGCATGGAAAGGACGTCTCGGTCGGTGAGGCAGCTCGGTAGGAGTTGAATAGCGGATCGATGATCGTCCGGCGGGTCACAGTGATTTCGGAACGGGCTGAAAGAGGACCGCGGGAGCGTCGAGAGATTCGTGTGGCGGTTGGTGTAACCGGCGGCTAATATAATTTCGATAAACTCGCCGGAATGAAACAATCGTGGCTTTTAATTATATGCGTTTTGAACGGCAGGGTCGAGCGGGGGCCGGCTACATTGAAACCGGTAAGGATATTCGGGTGGCTAATTAAGAGAGCAGAAGCCGCGCTCGTGATCTCCCGTCGAGAGGAGGATCTTTGCCCGAGGCTTTCACTTCTGCCGGTATCGCGCAGCTTTCTTCACGATTCGCGGGCTTCGCCGAAGATCGAGGAGAAAACGAAACCCCGTAGGACGACCGAGGGCAAAGAGCCCTGGCGAGAGCAACATGGCGAATCGTGGTCCTCCAGTCGATTGTACGAACGAGAGAAAGAAATCGAGAGAGAGAGAGAGAGAGAGGGAGAGAGAGAGAGAGGGACAGGAGAAGAGCGGAGGTACTTCATCGTTAATTGTAATTTGACGTTTAGCTCGGGCATCGCGAATGCTGTCGGCCCGTAATTTTAATCCTTTCGTCGCCGAGAGGATTTCGCCTCGAAACGGCCGAAAGCCTCGTGAAATTAATGAACTTAAGCTCGATTTACGCGGGGACGGATCCACGGAGGATCAAACGACGGCGACGATCACGACGAAGATGAGAACGACGACGACGACGACGACGATGACGGCCGCGAGGGGAATAGGCCGTGAGAACGCTTAACTTTTAACGATTCTCCGCCGGAGAAAAAGGAGAGGGCGATGAGGGACGGAGCAGAGAGAGAGAGAGAGAGAGAGTATAAACTAACCCTCTGGGCTGGTTCAATTAAGCCCGAATACATCCAGGCCGCTCGCCGGCGTGGCTAAATACCGCGGAAGCTTTTTGACGAGTGACGCGGCAAGGAGGTGTTGTTTCGGGCCACGATAAACTTTTTTAATTAACGAACAAATTATTCAGATCGTCGGCGTTAGCGGAACGTAACGGCAAATCCGAAACGTCCATTCAGTCTGAACGCTTTATTAATAATTTCCAGACCACTTGTCTGTCCCCGACGGTTTCCCGTGTGTCCTCGTTCACGCGCACGCGCACGCTCTCGCGACCTCGCGCTTCCGTCCCCCGCGTCCGCAATTTTCATCCCCCTCGCCACCCCAAAGGGGAGAAACGCGGCGAACACCTCTCGTAAATAAAGTGCACCGATGGCGAATGCTTGATTGGATTTAGCGATAATGTAGACGCAATGTCGTCGAACTCCGCGCCAACAGACACCGCGAGCGCGGTCGTGAATTTGAGTGGGTTATTTAACGTAATGCCGTAAAAAAAGCCCATCTTCCGCTCTCGCTCTTTTACGGCCCTCGGTTGTAAATAAAATAGACGCCGGGGTAACCGTATCGACGTTTCGGAAGTCTGAATATAAAGTTACAACAAGTTTTTCCTGTAATTTCCTTGAATATGGTAATACGGCAGTCTGTCCGATGAATTTACTGTCGGTACAGTAATCTACCCGACGAGTGTTTAAAAAAGAAGCACCAATTTTGTACGCTCCAATACTAAACCTGCCAAGCCTTAAAAATAACTGATACATGTTGTCTTATAGAAATAACGAGATTGAGTTTATTTGGATTTTGTGCTGTTCATGTTATAATACGTGCCCCACTAAATGCATGCATCTTTATAATTTCAGTAATTGTAAAATAAAAAATCTGAAACTGTCATTTCGACCGGCGGTGGTAGGTTTAGTGTTAAGAAAGGCGGCCAACTTGTTGGAAATTAAAATTGAACAGATTTCCAGCGAGTGACTGTATTTCTTGCATTTTTCAGTTTTTACCCGAAAACAATGTTTCAAGTTTAAGGACATATTGAAAACAGATTTCGTGCTACTGATAAAGATGCTAGATCTCGGTTCACTCGAACGTGTTATTAACGAAAGAATTTCAGTGCTAGCACCGAAATAAGACATCTCATTTTCCCGCATTCACCGAGCATTATCCTCTTAAGAGGTCAGCTTATGCTCGACGATGTCGATCGGCGACTAGATAATGGCGTCGCAGGAATCGTCGAAACTCTCGATTTGGTTAGCTCCGGCTTAACGCGACGAACAGGTTCCGTTAATCCCGTCATGCCTCAGAAATTCTATTGGGATCTTATTAGAACTCTAGTCGGGGCCCGAAAAATGGCCGTAGATCACCGGCAATAAAGGCGAACCAACGAAAGAGTTTCGTACAGACCGAGACCGGCAGAGACCGTCCAAAAAAAAAAAAGAGCGTAACCTCCGAAAAAGAGGAACGCAGGCCTCCCGCGCGATCAACTTAATAACCAATAAATAACTTTAAACGCTCCCCGTGTTTTGATAACGGAGACGCCGCTTTCAGTGTTCGACCATTACCATTTCCTTCGGCCGGCTCTTTTTATTTTTCCCCACCGAATTCGTGGCGAACGAAATTTGTGTGTACGGTTGCGCGACGCGTTATTCCCGTCCCCTTCGCCGGTTAGCGTGGGCATCCTTAAATCATCGTCCTGTCTAACGAGGAAGCTAATCCTGATTCATGCCGAGGAGGCACGCTCGGATCTTCCGAAATTCCCTCGGCAGCTTTCGAACCGGAGCCGAAGCGTCGCGGGAGCAATTAACTTGTGCGCGAGGGGCCAAAGTGAATCGGAAAAATTTAGGATCCCTCTCCGTCAAGGCTATCCACTTGTCTCCCATCGCTTTCTTTCTTGACGCGCCGTGTGCCCGAGCTTCTTTCTTAAAATAGCACGCAACATTTTCGACACGCTTTCCGACGTAAGTACAGCCATTGGAATCTTACTTTCAATGTTAATAATTCATAGAATGAGACCTCGTTCATTTTCTGCTGCAAAATGTCTGATCACTTTCTGTTTGTATTCACAGACGAATCTCTTTAATTTATAGAACCATGAATGTATCATGCTACGTTGTTTTAAAGTGACAAGCTAAAATGAATGAAGCAGTAAGTAGAAGGGATTAAGTAAATTTCACTCCCAGTAACGCGACCTAGGAAGTACCGAGGACCTTTGGAACTACCACTTAAGCTGCCTTTTTGAAATAGCACAGTCATATTAATAGGGTTTCAGTAAGAAGAGTGTTGAATTAGGTGAAGCTTGAACGTAAAATAGCAGGTGAAAAGGAAGATGTATATCAACCGGTTGTAACAGTTTAAGAAAGATTCCTGGCGCATGATGGGCCGAGTCGGGCACCGATTGCTCCGGAAGAAGAACGTGGAAGAATGACGTTCGAGTATGGTATCGGTAGCTTGAGAAAATGGTGAAAAGTCGCGAGTCATCGAAGGCGTAATGCAGCCGTGTAATCCCGGGTGAATCCGAGGCAGCATTCCAGCAACAGCAACGGGATTAGTGCGGGCCCCTTTCGAGCGGCGTTACGGATACGAACGAAGCTTAATAACGCCTAGCATTGTTCCCGCAGCCCCGATAATTATAACGTTTTAATGCAGCCCGACCGGCGGAGCTTTACTTCCGCGACGTCGACGGTCGGCGCGTTGCCCTTTGATCACGATCACTCCTAACGAAGGAATTAATCGCGGTTTACTCTCAAATGATCCGCAAGGGTTTCGTTGCACCGGCGTGACCTCTGTTCCTCGTCTCGTCAGGGTACCAGACTGCCGGGGCTACAATTAGCTTAGTTCCACAGCTCGGGGGCCTCGGCGCGGCGAGAGAAACCGCGGCGTTAAATCGAAGATCAGCGCCGCGCGCTGCTCGATGGGAAGAGCGGATTGCGTCAAACGAGGCGCCGCGCCGCGCCGAGCGAACGAAGACAAAGCCCCGGCCCCACTCGATCTTTCCTATTGAAATGAAGAAATACCGCCGCGAGAGGACATCGCGATTCGTTTTACCAGTTGTCCGGACGTCGATGGCACTTTTCGCCGTGTGTCGGCCTGTCTTGTACCTACAATGCCCACTTTTGTTCCCCGTCGACCGCGGATTTTGTTCGGCGTCGAGCGTACGTCTTCGACAGAACCACGGTGAATGGAGGCCGAAGCAAATGTCGGAGACACTTTAAATCGAGAGACGGGAATTGCCTGTTTATTTCCCCTCGCTGGCCGCTCATTACTAGAATTCGCACCGCTCCACAATTTTTAATACTCTCCAAAAGTACGCTCCAAAAGATTCAGATCGCTTTTCAACCTTCCTAGGCTTTGCCTCCCAGTTAACATAACGCTGTTGTTCCAGGTACCGATCCAAGTTAAACCAAGATAATATATTTAGCAAGTACTAGGCGAATGGCATTCCGACAAAGCATGTTAAAACCTGGACATTTGCATCGAAACATTCATACCCACAACAGGAATAAAAGGAGTGTCGATGCTGTGCTGTTGTCGTTAACACAGCTCCCCTTCTACCGAAGTGCATGGAAAATGCGTGTAAATAATTTCGATACCGATCCGATGAACTGACATGAACACAATGCCCGATGTTCGGGCATTGTACCGTTAGATGGGCGTTTCGTGTCCACGAAAGAATCGTAACTCTAAAGTTTCGAGATCATTTATCCGGAAATTCTGCTCCAGCCCAGAGAAGTAATATTAAATTAAAAAATATCTTCCCGCGAATTATTTTACGGGCCCAAGCACAAGAATTGCTAGAAAGTTGACGAAGCCGGCGGCCACGAAGGATTCACGAAGTTTCTTCCACGGGGAATGAAAATAAGAAGCTAGATATTCGAGGCAGCTGGTTTCTACGGCGGAGTCGATGACATCGGGACGGTGGACAAAAGTGAAAGCAGGATCGATCGATCGCGGGACGTGCGTCGACTCCGGAACGTCACAACGCGCACGATCGGAACGTCCCCTTCCGGTTCGCTTTCATCTCGGCCGACGTAGCCGTTGACTCGATCCAACATGTCACACGTGGTCCGCTACTCAACGAACTGAATCTGATAAGTTTTGATCAGCCGTGTCTTCCCGTCGGCACGCGAGACGAGCTACCTTTCTTAGGGAACCGTGTGGACGTTGGGACGTTCGCCTTAAACGAGAACGAGGACCGAGCGTTGATTAGGTATCGATTCGTGATAGGCAAATCACAATACATTAGGCTCGAAAAGGTCCGACGACATCGGTAGCGACCGATCGCGTCGCTATCAACGTCAAAATATTAAAGGCACCGTTACCGAGCGATGTCTCTTGAAAGATTCTTCTGTTCAACGATCGCTCGGAACGAAGATATCAATAACGGGGACATTTATTAGCGGAATAGATGGCATTTCTGTCGGTAGACGAGCAAAGAGCACGGTAATTACAAAGAGGCTCGATCTCGCGGTTAAATTCCCCGGCTACTTGTGCCGGGAGATCGATCTACGGCAATTGAAGAGGCAACACTTAAGTCGTTTCGATTGCCGCTCTTCAATGCTCTCTTTCAGTTTCGTCGAGCGATTTCCAATTTGATATTTTCCAGGTTTATTTGTCGGTACGACGAGAAACAACGACGGAATTCGAAGTGGCGATATCGTCGAATCCGTAAACGCGAAATATCCGGCCGCGAAGAGCACGCTTTCAGGCCGGCATAGGACGCATCGATCGGCTCGCGATCGGCCGCATTGCCAAGTTGGGGCGGCGTAAGTCACTTCAGAAACGCTTACACAAAATCCTCGGCTGCCAGTACATATATAGCCGCGAACGAGAGAAGCCTCTAAACCGTGTGTACCGAATGCCGAGTTAGATGCCGTCACGTAGAAACCGGCAGCCTCCTTTGCCTTCGGTCGTTTTCTCGCATACCGCGAGTCGACGCCGATCTCGCCGCGGAACCGCTGACAGACAGCGGACCGGTGGAAAAACAGGTTATTAAAAACCGACCACTCGGAACAAAAGCTCCCTTGCACCGACCGCTGAAACACTTGTTCTCAATACCGTCGTGCATCGACCCCAAAAAATTTGTCTTCGTTGTACTCCAGCCGAGGCTCGAACCCTTTGTCCGAAAGAATTTCTTACCGTTTAATTCTCAAAATATTTTCACGTATTCTATGCTTCTACATGGTCGGAGAATTTCATTTTTCTGTGACCGCTTAATTCGTAGTTCTCGCGTTGTATCTTCATATTTTCTGTTCCCAGACTTTCGTATCGGGGTCAATCTGTGTCCAAATTTGTCTCGACCAGTAGTCTGACAAATTCCGTTCGATTTCTCGGTTTGCGGCAACTTGAATTCGACGACTGTTCGTAGCTGGTTTAAAAGAAGTACGTCTACGGAAAGTTGATAAATAAGAGTCGAAGTTGACGCGGACAGTCGCCATAAGTTCCCAATAAAGTCGAGCGAGAATACGGGCGAGGCGAATCGTTCCGCGAGTAGTAAGAAGCAAGTAATCGTATTTCCCGGGAAATTCCGGGAGGTCAACAATTCATTTTCGAATTAACATTACCCGGAGGATCGGCTCGCGAACAAACACCCTCGGCTCGGCGGAGTTATAAAACGATAACTGAATATTACCGCATAAAAGCCTCGAGTATTTCAGCATTATAACAGCTGCGCGCCGGGTGTATTAATACGTATTTCGAGCGCGTTCAACTAGAATATATAATGGACTTAATTATGCGCGGGTAGTAATTGCGCTCCTGCGGTGATAAGTTTCTTTAATGGAAGGATTACAGAATCGAACGCCTCGGGAAGTCACACCTCTCGAACCGGTGATAGGCCCTGGGCCCGGGTCCGGGCTCCGGGTCCGCAGACCGGGAGAAGCTCCGGCAGGGTTTACGATGAAAAATCCCGTGGGCGTGCGGGTTCGATAATGTATCGCGCGTAAACAGGAGGATTAAGCGTGTCCGGCGAGGCTCGCTGCGGTTCCGTTCAAACCAAATAACCTAACACGCTCCGAGGAGCACCACCGTTCGGACTGCGGAGGTACCCGTGATGCACTACCATGAATTCGTGTTTCTGGACGGGAATTGTCCTTGCGTAAATACCTGCGCGTTCCACGGCTACTTTGTAATGTACCTTCCCCCGTAAATTTCGAGATTAGGCGACCGGACGATTCTGGGCAATATTCTTTTGACGCCAGCAGATTCAATAATTCAGAAATATATTGGCAGCGGAGGAGTGGGAAGCGCGGGGTTAATCAAGCTAATGAAATTCTGTGGTATGTGCTTCGGGAGGAAAATTTATCGTTGTTTTAAGCACACTCGTTACTCAGCATCGTGTTCATTTATTTCAGGCAAACGGGAGGTGGAAACCTCCAAATCTTAGCGGCTACTCTTCGGACACATTGCTGTCACTATTTTCTCCTCTACAAGCTTCCCTGTAAAAATTATTTAGCTACATTTCCTTCGGGCTCCAAATTTTGTATGTTACGATCATTGAGGTTGTAAGGATACATCTATGCGAAGTTTATTCAATATAGGAAAACATTCTAGTAGGTCCGAAGAAATGTTCTGTTTTGGAGTTAAAATAGGTAAAATCAGGTAAAATAAACCAGAGTGCGACGTTTAAATCCAGAGTATGTTGCCAGCCCAAAAATTTCGGGAAACATTGATCGAGTAAATTGTCGAAGGTGTGCTCTAACGACAATAGCAACATTCCTCAGGTTTCCCTATACTGGATTCAAAGAGCCGAAGACAGGGGTATGAATATTCCACTTACCGTCCAGCTGCGTCTCCCAGCTTAAGAATTGAGAGGAAAGATCAGATTTATATCGATCGTCGATGTGGTTGGTTGGCGATAGGACGTCAGTAGGCACGGGGAGGGGGGTGTCGTCGTGCATTTTCGCGAGGTGAAAATACCACGGGCGTCGGGGCATCCTCGTTAAGCCTGTGTAAAGGCAAGCGATCAAGGGACGGATCGTTGGCGAAGGTAACGCACGCGGGGTTCCCGGCTTGTCTCGCGTAAAATGGAGGTTTTCATTGGCCGAGGGAGGCAGGAGCCGGGGGCCGCTAGGAGCCCGGAGCCTTGCGCCGGATTATGGAAATGCCCGAAGTTGCCCATCACCCGGCCCCTCGCCGCCTTTCGTTCCCCCTTAGCGACGGGCCTAACCCGGCTCTTTATTATTGTAATGCCCGAAGTTACGGCCGCGGCGTTGCGTCTCCCGCCTGGGCCCCCTGATACGAGGCTTAATATATGAAAATGATGTGAAATAGGAGCCGGAATGCCGCGGCGTTATCGGGCTTGCTAGCCCGAAATTTCTTATTCGTTCGTCTCTCTCTCTCTCTCTCTCTCTCTCTCTCTCTCTCTCTCTCTCTCGTTCTCACTGCGGCGTTTCTCTCGCTTCTGTTCTTACGCGACCGATTGCTACCGGTCTTCTGCGAGCGTGATATCGAATCACAGGCTGCGGAGAAAAAGGGGTATAAGGAGAGTGGGCTCGATTCGCGAATCCTGACATATAAAGCACGATACAAAGTTCTGGGCTCCGGCCACGCCACCGTCGGAATGTCGATGTTTATGCCCGTGGGATTTGGCCGGAGCGAAAGCTAAAGAGTTACTGGCTCGTATGTTATGCTTTAGCAGGCGGGCCCCGATGCGCGCGGATATCCTGTTGCTTTCGCTATTACTGGTTTTTCGTCGGTTGAACCGTGAGATACGCAAACCCGGCCGGTATTATGCCCGTGACGCGACGACTGCTTCGTTGTCTCGTATATTCGAGGCGGATTTCGAGGCGGACGCGCGAACGATCGTTGCACTTCTCGGAGCACCCGTTTCCCTTGCATTCGCGAGCTGTTCGGGACGCAAAGTTTTGCAGGGCAACGGTATGGTCTTGTCTAAGAGGAGACTATTACGTGGGACTTTTTCGAGGAGTAAATCGAACCGCGATCCCGAGTCACCGAGGATCGATTCACGGTGTTCGGCGGGGATCACGCACGGTGCGGCGTGCGGTGGGGGCGGGGGATTCAGCGGTTATGGGAGTGAAAGGTGTCGGTAGGTGTAATCGTCGGAAATTACCGTGAAAATTGCGCGTCGGTTGTGCAAGAAAATCGGATAGATCAGCCCGGTAAACCGGCTGTCAATGTCCCCCGGTCCCGGGAACCGAGGCTTTTCTCGTGTAATCTCGTGCCGATGGGACGCGCGTGCAAAAATGCACGCGTGCCGTGCCGCGGCGAGTCCCATGCACCGCTGCATCGCTGCATTTCTGCACTACCGCCGTGATCGGTCGCGCACGCGTCGTCTAGCGCAACCGGGAATCGTTTGCTGTCGGAGAAGCAGGCTTAGATGTGGACCGATCACCTTGTGGAGTTCTGCGTCGCACAATCGGAAATGACCAAAAATCAAGGGAAGAAGGGGATTTAATAGTAACGTCGGTATTTTAGACATTAATGTCCATCTCTGCGTGTTCATAATTCTGTTACGAACCAGCGATAGAATCTGCGTCTGAACTCGTGAGTTATTGGCAACGTCCATGCTGCAACCTTTTTCGCAGCCGGCTCCTCGCACGGAATCGACATTCGTGATCGTTGTCTGGAAAATTAAGCGTGCTCAGGTTACAATGTTACCTGGAGAATTCCCATTTAACGCGGCGAGCATCTTCGCGCTGCCTTGTTAACGAAATGAGAATGTTTTCCAGCGATTCCGGTCTTTAGGCGGGGCTCTCGTTCGCGTTTCGCTCAGGCAGGGAATGAAATTCGTTTTCAAAGGGCCAATTAATATTTCGCCAATTACGCTGATGAATCGAGCTCGCCCAGAACTTCATAAGACCCGGGGGCCGGTCGGTAAATCTTTTTGGACGTGCTCGTTAATGTCTAATTCGGCGTGTCTGTCCCGCAACGCGGCGGAGCGTGCATAATTCACGGTCACGGGACGAAATTTTCGAAAGCCGGGGCCACGGAATAAGTGTAATTAGTGCGAAATTGAAAATTACAACGCGCGGCGAATGCGCGGACACCGTCGCGCCGGAATTTCCTCGGCTGGCGCGTTTTGTAGTTCCGAGCGGTTCCACCGTTCAACGCTGCCATTGGAAAATCAATGATTAGCTTGTTGCCTTCTCGCCAGAGAAAAAATCGACCGAGAAATTCGCACCGCGGTAGTTACGATTCCATTGTATCCCGATAGCCCGAGCACAGTCGTAAATTCTATCGTATCGTGGGAAATTCGCCATTTATTACCAACCGCAGACAAATGCGCCGCGTTATCGCTTTCGCGGGGTAATTTGCGATTCGAGTTTTTCAACATACCAAATGACCATCAATGGAACAATAAAATGTCACTTCTAATCGACTCGGTGCGCAAACGAATGTTGAAAACAGCTTTCCAGTTGAGCGTGACGGATCTGCGCGGAACAAATACACTGCTCTCCGCTGTATTAATCAACGTTGGACGGTAAAATCAAAATAAAAATCCTCGTATTTTTCATTCGGGTGTGTTGCGAGAGAAATGATTAAAGCTGTTCTTAATTTGTAAGATTGAATAAAATCCGTCTGGCAAAGAAACTTCCCGTAATTTCAGCTTAATATTTATAAGGGCTCGTGGACAAGAATATTCAAGCCAGTCTACGGAAGCCGGCCGCCTACACACAAACCTTTGAATAATTAATCATCGTAGATGGAAAGCTTCGAAGGATCGTTTCCGTAATGTGAAGTATATTCCCCCTCGCCCCGTCAAGAAATTAAGAGGGATCGTCTCGCAATGAGGAAATCCGTGAAACAAGATGCGCGAAAAGTAGGGCGGAGAGGAGAGAGAAGGTCGCGCCGTCGAGAGACGAACCCGGTTGAAAATTTAATTAAACTACCCAGCCGCCCGCGCCCGCCCGGTACTATTAACCGGCGGAAGTCGTCGACGTCGTTGAAACGATGGGTAAACGTCGTCGTCCGGGTTTCTGGCGACGTTCGACTCGCCCCCGAAATATTTTATTCCGGTGGGCTGTTTAATTCATCGGAACGAGGCGCGCTCAGACTGCTTAGCCTGGACAAACCAGGCGGATCGTCACCGATTTCCGTCGTCGAGCTCTCTTCTCGAATACGGGTGAAAGGAAGCGCGGGGAGGGAACAGAAAGAAAAGCGACGAAACCGCGGTGATAGCCAAGATAAACACCCGGTCGAAAATGAAGGAGGCGTTGGAAAATAAAGGAGACCGGGGAAATCATAACGGCGACAATGGGCGATTTATTAGTTTAACGAGCGGCGAACCGAATGCCTAGCCACTCTCTTGGCCGAGAATACAAACGCGTGGTCAAATGTTTGGCCCGGCCAAACAGGCGCGTTAAATTTTCGAGCGACCGGTTATACACGCTCGAAAAAGAGAGGCACGATGGGGGTGGCGGCGGCGACGGCGGCGCGGCGCCTAGTGAAAAAATCACGGAGGTGACCGCAAACGGGGATGGCCAAATTGGACAGGTCGTGGGACGAAACAGCGAGAAAGAGAGAAAACGAGACGGTGCAGAGGGGGGTTAGACGGGCAAATAAAACATATTGATGTTTGCAATTAAATCGGCCAGACAATGGACAAATAGCGATTCACTCGGTCGCCCGGTTCGATTTAATAAATATCCATCTATTAATTTTCTCTGGCGACTCCGCGCCTTCCCTTTCGCCTCTTTCGCTCCTCCTCTCCCCACCCCGCCGCCCCGCGCCGTCACCTGGCCGAGAGACTATTTTACTCGCGGTGGGCCGTGTGTTTGCCAGCCCGTTTATTTTGCGCTTGTTACCAGCTGAGCCGCGCTTTACGCAACCCCCTCGAACCCCTCCCCGAGTCCCCATAACCCACCGCTTCCGGCGCTCGTTTGCATTTCATTAACTTTACCTCCGTCCGATTCTCTTTGCGCGTCACGTTGTCGCCGATTTTGCCTTGCGACGCGTCGCGGAATTACCACGGGACGCCTCGCCTCGCCGCGACAAATTGTTTTTCTCGTCGGCGACCTAATAGGCCATTCCCAACACTGGATCTCTCTACTCGAGACCGAATTTTTTCAGACACGTGCTGGGTCCCGTCAATATTTTCCTACCGATCAGTCGGGATCCAATCGTCGTCCTCGTTTCACCCGATATGTTTTCCATTCGTGATTGTAACGATCCTCTTTAGCGGCAGCAGAAACATTGTTGACGACCCTGCTGATTGTTTTCCAACCTGTCGCACAAACATCAGAAAGAAGCGCTTCTTTAGTCGCGTTAGGGTAGAGGATTTTCATGCACGCGCAACTTTTTGTTGGCTGGAATTGTAAACTTCATACTACTTGTTATAGTATGTAGAGACAGAAGAACGTGGAAGCGATGAATTTTTCAACAGTTGAACAACCTGCAGGAGTTAATTATTCAGTCGGATTCTAAATAAAAGATGAAACTCGGTGAACTTTATTAGATCCTCAACTAGAGCTGAATTTCAACCCGTAACTACCTAAGTTGATTCTGCTGTATGTATTGTCCGATGGAATGCGAGTCGGGTACAGACACTGATACAGTCGGGTCACACGCATTCTCACTGTTCACCGAGTATGTTACAACTACACAGAATCCTCGATATGTGTCAACAACACGGGTCTTGCCAGTGTCATGTATCGTCCAGAAGACATACCTGTGCTTCGAGGCCCCTCACGAGGTATACTCCCCGGTAGTGGGGATAATTCCGCGACGTTTATCATCCAAGCCTTGGCGTCATACATAGAGAAATCACTGTACTTCTTCGGATCATGATGAACAACTAAATCTATTACAGTTCGCGCACTAGAATCACCACCAAAATCTTATTTGTGACGAATGTAACCAAATTAACATCGATTCGAGAAATCCTATGAAATTTCCGAGGCTCCAAGCATTAATCACGATTAATGGAGAAATCTAATTACTATTTCACCAGTCTATAAATTGACCCACGGACAAAATTTCGGAGCAGACTGTCTGCGGAAACGTCTCGGATCGAATCGATTCGCTCGTGGCGCAGTTTGTCGCGGCATGGTGGGATGTCGCTGTGTTTCTCACGTCTCGGATAAGGCAATAAATGGCGGACAAAACGGTTTTTGCTGCGTGAAACTCGCCGGCGCGGCGCATCGCGTGACCAGTGGACCGTCGCCAGGCCGCAAAAGGGGAAGCAAGTATTTCCCGCACGGTAGGTGTCGGTCGGCCGGGATAGCATAAGGCATGAGCCATAAGCCACAAGGCATAAGGCTATGAAAAAAGGCACCGACCCGGGGAGGGTCTAGAATAGCGCAGTGAGTCGGAGCCGAGTCGAGTCGAGTCCAGTCCAGCCGAGGGAAGCCCCTCTGTACCTACGTGCAACCGATACTTACTCGCAACGTCGAGTTGCTCCCCCGGTTACTTGCGCCGGCCGCTTCTCTAACGATACTTTTTCCACGGTTCTGCGTGGGTTTCACCTACGCCTGCGGAGCGGCATCACAGGGCCAGGGTTCGAATAGAACTCTAGAACGCCACCCCAACCGGCCGGGACACGTGCGTAAAGCAGATACTCGTAATAGCGTTATCTGTCTGTGAACAACCCTTCGTCCCATCGGCCTGTTTTCCGTATCACTCCGTGACCCACGATATATTCGCCGTGCATCGAATTCTCTTGGCTCCGTGCTTCGCTGCAATTTCACTCTGCCCGGTTGTTTTTAACGCTTGAACCTTTCCCCTGTAATTTATCTCATTTGCACCGAAAAAGCGGGAAAGAGGCAATAACGCAATCAGTTAAGGGAGGAATAAAGAAACCTTGTAACGAAGGGAAAATGGTTTTCAGTTTCGAACCAGTAGATTGAAATTATAAATATACTTCCGTGAGAAACACGAACGAACTGCTAGTTCAGAGTCAAGTGCTAATATATTCTAGTGTTAATATATGTGCAAGGTTACTCGGAGCAGTAGAACGAGACTGTCGAAGTCAGGCTCGGACGTTAAATTAAACGAGAAAGGATTGGCATTAGGACTCAATTACCCCGGGTCGTATATCACGCGTAAATAGACGTCGGTGATGCCATTAGGCTGACTAAAAAGGTGTGCAAATGAGTTGTTTCTGCAGGAATATCTTTAATTGGTGTCACGAAAGTTTCACGAAATCGCCAATATATTTCGCGCAGAGGCCGGCCGGCCGGCTCTCGGCCGTGGAAGATAGAACCGTCGAATAAACATGATTATGAAATATTGCGATAACGAAAGCAGGCTCGGTTTCCGCGACAGCTTTTAAAACCGCAAATGAGGCGACTCGCATCTCTCGCGTGTGCGCGCGTGCACGCAAGCGGTACACGTTATCGCACGAGGACTTTTCAGGCGTTTAGTGCGCTACTCTTGCGCGCCGGGGCTATCTCCATCGCTAACGATTGACATTTACATGCTTTAGCATAATGGCGGCTCTGACTGTGCCGTACATCCTCGCCGTTGACAGAGAGCCTCTAGGTTCTTTTTCGCGCGACCGCGAGAACGGACATTTGAATATATTAAGGGTTACATGTATATCCGATGTAAAGGACTCATTAGAGGTGTCGGCGCGGACGACTCGCTGACTTGAACGCCGCGGAACGACCCCGACCCGACGTGTCCCGATGACGTCTCGCAGCGGGTAAAAGTCAAAGGAGAGGGCCCCGAGAATCGTTATGATATCGCGCGTTTAGCATAAAAGATGGCCGGGCCCCTCCCCGCGACGGACTTCTTGCCGGCGCGGCGAGCGCTCCAGCCCCCGGGCTCCGACGATTATTTTCGAGTCGTTAAGCCGTTTCACCGCGCAACAGCTCTTCCTCGTTTCGGGGGCAACCGTGAAGCGGAGCTAACCGCTAACCACAATTCCTACGCCTGTGGAACAAAAGCAAAATCCGAAAAACAACGCTCGAGAGACGCTGCGCTGAAAACTGCAAAACATCAGCTTTTCGGGAGTCTCTGCTCTCAAATACGGTAGCTTCGGTTTTTGCCAAATGGAGAACAAACGAGACAACCTCTTGTTGCTGTTCTTCACTATAGTACTTGAATCCTCGTGATTTTAATAGAACGCTCTGCGTCTTATCGAATAGGAACTTCGTCATAGGAGTTTCGTCATTTTCAGCTGCCTTTATCGGAGGTCTTCATGAATTTTTATCTCGAAACTCATTTGTCGTTTTTATTCCAATCTAGAAAGCTGGACTAGTTCCAGCAATTTTACTTTCACCAGAAAAAGTTCGTTTTGTTATGGTCAGACTTTAACCCTCAGCACTCCAATGGCGACTGTAAAAATTCCTGTATCATTTTTCAAAATATTTTTTACATTATTAAATTTATTCGTGTTTAATAAATTACTAAACACTTCAGTACTGTACGAGTGAATTGCACCATTTTCTAGGCCGCAAAACTGTTTCGTTTCGGAGTTAAAATGGCTTCGAGTGCAAAGCGTTAGAATATTTTTAAAATGCTCCACGTAATTCACGAGTCTCCGAAGTTCAACAAGATCATAAATTCACATGCTAACTAATTTGTACACCTACAGGAGTATTTTATCGACCGCCTTGGCCCAGTGAAATTTTGTGTAATGTTTGTATGTGAATGTTAGGGGACTAGGGGAAAGCAGAGTTGGTTCACCTTCGCTCGAGACCGATTTTTCTATGCGCCGGTACCTAGAGGAACGTGGCCAGGAAGCGACGGGCCCGATACAGGCGACGAGCATAATAATTCGAGAGCCGGCGCCCATCGATTCGCTTTCTACGCTCGTCCGGATCGCCGATTTTTCTTGCAGCTTCTCGGCAGCCGGCGAAGCGGGCCTCACACGCCGCGGAATAGCGGCAGTAAAGCGTAATTTATTTGCGTTTACCCGGCGGAACCGTGGCGAAAAAGAAGAGATCGACGACAGGGGGTCCAAGAAGGGAGCAGACGAGGGGCGGGGGGCTGGCGGATGGAAGAGGAACGGACTACCGGCTGAAAAAGTCCCTTAACGCTCAACGAGACGCTTTCGAACGTGATTATTCGCATAAATCAATAAATAACACGTGGCCACTTCGCTCCTCCCCGGCGGCGCACCGTTCTCTCTCTCTCTCTCTCTCTCTCTCTCTCTCTCTCTCTCTCTCTCTCTCTTTCTCCTGCTCTCTCTCTCTCTCTCTCGCCTCACCTGGAAGCGGAATTCGGCATACATTATCCCGGGCCATCCTACATTAAGGAGCCACGGTCCCCACGAGCAACGATATATTATCTATCCCGCTTTTGGTGGCTGGCCCCGTCGCGTAATAATACGCCTAATGTCCCGAAAGTTGGTGTATTTGGCCGGCACGGTCGACCGTTTCCAAAGTGAAAACGGCCCGAGCCGACGATAAATAAGTCGGCCGTACAACGAATCATCGAATTATGCTAATCGCCGACGGTGCGTGATATTATTTGCTCGCCCCGGACACACGTTCGTGGCCGTTCGTCTGCCGGCCGTTATCTCGGCCCGCGAACTCCGCAGATTCCACCCTACGAAGGGCAGCTTTCCTCCGTCCCTGGGTATCATCCCCCGGATTCCCGGTTTAAAGGGACAATGCCTGGAAGCTGTTCCACGAATTTAACCACCGGTCCCTTGCGGTCCCGATCGGCGATAAAATCGCGAGTTACTCGAGGATCGGTCTGTTCGCGAGTAAAAACGGCTGCGTCGTTCCCGGAGATTGATGCCAACTGGCTTGGATTACGTGGCATGATTAGGTTAATAGGGATGAGTGGATTCCCCGACCGTTTTAACGCGACCAAGCTCCGGCCGGCTCCCTAACAAGCATTTATTAGCACATATCGCTTGTTTAGGAATTTCGCGTGCTAAACGACGCGTGAGATTTCTTAATTCGTCGTCGAGCAAATCGAGGAAGCCCCGCCAAGAAATCTCACTCTGCTCGGCGTTAGGCTTTTCAGAATTGCCGATGTTAACGGGCATTTACGATCGTCGGATGCGCCGACGTCGTGCACGGTCTTTGCAGCGCGCACGGGAGGCTAACGATTTATCTTTAAACGTAAGCGATCGGTTGCGCCGCGTCGGGAATTAATTGCAAGAATTTATTAATATCTATAAATTATCCGTTTCGGTTCAGGGTTCATAGGTGTTCGGCTTCCACCGCTTCATACCCGGCCACGCCTAACTGATCGGCAGTGCTTCCAGCAAACGATATTAATCGGATACATTCCAACAATGATGAGGCTAAAACGAGATCGCAGATTGCCGACTATCATTTTTCTCGGATCCGCCGACCCGTGACCGCGAGCCTCGTCTATAAATGCTTGATTATCCGTGTTGGTGATAAATCAAAATTTTCATTAGAAAATTGACGCACCGCGATCAATTGTTGATCAATTAGGTTTCGCGTAATGTCGTTTATCCAGCGAGACCCCGGGTCTCTCGCTTTCGAGCCGCGGTCGCAGGCGAGGCGGAACCGGATTTCTATGTAAATTTATTTTGTTACAATTTGCAAGTTCAGTAATGACATCATACCTCAACCGCGACTCACGGGACCGTTGGCATATAACAAGTGCAGTCGCGTCGGTGCACTGCAATGTAACGTTCCTTAGAACGGCTCTCTTGTTGCACCAACTAGGTCGACACATTGATACATAAGTCCCGAGAAGCATTTGCACCGAAGAATGCAGAAACTGGATGCAAAAACACCGCGAGCAAATCAATAAAAGAAATTTATTCCGCCGTAAATTATCCACTGACACGCCGTACTACGGCTTTACCATTACCTCGATTGTAAATTTACCGTTTCCCGAGCTCTCATTCGAGTTACGACGATTCGCAGTTCTTTCGGATCTAATGGCGATACTTCATTTTTCTGACACTTTGTCGCAAAAGCGGTTGATTATGAATAATAATCGATCGGCCGATGTTTTGACGTTTACGGCGGTACGTCGTCCGCGAAACACGGTGAAATAAAACAATACCTTCGGAATTAACGATGACACTCTTGTTGGTATGCGGATTATAGGTCCTGTAGTGCGGAGGGAATCATTTCCTTTTTTATTAATTGGTATGCACACTCCTGTCCATTAGTCACCAGGAAACTTACTAAAATTTGGATGCAATTTTATTATGAAATAAAAATGGTACCCATTAATATTTTCTAATGACAAGCACGTGTAAATCAAATTGTATGTCAAAGACCAAAATATCTCATATTTTCATTTCATCAACATTCTGTCGATCAATTTTTTAGATTTTAGTGAGATAATTATTTTCGAATTTGCCTTCTAAAGCTGACCATAAGCGCTGTTTCGATTTTGGCCATGCTTCTCTTATTCTAGCTAACTCATCTCACAATTCTCAATCTCTTTCTCCCAACATTTATTCAAATTGTATATGTATAATATTTGCATTTAACAAAATGAAATATTCTTGTTTTAATCACCAATTTGCTGAAAATATGTCCGGTGATTTATGGACGGGAGTGTAAAACTCGAATTGGCATAAACACGCACTGTCTAGTCATTACACAGCTCCTTTTACACGCTAGCAATTAATACCGTTAACGACATAAAAGGAGACTTTTTAATAGCGTAAACATTTTGTTTTACCCTTTGAGCGCAAGCCTGCGTAAGAGTACCGCCATTAGTCGTTGCAAATCACGTAGGGCTTGGTGAGTGTTTAAAAGTTCAACGGATTAAATAGCTAGAACAATAGCTTCTACATTTGATGATCGGTTCTCGGAATAAATTACCGAAATAAATTACAGAGAAGCGCATAGGCACGATCCTATCTGCTTTATTAATTCTCCGCTGGTTTATTTATTGTTCGAAGTATTTCCCAAAGAATAATTTGTGCCCGTAGCTTGTTTACTAGTCGAGGGATTAGCAGGGTGATTTGATATTCCCTGGGAGATCGTGCGGGTGAAAAATCTGAGGCGTGCAAGTATTCGATCGTAGGCTCGCAATTAACGCGGCGCGACGTTCCTGCGAAGCCAGGGGGGCAGTCACGACGCCGGTTGACTTTTAAGCGGCGCGAAGACAATTTCGAGGCCAGATTAGGTGAGCGTCGCCGCGATTCTGCGGTTCGGTTGTTCGATAAAGCCTCTCGAAAGCGAGCGGGCGAGCGGGCATGTGATCCACGGTCTCCTGCGCCCGTTCTTTCTTCTCCGGGGATACCAGGCACGACGTATCGTCGCTCTGAACTTTCCCGTGGCGTGTCTCTCTCTCCCTCTGCTCCATTCCCTTTCGTCCTGCGGTGCTAGGCATAACGACGAGACGAGTAAAACGACCGAGCATACTTTCACTCGGCTCGCACGAACGGACGATAACTCGACCGTAACTGCCGGATGAACGCGTGCGAGTAGACGCGATTCCGCTTACAAGTTTGCAGTTTAACGACGGTAGTCGATCAGCCGGCCCGACGATTTTTCCGTGTCGGCACAAAGGAGAGGCGTGCAACCCGTATCGACGATATCGTACAACTTTCTTATACGAGCCGACACGATACCGGCCTCTCCCCCGCGTTCTTCCCGCGGTTTTACGGTGTTTTCATTTTTATGGGGCCGATCCCGAACGCGTCAGCGTCCCTTTAGTGTCGCTGACGCGGACAATAATCGCGAATCTTCGTCCCCCTCCGACGAAATCACGATTCCCCGGGATATTGTGCGCGGCGCGGAACGATCCTTCCGCGGACAAGGATTTATTCGGCGTTGTTTTTGCGCCCGTAGATCCCCGCCAAGTGATTTATTCGCCGCAGAAGACCAGCTCGTGAATCATGCCCGGCCGCGAGACCACGCTCCTCGGAATGCTGTTTTGAATTTCGGAAGTGTCCGCGGAATAGCGGAAATTTCGAATGATTTTTCAAACCTGAACGGTGCCGTTTCTCCATCGGAGAGCGTGTACAGGTGGACGGAGGTTCGTTAATACGTACGATTTATCATCCGACCGGCAAAGAGAAACGGCGGAGAGCTGTTCGTTATGATCGCGTTTCCGAGAGCCGTCTTCGCGGCCATTAATGCGGATAAACGTGAATACGCGCGGGTGATTTAGAAGTACTTCACCGAGTAACGACACCTCGTACGCGAACGCGCGCACGCCGACTGCTATTCGGCGTCGTTAACGAATGCGTTCCCGATGTTTACGGCCGCGAATCGGTAGCAACGGCCCGGCCGAGCCATAACTCTTCGGACTGTTCTCTTTAAAATCGGCCGCGATTCGTAAGATCGTAATCGCGACTGGACGCGCGGAGGCTGCGTCGATCGGTCGACCTTTGCGGCCGTTCGATAGGGTCGACCGGTGCGGTGGTTTGTTCATCAGGGGAAGGATGACTTCGCGACAAAAGGACAAAAGGGCCCCGGGGCATAAACGCAGGGATATTGGCTATTCGGCCGGGCGTCATTTGTCAATATTACCGGAGACACCTGCGACACGCCGTTTTCTACGATCGCCGGAGCGCTGCGCAGCGGTGCGCGGCGCGCCGGCGTCATTGAGATGCAAATCCGATGCTAACACGTATCAGTTTTCCAACCGGGTTTGATTAATGCACGTCCGCCGTGTTTTTCGACGAGGAAGAAGAAGAAGCCTGCTCGGCGTGTCTCGCGAAGGAGGTGGCGACCTCTGCGGGCCACGATACCAAGCGGCGTCCATCAGCATCGCGAGAAAGAATTCCTGAACTATGCGACCGCTGTTCGAGGGCATAGGTACAGACACGATGGTAGGGGCACAGGCACCTAGTAAATACCTGTACTAGCCAAGCAGGTCCACTTCGAGTCAAAGCCAGCCTCTGCTCCTCCTCTTCATCCTCCGCCGCTTCTCTCATCCACCTCCGACAAGCTTACCGTTACAAGCACAGGCTACACGACGCTGCCATAACTCCGTGTAGCCGGGGATACCCAACGCTTTTCGTTTTCCCTCCTTTGACGGATTCCCCTCGAAAAATCTTCACCGTGTCAAAGTCTCCCGAAGAGAAGCTCGATCGGCGACACGCTTTTTGCAGCTTATCCGTGCTTGCGATTTTCCGAGGATCTTTGCGAATATTCCCGGGATCGACCAAGTAACGCAAACACCTCCTGTGTTCAGAATATTCTTTTTCGGTGCGTTAAAGCTTCCGCGTTTAACCCGTTGCCCTACAATATCGAGTCAGACGCGTGATGAAGATTCTGAACAGAGTCTAATAAATACGTATGTTATTAATTTCCTTTAAACCGAAATAAAATTCTATTTTGTTGTAGTTGATGTATACCCTTTGTTCTGGGTATACATAAAATAAAAATAAAAATAATAAAATTCTGAACGATGAAGAATTTCTAATCATTATAATCACAAAATAAATAGTAGTGCAAGGGGTTAATATGGCTTTGAATTTGCTGAGAAGGTAAACGGTGTTTCAGTCGAAGGTATTCGCCTATTCGTTGTTCAAACATGAAAGATAATTAATTGGTAGCGATCGTGTTGGAAAACATTCTCGCACGTATAAACCTAATTCAACACTTCGCTTATTCGTACTTATGCTTTAACTTTGTTGGTCTTTCAAAAGCGGCAACGATTTAACGAAGCAGTTGTCTGGAACGGGATCCAAGAAAACATTCTCTTTGAATTACTACTCAAAAGAAGATGATTGAAGTCCTTTCCGGCATAACTTCGTCATTAGACAGTCTGTTGAAAGTGACTCCTTCGGTCTTGCTGCAGTCACCGAGCACAGAGCATTCAGGTTTTGCTTCGGAAGCAGTCTACTTCATCTTTAGCAATTCCACCAGGTAAATAACCATCGCGGACAGTCGACTCATTGTTAGCGCTGGCGCAAGACCGAAGAGGCATAGAATCGGGAGGAATAGTGTGTTTCGCGGAAGGATTAGGTTTGTCCGCTATGTACACATACATACATACATACATACATACATTCTAAAGTAACTGTAACGGATCTGGGAGGCAAGTTTCCTCGGGGACAACGCCGACGACAGTCAGCTCGCCGAAACGCCATATCTCTTGGCCGCGCGTTGCCAGTCAATAGACCTTGTCACCCGAAGAGGCGTAAGCCAAGGGGTGTCGGGAGCCTAACCGGCTCGCATTCGCCACGCGAGGAACGCGGCCTGACGCGGCATAGCAAAAGGGACAATCGCGAGACAGTCCGGGGACAGAGCGTAGACGTTTCGTTGCGTAACCGTGGTGTAAGGCCCTCCCGACGACAATATTGCATCGGGGCCTGGTGTACTCCGTGGGTTCGCTCTCTCGGGGCCCGGTTAAAACCCGCGATTATTTATGTTCCGCGGTGTGCGTGCGTGCATACGCGCGAGGTAAGTGGCGCGCGGGCTTGAAAGAGAGCTTAACTAACCTACCGTACTAGAAATACGCCGGGTTTCGCGGCGGTGTCACTCGTTCCACCGTGTATAACGAGGCGACATACGGCGCGACCGTGTCTGAGCACGACCACGGTAGAAATCGCGCGGCGTCCTCGTCCTCTCCCCCATGGGGGTTGCTCGTCCATGCGTGCGTACTCTCGGCTTGCCCTCGATCCCGTGCACGCACACACCTAACCATTGTTGCGCCAATCCGGATACCACCCGATCCACGCGTTCGAAAATGCATAGTTGTGCGCGTCGAGAAAAAGCGAGCACGAGAGACGGAGAAAGAGAGATAGAGATCGTTGGAGTAAAAGAGAGAGCGAGGGGGTGGAGGGCAGGAACAGGGTTTTAGAATAAGACCGAGGGTAGGGGCAGATAGAATGAGGATAAGAGGGGAGGTTAGGAGGGGGGCAGCGGATGAAAGAGGCTCTCGTCCAACGCCAGGGGTGTCGCTAACAAGACACGCACCCCTACCACATTGGGAGGGGTACTAGGAGCACGCGTACACACGTATACATCTGCGAGTCCATATTGCTCGTAACTCGTATCTCGCAGCCCGGCTAGAAAGTACGTGCACGCAGCTCGACGACAGCCATCCCCTAATGACTTATTAGCAGCCGCGCGTTAGTTAACGACGCGACAGGATTACTCGGCGCATTGTGACGCGCTTTTTCCCTCTTTATTCCTGCTTCCTACGAGTCCGCGCTCCTTTACCACTCGCGAGAGTTCTTCCGTTTCTTCTACCCTCTGTTTCCACCACTGCCCTCCCCCTCTTCGCGCCCTCTGTCTTCGTTCCTCTCGAGATCCTGCCGCTACCTTTCATCCCCCGTGTCCTTTTCTCCCCGTCTACTCCGTTTCTCCTTGTATTTCCTTTCTCTCGTCTTCTCTGCCTCCGCTCTTCTTCCTGTTCACTCCTTTTTCTCTCTCCCGCTGCGGTTACCATGCCACACGCGCGTTTCCGCGCGGCACTCGGCCGTTTCCACGCAGGTAAGCACGCAGACGCCGCGCCGCGCCGCGCCGAGCAGCGACGCACTCGCCACTCTCGTCGTGCATGCGTGGCAGACTCTGAAAGAAGAGAGGCTGCAGTCATTTCTCGCATCCATTAGGGAAATTAATGATTTTTAATTTTCACTCCCGCGGGTACGCGAGAAGCCTCGCCTTTGTGCCGCGACACCGGCCCTCCTTTTTTGCGCCCGCTCCCGGGGACCAGGAACGTTCCCGCCTGTCGACGACCTGGACACCGCCTAGCCTTCCACACGCGCCAGAAACCTCCTGAATATGGTTACAACCTATATTTTATTATTCCCGTTACTCCCACTCGCACCACAGTCATACAAAAATTACATTCTTAACGCCAACTTTTCTTAAAATCAAGGCAAGTTCCTTCGGATGCCTTGAATCTGCCTCAAGTTCTGCTTGGATCGATCTTGTTAGCTGTAGGATTTCATCATGGATCTATTTAACAAATAATAACAAAATTGTTTGAGACCCTTGTTGAATAGAAATGTCAAAATGGTACTATCTAAAAATGATTGTAAAAGATTTTAAAATACACAGTAAAGCACATGGTCAGTTAAGGGTTAAATGAATTATATATCTTAACAATATACACGAGTAAACTAAAGATCTTCAAGCATTTGTAAAAATCCCCAAGATTCAAAACTTGATTGATGGTCCACAAAAATGTTTAAAATCCAAAAACGTATGTTTATCGTTAAATCTACTGTCCTTTCCAGGACAATTAGCCTCCGGTACTTGTTCGACTTATCTTTTCATCGGTCAGGTGAATTTTTGCACGTGACGGTGTAACGCGCGATTTACTTAATTATCTTGCCCACCGTTTGACCCCGGGCCCCAATTTGCTGTGACGGGTAGAGATAGTAAACTACGACATCCTTGCGACCGTGATTCACACAAAGGAATCCCAAGAAGCATTTCCGCGTGACATCGGATCGGTTCGATCGATCGCTCGTGGATCATTACCGTCGACACGTCGTGATGCTCGAGACTCGTCGAGACCGTGGTATACACAGCAGCAGGAGGGTGCGCATCGAACCGACGACGTGGCACGATCGATATCGTTTGAAGCCGCCTAATTACAAACGCGTCTCACCTAGGGGCCGGCATTCCTCGCGTGACAATTAACGATTTGTAGCCCCTAATGTTTGGATTAGATTAAACCGTCCTCTCGGTGCTTCTCGGTTGACATCGCGGACGAACGTTGCCTTTATCCTGGTCATCATCTTCGCCATTTTTTCTGAATTTTTGCTCATCCTACTTTTTACCCTTTTCAACATTTTCACTGAAACTTCAGTTCCACCCGGTGCTTCTAGGTTAACATCGCGAATGGGCGTTGCCTTTATCCGTCTGTCCATCTTCTTTCTATATTTTTGTACATGCTATTTCTTAACCTTTTTAATTCGAAGTTCTCTGAAGATCGATTTCAATTTTGTGTGATTCACGAACTGCCTATCATTTTTATAGACTTCTAGATTTATTGTACCAGTTTGCTCAATATCAGCAGTCGGGCATTTTTACTTTGGCCGAGTTAGTGTGTTTTATCTATTTAAGAAATCTGTTCATTTCTGTCGGCGTCCCCGCAATTCGTCGGCGCAATCTGCCGATCTGCTCATTTCCTCCGATCGGTAGCGATCTTTTTCCTTTTATTTTTCTTTCTCAATTAATCTCGTTGGTTCCAGGCCGTGTCACTTTCTTCGATCGCTCCTCGATTTCTGTCCACCGTCCCACCGGGTCTCCTCTTCGCCCCCCCTCCCCCGCCCCCTCTTCAGCCCCGTCCCATTTCCATCGGATGGCTATCTGATTTGAATAATTCGATGCGTCAACATGCTTTAGGTGTATCATACCCACGCGCGGCTATGACGGACCGGTACACACGTGGCGTCAACCTCGCAGGAAACGACGAACCTGTTCTGCTCGAACGCTCCGCTCCGCTCGGCTCCGCTCCTCTTCGTTCCTCTCCTACGGATCACGTCGGGACGCCAGCCGTACGTGAAGCCGCTTCTAGTTAGCTGGAAACGAAACCTACGAACCTAGGAAGGGAAACGCGGTCATAAGCCTCGAAGACGATCCAGTGACAACCGATGGTTATCATTTCAACTTCCGCGGCGCCGCGCACCTCCATACGATTCACTTCCGGTCGAACCCTTTCATATATTTACGTGACTTACGTTAATTATTTGTTGTAGTAGCACGATCTACATTGTCCTCTTAACGAGATTGCACGATCTCCAGGTACTCACTATCAGGTTCTTCCCTTTTTTCATTGCTATATCAATCATTTTTATTTGATCCCTTCCGCTAGTTTCATTTCTCTACAGTCTGTCGATTCTTACTGTTCTTGTAGTCCTCAACGTATTGATCCAACGTATGGATCAATACATCTCGTTTACGTCGTATTCGTTCTGCAAATAATTTATACGAGTTTTTTAAACGAGTTCATTTTTCATGTACATCCATTGTCAACCTCCATCAAACAATTGTATTATAAAAAATATATATAAATTACTGAAAGAAAGACGTAACGAGTTTTTTAAAACAGTTCATTTTTCAAGTACATTCCCTTTAAACCTTCATCAAACAATTGTATTACAAAAAAATGTATATAAATTGCTGAAAGAAAGACCATAACTAGTTTTTTAAAAGAGTTCATTTTTCACGTACATTCATTTCCAGCCCTCATTAAACAATTCTATTACAAAAAAATATATATATATATATATATACTTGAAAAATATATATATATATAAATTGCTGAAAGAAAGACGAACCAATTTTCCATCATCGTGTCCACGCCTAATAGCCTCGTGTACCCGTACATTTTTCATCAGAAAAAATTCCGCGCACAACCGCAAGAATTTTTCCCACAATCTCGCTATCGGAATATCAGAAGTGCAACGTTGCTCTCCAAATGGTGTCGACGAAAAAATTCAGCCGGATGAAGCGTTCTCACGCGTAAATTCATGTCAGCGCAACATTAAGACAATCTCCGCGGTGTACACGGATCGCGTTACTTTCTTCGGTCATACAGGTGACGGTATCGCGCGGCAATTACGTTGGTCCGAGGGGTCGCAACATTTCACCGAAAACGCGCGATAAATTCGCGGGTCGGGCGAGCCCGTAAACTGGCCCGAGTTTGCGGACGTAGGAAACACTCTCGGACGGAGTCGAGGCGGGTCCGTGGCGCCGATTACGCGCGGAATGTAAATTCGCGAGGCACGCGAGAGAACGGGTCGGTGCTTTTTCGCCCGTCGGGCCGTGCGTTTTCCGCGCAAGCGGGCAACCAGCGACACGTGACGCGGAGAAGATAGAATCGAGGGGAGAATCGGATTCCTCTTCGCATAACATTCGGAATAAGGTTCGGACATGATCACGGGGAGGTGGTGGGTGGGGGGAGCTCGCGGCGGGCTCTTTGATAGTGATTCGGCCCGAAAACGGGCGAAGCAGGCCGGCCGCTGGGGGCTGCGGAACTTTCAATCGAACGAAATTGCGCGTAATTACGCGCGAGCGCACGCTTAAACGTCTAAGATTGAAAGGAATCCGGCGCGAGAGCGCGGGGCGCCCCATACCGCTCGTATGTACGCGTCTCATTCGCACAGCGTTCGCGTAATTACGCGTGCATGCGTGCGACGCCGCTCCGCGCCGCGACATCGGTCCCGGCCGACCGGTTCAAAGCGGCGTTCAATTAATATTAATTAAAATGGCGGGACAGCCCGCCAGGGTGGATATAATTATTCGTCTCTCTCTCGCTCCCCTCGCCTCTCTTCTGCCTCCTCTTTTCCCTCCGGCTCCTCCTCTCGAGCAGAGAAAGATCGAGGACGAGATCGCGAACGCGGAAACGAAACGCGTTCCTCGGATTCTGGTCTGGCCGAGTGTGAACGCCGAGTTCAACAGGACTCTGTAACCGATACTGCTGATAACGATGCCGATTTCCTATTAACGAAAGATAGGCGAACGGCCGTAGACACTTTGTAAAGCACCGTGGGGCGCTAATCGGTGAATCGGATGCAGATTACGGTCACGGATGATAGTCTTTTTGGGGTCTGCGCAATTTATCGAGCACAGTCTTCGGGGTCAAGACGAGTCATTTTTCTCGCCATCTGCCAAGCTGTTCCAATAGATTACTTGTATCAGGTTGTCCCATAAGTTCGTGCCGTTTACTCTTGTACCATTTAAATTCTAAAAATAAAATATGTAATCACCCTTTCATTCCACAACCTCTTCTGACCTTTTTGGCAAAGACATCACACCGTCACTTTAAAATTTCTACGGTTTTTCATTAAAATACTTTTCAATGGTGAATAATATAAACATATCCACGGCACGAACTCAAGGGACGACCTAATACTTGAAGATTAATGCTAGCCAAGAGTATTATAAATAGACTGCGGATCTTTCTGCAGAATAAAAATTGTATCGACTGCCCTTCTTTTTTTAGTCGCTCCAAGGAGTTGAAAATACTCGTTCTGCTTTAAATTGCACAGACCCAAGTCTGTGATAAATGCATAAATCTCGCAGAGCAATTATAGAGTAAAGTTAAACTGGATTGCAATTGCTCCGTGAAGAAACATCAGCGCAATAAATTTCCCTGGTGTCTCAAACGAGAACGCATGTGAAAATATCTGATCAGGATGATAATTAGGGGGGACGACGTAACACGTTGAAAATCTGCGACGTGAACGTTACGATCGGGCTTAGGATCTGCGAGACGGCCAGAATTTGGCGCAACAATCCCCGAGGCGTATTTCACGAATTCCGCCTCCGTTCCGCGTGGCGTGCCACCTACGAGCACGCATTATGTTGATGCATGTGGCGCGGCGGTCGCGGAATTCATAACCGCGACTCATTTAGACATAAATTACGAGGAGCGAAGTGAAAGTGCAGGTGGCAACGCGGAAAGTGGTTCTTCGGCGTGGCCGTGGCGCGCCGTTGGAATATTCATATACATCTCCATAGACATAAGCGTGCACGCGTGCGGGTCCAGCAGATGCGCGAACGCGATTTCGATGGCATGCGATTGTCGTTGTTCGAAGCCGGGCCGCGGACAGAGCCGGTCTCGTTAATGGAGTATTTAATTCGTATCAATTAGGGGGACGAGTGACTCGACAAGCCGGAAATAACGATGTCTGCCCTACCATGGTTGTCAAACCGGAACTAAATACCATAAGTATTCGAAATAGTGCGCATACCCGTCCGGTGCATCTTGAACGACATTAACAGAGCCGAGTAATTACTGAATCCTATTTGAAGTAATTACCCGTCCGCTGACAAGATGAAAAATGGTAATACACTCGGCAGCGAGAACGGAAGTCTTGCTCTCGCGCCGCTTGCGCATACAAACAATTAAGAAACGAACTAATTGATCCTAATGGCTTTTAAACGTAACTCTATTAAATAATAATGCCGTATGGCGTAATAATGGTATAGCAGAGCAAAGGGAACCACTAATTACGAATAAAGAGAAAACTAAATTTAGCTGATGCAGATTCTCAATCGAATGGACGGTAGGATGTAAGAGGCTTTTGCGTTTAGCGTAGATTTTTCGGAAAAGTTGCGAGAATGGAATACTCGGTTGGTTGATCGGGATAACGGCATCATGGTGAACCGGAAATCAAGGATCCTATCTGGCGCTTACGATTCCCAGGCTCGTTATCGTGATATACGCTTTGTGTGGCAGGTCCAGAAGCGGGTCCACTCGTACTGTTCTAAATGCAGTGGACCACCAGGGTTGATCCAGCCACATGGCCACTGTACTTCGTACAACAGGAACCGACGCACACCAGCACGCACTTACGAACACGGACCCGAGCGGAGCGGCGTGCACACCAGCTCGTGAACTCTAGCTTATCCTCGCTAGCTCAAGAGAGGGCGTAGACGGTGTGCTTTAATTATCGGCTCTTCATTTCCTTATCTTGGGGGCACAAGTGCCGCCAGCTTACTCGCGAAACGAATGTCTATATCGATGCTGGAATGCGGTTGTCGGCTATACCAGTCGATCGTACCATTCAGGATGCTAGCGAACAGATGATCATTCGTTTCGTACACTTCGATCATTCCTTCGAATTGCCAGGCTTCGACTAGCCCTCCCACAATAGGTATACGGCATTTTTTGATCGCTCGAGTGCACCTGTTTTGTTCGATCAATCAAAAGCACCATGGTTGTCAGCAATCTTCTCGTGTCCTTTCGAAAGGGGATTTTACATAAATGTCAAAGGGTTAACTATTAGTACTTCGAGCACTTTTTGGTGCCACCAGCAACTCCAACTGTCAAAGCAAAAATTTTGTGAACCTACCATTTCATTCTGACGAGAGAAACTTAAAAACGTTTATGAATCTCTTGTCTTCAATTCCTATTATTGGTTTGCTTTATTCTAATGGACATGAGAATATTACGCCAATCGAGTGCAAACGGGTGGTAAATTATGAAAAAGGCGCTTTGAAGACGATTTGACGCAAAAGGGTTAATATTCAAGCCAAGGAACATCTATTTATTCGATGGTTTCCTATGGCAACCATATATTCTAGGAAACTTCGCAGCGTGTAGCGTAAGGAGCAGCGAAAGGGAAGCAGAATTTTTCTTGAGACGCGTGGAAATGAATCTTCTCGTGTAGAAATTTTCTGAATGTGCAAGTGTGCCGCCAAGAGAGTGCAATTAGTAGAGTTGCCATAAAAAGGGGGGAAGTTCCTGTTATAAATGAAAACGGTTATCGCAGCGTGAGATGCGTGATAGTTCGCCGCCGAGCTTTCAGCCTGTACGCAACGGAGTTTCGTGAGCTACGTAAGATTTCCATCCTGGTGTCGTTGTCACCGTTTCCGTAATTCCGCTCTAAAAATATAATTTCAAGCATCCACTTGACCAGATTCCCCCGAACAGCAGCGCGGCGAACAGCTGCCGGTCTCGGCTTGAATTTTCCGACTAGCTGGCTACTCGAGGAATTGCTGTTAATCACGGGTGACTGATTAAAAGATTGCGCCGATGTCAGCGTCTAGCGGTAATAAGCTCCTCTGATTCGCAGCGCCTCGGATCGCCGTGGGGGTATGTCATTATTGTTCCAGCACGGTCCAACGATAGACATCTCGCGTCGCGAACCAGACCGGCCGTTGTTTTCTTCGTTAACGCATCACTTACCGGAGACGATTTAATAGATTTGAAACGTTTACGAGTCATACTCGAGAAAAAGAAAATTATTCAACAGTCATTATCAAGAATCTAGTCCGTTAATTTAAACATCTTCTTTTAGAAAATAACCCTGAAAGAAATTCGATTTTAATACAGGACAGAATTGATCTGAAAGAATTTAAGGTGATAAAATTGTCCACCTTAATTGCATTAGACAGGTACCAAGCACACATTTCATTATTTCGGTAATAATTTTAACAAGTTGAAAATAGTACGTCCGTGTCCTGTAATTATTTTGACTTCCCTGCTGTTTTAAAGGGTACTCGTGTTTGTCATAACTGCATAAATTTCGCAGTCTATTAATGCGTTCATATCGGTTACAATTCTCGTTCCGAATGAAACCAATGAAAAGACGGGATAGCGATACCGTTTTCCGATTCGAATCGGCTCGAATGTAATTACTGATCACGACTCTATTGTTTCCATTGTGCAGACGAGCCACGGAAGGCGTAAAACATTTAGCTCTCGCAGGGAACTCGACCCCGTAACATGAAATTCCGCGGTATATTACGTTGCAGTTCATAGACGACCGGCTGATTGATAATGCGAAATAATTAACCGTGATCGGGGATGGCAACGATATGATTCGCCGGCATTTACATCGAGTTGCTCCCGTTCGAAGCGTAATTAGCCGCAAACGAGATGGGAACTGTCTCCGTAAAATCGTCGCGAGGTATCTGCCCTCGATACGATCTGGCTGGCCCTGTCACGATTAATTAGACCGCGTAATTACTAATCCATAGACCGTACGAAATAACAGTTGTCCGATACCGTGGAGGGGGTAAAAAGCGAAAGAGAGAGGAGAGGAGAGGAGAGGAGAGGAAAGGATCGGTTCGCGCGACCGACAGAGTGCAGGGGGACGGAAGCTGCGAGAGGGTACCGCTCCGGTTCCTAATGTCCTCGCATTACGGTGACTTGCGTCTCGCGCATAAGCGTAGACGAGTGTGCGTGCACGGCGTATGTTTATTTTAATGAGTTCTCCTCTCATCGTACGCAACGAGCCACGCACTTTACGCGTTTCTGCATTCCCTTCGTCACGCTCTCTTTCTCGTTCGGCTTTTTTATCATTCCCCCCGCCCGCCCGCGCCACCCCTTTTTATCGTCTGACTAACACAAGCGCGTACACGCGGGACATACGCGTACACGGCGTACACGCGTCGAGCGAAACGTCGACTAACGTCATCGACCTCTTACACTTCCTTTCTTCCTCCGCTACCGCCGCCGTCTCTATCGTCGTAGTCGTCGTCATCGTCATCGTCCTCACGATGGAAATCCTACTTTTTCTCGCAACCCCTATGTCGATGGCGAAGGGTGTTATACCTGCCTGCCTGCCTGCGTACGCATATAAGTGCACGCGGGGACATATACGTAAGTACGTACGCACCGTCGAGAGAGGGTGGTAGGCGAGGCACACGGAGGGTGAGAAGCTGGAGAAACGGGAGGCGCAGGCAAAGGGACGAAGGGAAAAAGCGGGGTAGAGAAGGTAGGGCACCCTACGCACAGCCACCGTGGGATCAATGCACCTTCAGGGTGCACCGCCCTGGCGAGTGCTCGCGCGCATCGTCTATGCATCTTCGCATGCAACCAGAACCCTGTTTCATCCTCATCAACCCCTTTTCCTCCGCGTCACGCCACAGTTCCCTCCCCCGGCCGGTGTATGTGTATCCGTGTGTGTGTGTGTGTGTGTGTTCCGTCTCTGTTTTTCACCCCGGTTGTTCGTCCGTCCCCGTTCCCAACCCAGGCTCAGGCTTCAGACTATCCTCCTCCGTCGTTCACTTTTTTCCACCCCTGTCCCCACACGCGTCGCGCGCGCTGCGCTCCTCTTTCTCGCCCTATCCAAAGGCAGCGCAGCCCCCGTTCGCCGGCGCGTCTCCCCTTTTGCTTCTCCACCCTTGACATGTGTGTACCTCCATCTCCCACCGGTGCAAACTCCTCTCTCTCTCTCTCTCTCTCTCTCTCTCTCTCTCTCTCTCTCTCTTTCTCTTTCTCTCTCTTGGCCGTCGCGTTCCTCTCCTGCCCTAGACTCCCTCTCGTCCTAGCGACCCTCCTCCTTCATGTCCCTTTTCGCACTTTTACACTCGCGCAAAAACCCTACCCTACCCTAAGAATAATCCCTTCCGCGCGGTATATCGCGCAATCTATACCGTGTATCTAGGAGGAGGCACACACGGGCACGTATAACCCGGAGCAGCCAACCCAGGCCGACTTACCCCTCTCTTTGTCGTCCTACTGCGCGACGACGCTCTCTGACACCCCCGCGATCCGCGCTGCACCCCGGCTCATCTACTTCTCTAGCCTTCTCTCTGTTATGAGACTGGCTGGCCGAAGGGGGGTTGCGGCATGGCAATACCGACGCGCCGTGAAGCACCTAACTGCGGAAGGCTGCGTGTGCACGCGTACGTGCGCGTGTGCGACCCTTCACGTAGCCGGGGAAAAGGGTCGCTGGGTGGTCTAGATTTTTTTTTCTAAGTGCCTTCCTGCTGCAACTGCACCCTACACCCCCCGGTTGCCAAGGCGAAGAAGCGGAGGAGCACTCTTCGCCGTGTTCTTTCCTGTGTTCCTTCGCCGTCCCTGACGCGGCTCGGCTCGGTTAGGCTAGGCGCATTGCGCTGCGCTGCGCTGCACCTTGCAATCGGCGCCCTCGTCCTCTTCCGTCGCGGGTTTTCTTCGTCCGCCTCGGCAACCGTGTGCGAGCTTAATCGAGCCACCCTGTGCCCTGGTTTCCAGCCACTCGATGGCGCACCGCGGTTTCTGGAGCTACTTTATCATGCTGATGCATAATACTTGACTTTACTCCCCCGATGCTGGGATCGGCGTCTTATCTCTTTTTTAGGGAATTCACTTGTCCGCCCGACTATATTTGGAAACCGTGTCCCACGGTCTTCGAGCGCGCTCTTTCCTTTGAGAAAAACCTTCTAATCGGAACCAGCAGAAGGTCGTAGCAATAATTCAGGCCCGTTATTACGTTTCACCAAGCAGGAAACACGTACCCCTCGAGGGTAGTCTCGTTCGTTCCCTTGAAAATGATCGTGATCCCGCACGATCGAAGCGCGGAATTTCAGTTTTCCATGCGATAGTTTGCACACGGCCGGGGCTCGCGGCACGATAAAAAGGGCCTCGGACTTATCGGCAGCAGGCATCGGCAACGGGCAACAAATAAGGAAAGAAACACTAGGCCGACGCGGCATCAGGAAATCGCGACGGGCACGTTTACCCGACATGTACTTCATCCTTACACGACGTACTTCTAACGACTCCCACAGGCTGCTTTCAATCCGCCTCACGTTATCGAACGGTCCTGGTTGGTTCCGAGCTGCTCGGTAATTCGCCGGCTAGTGCCATGCCGCCTCGCCGCGCCGCGCGGCTTCATGACGATCGACGACCTAACTGGAAGGTAGCCGAAGAGGAGAGATCGCTCGCGAGAGATCCACCGCGTGGAAAGGAGATCGTCCCGAGAGGTGAAGGAGGCCAACTAGACCGAGCCAGCCAAGGACGACCGAGAGCTCCTTTCCGGCTCGTTCCCTTCGAGTTTATCTCCGCCGTTGACAGGTGACTTGGAGAACACCCTCTACTCCTTTCCCTGATCCATCGGGGCCCGCGGAGAGTCCGCACGGAGAAAAAGAGAGTACGGAGTCCCGCGCGCTGCGGAATCGCGGTGGCGTATTCCAATTTATTGCTGTTGGACGCTCGTCACCAACCCGGGGTTCAACGATCGGCGACGCCGCGCGCCGCTCAGAACCATCGACGGACCACCTGAGGCGCATCTCGCAGACGTACCCGCCAGCCATCGAACCAACCTGCCAACCCGGTGCTTTATATCGCCTCGTTTTCCACGTCAGCACGAGCGAAACGGTCCATAGTGACGGCCGCCGGAGCGTGCTCCGCGCCGAGGAACGTGGACCAATAGGGAAACGTCACCGAGCAGACGGATCGGCGACTATGCACGCTCTCCTGTACCGATGCACTTGCGCCGATGCCATTCCGGAAGACTGTGCCCCGATCGAGGGGTCGACGGTGATTTTAATAAATCGAGGGAGGCCTGTACACTCTTATTTCGAACCGGCTCGTTTAAGAACCGACCGCGACCGAGCAACTCCGGGCACTGTCGAAACGGCTTCCTGCGCTTCCAAGCTGTGGACGTGGCTTTTCCATGTACACTATTCACATTTTCAATATAATATCGATACCGAAGGGCCCGGTCTTTGTAGATTCGCGATAAGGTAGAGTGACTACATTACCCGTCAAAAAATGGTATTACGTGCCTCAAGTTTTCGCCCTTATGTGAGAATATTATGTCGCTGCTAAAGGGCTCGTTCGAAAGAGGAAGGTTCAATCTAGTGCGCGCTGGTCAGAAGCTGCCGAGATTATGCAGATATTTGGCGATATAAGCGATAGAAGTAGGCCAAAAATTGACGATCTGCATGCCGTGAAATCCAATTTTTATGCCATTTGATGTGTTTTCTGGATGAAATCAAGAGCAACGCGCACTGGAAAATATCTCCAGCTACAACTTGAGCTAGATTTTGTCTTGATTCTCTGCGAAATAAAGCGAGAAACTTATTAATTAAAAAAGTCACGTGACTATCCCGGGCCCTTAAGCTTTATATATTATGTTCTCCGCGTAATCTCACATAATCAATTTTGGGGACGCTCGACAGAGTACAGTGCACAAACGTCAAATGCTAAAATGTGACATTGTTTTAACACATCCTGTATAATTTCAGTCCCATAATGTATAACTCGTTCAGCCGGAAAGTTGAGGGTTTCCAGAGTGAAGAACACACCCGTCCACGCGATCGCTGACCGAATCCATTGGGAGTTAGGTTATAGTCTTCCTCGAGGGTCGTGTAGGCTCTCGGGTCTCGGACGAATGCGTAAACCAGCATGTCCGTTCCTCGGCGGGGCTAAATCAGCGTCGCGGCACGGCGATGGTTACTATGCGACATTTTCGCGGCGGTGCAAACACGGGCCCGCGATTATCCTAGGTACGGCGCGGCGGCACGTCGCGCGGTATGTCGCATTAATTCTGCGGCGTGTTTGCGAACGCACGCATAAACATATACGATATCGTATATGCATACGAAATTCCGTAATGGATTACGGGGTATGACGTACACGAAGCGCGCCGATATACGAAGGCGTGCGAGAAAAGGAGAGAAAGAGAGGGAGAGAGAGATAGGAGCGTGAGCAAAGGGAAAAGGGACTCGACTAGACGGAGCGAAGAGAAAAAGCGGGGAGAATCATTTTCGATTCTCATGCAGTGTCGACGGAGGAGCGGCGAGTTCCCTTGTTGGCTGGTAGGACGACGACGACGACGACGAGGAACGACCCTGAGGACGTGGACGACCGGGGAGCGAGAGGAACGAGCAGAGGAGACGACGAGATGACGAGGAAGAGGTGGATGACGAACGGGGGAAGGGAAGGGGCGTAGGCAGAATGGTGTATCAAACTGGATGGCTTCCATCCTTATTCCGTATTCGGATGCGCATTCGATTAACATACAGTTGCACCGGGACCACGTTGCGCTATCCATCCTACTCCCTTTTCGCATTCCCTCGACCCCTCGCGCTGGGACCAGCGTCGGCCGTGTGTCCGCGCGATCCGCTCTTCGCCAGAAGGAAACGGCTCGATCGCGGACCGTTCGCGGGGAAAAGAGACAGAAAATGGGAAAAGGAAGGGCACAGGAAGGAAGGAAGAACACGGCCGAGAGAGACGAGCAGAGAAAAGAATCTCCCGGAGAGGGAGAGTGCGTGTACCGGCCAGGCACTGTATATAAAGTCGACAGGGGTATAATAATGTTTGCGCGACTATGCAATGCGCTCGCGTTTCAAATCGACTCGAGTGGGCATTGATCTTTGATCTTGAGGCGAAGGCATGCTTACTTACTGCATTCTCTTTTGCTGCCGTGCCACCCCCTTGTTCCTGCCCTCCTCCTCCTCCTCCTGCTCCTCCCTTTTCGCAGTCGTGTCCTCGACCACTCTCTCTCTCTCTCCCTCTCTCCCTCTCTCTCGCTTTCGAGATACCGTAAACTGCCGGTAGGTTGCCAGGTTTTTATGGTATTCCGTCCTGTAACATAAAAATTAAAACGTTTCCTTAAAACATCTTGTTGTGGCGTCTCGGTGTTTTATCGCAGGCGTAAAAACGTGAGAGACTTTTACACCCCGATGGGACACTGATACGTCATATTAAGTCCATTAACACCAACGATTTTAGTTATTTAGCATCACATTGTCACTTCAATGTCTCCTCGTTCAATCCCCTGCTTTTTAATTCACCGAGCTAACCCTTATGTCGATACTTACACCCTTATGTTGGGAGCACCTACTCCCTTAAAGGTGGTATGTATTTCTTCATAGAATTCTTCGAATATTCCTATTTACAAACAACAAATTTTGTTGTACAGCAATTTGCTATAGATTATTTTGGACGATTATAAATCGATTCACACTTAACACTAAACCTACCGAGCACAAACCATATAAAAATGAAACCTCTTATAGAAGGGGGACAGTTGAATTTACTTAAACTTTGTACGATTTGCATTATAATACGTGCTTAAATAAAGAAGCCAATGCAGTCATTCCCTATGAAAACTTTTCCATAATTTCAATAGTTGTGAAATAGAAAACCGGTCTTTTAGACCGTGGTAGGTTCAGTGTTAAACAATTACATATGCACTGAAACTACAAAGTACGCCGTTCTTGAACATCGTTAAAATCTTTGAGTGTTAACATAAGAGTTGAAAAGAAACACCACATTGTTGCTTCTGTCCCGTCTGTTGTCGAGGCCGTCTTATGTTTTGCATAAGAGGAATCGATGTGTGAAGACCGTAGATCGTTTTCGTCCTCGATTAACGAATCAATGAGTAGTCTTGTCCCGACCGTCACAATGATCGCCCCGTTCTGTCTCGCAGCGATTTGCAAGAGTGAGCCTGGGGAGAGGTGATCGTAACGGCGAATTTACGATTGAAATAATTCGTATTATGTTAGGATATCCGGGACTTGTCCACCCGCAACCGTGAAGATCGTTCTTTACGGCGACGTTAAGTGCGGGCCCCGGACCGCACGAGTTTTAATTAAACGCACGAAATATCTGGCGGACCACACGCGCTACCAGACCGAGCGACACTTCAAGATAGCGCACGAGTATTCTATTTTACGCGCGATAACTCGACCGCCCTGCGTGCCACGCTTAATATTTCAAACGGTCCGGTCGAGATTTATCGGATTTCATTAAGCGGACGTATACATATACATACTGATCTTTGCTCTTGTTTGCTCTCTGTTTCAGGTAAGTAAAGCTGGAGCGGGAGCCCTCGATCGGCTCGCTGTTTCCGATCGAGAAAAGGGCAAGACGGACTACAATCAATTAGCCGGAGTCGTCGTCAAAATTAATGGACACCTCTCACGGACGATTCTGAACGGTATAATTATCAATTCGGACGGCGGCATAAATTCCGTATTTACTGGTGGGACCGGAGGACGCGCGAAATTCAAAACAGAGTCGTAAAGCGAAGCGATCCGGACTGACCGCAGTGGCGGGTTTACGGGTCTCGGCGCGGGTAATCCGTATCTTTATTGACTTTTATACCGGGGATCGTCATCTTCCGAGGGATTCGCCTCCGACCGTTCCGCAGCGAACACTCGCGGTTTATTGCCGGACCGAAACTTGTCTGTCCAAAAGATGGCGACGCCCGCTAATGCTACCAGATCGTTAAGCGTTCGATGGGTGCGGATCCGAAGACGCCGCGCCGCGCCGCGCCGCGCTGGTCCCCTTGGAATCCTCGGCATTGTATCGATTGCAACGAACGTTTTTTGCCCGGGCTTATCGTCACGACGTTATTTATGCGCCTCTCAACCTGTAAAACTTTTACGCCTAGCAATAATCCGGATATTTTCCGTTTTAATGCCCGCCACTTTGGGCGTGCACGTTTCATCGGCATTCTAAGCACAGGGGGGACCGGCACGGAAACTAATTAACCGAACAATACGGCCAGCGACAGATTTAACAATTCTTCGCGACTGTTAATATCTCGAGAAATCGATTGAGAAACGGTAAGATCGAATGCCGTGCACCCAGCGAATAATCGTCTACCTCGCGTGCCAGCCAGCAGTGAAGTCGATGAAGTTATGATCTCTGCGTCGGATTAACGCAGTCGGTTAGGAACGCTCGATGCTAAGATAGGATTAGGTGAATAAATTAGTACCGAATTATGCGAGGACGGAGGATTGTCCGAGTGGCAGTGGAGTCGACAGTTCCCGCAGCTGCCCGTCCAGGACGAACGATCCTGTCTTTTGATCGGTCGAGCAATCAAGAAAATTGAAATCTCCTCCTTCCATTGAAACATTGATTTCTGGACAGAAGCCAGGTGAAGCCAGCTTCTATTTTCAATATCTCGAATGAAACTTGTAGATTGCTCTCTGCTTAACCTCTCTTCCAAAATCAATACGGATCGAACGGCATTTCAATTGCGGATGTGAACCACGTATTCAACAAATGTTTTCTCTTTTATCGCGCATAATTTAAAATGCAGTTCTTCTCTATTCTTATGGAGGTCTTTGGAGATAATTAAAATCGAATCGAAGCCGAAGATTTAACACTAGGTTTACGAGATCCCTCAAAATGGCGGGTTCTAGTATTCTTAATTCGCAATGATCTGAAAACAGAATTATGCAACAAATTTATTTGTTTCGGTATATATTGTAAAAGAAATGGCTAAAAATAATGTAGAATAGGCATGTTTAGCGGCCCGTAAACCCAGTGTTAAATAAATATAACGTAACAATAAACAGCACTCTGACACGGACTCATTGAAATTGCATAGAGTCTAGGGAGCCAATTACGCTAAGCTCGAAGAACGAACGCATCTCTCAAATCGAATATTCATGGGTACGATCTCGAACAGTTCGTGATCGACGCAGGTGTAAATTTGCCTCTGTCTCCGCGACTAATTACTCCGAATCGTTCCTGGTTCAGCGAAAAGTAAGTTAGCGTCCGTCGACGAAGCAAATACGATTAACCGTGATCAGGACGTCGCTCTTGAGGAATCCGTGACAATGTCGGACGGCAGAAAGAATATCGGGGCGGTCGTTAGCGAATGTGTCCGGGGGCCGCAATAATTTCCGAATAACTAAACAGAGATCGACGCCGGTATATCGCGATCGGCGCCGTGGCTCGGCGTACCGGGCAAAAACCATCGAATATGCGTGCGCGCACGCACGGATCCTCCTTTACGTACGCGCGTGTGCATGCTCGCCCTTGTCGGGGCGTATGCCCGCCGCGGATGGCCACTAAATTAAGGCAAAAGAAAAAGAGATCGGGAGCCGAACGGGACGGCGGCGAGCGGGGAGGAGAGAAGAGAGCGGAGAGAGATCGGCGAGGTAAGAGTAAAGGGAGCGGCAGGGAGGAGCGGGCAAGAGAACGATCTCGGAGACGAGGAGAGAGAAACCAGATTGGACCGGGGGAAGATCAGAAAAAGAGAGAAAGACGCATAGACGGAGAGAGAGAGAGAGAGAGAGAGAGAGAGAGAGAGAGAGAGGGAGAGAGAGAAAGAGGGAGAGGAACAGAGAAAAATTCAACGGAGGAGCAATGCGCATGCATAGCTCGGGCGACACACATCGATCAATCATTCGCTAATTATGCCCGCGATTTCTTTCTTTCGTGAGGCTCTCCGGCATCGCGAGCGGTCATCGACCCCATCGCCGAGGATGGAACGGCCACGACCACGACGGAAACGTTCTCTCCTCGTTCTCGTCGATCGTCCTCCCGTGAGTCCTCCTCGGGTAAGTAGAGCCGTTCTCGAGGAGATGGGACGTCGGGGCTGCAGAACAAGTGGGAGGAGGTGGAACACGAGGAGTAGGAGGACTCAAAGACCAGGGAACAAGAAAGTGGAAGACCGATCGGAAGAAAGGCTTGACAAAGACCGAGCAGGACTAAGCAGTGGAGTATCGGGCGGGGAGGGGGGGTGGGCTGAGGGGTGGTCAGGAAGCGGGCAGCCAACCGGATCGGAAGCGTATTAAATGAAATTAAGCAATTAACCATTTAACCGAATTAGCACACCGTAGAGAGCGTGGATACGCCCGGAAGAACCGGCGTCGTTCCTCCGACGAGAGCCACGGCGATCCTTCCGAGCGTTGCCTCGTTAATTAATTAAGGTCGCCTTCGGAACCGACCGTAATAGCTCGCTGTCTCTCTCTCTCTCTCGCTCTCTCTCTCTCTTTCTTTCTTTCTTTACCGGAGCAGCCGGCCCGGTGTCCCTCGTTGTGTATCTTTTCCCCTGGCCGGGGCCCACGGGAAAAAAGCTGGCAGTCGATCGGTATCCCGATCATCTCCGTCCGTGCCTATTTTGCGGATCGGCTCGCTGTTATGCGTACTCGTCCCGGGCTTACGTTTCTTTGCCACGTTTCGGCGGCCGTCGGTCGACTTGATTATCCGGCCGATACGTTCTTGATTTAATTGAGCGATCCGCACGACCAGCCGCTGCTCGCCCCGTACCACCGCGATCTCGTTATTAGGATTCGTGGAACAATGCGGGCACTTGCGATCCTGTCACCAGAATCGAAACAAGGTTTCTCGGATTTTTTCTCCGGCGTTACGAAACGCTGTTCGACACCCCCATAATTATTAGGACTATCCGCTGTACAGCGATCGTAAACTGCCGAGGATCTATAAACTGATCAGCACACAGACGAGGGGTCTACGCTGCAAGCTCTACCTAATCTCCCCTGCAGAATTTCCTCCTAATCTACCTAATGTCAGTCTACTATATTGTTTACAATAATACATTAATTCGGTTTGCAGGTGCTCGGCAACTTACGATCTCTCCATGTTAACCCGTGTTGGTCCGTTAACATATCAGGAAAGATACGGACTTAGGTGCATACAGATTCAAGTTTCGTAATGTGTCCCTGTGTTTTATGTACGGTGATCTACATCTTCCTTTCTATATGTATCCTCCTACGTCTAAATCTATCTCTCCGTTCGTGTCAGGCAACGCAAATGAGTTTTCACGAAGAAAAAAAGAAAATGATAATGGTTTATTCTCCGTATCTTGGTACTCGCAGTACCGAGGCCCGTGTAAGCATACCGTTGGTCTCGTTAGAATCGTCGCCGCGAGTTCCTACGGAGGTGGGGTGCTGGTAAATTAATGGTGACTAGGCCTTTAACGACTCGTCCGGATACAATGATTCGTTTGATTCGAGCGTTTCTTGTTCTTCGGGAATTAAATCTTGATAAGACACCCGGGCGTACATCTAAACCGTTGAATTATGGTAACACGTGTTTCCGTTGTACCGATCTCTCGGCGATCGCCGGGAGAAACGTTCGTTCCGCCCGTGTGTTTCTTTCGGTATTCACATTGTTGGGCAACCACGACGAAGACGACCAACGACGACGAACGAGAGCCCCGACGAACAGACACACGAAGCCGACACGCGAAACGATACACAAAAGGATCGCGATGATCTCTGCGGCGCGAGCATCAGCCGCAGCCGCAGCAGCAGCGCAGCGGAGAGCGCCGGGCGTCGAATGAAAAATGATAATCCTCGAAAATAAAGACGGCAGGCGGTGTAGCTCGGAAATCGTCACTCGACGCGTAATCATTACTCACCGGCGGGATCTTAATTTATTCCGAAGGGAACGAGCGCCGAATCACGTCGCCGACGTCCATCAATACACGCCGGGGCCTTTAATTTATAGAGACTTTACACGGATCCACGGGCACCGATCGATAAATCCATTCGGGGCCGCTAACGCGCTCGCGCTCGCGCGCGCGCGCGCGTGTGTCGGCTTCTCTCCCGCGTCTCCCGAAACCCGCTACCGATCCTAGTCATTTCACTTGTAACGGAGTCGCGGGGCTTAATCGCGCCGATCGATCTATGCCCGTATTAATATCGACACGCGGCGCGGAGTTATCCGACCCGCGCGCACGGTAATGAATTACTCGTTCGCGGCCACTGGCAAAGACACCCGCGAATAACTCACACTGCCCACCTATCAGCGAAACCTGAAGCCTATATAGCCCAGCATCGGTCCAGAGACACCGTGACGCGTTCTCGACGAAACTCTCCGACGTAGGCAGAGAGAGAATCGACAAGCAATCGGGTATCGATTGTATTCATACCGTTACAAGTCGATAGTGTTCTTTTATTGCCCCTCCGGACAAATGTACCGACTTTTCCCGCTCGAGATACCAGTTGTAACGCCTTTTTAGCTACCTCGACGCTGTCTCGACCGTGTTCTGAAACAGTTCACTTAATCAAAGTCTTTACTTAATCCCCTATTCATCATATTAAGTATCATTCAGGTCGGCGGTCCGCATTTCGCATGGTTTCCGATCTAATGTGCCGTGCACGCGTCTCTACCGTGGACTCGTCTCGCCGGGTTTCGCGTCAGCTTGTGAAACAGCCTCTTGCATACGTTCGTAAATAGTTGGACATCTATTGGTTAGAAGAAAGACTTCTAATTGAAAGACTTCTATTGTTTTAGCGCGGCTTTCTACTTCTGATATGTCACAATTGTACACGTCAGGAGAAAGTTGAATGGCGTTGTACACACTCTATCAGGTTTCTACTGAAGTATTGCACAAAGAAATGCCTTTCGTAATGATCCAATGAGTACAACTTCAATGTCGGTGCTACATTCATTACTTGTACAATTGAAACAGAATTGCTTGTTAAACAGGGGAGTATATTTTGTTATAAGCGTTACTGTGACTGATAACGTCTTCATGTGATGAAATTAAATAAATCTTCAGGGCTGCCGCTTTCATCGTACTCGTAAGAGCCAACCCTTTTCAAATCAAGCCCAAGACCACATTTCTCGAATGCAATAAGACGAGAAATTTGAAAGGATCGAGCAATTTCGAAGGAAAAATGACGAGCAAGATTCTTTATCGGTGGGAATATCTATTTAAATTTCTATCCCAGTGTGTTTTAACACTAGAACTATCGAACCAATCAAATGACTGATGGATGATTTCTTCTCTCACGATTACTGAAACTATGAAAACGTTTTCACGAGAAATTTTGTAATATATCTCTTGTTTGGAGTACAAGTTACCATAAAAATCGTATGAAATCCGAGAAAATTCAATCTTGCTGTTATTATAAAGGGATAAGTCCAAGTCACGTTTAGGGCTCGGTAGTTCTAGTGTTAAATGAAAAGCTAGTTTTTCAGCTCTCCCAGTTTGTGACAGCAGCAGACCTCGTGTGCGGCGCGCTTTGGGCTCGCTAGATCCAGCAAGAGTTTATCATCCGCTTGACCGCGACCAGTCCGTATATCTTGACCCGTTCCTTCGCTATCGGGTTGACCGACGAGCCGATAGTCGGTCGTTGATCAAATCGGCGAAAGGTCGACACCGCGTGGGCTAGGCGGTTGTGGCTATCGGTCGGAACCCGCGGCAGCCTTAACCACGAAAACCTTGTCCCCGGGCTCGTCGTCCGGCTATTTGCCTAATCCGGTTTGACAGGGAAGTGACACGGTGTTGTGACGGGGCTAGGACGTCGTTCTCTCGTCCGGGTCGTTCGATCGTGAATTCTATCCGACGCCTCCGGTCCCGGGGATCCCTCTCTTTCTCGCGACACTCGAACGCCTCGCGGTCTCTGTCCCTCTGCCCGCACCGGTGCCCTGTAAATCGATCTATTTTCTTATAATAGGACAGCCGTCGAGGCTCTCTCGTGGCCGAAGGGATAGGATGCTCGCAGGTCAGGTATCCGGGCTCTCGAGCCTCTCCGGACTACCTGTTCCTGCTACCGGAGAACCCGCCGGGGGAGTCCTCTTCCTCTCCTTTCTGGATCCTCCAGCTCTCTCCGATCCTTCCCGAGCCTTCCGTCGAGTCGTTAGATCGGAATCGGGTACGAGTTCCACGCATTGTGCACGCTTAGTCGACTGTGCGTAATTTTCTATTTCACGGCCCTCGGGTACCCCGGTCGATCCTCCTGCTCCGTCTCTTTTCACCGCTTCCTCTTTCAGACCTCTCTGTTTTTCGACAATCCGGACGATCCGGCTTGAACGGTGTCCCGGTTCTACCGCGCAATTAAATCGAGGCGTTCGACGAAACCTCGGCGTTAGATCGTCCGGGGATTTATATCGGGAACCAGAGGAAACGACCCGACCAGTCGTTCCTCGAAAAGCCCTCTTCCGCTGTCGATCAAGTGTTCCGGAAAATTAGGTCTCCGTGCCAGCAGCGCCCCGGTCCTTTGATTCGATGACTTCAGCAAGTTTCCCAGCGGGTGGACGGAAACTCCTAATTTTGTGGCGATTGCCCTCGAAATTTCGTTTCTAACCATTTCACGAGTCCCGCTCCACCTTCCGTGTTCATTTACCTTTCCGACTGAAGAGACATCGAAGTTTTTCGGAAGACATTCCTGGGCAGGAAACGGTGCTCTAGTTTGTCTTCTTTATTGTAAGAAGCTACTTGAATGACGCTTCAATTGAACAGTTTGAATCATTCGTGAACTCGCAGTAACGAAGATTACCGTAATTCGAGCCACTGTGGCACGCGAGGGAAACGGAAATAAACTTGCACATAGACGCTACATTGTTAGGAACGCCTTTGTGCCTCTGAAGCTGAAGAAAAAATCAATTTCTGTGTGAACAACAAATTCTACAATAAATAAGTACAAACTATAGTAAAAGTACAATCGATAATAATAATCAGAGGTTTTTCCTCTTTTTCTTTCTTCTTTAAACTGTGAGCATTGTAACTAATTAATAGACGGTAGATGTGAATTCTTGTTGCCGCAGAAAATTGTTCGCATTTCTACTAGAAAAGCTGCGTCAAGTATTAAGAACGATTAAGCTGCGTGTTTTGCGATACTTAACTGCAAAAATAATCTCAGTCAAGCGGTGAAATGTCAGTGTCCGCATTCAGAGATGGCAGCGCGCCGTCCGGCGGCCATCTTCCGCGACACGAGGGCGAAGTAAACTGCGGCAGGCTTGTAATTAGAGCGACACGCAGGCCGGCAGATTTTCGCGCAAGATTTCGAGGATACTCGTTTGGTTGCTTTGACAGGACATCACCGGACACGCGAACGTCGAGCTCGGTGCCCGGGTCTCTTTGCACGTTCGATTCCAATTGCGATTGCGACAATCCTTATCGCGGAAGCGGAAACCGAACGGACGAAATTCGATCGTCTACCAGTCCGAATATCGATAACGATCTAACGACTCGACGCGACGCTCGCGTCGTCCAGGCTTGTGTCAGCTCGCCTCGAGAGAGGATAGAAGGGCATGCCAGGCCGAGGAGGAAAATTACAGGCTACGACGGCGGAGCGTGTGCAACACGCTTCTCGCGCAGAAACCGGCGCATTTTTCAGTCTCTAATGATCAGCGACGCCTCCTCCGGCTACCTGTTTACGGTTAACAATAATCATTCAATTATGCCGCGTGACGTGGACGTCGCGCGACGAGGATCGTTCCCCGGCCAAGCTTAATCTTGCTCTTTCTGCGAGGTTCGATCGCGACCGTGTCAAAGGGAAGAGTGGCCGAGTCGCGATTCGCTTAAATCGCCGCTTGTCACGGACATTCCTCCGGGATTTCGACGATGAAAGGAGTCGGGAGATACGATCGCAGGCCGGATGGATTAAACGGTACCAGCGACACGACGCGTTGTCAATGAACTATGGAAAAAATAGGCAACCAGCGGAGAAAAGGATTAAAACGCTCGACGCTTCTGAAATCAAGCGTGATTTAGCTGTTGGACCGAGCGGCGCTCGTGATCCGACAAAAAGCAAACAACCAACAGCAATTCGCTTTGCATATTCGAAATACAGAGCTTAGAATGGTACCTACATTGACTACTGACGTGAATTGTACACGGTAAAGTAATTGGAAGTGTTTAAATATATTGTAATTCATATTTTTCCACATGTTCACAGAGTTACCTGACTTGGAAGACTGAACAGCTTCTTGAATTTTAATCAAGTGTTTCGTTAGATAAATCTTGATCATGAATAGACTAACCTTGCTGTCAATATCTATCTTCGTGGATGATTTGATAAAAGAGTTAAATAAACAGAAGTTTCCCGTAATGAAATGTATTGATTTTTGTTAATATACACGTGTTTCAGCATTTCATAAATTTACAGACAAAACAAATGGGTAAAAATCTATAGTTTGGTTATGAATGATAGGTACATACACGTTTCAGGAGATGATTCGGTGCACGTCTATTTTCGAGTAGTATAGGAGAGAGGAAGAACGACAAATTAGTGTAGCACTTAATCTGCGAGCAGCAGGTATAGGCTAGTAAATGTGCGGCCGTGAAGGGTTGGTCAAACAGCCGCAAATCAAATACATCTCGCCGCTAAAGTTTCCAATTAGCATATAGCGAAAGGGATCGCAGACAGGAGCGTTTTACCGGGATCCTTCTGAAGGCAATCGCGCATAGAGGAAGAACAGCGAGGCGCAAGGTAACAAGGCCCGTCAATGGGCGCCTCCATCTTCAATTCTATTTCAGTTTCCAGTCGAAGGGGGATTATGCTGTTTCCCGATTGCCGCGAGTCGTCTGGCGTGCGAACACGCGAGCGATCGCACGCTCGCTCATCCGCTTGCACTCTCGCAGGCGTACGCGGGCGGCGCGGCGCGGAGCTTTGCTCGGTTTCTGCGTGCGTGCAACGTTGATCGCTTGTGCAGCGGCTGCACAAAAGCCAAACGAGCTCGAATGTTTGCTTAGCTGTCTCCGCTCTCCTCTTTGTGCTCGTCTACCTGCTCGTTTGTCTCCTCGCGTTCGTTTCGAAACGCGTATTAAGCAAACAGCATTAATGCTCGATCCGTGTGTTCCGGGGGTCGAACCGCCCTCTCACCCCCTCTCGTTCCCGTTGCACCGGTGCACCACTCTCGCCTCTCTCTGACAACCGCCGAATCTCGTTCCACGTTGCTCCGGTACGATCGTCTTATCGAGAAGGCCGAGGGAATCACCTTCAGCGACGCTTTGGCCGCGAACTGCGAAACCCAGTCACGTATTCTGACTTGCAGATGCCACGGGGATTGTCTGCGAGCAATCGTCCACCATTGTGCGCGGATTTCACCGGTCCCGAACCCCCAGTCCCCGACGCTTATTTGCGAGATAATGGAAGGATTAAGTTGCACTTCTTCGCGGTACCCGTCGCGTTCCGCTGATTTCACGTCGCCGGCATTGTTTCGCCCGCTCGAGATGCTGTTTCGGTTCTGCTGCGCTCCTAACCCATTGAACTTGCGCTCTCGACCAAGTCCAATCGCTTTGCAGCAACTGCACTTTTTAGGCGCATCGAGAGCACAACGTTTTTCCTTTGTTTAGCCTCGCTCTTCCTTTTAACCTCTTTTGCACCGCGGAGGTAGTTGCCAACTGTTATTCACAATGTTTCTCTGTAGTTACATTATTATTCCATATATTTAACACTAGAACTACCGAGCCCTAAACGCGACATAGACTTATCCCTTTGTGATAACAGCAAGATTAAATTTGCTCAGGTTTCATACGATTTTTATGGTAACATGTACTCCAAAGAAGAGATAAGTTAAAACATTTCTCGCGAAAACGTTTTCACAGTTTCAGTAATCGAGAAAGAAGAAATCATCCACCAGTCATTTCGACTGGTTCGGTAGTTCCAGTGTTAAAGGCGTAAACGCGGTGGATCAACAGTGACGAAGATTTCAAACAAATCTGTTGAGTAGAATTGTTCTGCCTTTTTTTTAAGTCTGAATAAAATTCTATTCTTACGTTATTAATATTCAACCAACCGTTCTTGCTCTTTTAGGAAATTATTAGCAAGGTGTTAAAATTGAAATCTCAACATTCGTGTAAGAATGCTTGAAAAGCTTGCTTCAAAATTGTTTCTAGCTGCACCGATAGAAATGCCAACAATTAGAGATACTGATAGATAACTGCACATTGTGGTTACCTCAGGCAATTTTTCAGATCCTGTCGATGAGCTCGCAGGAGCGTTTCGAAGCTGTGTTTCAGGATTTGCTGTGTCGACTGGAGTCCGCGATAATCGGATGAAATAAGTTTCGCTGAATAAGCCGGCTAGAGTAAGACCGGTTCAAACTTCATTAAAATTTGCTCCAGTCGCTGTAGGTGCGCGAGCTTGAATAAAATAGCTTTTCGTGTTCTAATTCCCGAGACGACCGGCTGAATGGGGCACTGTAGCATTTTGCGAATCCGATTTCATTGGATTTAAAGAATTTACCGTGTAAAAAGCCGGGCTTAAGGGAAGGTGGGTTCCCGGGATATAATTGCTCGATCCGTTCTCGCAGTCTCCTCGGCTCCCGAATATTTTGTAAGCATCCTCGAGAATATTTCATCGTGTTCGATAAAATCAGTCAGTTTTCTCGGAATATTTCCGTGGTTCGGAATTTCTCGTTGGCTGGCATTTAGTTCGGCAAACGTTGCTCGTTTGTTCAGGTGTTGTTCGACGGTAGCATTCGAAAACAAAGTCGGCTCGCGGCCCGATGGGCACGTCCTCTTTCCTACATTCTGCACGATCCAGACAAGTCCCGCTTTCGGTTGTTTCTCCAGCCGCCGAGCCGCGGCCCACACACCACTGTTTCAAGTCTCACGAAATATCTCGCGTCTTAGGCATTGTCTATTGTCGAAGACAGATGAAAGGTGCGTTTTACGCCGTGTCCCCCTTTTCCGCACGGCACGGCACGGCACGGCACGGTGTGCAGCCCTTGAAATTAAAAATTTATTGACGCGCCGCTGCCTCGGCGACTCTCTTATGCGAAATAGACAATGGGCATTCATAACCGGCGTTTTAATCCTGAACGCGGCCGCTTTGTTTCTCCTTCTGCTCGGAAATCGAGCAGGACGGAGGCCAGCCGCACGCTCGACGAGCAACCAAACCAAACCAACCGACCGACACTCGAAAACTTCACGGCCGTGGATTTCGTGATCCCGTCGCGACAGAAAGCGGTAGCCGGTTCGCTCGTTACATATTAGCAATTCCTTGAAAATTGACAGACGTCAACACCGGCCGCGGAACAAGCCCGCCCTTCCTCGCGACGTCAAAGATAATTTTCGGCCGCCTCTTGTCGATAATTTCGCGGTTACTTAAGTTTTTGTAGCATTCCTGCTCCCTCAATTTCGCTCTATAGCCAACGGGACCAGCAAGAAGCGAGGATGATTACCATCACGAACGTCAAAATCGATCTTGCTTCCCCTTTTACCGTCAGCTTCTTATTTGTATTTCCGTAGTCCTGATCTTTCTCTCTCGCTGTCTCTTCCACCCGTCCTACCTCCTCCTCTCGTCTCGCTCGAGAGAATCGAGGCCCCGAGCAAGCGTCTTCACGCAATGGCGAGCCTAAAACAGACCCCGAATTAATTAATTCCGTCCCGGGGCCCGTGTTCTCGTGCATAACGATAGGCGATCAGTCGCGAATTTTAACGCAGGACCAACGAGGCCCCGGAGCGTTTCGCTCTTTTGTCATGGCATGTCCTGTCATGTATGAAAGACAGGTCCTCCGGTCTCGGCTCGGTCCAGTGAGCGAGAAGCCCTGGCATCCGTGCAAAGGAAAGCAAAGCGAGAGAGGCAGCAGGGCCCGCTGGGGTCCGGCTGGCCCAGGACCCAGCTCCTCTCCTCTCTCGGTCGAAGTCGGCTGTCTCAGATTACATCGTGTCACCTCGCCTCGGCCGGCTTGGCACCAACACTCGCCGGGGAACACACGTGTTAACATCTTGTCGTTCGAACCCCCCAAATTTCGGGCCCCGGCTCCCTTCCTCGTCGGCCAATCTCTGTGACCAGATCTCTCGGGCTACTCCTCGCCTCCTCCGGCTCCGGGAATCTCGGGATGTTGACCCGGCATTTCAAAAATCCGCCTTAATGATCCTGATTTCCCGGAGACGACCCGCGCACGATCCCAATAACCCGGGGATTTAGCCGAACGATTCGTACGCTCCGCTACCGCAGAACGCCACCACGCCGATCCAATGATTTATCGTCCGGAACGATTGGCCCTTTGCGGCCTTACGTCCAATTTCCAGCTAGTCTCGCGTCGAACTCGGTCCGACCGAATTTTTGCTTATTTTTAATCGGTTACGGCGATTGCATGGAATTAACAACCAGAATCGAATGACGCAATGTGCATACTTTGCGATATGGAATTTTCTTAAGATCGCAAAGACGAATTGTAGATCACTCTACCGGCGTCTTATAATGCGAGGAGTATACGAGTAAGATGGCTTTTCTTCTTAGTGCACAGTGATTTCACAATTGTTTTAGATAGATTGACGAATGGTGGACGATGAATCGATGGGAATACTTATGCAAGGTGTTGAAACGATTACAGTGGGTCTTTTCAGAATAAATTACCGTGGACCGCCGGAACGAATTCGATGCGAAACTTTTACTCGGCAGAGCCGTAATCGATTATAGTCGATCGAACCCCACGATCCAGTTAAACTCTATCGACAATAGGTTTTCGGAAACACAATAGCGAGGGGTAGGGTCCATGCGAACGTCGGCATGGTATCGTTCGAGTACGCTTTCACGCGTTTATCGAGCATTATATTTTTATTGCGAGGACCGCACGCGTTACGGATACACTTCGGATTAGCCCGGTATGTGTACGCAGCTGAGCCCCAAACGGCACGTTTTCGCGGCCCTGGTCCTGTCTAAACTGACTAGAATCAATAGGGCGATGTCTTCATCTTCTCAAAAGAAAATGCACCGTAAGCTGGAAAAAGTAGAAAAAGTAGACAAGCAGGTTTATTTTATTTACCACGATTTGAATGTGTGATTCATCGGAAAACTATGCAAATCTTCTGCTAGTATTTTAACTAGGTACTGGACAAGCTCGTGCTGAGAATCATAGTTGAAGTGCAAATGTTATGCACTTGTAGGAAATCTGTGCGCATTTAATAATCTAGTTTGTAACCCAAACAAGTAACTGATCGACTTGTATCTTTGTAATTTGGTTTACTAAGCTAAAGTGAATTAACTTCTGATTGGAAACCCCCTAAAATACTGTAGACATTAAGTATATTCTTGTAGCGTATGCCTTTTGAAAATGTGAAGAGCGCGAAAGTCAAGTTCGCCACTGTCAATTTAGATCGGCGAACCTAAAAGATCCTCGAAGACTAGGACACCGTAAGTTTCCCGGGGCCCTGACCTGCGCCAAGTCACAGATAACCCAAACCTCGTCGAACCCACTTACCCCTAAAAATTGCATAAGTGGACCCCGGTTCACAATGGGCCATCCACTCGAGATTCCCAATCGATAGGACGGGAACGCGGTGCGCGCGTCCCCATGCATCGGAGATTTCATTCATCCGCGGGGTCGTCGGTGCAATATTCAGCAACATCCTGGCATGATCGTTCGGAAATTGGGTCAGCTGGGTTATGCATCGTGCCGTTCATACTTGATGGGGGGGCGGTCTCGCGAAAATTCTTTCCCGCGAATTTTCCCCGCGAGCGGTGTTTTCGACCCGGCCGCGGCCTGTGTATCCCCATCGATTTTTAATCGTGAAACACGACCGCCACGGTATCTCGGGCAACAATGGAGCCACCGGAACGCCGTCTGAATAATTCAGCGTGGCCTACGGCCCTGACTCCCGGCTCTCAGACGGTCCTGGTCAGCCCGTCGCATAACGACGGCCAGTTGCATAACGTTTTGCACTCGAAACGGCGATAGAGCCGATGAAACGATTCCCGAAAGCCGAACCCAGCACGGCCGCTATTAATTTTCACGGGACGCTCTAATTGGACGTTTGACACCCCTAATACCTCGACGCGCTTATGAAATTCTGCTCTCGTTACCCCCCTAACGTCCCCGGCCCGACTACGCTTCCGCCCGCGCAAAGAGAGAACCGACTCCGCGCGTTAATCGCTCGATACGATATTACCGCGCCGAGCCGTGATGGTCTCATTCCCGATTCAATTTCACCCGGACCCGTTTACGTTTCCCGCGCCGGGGAACCGTCGAGAGCTCACTCGACGACCCACCAGTCGAAAAATTTCCACCAATCGATTCATCATTGGCGGAATATTTGATCGAATGAACGGTCCTCCAACAAACGACGTCGGTCTTGCGGCCGGGCACAGTCGAACTCGTGAAATTATGATTCGAAATGAAACGCATTCCGCTTTGCAAATCGCGCAGTGCCTCTCCGCTGTTCATAGGAAAATATGGTTGACCTAAAGCGTGCATTTTTTACTGAATTACATGAATATATTTCTCGGATGTTCAGTATTGGTGTCGTTGACTTCTCTACCAGCTTGGTCGACAAATCTACAATGAAGAGTACACACGACCAATGTTCCTTTAATCTCAACACAGTACCAACAGTACTCTTTCATTTGTAAATCCATAAACCACCCCGAAGCAATCAAATAATGTTTTGGGGAATTTATTTAAAAGACGATTTTCAGCAAGATAAGAAAAAGTCCTACTACTAGGTTTCCCTACCTCGTTATCTTCCTATTTAATTGTCACACTCGATCTTCCCTGTTCGTCCATGTGCGATTGTACGATCCCAGAAACATCTACCGTGAAAAGATTTTTCAGAAGCACATCCTAGAATACAATCAGTGATAAATTCAAGCCAAAATGTTTGCGTGTAACTTTCACAATACGGACAGTAGAATGAAACGCTGAAAAGAGTTGTTCGTCGAATAAGAACGTGTGTAATAGATTGCGCGCCTCCGCTCCGGGAATAATTAATAAGCAATATCCATCAGCATTTTCCACCACGACCGACATAGAGTTCCTCGAATCTCTCGGCAGCAGTTGCATCGCTGTAATCGGTGCCGATGGATCGCAGGACTAAGCAGGAAATTATCATTCGAGTTGCCCCATCGGGCGGTATCACAGTCATATGAAAGATATCACTGTAACGTGATCCGCGTTTCGTTAATACCCATCGTGGGAAGGTTCGTGTGGGTCGGTCACCGAAAGGCGAGGATCCCTCGATGATCACGGGACTCGCAGTCGAACCTGAAGCGAGGTTCGGAGGCTCGACGATATTTGCATCGGGCACAGAAGCCACGGGCATATCCGAAGGTGGTACCTACGCAGGAGATTGCGCAGCGACCGATGAAGAAACGAACGGACGAAAGGATCGAGATTCAGCCGGCCGATAAGCTAATGCCACGTCCGCAATCGCGTTATAATACGGTGCGCTCTTCGATGCACGCGCTGCGCCGCGCGCTGCGGCCGCGATAAACGCGACCGTCCGCGCGAGGATTCGCCCTCGGACACGCGTGATCGGTCCATTCTGGCTGTATTAAAAAGACTTTGCCTCCGGATCCGATACGCTGTCTGCGATGATCACTCGATTTCGATTCCGAACGTCATCGTAGCACCGACCCCGATGTACGTCTCGATCGCTATTATTCGCTTGTCGCGATTCAATATATTCGCGCTCCGATCGTCGCTCGATATCGCGCCCTTCGATTGCTCGCGAGATTGGCGAGCAGGAGTAAGTCATTCTTTGACGATGATTCGTAATCGATACTCCGCGATTGTTCCCCAAGTCGTCCAACTTTTCTACAAATTCACCTCGATACTTTATTTTCGATTTTCACGAGCACTCGGCTTGGTAGAACGCAATCGAATAGAAACGTTCGCGTATCCGTTCGTTTCAATCGCGTGTGCAGATTCAAAGCGTCCTCTTTTAATAGAAGCACTTGCAAAACGTTCGTGTTGCTATTCAAGTTCGTTTTAATCCTGCGTGCAGCATCAGCAGAGTGCCTTCCTTTACCGAGGACACAAAACGTTCGCACATCTATCGCTAAAAATTCATTCACCTAATTGAAGAAATTTAACGCTAAACTTATCGAGCCTTAAAAGCAACTAATACATGATGTTTTATAAAAATGACGAGATTGAATTTATTTGGATTTTGTGCGGTTCGTATTATAATACATTCGCTCCTAAATATATTCATTTAATCATTTTCCACGAAAGCACTTTTACAATTTCAATAATTGTAAAATGAAAAATCTGGAACGGTCATTTCGACCGGCGGTGGTAGGTTTAGTGTTGATATGTTCATTCAAGACTGATACACATGAAAAGCAGCGCGATGATATCAATTCAATTCAACATTCTTCAAGTGCTCACGCGTTGTGGACGAAGATATCGAAGTCTAGCTGGTCGCCGACGCTTAACAAATGGTGGCTATCGAGGGTAGCGAAGTCGAAGGAGCAGCGTGCTCCATTTTGAATATTTCTACGGTCCGCCCAGACTGGATTTACACGGCAAAAGTGGCCGGTTTCTCCGGCGAAATCTGTCTCGGAAGAGAAACTGCGATCGGCGGTCCAGACCGAACGCATTATGTATCTCGGCACGGGAACGATAACGATTCCGCGAGAGCTACCGACAATGCCGAGACGGGGGCTCCCGACCGTCTCGGTAGCTCCTTCGAGTTGGCGACGATAGCGGGTATCGACGGTCGTTAGTCAATGATACACATTTCGGTCTTGGTTGGTGCACGCTCGCCACGTAGGCGGCGCAGTATCGCTTTGTTCCCGGAGTGTAGACCGGATTTACCGGCGCGGCGGCGGTGCCACGTGAATTTTCGCCAGACTGGAAATCGTATTTCGTACGCCGCTATCGTGACTCGCATTGATAACGGGGTCAAAACAGAATTTCGATTTAGTGAATAAACAAGAACGCGTTATCCGCTCGCAGACCTGAATGCTCCACTGCTGGCCCACGTGCGTCTCCCCAGCAAGATGCTCCTCACAGGAATAGTCTTGAGTCTTTTCAGCTAAAACATTTTTTAAGTGTATTCTTCGTGTCACGGATCTGGATCAATATCGGATAACATTAGCAAAGCAAGCTTTGAAATACATTTCTGGGACACCGTGTATACTTGACATAATTTGTGAGACTTTAGATGTGAATAAAATGAACCAATCGGTAACGTTGTAAAGGATGTCATAACATATTATGAAATGACAGTAATATTTGGGGTACCCATAAGTGATCAATTATTTGTAAAGAAGATTTTTGCATTTAGTTCTGTACCGATGAAGAGAAAACACGTATAAAGAAGAAGATGAAGAAAAAGAAGAATTTTTTTACTACGAAGTTTGTTGTAGATTTCAAAATAATTGACTACTCATGGGTACAGCTAATGTCTGGCGAAGAAGATAGATAAAGAGGCGTTTCTGTCAGTGTTGAAGATCGACTGTTCATCACGGAAGCGATAAACCTATTTGTTTTATAAACGTCTTTCAGTGAAATCACGAATGTCCTCCACTTTCTCCGTGCGAGCAGGCAGACTTAGTAGAACAAACTGAACGGCGAGCATTCCGAAATCCGTTTGCGCCACCCCCACAATTTCCTGAATCCTGTGTTAGTACAACTCGAGTGAGCGCCATCCAATAAAATACGTTGCGCAAAGGTAACGCAACACCGAAATCCATCGAGCTTGGAGGAAAGTATCGTTCGAGTGTCTGGCGATCTAGGACAGTGTCCTGGAACAGCTCTGTCCGGATCTACACAATGTCCGTGTACATCGGCACCCTCCGCTGGTAATCGATGGCGATCAAAGCCAGTTCAGCTCAGCTCAGCTCAGCGCAGCGCAGCGTTGGAAGTGGTTCTCGAATCCCAGAGACCGAGGAACAGTCGCACACGGTCGCCGAAATATTTGACCGGCGTAGTGCATACGTTATCCTTGCGATTTCTCCTGGCGTGTGTGTGCGCGCTCGAGCGCGCGCGACCGAGAACGAGCCTCCGAACGCGGAAACAATAGGGGGCTCGGCTTCTAGGAGAGACCTTTCGCGCCCGCGTTTACAACTATTCATTCCCCACGCAGCAACAGCGAGGCAACAGCAGCTCTCTCGGTTCTCTCTCCCTTGGCCTCCCCTCGCATCGGCTCTCTCGGTCTCTCCTTATCCGGCTCATTGTCTCCCGGGTTCCCTCGTCACTCTCGCTCTCTTTCGGGGCCGGCTGTACGGCTCCGCGTACCGCCGTCTAACGTGTACGCGAGCAATAATAAATGTTGCTTTATATACACTCGCCGGGCAACACTGTACACGTCCGTGCCGAATGGCTCGCGATCGGTATTCAGCTTCGGCTTTCTAATACGAGGGACAATGACTGGGCAAAGGCGCCGATCCCCGTGGATACTAATTCGTGGCCAACGTTTTTCAACCGGTCGATCCATTAGCCGCGCTAATTAATTCGCGACCTCCAATCAATCAACTTTATTCTGGAATCCCGTCTTCTATCCTTCCGAGACCCTCGAAATAGACGGAACGTCATAGTATTGAAGGATGCTGGCGGCGATGCGTTCCATTAGCTGCACCGATTAATTCATCACCCTTTATTAATCAACCGAAACTTTATTTTAGAATCGAATCTCTTTTATCCGCTGCGATCCTCAAAGTGAAAAGAGCATCGCATTACCGGAGGTAGCTGACGATGGTGTGCTGATCATAAGGTACTTGTGTATTCTCTTTGAATTTCAATTGAAGAAATGTTCTTGGGGTTCAAGAAATTATTTAAATCTTCTGTCCAAGAGGGCCGACAAATATGAAGATGGGGAATTAAATGAGCACTTGTCGAAACATTAAGGAAGCTTGCTAAACAACTGGCTCATAAATGTAGAAAAATTCAAAAGCCATATCACTTGCACGTTCAGTTGGAAAGTTAACCCTTACGCACCTTGCTCATCAGACCTATCCCCTTCAACACCATTTGGTTAATACACACCTTACAACGTGCGAACAGGTTGCCAGGAGACATCGATGAATTCGTTGCGTGAAAACCACCCTCTTTCAAGACGGAATCTATCAGTTGGCTATAAAACGGATCAAACGTACAGGAAATAAGAAAGGAAAGGATTAAGTTCCACAAATTAATTAGAGCAACCATTAATCCGCTACCCAGAAGCGCCTAGGCATCCAACGATCGCGGATCATCGAATCGCACCGTTTCGCAGGAGGCGCAATCACCGGCGCCGATTAATTGAATGAGGCGATCGCCGATTTTTCATGGATCACGCGTCCCGAGAGCCGCGTGGCTGCACGTACGCGAACCGATAACGACCGAACCTCGTCCGCTGATTGAACGTCGACTGATAATCGGCCGTGGATCGGTAGGAGGTACTGGCGGATAATCATCGGTTCGCCGGAGACCGATTCGCACCGGGCACAAAGTTACGGCGGGCTTCCTGGTTATTTATCGAGCTGCGTATCTACGCAGACGGTACTGAGAATAGAAAATAATTATAGACCCCGGGGACGGCCAGCTCCATGCGCTCGGATGTTTAACGGACGTTTAAGGGGCGACCTCACCTGCCGCAGTTCCACCGAGAGAACTTCACGGCGTGACCGCGCACAATGTCCGGAAGCGAGCGTGCTCGTCGATAACGCGATTTCCTTCCATCGGTCGCGAACGCCGCGTCGTTATGTTGCCACGCGGTGCATACGTTCTGAAGTACCTAACTTCCCCAACAACGTCCACTCTGGCTCCGAAAATTGAGTTCGGACACTTTAAACATTCGTTTCAATCCTTCAGGGCCTAAACTAGTGCGTGTTCATCGCAATTTTGCGTCTAGGATCTTGGAAACTGGTCAAACACATACTTCATCACTGATACCGAATCAATAACGTTCCGTTTGTAAATCTGTCCCATTTTTGCAAGTAGTAATTTCTATTAAGCATCTATTAGAGTACCGATAAAGGAGAAATGTTTGTGTCCATTCTGTACAATTTCTGAGAAGTGCAGTTCATTTCTCTGCTCGCTTCCTAAGGGCAAAAGCTACCTTGCAAGTGCCTGGTACGGCGGCAGTTAAATACAGTTTTTACGAGGTGTAGCCCCATAAAAATGACAAGCTTGAAGTTGCTTAGCATCTTTACAATTTCAATGATCGTGAAACAAGAAAGCCGAAACAGGTCCTTTCGCCGACAATGGTAGCGTCGAAGTAGAAATATTATTCACGGTCGTAACGTTCGAATAATTGAAACTATCTGTGGCCTCCGCCGATTATTCCACTTACAATTAAAAGAGTTTCGCTGGCAGCACCTAAATACGGCGTGTCGGAGGATCGGTATCGCTTCGTGCGATCTCGAAAGACTTCAAAGAAATTGCGATCGGGAAGTCCCCGCTGGTTCGTAAGCGTTTTTGGTGCACGGTAGCATTTTAAAGTGGCAGTGTGAAATACCGTGCGGGTTCATCGGGCGGATCGGTTGGAATTTGAGCGGCTCGACGCAGAAAGAACAAGGTTGCACCGGCGGATATATAAAAGGATAAGCCTAATCTATTTTGAACATGCGAAAACCTGTTTTACCCCCCCTCGAGCCGGGGCAACCTTCTAATTAGCGTTCTGGCTACTTTGCATTTGTTGAAGTGATCCCCGATCGGGTATCGGGATCCAGCCACTAAGGAATGCCTAGCCCTTAGAGGATATGACGATGAATTTAAATATCCGCGCGTGTAATTATGCGCCGGGGAGGATTAACTCCCGCGATTGTCTTAATTGTGGTGCTCCGCGAGCCTGATCATTTTGGTCTTTAATTAAATTGCTGGGGACGAGCCACCACTGCCACTGGCCCCGCGCTGCTCTGAAACCGTGGAACAATGGCCCTGGTTCGTTGATACCGATTCGCCGGAGCAATTAATAGCGTGCTGTCGCAATAGAACATCGCCGGGTTTATACCGTTCTCTACGCCAATGCGAACGCGTTTACGACCCGAACGTGGGCTCGGTTTACTTAGCCGGGTTATGCACCGAGGACACAGTGAATATAGCAGCGACCGAGATCTCCGAGTGCCTACCGCCTGCGTACAAGTTAGCTTTTAGACGACTATTATGCGCCCTGTTGTTCCGTTCCGCTGGAGCTATGATTTCGAACACGTGCGCTTCGAAGAAACCCGCCGGTTACACTATTCCTCCCTGTTTTCCACCACTCCCGTGGAACGCCGGTGTTTTACATATTCCACATTTCAACCCTGCCCCCGCGCCCTGCAATCGAAATCTTCCGCGCAGATGTGCTTCTCAAATCACTCTTCCAATTTGCTTCTTCGAAAACTTCTCCAGAGTACCGACGACTCCTCTGAATACGAATTTCCTAGTCCGCGAGTAGACGTTTCTATAAAGAACTTCAAAGAAACTGACGTAAAATCAGACCCGTTTTCCTTCGTCGACCAAATTCCATCGAAGATTGTGTATCTTTTATTTATGGGAGATTTTCATATCTATGGAAGCATGTATCGCAGCCTACTCTACTTTAACCACTTATTTCACTCCCAATGATTGCACTTGGTCAAACAGTGGTTCAAAACTCTTCTTTCACACACTACTTCATTCGTGACAAAAATGGATCGGTGTCGGTCAAAACTGTAGGAGAATTAAAAGAATTTAAGGTGTATTATCTTCAGCTTGATGAAATTAGTAAAGAACAAATGATAATTTTATTTGCTTAAAGATTCACAGTCCAATTATCGATTTAGAAGGACCATAATCGCTGGAAGATGACAAGTTAATAACGAATAAGTCTTGCTATAAATTATTGCCCGATAGCACAGAATGAGGAATATGAAAGTAAATGAGCGTGGAAAGAGCAAAGCTGCCAACTAGGAAACTATTAGGATTCTCAGGCTGGTAATTTAGTAAAAATATCGTGGAAAGAGTCTATTAGCCGGTGGTGTAGCGTTCGGCGGTGCTCCCAGCAATTTGCAAGCGGAGGCAGACAAGGCTCGGGCCTGCCGGGTGAAAGGGGATGAATTATTATCGGGGCGGTCGCATTCGTTCCCGCGGCGTTATCTGCGATCGATTAATTAGAAAATTCGTGCAACAACGGTCGGATCCGAAGAAAGAAAGGGTACGGGCGAGGGCGAGGGCGTGTGTGCGTTAGGCAATAGAGGCCTGGGTTGATCGATATATTCCGGAGCGCGTCGGAACAGTCGGGGGGAGGGGGGAGGGGGAAGCGCCTCGCCACCGAGTAATGTATTCAAATGAGATTTCGTCTAAACAAAAGGTAGCGCCCGCCGTCTAAATACCACGCTCGTAATTAGTTTCAGCCGGAGAAGTTATGGCTGGTCTCCACCCGCTTGCTAGCTAGCTCCTGCATCTTGCCACTTACCGCGCCTTCTGACACACGGCGCAGGTTAGACACCAGCGCCCGTTGCCGGTATAGTACCACGCGGAACATACTCGCATACACACTCGGGGACCCGTGGCCCACATACGCTCGCACACCGCAGCATGAGTGCAACATTAGCATAACCTTGTTCGCACGCAAGCCGCCCTTTTGCGCGTACACGCTCCTCCTTGGATCTCCTTCCTTTGACACCGGCCACTCCTGACCAATGGCGTGGCTCCTGGAAACCCCATAGTAATTCGATCTACGTCAGAGGGGGGCAGACGAAAAGGGGGCCACCGCGCCGATATTCTCGCAGAAACGAGCGTCGTCGTCGTCGTCGTCGCCGCGTCGCCTCGCCTCGCCTCGCGTCGGGACGTCTCACCTCGGACCAGTGAACACCCTTTTTTGATTCAGCTCGCTTTGCTCGTTTTCGTTCCCGTTTAGCCGCTAGTTTCTCGAACGGTAGCGAGCCGACCGGTGGATTAGGTTCGGCCAAACCGAAGGACAAATTTCACGGATAAGGTTGCTCCTCCTACGATCGGACCCCTGTCCCTGGAACACCCGATATCCTCGCTCGAACACCCTGTATTACGCAGCCGATCACCCACGCGCAATACCGGCCGACATTGTTCGGTCAATGAGCTGGCTGCCGCTCGCAAAAATGCTGGGCGTGTTTCGCAGATCGTCATCGAGCCTGCGTCGACCTAACTCTACCATACTCCGAACCCTCCTACCACTTCAATTAAAAATTTCCTACACGGAAACTTGTTACTTTCTTCAATGTATTGGCTTATGTCGTCTAGCAAAGTTAACCACGTGCGAAATTTGCTTCCTGGCGATGCACGACAACTAACAATGAAGTGGAATACTCACACACCACTCATAACTATAAATATGTTAATCCTTTAACCCCTTTGCATCATTAGCGTATATATAGGCTCAATTTTCCTGGTCACTATCACCGGAGCGTACACATACGTTCAATTTTCCTGGTCTCTATCACCGGAGCCGTATGCATACGCTCAACTTTGTTGGTGACTATCATTATTCGTTAGAGAAAAATAGAAATGGAGGGTGTTGTTCGAGATGAGAGTAGTAATTCTGATTTTTTCTTATAATGCTGAAATATCAAGTTCTGAAGTTCTGTGGAGTGCTGAAAAAAGTTTGGTGATAAAGGCCTTCTTTTCGTATTTCCTTAAATTAAGGACAAGAATTTTTTAAAATACTAAAAATATTTTTCCTAGAGATTGAGACTAACATCAAAGTCCCTTGACTTCCAACCTTCAAAAATCCCATGACCTTAAAGTAACTCGTTTGATGAAACAAAAACTGAAAAGTTGACTGTGAACCCTCTCGCTTTTATACTTTAAACCTTTCTCATGACCGATAGATTGAACATAACAGTTGACAAACAGATTCAATGTTTAAATCTGCACTGAAAGTCCGGAGCAGAAAAGAAAAATACACAGGAATATCTCGTTATTTAAATGAATGAATTGTGTTCCTTTGCACTTTTAGGAGCTACGTTTCCGAGCCAGGTGTTATCAATAAAAATCCCATGTACAATTTAGCAACGTGTCTAGTTGAAATAACAACTCAGACATCGGTAACAGCGAAAAGAAAAGAAACAGGGCAGCAAACAAAGGAAGAAACGGCGCGTAAATAAAAAGGGCTTTCATTTGCAACAATTCTGCCCGGCCGTATTACTCCTCGTGCATGCCAGTCTTTTGCGATCGCGCACTCAGCAACATTCTCCGGGCGCTTAATAGATTAAATTGCAGAATGGCGCGACAAAGACGTTCGCGCGACAAAAGCCGCAGTTTTCGAGCTAACAAGCAATCGCGCGGCGGCTTTTCAGAACGAATCGGCGCGGCGGGGCGCGTGTTTGGCTTCGCGCGTCGAGCCCTTTTTAATTTCCATCACGCACACGCACGCGGAGGAAAGGAAATCGCTGTAAACGCGCTGAAACGTTAAATTCGTGGATCGAGAGGGGGATGAGGGCGCGGCTTATGGCCGCCCCGCCCGTCATGTAAAATAATATCCGGCCGCTTTCTCGCCGGTTCCTCGGCTTTTTCTCTCCGTTGCACGAAAAGCGAACGGTTTTGAAAAACGACACCGACGCGACGCGGAGAACGCTCGCTCTAGATCGCGACCTCACCTCTCGGTTGCCTCTCGGTGTACCTGGGGCGATCGAGAGATCGACTCTCGCGGCTAATGACGGGTGCCGTACCAAATGGAGGAACCGAAAACCATGACGGGACGAAACGAAAGGAATGCGTTTCCACGAGACGCTTCTAGCTCCGCCGACAGATGTCTTAATAGAAGGTATTCGTTACTGAAACACACCCGAACGTCAGATCCCTGTCTCCCATTATGTCAGCATCGCCTCGTCCGCCCTTTATGCTTGTCATTGTGCGGCGAGACCATGCGCGCCGCGCCGGAAGACGAACATGAACGCGTGACAGACAGGAAATCTATTGAGCTTCTCACAGGACCGCTTTAATATTCCATCTTGAAAGACCAGAAAAGATCACCGACTCGCTCCAAGCTGGAAATTTAGGACGCTGTAATTCTAATATTACTCTTCTGGAATCCCGCGAAGACTTGCACAGTGAGTTAATAATGCGATCATCGGATATCGATCGCGGATTGAATTAAAGTTTCTAATTTGAGTGAACGCATCGGACACGAAAGGACAATCAGCGGAAAGCATTTCGAAGCGTCACGGGGAATCCTCGAACAATGGCATCGGGAGGATAGTGAAAGAACACCGGGGAGATAACATCTGATGTATCGATACCTTTCCCTCGGCTTTCCACTAATTTCTGGGCGTTCATCGATCGGAGTTTCTGTTCGAAAAGTCGAAAGAGATCACCGACGAGATAACCGCAGCTCGGGCACGTCGGAATAAAGGTGAGGCTCGCGTGTCCTTTCCTCCAACGTTAGTCTTCGAGGCTGTTGACTCATTTTTGCGTTTAAAGCTCCACCGAGCCCTGTCTTCGGGGTGTTTTCCCAGCTCTTTGAAACCCTCGCCGACACTGAACGAACTCGTCCGAACAAGCATTATTTAGTGTCCGTGTCGCGGACCGTTTCTAATTAACCGAAACGGTGGTAGGTGTTTAATCGTTACCAGACCGGCCGCCTTATCTGATGCACAAACTTCCAGGAACAAACGGGGCTGCGACGGTTTCACATCGATCTCGGCCTTCTTCGAAATTCTGACTAAGTGCCGTGGAATCCGCCGCAAAAGAATACGCGACGTCTTCTGCCTCGGGTTTTTGTTAACCTGGAACCTGTCACACGGTTTAGGATGCTGCACGACTTCCTGTTGCAAACAGTTTTATAGTTTCCTCGGACCGTTCGCGCCGGTTTAGCGCGGTGACTCATTGTCAGTTAGCTTGGGACTTGGTAAAATGTTGTTGGAAGCGATTCATGAATCGTTTTAAGGAAATCATGGTAAGGGAAGATTTTTATTCGGGGGCTGTAAGACTCCGCGCTAGAATTCGAGATCGTTTAGTACTTTTAGTCCGTTCATTTCAACAATATTTTAATTGAACTGATTCAGGAATGTATTTTATAGAAATCGCAATGAGAGAATATTTTTTATGCTGTCCGCAAGATTGTGCTAAAAATGGAGGCAAAAATAAGTTTCATGAATGCATAAAGATTCACAGTTTAATAATTCATGCGAGATATAATTGAACAAGTTTGAGGTTAATTTTATAGTATTTTAAAAATTTTCACGCTTCATAAATGCACGAAGATTGACAGTTTAATAGTAAACACGACCGTGTATCATTCATTTAGAAAGATTGAGGTTGTGCAGGAAATGCATGCAACACCTACAGAGATTTTCTCATATTTGAAAAATACATACGTGTTGAAAGTGCAGGAAAATGTATCATTCGTTTAAGATGACTTATGGGGTACACAGCAGGTTATTTTCGCCAATCAAAGGCTTGACTCGATTAAATGGCACAAGGACGTCGAGGGTCGCTGTGTTTCGGTAAGGTTTGAGCAAAAATGTTCCCTTAGGTTCTCTCTGTCGAGGCGTCCAGCAGCGAAAAAGGAATAAAGGGGTGGACGTAGGGGGGGGGGGGGGGCGCGTGCTTTCGGCTACTCGAAAAAACAGGCCGACATTTCGCTTATTAAGACATTTAATGCTTGCCATATAATCGATTATTTATTGAGGTATTTAAGTCTGGAAGTTGTCGCGCCGGTGGTGGGAAACCTGTAGCCCGCGCGACGCGCCGTATGAAGACGTCCGTCGGCTTTACTGGCTATTTCCGAGCGTGACGGCCACGCACACCAGAGAACCCGGTTCCGCGTAGGCCCGGCCACAGAAAATTCTTTATAGGATTGCGCGAATTGTAGTTTTTTTCCTTGGCGAGACACCCGCTGATCAAGGGTATACTATTCCCCGCGCAGGAGGTCCGCTTCGCGGGGACCGGGACAACTCTTTCGCAATTCCGCGTTAACACCGATTTATCGGGCTTATTAAGACAATCCGCCGGCCGACACTCGACAACAACGTGTTTCACCGTGGATACAGGTTTTCGGGAGAGGACACCCAGTCCCCTCGGTCCTCCGTGTAATATCGTAGCGGTTCCTCCGCGATGTCCCCGTTTTCAACCAAGTTTATATCACCCGTCATAACACTCTTGAACACAGAGGCTTGCGTTTCTTTTAGGAACAGAGTGCAGCGGATTTCTTCTTCCTCCCCGCGCAGCGTTGATGCGTGAAACGAACTTGTTGGGCATCGAGCGTTGCGTGTGGGAAGCGGACGCTATTCTCGACCCTAATGCTTGATTCGGGCAAACTTTATCTTCATTATCACCTTTTTGGTCGGAGGTACTGCTCTGAAATAAGCACGCGTGGAATTGTTTTCTTTCTGTCACTCCTCTTAAAAAGTAATTGGGAAAACGAATTAGTAGTTCTAAAATTTTGTTAGATACCCAGATTTAAATAGAATTCAAGATCTGTCACCGATCTGTACTTTATCCCTGTCTTATTCATCTTACACGACCATAGAAATGTGCGTTTACTATTCCCTCTAAAACTTTCGTCGAAGAACATAGAATAACAGATTGATTCTGTTCGATGCACTCTCGGATTATTGCAGCTGCACTCTCAATACGAAACGCAGTTTCCTATTAACCCGTGACATATTGGATGCGCAAGTCGCGTTATGTTAAAAAATCTGCGGCCGTAAAGCGAGTAACTGTCATATCTCCTAGTTCTAATCTTCGAAACGATTCGCGCATACCATTCGGTGCACGCCGTGAACGAGACCGGTCTCGTCGGAACGAGACAAGTGCCATTTCGCGGTGGAAGTATGTGCGATTTGCCGAGCATCTCGGCGAGGATGCTCGTCCGCGAAATAGGTTAGCGTCAGCGTGGCCGTATTTATAAAAGTTCAATCGGCTCGGCGAAGAGTTACCGTTCCGTGTACGAGATACACGTGGGTGTGTACAAGAGACTGCGCCCGGACATTCGAGACCGTGCGCCGGCCTTGCGGTTTCATCTTTGTTATGGCACCCATATACCCGCTAATGACCGCCGAGGGAACCACGGATACGGCCGGCCGTGGGAGTTACGATGTCTCTCGCGGACCGTTAGTGATTGTACGTGCAACGATACGGTTGTTAATCTACGGGCAGCATCTACGGGAGTGCACCGAAGGCGATATCGTGTGACCGCCGCGCCGCGTCAGAACGCGCGCCCGCGCGTACTATACCCTGTTCTTCCGTAACGCGACGCATTAATTGGCGTGACCGGCAAGACTATCCCGGGCAGGACCCTCAGACGTTTAATGGAATTACGCCTCGGTCGTGTGTACCCGCGTTTCGCCAAACTATACGCAAGAACCAACCCTAACGGAGGCCTCCGCGACATCCTCTCGGGGCCCCATTATTATTCGTCGCATGCAAAAACCGTCGGAGAACACGCGCGCCCCGGTACGGTATATCGTTAGCAAATCCGAATCGGTTCGTTGTTAATTAAACCTCTATTTGGTAACTATTGTTCCCATACGGCTCGCAATTTTTCCCTGCTTTGTGAAAATGTCACGGGACCACGGAGGCATATCGGGAGACACAAGGAAATTTGCTCTCGGAGACTTTCCCTAGACCACCCACCAGCAACTCGAATTTATTATTCATGAAATAGTATTGAGTAAAATATTAGGTGCTCTGTTTTAGTGAGATTTTATTCGGAAATTACTTTCTAAATTTTGTATAAGACGAAGCTGCACATGGAACGTGAGCAATAGGGTGACGATTGTGCTCATTCTTTACAGGAATTTATTAATAGATATCTCTTGCCTTCCTACCTATCTCTCCTTCCTATTTCTCACCGTCAGGATGAATGATTACTGGGTAGGGACCGAAATGAGTCACATGTACCCTAAGTACCATAATTGCCAGCAATATTCCCATGTCCTCTTGAAAGAAACTAGTGTTAACCCATTCCAATCTAATGGGGATTGTGAGACGCTGCTAAAACTTTGCAAAGCACAATCCAAAACAATTTTTGCAACACTGGAATCGTTTGTCGAAAATAATCTAGGTCGGAAGAAATGTTCTAGAGCTATACTAACCCCACATGCGAATAGTTTTGTTTTACCTGAGAAGGAATCTTCTTAACCGAGAGTTTAAACGAACGTAGTGAAGTACATAAAGAGAAGTGTCTCCGAAAGAACGACTTTTGGACATGCGATGCAGAATGACTTGTTCGATCGTAGGTTGAAATTGATCGTCGGTGAGGATCGAAGGAGCATCGGTCGTAGGATCGGCAATAATTCCGCTGGCTGGCGGACGAGAGAGAGAGAGAGGGCTCGTTAACGATCACGGGGACCCATGGAAATGGCGAATCACCGGCGATACGGTGCCCTTGAGAATTGTCAGTAATTATATCTAAACGATCCGCCGCGGCGATGTATACAGGGGCGACCGGGCAACTCGTTTCGCCGGGCGGGTACGCGAGAGGTGTACCCGAGAGCGACACCGATACCGGGTATACCGGTTTCCCGAGCAAACGCGCGTTACGTTATCGCGATTGCTTACGCCGCTCCGGAGGTGTGTACGCGCAGGCCTCCGTACGGCGAAGCGTTTAGAACGCTTAGGGAAAATTATCGTTACACCCAGCGAACACGCGAATTATTTTGCCACGGCGTGGAAGTCACGCCGGCCGATTATCGGCCGGCCATCTAGCACCGGCCCTTAACACGTATCGAGCCGTATCGGCGTTTGTAATCGGTGTCGTGGCTGGAATCGGACTAGTGCTCCTAAACGTTAACGCGATAATGGCACGTTGACCGGTTACACTGGCCTGGCCATCTGTAAAAAACGATTCGAGAAAAATTGATATACCAGCATCTCGGTTGGTTGTTTATCATTGCTGCTCGGATATTCTCTTTCCTTCGCTTCCTTCGGTAATGATGTCTCTCCGGTCTCTAATAACGTAGGAATGTCCGAGATCGATGCATATCAAATCGAGTGTAGGATGTGTGAATCGTACATGTATTTACAAGCAGGTTGATCGATGAAAAAACAGTCGTTTCAAAATGTCCACGCCTCAACCCTTCCTCAATCGATGGCTCGAAACCCTTTGAATGGTCGAGCGTAAATGGCTCAAGCTTATAAGTGTCCAGGATATGATCTTAGACTTCAGAAATAACGTTTTATTACGAGTATAATGGATATAATCTGGTAAAACGATCAGACGAGAATGCGATCGTAATAAGAGATTGTATCTAATAATATCGTGCTATGTCTATCCACTGAATTAATCGTTCCGTGAAGAAAAACATTTACCCATTTATTTTTAGAATAGTCTTCTTCTCTTCTTCTTTTCTTCTCGCTTCTCATTTCATTTGCCATTAGCTAATCTAATTGATGAACACACGGTGGAACAGCGATTGTTTGCTGCTGAAGGTTGCACCGAATGGGTGAATAGATCGTAACCGTGATACAATTAGCCGGCAATCGTCACGGCTCGGCTTGCTCCCGCGGGGAAAGTGAAAAAGAATATGAAACGTCGTACCTAGCAGAGAACGAAAACAGGTATGTATAATGGATGCGCGTGTACGGCTGTAAATAGGATCGCGCGTTGCGTTCGTGTCGTTAGGGCCACGCCTCTCCTACACAATGGCCCATAAACACCATCAAACATTGGTAGTAATGGCGTAATAGGAATTAAATCATAGCAATCGTACTAATAATTACCAACCGAGGCGTTGAACGGTCTGCTCCCCCCGGGCAGGAACGTATACTTACTTATATCGCCGGAGATTTACCGGTGCTCGCGGACTGAAACGGTGCTTAAAGGTCTCGTTAACTAAAACCGAGCAACCAATTACTAGGTGGCCCCGCAGCGTACCGGGGTATTACGCGTCCGCAATTAATTATACCAGACCATCTTGACCATGGCCACGGAGAGAAGCACCGGCCGGCCCAGGCGAAAGACGAGATAATTCGCGGCGAATCGACGAACGTGTCCCTCGCCGGTGGACATCTACATCAAGCTTGCAGCGTCCAACCGTGGGATAAATTCCTCGATCAAGGCCGCCTCGATCGAGAGCAGGGCCCAAATTTTTACGCACTGCAAATTTCATAAACACGGATAATACACGAAATAATCTGAATTTTCAAGATCTGTTGGGGTCAATCAATTCATTTATTAAAAAGTCATAGACATCTCGATCTTAAGATCAATACCCTGGGATCTTGGTTGTTCAAATTAATCGGAGAGACATGGACGGTCGGATAATAGAACAGTCACTGACAAGTTAGTTACGGTACTGGACTGAATCCTTACCGAGCTGCAGGATAAATCGTGTTGAGCATACGTGGGTCGTTTTAGTCTCGACTATTTACACGCAGAAGGACAATAAACGAGTCAGATACCTGCGATTCGGAAAGTCGAGGTTCTACTACAATTTATTCTCAGAGATTGAGAAAAATTCACTGAGTCTAGACAGACCAAAATAATCCATTTCAGACTGTTTCCTTCGTATGTTACGTGCTGGGATGGTTTATAACTTTCCTTTAACCGCCACTTGAAGATGCTAGGACGCGAACGCACCGCTGAGTTTGATAGGTAGCTACATTATTAGACCATTACTGGCCCCTTGCTCTATTGATACGATACTTTATAGCACGAGTAACAATAAAAGGGGAGACAAGTGGCTCCTGGTAGGTGCTCTTGTGGGAGAATGTCACCGAAACTCATACATTTCTGCGTAAATTGCAATGAACGTCATGCGAAGTCTCAGTAACCACACTTCAGTGGGTTTTATAAGAAATTCAAGGTGCTTCGGCAGATAGATGCTCCGAGATACTAAATTCTGTCCGGGCTTCCTTATGTTCTTGATTACCGATAAATCCGGCAATGAGGGTGCTCTTTTCTTTTTTTGAACCAAAGGATGCGCGCCGTCCGGAAACGGCAGCGCCAGGAGCAGCGTAGCAAAAGAGTACGACGGCCGGGCTTTCGACGAGATAATCCCCGGCGTCCTGACAAAGCAGTCCGCGTTTCATTAATGGCCGGCCATACGTATGAAACCTGCGGACGAGTGTATCGGAGTCGGTCCCGCGGCTCTCGCGGCCTCCCATCTCCTCGACTTCGTCGCCGCGGACATTTGTTTTCGCGGTTTTACAAGCGTATAACGTGTTGCGAGGCGACGATAATGCGAGGGTAGTTTATTTAGCCGGGGCCCCCTCGCGTGTGCAACGCCTTCCATCCGCGGGGTACACACCTCCTCTCCTCCTTTCCGTCGCGGGGCCTTACTCGCCGACACGCTCCTCGCTCGCGATGCCACGCATACTTGCGCTTTCGCGCGACTGGGTGCAGGTATGTAACGCATTAACGTTATAGATACGGAAGAAGGGGGACACGGGCCCCTCGCCAGCCACCTAACGACCGCGATCGCTAACTTTTAAGCCCCGCGCATTTGTATCAAGGCGCCATCGCCGAGACGACTCGCGGGCCTACGCGGCGTGGGTGCGCCGCCGAATGCAGCTGAAACCTGCCGGAACCTCTTCTTCGTGACCTTATACAGTGCCCTCCGAAATTTTCTCCTTCCCTTCGCTCGCTGGTTACTCGTGATAAGCGACGAACATGCTTGGAACAGAGGATGCGATTTAATCAGACTCTATCTTGGGCGGTGATGGATTTTGGTGGAAAATATTCTTCCTGTTTTCGTACGTACTTGTTCATCTAGTCTCCTGAGGCATAGAAAGTCAGATCGATGAAGGGATTGATTTTCTGTACCGCATGCGTTCAGTAAATTGATTTTAAAACGTCACTGCTTCGGAATCCTTCAAATTCCGTAGTTCGTAACCTCTCAAAGGTTGCTGCTCCCTATGAACGCATTAACTTCCTGTGACGGCGAAGAAGACATCTCGCAGAATGTCGAAAAGGGAGAGACACTTGGCGCGTATCGTTTTAATAATCGACGAGCCGCAGAAGGCTCGCAGGAGGAAGTAGAGCGCGTTGAAAACTCTGCTGCTCGAAAATTGATGCGCCGTCACGGTCGCGTTGACGTTTTTCCGCGGGAAACTGCCACGGCATTCGGTGCTCTGGGACTGTTCGACTCCCAGCGGGAGAGCAACAACAATGTCTGGTAAAAAGTCAGTAGCAGCGGGCCGATGCGCCGAGATAGGGACGCCATGGTGAAGAAGCTCCTCTATTTTCCGTGACGGTTCGCGAAGATAATGGAAGATAATGGTAGCGGTGACAGATTTCCTTGCCGGACAGTATACCCGAGCACCGATTAAACGAAAATCATTGATCAGGAAACGGGCGCCTCCAATAAATAGAGCACGATCAAGCTTCGACCCGTGTTCTTGTGTAATACGCGACGGAATTTATGGTTACGCGTTCCGCGGATAAATCATGGACGAGTTAGTGCGCGCGCGAACGCAATTACCGACCCCGGAATGTGTTTTGTATCATTTTCTCGATTCCCCGCGACAAGGTATTGGCCAATGCTTAAGCACCCGGCAAGTGGCGCATTTCTAATAGCGTTTCGGAGAGAGTCTCCCGGCCTCCTCGCCGAGGAGACTGTTGCCGATGTTATCTACAAAGCGATCGTCGTGGACCGTAAAGCAGCTGTTTCAAGCTGCATACGCTGTATATATAAAAGATGATACACTGCCCTCTCCGCGCTCGAATACCTACCGACAGTCGTTCACCGCATTTGCATAGAAACCATCCGCGAACGGAATATTACGATCGTTTTTCGCTCTCCGCGAACCTCCTGCAACATACGTTACATGCGCCCGGCCGTGTATAGGGTGGCTCTTTCCTGCCGCTTCTGCTTGTCGCGAATAATTTTCGCGGAAAAAATATCGACGAGATTCACCGCGCGCGACGGCCAACACTGATCGCTATTGAAATGCTCGAAACTTTTGCCAAGTTCCGCGAAGCGTTCAATTTTTATAGCATCGTGCTCCAGCGGCTGCACGTGTTGCGCATGCCAGATTTTAATAGATTCTACATCTTTGTCTGTGTTACTTCCTCCTTTGCTCGTTGGTGTGTAAATTCCAAATGTGTTGGATTTAAATCGATTTAACGATTAATTTTACTTTTTAGCCGGACACTTAACCCGAAAATCTTAATTTATGTATTTTATTCGTCACTTTACGAACATGAAGTAATCTAATGGTCGACCAACCAGAAGATTTCTAATGGTTATGGAAAATATACAATATTTTAGGCTATTGATTCGTAACAGTTTTAAAGAAAGACGACATTAATGAAGATTGAATGTAGTCTAACAAATTTTGTTGTCGCTAAACATGTCGATCTAGTAACATTTCACATCGATATAAAAAGGATAACACGATAATAAAAATTAATTTGACAACAGTCTAAGATTCTTAAGATATTTTTGACGCAACAACCAGGCGGAACGTTTGAAAAAGGTATAGCTTAACCCGACCCAACGCGATGAAAAAAGAACCAGAGTCGGGTGTACAACAGGAAAAACGTGGAACCTTCGTTGCACAACCAGAGAACCGTAGAACTAGAATCCGCCGCGCTACAAGAGGAATGCAACTCGCTGTAAAACGGATGACGAACAAGTGCATGAATGAGCGGCACAAGGATCACCGTATATAAGTAGGTGTACTCGAATGGAATCGAATGGTCCCATGGAAGGCATGAAACCGGCGGCGGAGGCCGTCCGCGCGGCGTTCGACAGTGATCAGATTTATGGGGATCCTATGGGTTGCGCTTGTACTACTCGAAACAGGAAGATATCGAACATGCGATGACGATTAATTACGGGTTACGCGTATATGTTAAGAGATCCCCGCGGCCTTCTGGTGTCCTCTGCCGAGAGAGAACAGAGAAACAGAGAAAGAGAGAATGGGAGAGACAGAGAGGGAAGAAGCGATGGGATGGGGGTTCGCTGGTGGCGGCGGATCCGCGGCGTTCCGTTCAAAGTTACACGCGGCGATTACGCGCCTCGACGCTGTAGTCGCGTCTTTGGCCGAGAGACAAATGGGATCGGCAAGCGGCGGCGACGACCGGTGTTACGAATGCGTAACCGGCCGCGCCGGGCCGGGCCGGGCCGGGCCGGCCCTCCTCCTGATCGAGCCAGGAAACCGACCGATTACATCCCATTAAATTATTTCAGTGTCGTTGAGAAATCGACTTTCTATTCCCTTTGAGCGCGAGACTCTCGACGCATCCGCGCGGCCGTGCCCGGCTTGGCTACCACGTTATATGCATGGACGCCATTATGCACGACCGTTCCCTGGTTAACGAGCTGTCCCTCGCGGAACGATGCGCGAACGCGTGGGTGTCGCCGGCGTAAATGCCAAGCCGGGTACGCATGATCGATGGGGCCCGTGGCACACGGGGGCCCGGGTCCCCGCGAAACTTCGGTCACGCTTCAAACTCGGCCAGACCTTCCGTTGATAATGCGATAATGATAGCCGTCGCATCGCCGACCTTGATACCCGGAGCGCCGCTAATAGACGCGACTGAAACCGACAGGATCAAGTCGGCTCGTTTCACTCGTTTCACTCGTTTCGCTCGTTTGCCGTCACGGAATATGAGTGTTGAGAACCGTTTAAACGATACACCCCGAGAGCTGTCATTAGGTCCGCGCCGCACCGCGCCGCGCCGGAACCGTGGAACCATTGAATCGATCCCCATTATGGCGATAGAAAGATAGCGGACAAGAACGTTCGGATCTCCTCCTCGCCGATGCCCCATCTCTCTCATGGTCCCGCGTAATTCGCAATCGGATCGGTGGACGCATAACGCCGGCGTAATCTGCCGCGACAAATAGAAGAGCACGTTCTTGCTCCACCCTGTCCGGTGCAATTACGTCGGTAATTGTGGCGGAACCAAGCGCGCGAATTCCTTCGCTCGTTATCGTACGCGCATCGTTCCCTAGGTTCACCGAGCTGCTCCTCTCGGACGTGCACTCTTGATGCCTTGCGTTTTTTATGCTGTAGACCCATTATAGCGCTGCGCATCTACATATCTCTGACTAGGCCTGACGATTTTATGCGTAGCATAAGGAGTTCAACGTTTAAGGAGTTCACTTTCAAAGAGTTCAACCATTTTTATCTTTTTTAGCATGTGATCTTTGGTGGTGCAAGAGAAATTAAGCTCTGTAAACAAGTCCACGAAAATTAATATCTGAGGAAAGATCTTATCTGTAACCCACGTGACATTTCTTAAAAAATATTCAGTCTAACAACACTGTCCCTGTCGTTCACGTATGATACCGATTTATGTAGTTAATGTTGGTGGGAGATTGTAACAATTATAATTGAGTGAAAACAAACACTTCTGTAGTCGCTCAAGAGATTGAAGAAGAAAGAGTACTGCTCTTGAATGAAATAGATTAAACGCTACATAATCTAGTGCAAGCAAGTGAACCGGTTAGAAAATTGTTTTTAAAATTAGAATAGAACCTACAATTCTTACAGGATTCCAATTTTTAAAATCATGCTACTCAAAGTGCAACTCAAATAGAATTTCCCAAAAGCTGTGCACGATTGCCCCGTTTGCGAGAGCACGAGAACCTAAAAAACGGGGAATTATGTACTGTAGGTCGTAGTGGTGGTGACGGATGTGCCTACGGAGGATTACAGGCGTGATAGTAGCGCGTCAAAGCGGAATCAGCGGCGAGTACGCGTCGGAACGAATCGAGCGTCCCGAATCGCGTCGTTATTTCCGAGGATGCACCTGTGACGGCCTCGTGCACGCTTTCAGAAGGTGTTATTGCCGTGAAAGAGTCGGGCGAGATCTCCCGAAAGCGGTCCCCTAAATCAAGGGACCGGAGACAAGAGGATTTTCCAGCCTGAAAAGAGCTAGGAACGGGATTAGCGTTGTCGGATGTGTGTGCATTGTGTGGAGAGATGAAAGGGAAGGCGGGGACACCTGTTGTCCGCGGTAGAATGTCTTTTTCGGGCCACGAAATAATAGTCGACACGTGAAATACTGTTTCCCCTTGCCTTTTCAGATTTGACTAATTGCGCCGCGAGGATTTACCGTTGACCCAAATACCCGGCGAGAGATGGTCTCGCGGCAGATACTAGCCGCGTGTAGTTTTATAACGAGATGCAAAATTGCCGGGCGATAATTAGCCGCGACACACGAAATTAAGCGTGCTTTCTCCCGCGACCGGTCGCATCGTGCCCGATAAAAGGCGCGAGCCGGGATTTCGGAATCACGTTCCACGTCGTTTATGCTAACTTATGCTAGCCCGGCGTCGGCCACCGCGACTAGGACTACGTTCAATTAAAGAAGAATTTATTCCGTTCGTCCGCGGTCTTCGTATAATATGCAAATGTTCGGGTACCTTTCTCTCCGCCGGCCGCGTTAAACAACGCGACGAACAAATTGTTCTCGTGTCGAGCGAAGTCCGTTTCGGCGGCCAAGGAAGAGGAGAACGGATAGTGACGCAAATGTCACGTGTCCAAGCGGGTTTTTTACCGAACTAGCCGGGCCTCGCGTGCGCACAAAGCGTCATAAACGCGGGGAGGACATCCATTTTAATAACCGAATTAGTTAAATGGCCGGGCCCGGGCTACGGGCACGGAATATCCTTTAAGTAGGAACACGCTCGCGTGCCACCGGTGTTTTGCTTTTTGCCGGGGGGCGGTTTAAGCCGCGCAAAAAGGGCAATGCCACTGGAGACCAAACGGGAGAGAAGTATGCAGCCGGAGCCAACTTCTTTTCGGGTCGCTCTCCTGCGGCTTAGCCGCGGCCTCGTCGTTACCCCTTGAAAGATATATTTGTCATAAGCCGCGGATTGACAAATGTTCCCTCGGGCCCCCGAATCGGCCACGAACGCCCGAACAATTTACGAGCGAACATTGAATTATTCAACGGGCTCACAGTATCCTGCACATTTTTATATTATTGTTTATGACCGCGAATCGCGGGCCTCGTTTAGTCACCGCGATACAACAAGCTCAAGCAAAAACGCCGCGACCGTTAAATTAGTGCCGCCTCGATTTAAAACGTCATAACGAACCTTCTTTCAACCAGCTGTAATTATCCGGGCTCGCCCTGCGTACGAGATTATTGCTCGCTATGCAATTACGCGCTCGCGACTGCCGAATATTTTAACAAAGTCTAAACTAATGATTAAGCTAGCAAACCTTTATTTAACTCTACTGTTTATAGAGCATAGAACTCTTGTGTTCGATCAAAGGCAGATGTAATTATTGTATAGACTAGGAGAATCGAATAATATTCAATTAAGAAGACTAAGCACACAGAAAAATATTATGGGATGTAGGAGACTAAAAAGTTTGGATTCCTCGTTTTTAGCCGGTTAAAATAATTTATCCTATAAATTTCTATTATACGTAAATAACAGTGTGCGCAAAAAAAATTTTGTCAACGCATCTGCTGTAAATTTCGAGATATTTGGGAAAGAGCGCAACTCGGCGCGGAGACTTCAACGCCTGCACAAGCAGTGTCGCTCGGCCGGCATAGCGTGCGTTCACGCGGATCTCCGTTTCGCGAGTTTTCTATGGCGAACGAAAGAGAAGTGTCGTGCGTTTTCCGTGTGGAAAGAGGTTGGAGGGAAGGCTAGAATACGTGATCGAGATCCGGGAAAGGAGATACAGACAAAATCTGGAAACAGAGAAGGAAAAGGTGGGGACTGCTATAACGATGACGATGTTAACGCTGCCGGCGCGGCGGCGGTGAGCGCGGTCCCCCGTGCGGCACATGTTTGACAAGGGAGGCAAAGCAAACGTAATACTCGGCTCTCTCAGGCTGCAACGCAATTTATTACACGATTCGACCTCCCGTTAAACTCTCGCGGTGAAGTTAACGGGTAATGCCGCTCGTATCGCGGCGTTTCATCGACGTGAACTCTCCCTGTTAAATAAACGAGCGAGTTTTTCGCCGATTTCCTTCGTAAATGTCACCGGCCGTCAAAAGGAGACCTAATCAGACGCTGTCGAACGAAATAATCGACTGCCTCGCATGTTGTTTCACGTAATCGACCCCGGCGCGCGCATAATGCACCCGATTGAGAAACTTAATCCGACTCCGCCGTTTTTCACGATCCCGGTTGCGTAACAGAAAATTTACATATACATTTCTAATGAAAACCCTTGCCTTTTACGAGGCCTTTTCCCCGGGATTCTACAGAGTTCGCTTATTAAATTCGAATTCGCAGCGGCGCTCGGCAACGGGGGGAAATAATCAACAAGACGTTACAAGTTCTCGGCACGGAAACAGATAATAATTACATCGTGCGTGCTTATGTTGCAAACTCCTTAAAATTCCCTCGCGAGGAGCCGACCATGGGGTCCCGTTAAAGGTTCGAAACGTTGCTGCTCTCGCGTCGCACGTTCCTCGCGCTTCGCCCGTAATTAACGCCGGTAAACTCGGATTCGAATAAGTTTCCTACATCGTTAATGACGTTCCAGGTGCGGGCTCGGGCCTCGAAATTCGCGTTTGACGGAGCCAGCTCGAAATCGCGATCGAACGCCGTAAACATCCGAGGGAACGGGCGACAATCGTCGCGACGCACTGCTTAATTAACCGGTCGAAAGGGCCGGCTCTCGCGCGGCGACGAATACGTTAACGATTTTATTGCGATTGCGGCTTTACACGCGCTCGTTGACAAAGTAACGCAACGAGCCCGGCAGAAGGTGCCAATCGGTCGAGCGTGCCCGTGGAATCCCGGGAACGCCGTCGAGGCGGGTTCTCGCCTTCTGCCGGATGAGTTCATCGGCGACACTCTACGGCCGGGTCGTGTGAAACGGGAAACGGAAACGCCTCTGGTCAACTGGAATGTCTGGTTCCCCCTATCGCATTATCCGCCTGTTTTCCATCCGCCTTGGCGAACACGCGCAGATATTAGCGCCGCGGGGTTCCGCCCGCGGACAGACCCTCTCTTCCTCTTCCCCGAGAGGGCTAAAACCTTCCAAGCGCGATCGCCAGCCTCGATCTTCCACCCTTCCCACTACCGAGAAATCTACCCAACAATTAATTACCATTTTCTGCGACAGCATTTCGACTGTTAGTACTAGTTTCCACATGATGGATACAATTTTAATAGTTCCTTTACTCTGTGGCGTTCTCCAGGATTTTTCAAAGAGGATTTTCATTCCAATGGCTGCACTTCTTTATTCCAAGCGCACCAGCTTCCTACCACTTTTAGTTCTCCATGTTTTCTTAACACAGGTCATTATAACACTCAAACTCTAAAAGAAGAAAGTTACAGAAGTACGCCTGCTGAGATTCATTGAGAAGACAAGATCTCCCCAAACGATATTTATTATTCCAAAACAAGAAATATGCCAGACACTTTCCCAAAAATGTCGTCTGTATGTTTTCTAGAATTACGAAATTTAAAAGTGGATTAGCTTGACAACTGCTTCGCATTAAATTGAGTTTCTCTCGTGTGGAAGATCAGTGTCCGAGAAACGCTGTTCGACGCAGGAAGCAGTTGATTATTCAAGCCTGTTCTGTTCGAAATATCGGCGAGATATTAATTAATGTGCCCGGCGCGGGGAGCATGCAGGTATTTGTCTCCTCGCACCTGTAACCGTGGTCACGCGAAATTGACTCATTAAAGAATTTATCGCGCTGTTTTAATTCAAAGCAGCCACAGCAGAAGCAGCAGCATCGGTGACCGGGCCGCCTCGCCTCGTCTTCCTTTTCTCCCGCGTGTTCGGAAGGCATGCTTGACTAATTGGCAGGACACAGGCCCGCGAGGCGATCCGGCTGTGCGCGAACTCGTTTGCGAACCAATGACGACATCGTCTTCCTCCATTCCTACGTCCCCCGTGACGAGACAAGAAATTTTCTCGCAGCGATTCATCTACTTTCTTCGATCGGAATTGTTCGTGGAAATTGAAAGCTGTGGTCACGCGTGAACCGATTAACAATACTCTTGTCACGGACACGCGACTGAAATGACAAATACGGGCTCGTGTGAATTTTGCGGTTACCGGCGTTCGTGGAAACGGTACATATTCATTAACCACGTCCCGCGGATGACACACCGAAATTTCTGAAACAGTCCGCCGACACCGTGTCACGTATCGATGTTCCGCGTCTGGCTCTGTCAAGTGATTTCATCGCGCAAAAATACGATTCGATGCGTCACTCGAACTTCCCGCTTGAACGTACCGGCGATCAGATACGCGGATCCCTTGGCCAAGCATTTCTTTGTTCCATTTCGTAGCGAAGTCCGGCAAAAATAAACGCTGATCGACAGGTGGAACCTGCGCGATCAAATGTTCGAATGATACGAAGACTGGCGGTGTTTCCGCTGTCGTGTTCCATAATTTCGCTATAGAGTTGTCACTGGTACATTAGTACGAACAGACGTTAGGCTTGAAGCGATTTTAATAGTACCTTTCCTTTTTTTTTTCTCGGCTGATGCAGTCTCTTTCAGCAGACAGAACGAAGACTTTCTTAAGACTTCCTTAAGGTTATCCCTCAGGGTTAAAAGCGAAACAAATACTGGGTTAAGAGTTCGCAATAACTGGTAATGAAATTTTCAAGAATTTCGGTCGATTAATGAGGTGGAGCCACGAAAAGTTGATTCTTCGCCAGCAGCAGTTTTCCGGCGCAACTTTTCTAGCTGGTACACCGTCGAACACGGGAAATAAATTACCAAGAACCGGAGCTTCATCAGCGCGAAAGTTTTCCTCCGAAACCGAGCGTCCGATCGATTAAACGTGACATTTCCATCGAGTCGAGTTTCCTCTGATGCACTCTGTCAAGCGAGATGTCAGCAATCCTTTCCGAAAAGCGTTGGATCTCGTCTTAAACTTTGGCGCTTACTTTCCACAAGTATCTTCATTGTACCACATAATACATAGACTGTGGATCCTTGTGCATTTATGGCGTTTGTGAATTCATGAATTCCGAGGAAAATTAATAATACTCTTAGTAAAGGAGATCTCCTAGACAGTATACGAGATCTTTATTAGTTATCTTTGTTAGCTGCAATTGATTTGTAAATGCTCAGCGGACGCCTTGAACTGGATGAAATAATTTTAGAAGACTTTAGTCATTGTACGAAAATATAATTTTCTACAAGATACTCGATAAAAGTGGTGAAATCAGCGGTCCATTTATAAAAGCGAACTATTACCTCTAGACAGGAGAGAAGATTAAAAGATTTGCAGACTTCCAGGTATACCTGAAAGTTCTAAGTGTCCTCTTGGCTCCATCTTCATGAAATAGAACTCTGTCGACTTTCACCGGTGTATCGAGTGTCGCGGGCATCCCATAGTCGCGACGGAGGCGGAAAAATGTTCGCGGATGGAAACCGCGCGATGACTCACGTAGTTTCACGGAGGCGTTGCAAGAAAACACCGAGGGAAGAGGTTCGACAGCCTACCGGTGCTGGATGGTCGAGCCACCGCGCGAGCCTAACCTCGCGAAGTCGCTGGAGCCAGCCGGCGCGGCGCGGCGCGTCGGATCCACCGACAGCAAATTCGAATTGAGAAGCGTGAAAAACGCATTCCTCGATCATTATACGCAGCTGCATACTCTTCGACGGTTCTCGCCTCCTCACACGCGACTCCTCCCCGAAGCCGGGCCACAAATCACGCGAATGACGTTACTATCAGTCCCGGAGACAGCCGGCAGTAAAGCCCAGTACTTTGGTTTAGTCCTGGCGTGACGTTCCGTGCGAGGAGTTCAAGCGGCCGTAACGCAGACAGAGGCTGGTTTCTCTTTCTGCGTGTTTTCTTTTCTACCTTGTCTTTTCCCCTCTGTCCAGCCGTTGCGTTGGAAAACCTGGGTGCATCCGCGGCCGAGCTCTGTGCTCGATGGTGTATAGAGACATCGACTACACGGTGTACCGTGTGCAGGGGTGTCCCGGTTGCTAGCGCGGGTCAACAGGTGCATAAAATTTGCGGTACGCGGAAATTGGCGGGGTGGCAGCCGTAAAATCCGATGCACCGGTGTTCCGCCCGTTGCCTCGATAAAAGGAAGATTTAGGTTCACGGTGCGCGCAGCGGCGGCGGCGGCGGCGGCGGCTACACGCTCGGTATCTTTGTAAATTGATCGCGCGGAAGGTTATTAACGGCGATGGATCATTGGTTCGTTGAATCCTGAAACCCGCTGCCGGTAAATTATTAGCGTAATATATTACGCGGACGCGGACGCGCCGCCCGGCAACGAAACAGGAGTAAATCTTTTTTGGCGGAGCCTGCAGCGCCGAACCTCCTGCATATAGCTACACGAGGTAGTTCTGTTCAACCTAACCGACGATTCTCTTGTCTATAACTCGCGGAATGCGGTGCTGAGAAATCGCGGAGTCTAATTGCAGCCTGCAACGCGGCGATTCCACGATGCACCGCGTTACGCATCGAACGTGCGCCGGTGTTCTGGCTTCTGCGGTGGATCTGGTAACATTCGGTATTTGCATCTTGGGAAAGTAGGATACTATGCTTGCCTCTTGAACGATCTGCTTGAGTGTTGTGGATTTTCTGCAGAAAACGTTGTGTACTTGGTCAATTATTCTGGCATTCTTGTGCAAGGCTGTTTCACTCATTTTTATTCGTTAACATTTTCTTTTTATTGGAAATCGAGTTTAAAACGAAGATTCTTTAGTCCTTTATGTGGTGTATAATGCATCGTGAAGTGCCCTTTTCGTAAATCGATTGTGGGTATTAATGCTCCTCTTTTTAAACATAAAGCTGGTCATGTTTTTCTACTTCTGTTGGTTTCTAGTCAAATCGTTATGCACATTATATTTTTCTTGAATATTATCTCCAAGGTAATATTAAAAACAACATTGCCAGAATGTTCGAACGTATACTTTACCAATTTCTTCTCCAAAGAAGCGATTATGAATTAAGCGTGCACATATTGTTCCTAAAAAAAGGAGGCATTTTATCTAAATTGTCCTAAAGTAGAATTCCAGAAGAACGACATCGCCGAAAAGCGAAACTAATAAATGCAATAACAGTTGCTTGTCGAACTAATTCATAGCCGCGAACGGGAAGCACGCTTTCTAATCGCGATAATCGGCAGAACGGACAATTTTCCGGAAACACCGCTGACAAATATTAGCCCGAAATAAATTTCAAAGGCGTTTCACCGGAGAACACGTTCGCCATGAGCGCCAACTGTTTCTCCCTCCGCGTTTGACTAGAAGAAAGGTAAAGCCGTTCGGACAGCTCGCTTACGACTTTACAATTACCTGACGAATGTTGCGCCGATGGAGAAGGAGACGGAGAAAGAGAAGGAGAAAGAGAAGGAGAGAAAGAAAAAGAAAAAGAAAAAGAAAAAGAAGACGCGGTCGGTCTCTCTAGGCTGCTCAAAGACATTCCAGAAATTTCACACTTCCGGTTACACAGGCACGGCCGAGAGCATACCATCCGGGAGTGCCACGAGGCGCTAGGATGTCCCTCGGTTCCACACGCACCGATACCTATTTACATACGCGCGCGCATCAAGCGAAGCGGCCGAGTAAGCGAGTAAACGTGTAAGCGAGCAAAGAGGCTCGCGCGTCTGTGTTCAAAGGGACGATCACGCGAGATGTCGGTAGACAAGCGGGATTAATCACGCTCGCTGATACGGCCGTTCTTAATTGGCAGCCAGTGACGTATCTATTAATGGCGAACAGCGTCGTCGCGCGGCGACCAGTTCCAACGGCGTCGATTCCGGAGATTAGGCAAAGCGGTGGAATAACGAAGAAAGGAGGACGAGGCAGAAAAGTGTGATCGCTTGCGCGCGAGCGCGTGCGCGTGCGTTAGAGTGGTACACACGTTGAATCCGCGACTGTAGGAAACACGGAGAGGAGAACGAAGAAGGTGGAGATACCAGCGTGTCCCCGGCGTTTGTTCCTGTCGGCGTGAGAGAGAGATGAAGAGATTGAACGAGAAAAATGATATTCTCTGTTAACACGGCTGTTACCTCTCAGAAATTAATAGCGGCTTCTCTAATTGATACGTAGAATGACTCTCGGACGTCTCCCTCGGTCCTCCGGCTTCTTGCTCGCTCCCCGCCTACCTGTTTTCACGTCTTCCCTCCTTTATCAGTCCTCCACGATCGCTCGAATCGTCCTCTCTATCGTCCCCTCTCCTCTCCTACGTGCTCCTCTCGATGCTACTCGCGAGCGCTATCGTCTTCGTCGTCCTCTTCTCCGTTGTCGTCGTCGTCGGCTGGTTTTGTACCTCCCTTTGCATACCGTGCTCACCTATACAATTCGTATAACCGCGTGTGCTATGTGTAAACGCGCGCGCGTTCCCAACGATGCCACGATGGCAAGGCGCGTTCTCGCACGGCGGTATATTAAAACGATAATCAGCCGCCACGAAGAGGCTCGCGATCGTCGAATTTTCCCGTCCGAGCCGAAGCCAAAGCCACCGACGGGAATTCCTACGGGATCCCGCGTCCCCGTCGATGCAACGGCCTGTTGCACCGATGCACCGCACCGTCCTGCGCTCATTAGGGCCTTCGACTCCGCGCGGGATAATGGCGCGCCGCGTACAAGCGTAATTAAAAATTATTCCCTTCCGCGGACAATTTGTTTCCTTGTTGTCCGGGATCGACAGGAATCCGTGGACCCTAGATCGGCTGATTTTCCAAAGTCCCCGGTTATTTTCGCTTGATCACGGGTGATTTTCATCCGTTAATGTTGATTGGAGAATCCGATGTTTCGTGGAAATGGTTGTCGGGAATGCGAATGCGCGGATAGGTCTAATTTGCCGCGTGATTTAACTCCGAGTTTGTCTTCTGGTTGTTCGTTTCGATTCAAATCGGCTGTGGTTAACTCTCGTCCTTGTTTATTTTACACAGATCTTACGGAACTTGAATAACTTCTGCGCGTTGTTTTATTAGTTGTGAAGGATTTCATGCGTCTCTGGTTAAATTTACGTCTTCTTAGCTTATGTTTTCCAAAAGAGAAATTGTGCTCAAAGGTACTGTAGGAACCCATTTTTTTAGGCAATGCCGAAGTGAACGCCAGTTTTATTAGATTACTATTTTCATCCGACCACATTTGCTATCCTCCTTGCAATCGCCCGTACTATCCCAGCTATTCTCAAAGAAGGAATTCGCAAAGTTAATTATTTGTGCGTGTATTATATTGATTTTTAACCATTCAAGAGGGATAATTAATTATGGGTTAAGCTCCTACGATTTTCACTCGACTATCTCCATCTCGAGTGAATCCTGAACGATCTTCGATTTTTTCGAATAATTGCCCATTCACGTGCTGTTAGTCCAAGGATATTCTACTGGCTCGAAGATTCTATAGTATTAAGGAAAGAGTAGCTACTGATCTTCCCGCTAGATTGCGTAGGGTATAATGCGACATCATCGAGGTTCAGCGAGGCAGTGCCTTCAGCCAGGGGTGACGAACTTCTCCGGGAGGATCGGCACGGACCCCGCCACTAATTAGCTGGTTCTTTCGCTAATAGGCTGCACGGCCTCCAGCACTATCCGACATTAGCACGGAACAACACAATAGCGAAATTACAAAACATTGTAAACGCTTATAGGCATCTCGCGAGACAATTGACGATTAATAAAAAGTGGAAAACATGTTCTAATGGATCGGAGGAGTTGGGTAAACATAATGGAGATTGTTCTCCTACGAAACGTTGTCTATCACGAAGTGGAACGAGGGTGGAAGCCACGTTTGTCATTTCGTCACCCTTATCTCGAACAATAGACGACCGGCGAATACAGAATTGTGAGCAGCCTGTAATTGTGATCAGTCCGGATGTGTAAGTTGTACCTCGGAGCTAATCTCCTGGAAAATTACATCACAAAGAAGACTGCGGATTCCCGTAACGCGCGCTTACGACATCCGAGAGGTTCAAGGGCCGATTTCGACGGGCCAACGCGAAGAACAGGCCGCGATTCCTTATCCTGCGGCGACATCCGCGCCAGAAATAACGTCACCCACGCTTCTCGGTATCCTTCTTTCGCGGCGGGGTCCACGAATTCCGCTCGCCGTGGATTTTGGTTTGGATTACCGGGGAAACGAACGTTTGCTTACCTTTCACCGTCGTCGCTGCGGGCGCGCATGCCTCTTTCATATTCCGCCCTCTTTCGTGGAATATGTCGTGCTTTTACGGACCCCGTTTGTATATATACACGTACAGCCGGCACATACAGCATCAGGCACACGGCGTTGCCGCTTCACTCGAACGATTCCTAGATCGACCGGTGCCTTGCCGATCCAACGACGCCACCAGTCACTGCAACGACGGAACCGATCTTTGAAACCGTCTGCTCGATGCACTGTAGCGTTTACAAACAGCTGGCGAAATTAATCTGCCCCGATTCAGTCGTTACTATGCTCCGGGTAATTGTCTTGGCGATTCATCGACGACTACTTAGAGAAATGTCTGAGAAATGGACAGGTTCATATTTGTGTAAAGATGAACTGGGAGTCCTCGATTTTCTTGATTACTGCAATTTTAGCTACTCTAATTTTTCGACCTGTTCAGAAGAACTTGTTTGACTCCATCGGTGAATTATGGAAGAATTGTCTGAATTTTATGTAAGGAGTATAAAGCAACGAGCAAACACTGCAAGCACATAAAGCCTTAAACAAACCTCTTGGTTCTCGGTTTTACCAAAGAGACCTGGAAACTCGGGGTAACAGGTCACAGTGTACACTCCATAAACCTGAATCTTAACGTCTACAGCGAAACATACCTTACCATAGCTCACAATCCACAGAACTAAAGGCCACAAATCAGAGTGCGATTTTTCCTTACAAACATACCGATCAAAGCAGAGATCGGTTATCGGGCTCGGAGTTAGCATTATCGGAGGAGAGCAAATACACCAGGCGAGAGACAGAATGTGTCAGCAATCAACGGGATTACGCGAAGCTTCTATCCGCGCGAGCGCGGGTTTCATCGTTGTTACTCGTTGCTCTGCGCGTCGGGAAACGCGGCCGGACAAAGCCGCCTTTTAAAACCGCCCGCGGATTTGCAGAGAGAAGTGCCCGGGCTCGTAACAACGCGCTTTCCGCGTGCACAGAAAAGACGCGTGCGCCGAGAGAGGAAGAGCAACAAAGCGCGCGCACGGGATCCTTCTGTCCACAAAGAGTGACTGATCCGATCCCTCGAATCCGGCAACGTCGACGTCCTCTCGTTCGTCGGTTTTTACTTTTATTGCCGACACCGGGCTGACCCCTCGAACGCCCGCGTTCGAAGTAAACGCGTGTGAAACGTCGCTTTATTAGTTTATTTTTCGGGGCCCCTCCTCGCCCGCGAGAACCGTACGTGCGGTCGCCGCAGTCGTAAAATCCTCTGTCGGGAGTGGGATCGGTGTTTAGGAACTAACCGCAGCTCGCGGCAGTGTCTCTTTCAGGGGATCATCCCTGCGCTCCGGGATTTTCAGACACGTGCTCTCTCCTGCAAACTCCGAAATCTCGATAGAGAAGAGCTTCTCATTTTCTTCTGAAACAAGTCGGTGCTTTTACCGGCGGAATTAGTTACCGGCTGGACGGTCGGGACGTCTCCGGTGGCTCATGAATATGAAATTTTAACCGCGCTGCTTGTTTTACCAGGTATATTAAATTAGCCGAGTATTTCGTATTACGGAAAAATGCAAATTTTTAAGCACGGAATAAATTCACTGAGAAGCTGGATGGATTGAGCGATCATCCACTTCTTTCCTCTTTCCGCGCGAGATGGTGACTGATTAGCTGTGAATACGTGTTAACACGTACATTATAGAACTAGTCTTTCGTTTCTCTGAAGGCTAGATGTAAACTAAAAAGATAGATACAAGATTAAAGAAATCTTTGAAGAATCGTTTAAAGCAGTTTAGAATAACAATTTCGATCGAAGACACAGAGCGTTGGAACAGGTTCAATAATTATAGAGACAAGGCAAGTTAACGAAGTATCAGAAATTCTCACATTATCAGCAATCGTTGCTGATAGGGAGCGATAAAAACATCGAAGAAGGCGAAGCAATCAAGCGCGCCCTTCACTCGCCAGCAATGTCAATAAAACAGAGACAGTGGTCTCGCTGAAGGACTCGAGGCTCGCGTCGACGGTTTACGGGTTCGGCTTCTTGCGGAATTGCGTAAGCGAGCACGGCCACGTAAGGGGTCTCGCGTTTAAGAAAACATGAAACTAATCGCGGTCGAGAGTAGCAAGTCACGCGTTAATTTCTTCAGAACGGCGATCCTCTCGGTGCCGATCGGTATCGGCACACGCGCGGCTACAAAAACCCCGGCGACGTGATTGACATTGATTGCTGGGGGACGCCTCTCCCCATTCAACTGGCCGTCATTCATTAACGAGGCCGATTACGCGCGGCATTACCAAAAGCGACGAGCGCGGTTAACGCGGTTACGACACCGCATCCGAGCACGAGTAGTAAAACCGAGAGCCGCCGCGCTGGTGCGTTTTCTCCGAGGTTCACCGGCCGGCGAAACGTTTATCAAACTCTGCAACGTCTTAATGGTTCGTAAACTCGTTTTTCGAACGGCTCGGCATCGGAAGGGTTAAGCAACGGCGTGGCTAGAGAGCGCGAACGGGAGTGACGTGCGACGCGGTCGCAGGGCTCCCCGCGGTCATCGAGAAATGTTAATTAACAGCGTTAACTATAAAAGGGGAGCCGACGGTTGTTCCGCGTGGCGGCTAGGCTCCGAGCTTGCGTCAACCGCGAGAGGGTCGCCGGCGATGCCTTTTACCAACGAACCCCTACACGATCTCCCCATGATTTCTTTCGTCGTTAAGGCCACCGGATTTTCGAGCTTCGACGCCGCCGGTAACGAGAGTCGTAGCTCCGGGAACCGTGGAATTAAGAAGCATCGGAATTAAGAACGGATAGTTTATTGGTGAGCTCGGAGGCGGGACTGGGAACCAACCTCAGATGTTCGAACGTGTATCTGGTTACGTTCACCCGTGTCGCTACATTAATTACTAGAAGCTGCGAGTAATTAGGGAACACGTGCTGCAAGAATTTCCGAGCTGAGCAGCTCGTTTGCCGATCGTAAATAAATAGGAGAACTCGAGTCGTTGTTTCGTATACGTTTCAGCCGCCCTGCCGGAATTACAGAGAGAATGCTTCACGTAAACACCTCGTTGTACATCTCTAAATTGGCTGCGAATCGACTAATGATCTTCTTCGTGTGCTTAACGTCCGACATTCCGATTATGAGTAACAATGAACCGGAAGAGAAGCTTCGAACCTTCTTATACATAGTTACAGCTCTATTTAAATACTGTTTAGACGCGTTTAAATGCTATTTGATCAAAGTACATTGAATTCTCGATATTTGTCAACAACACGGGTCTTGCCAGTGTCATACATCGTCCAGGACGCGTGTACCCGAGCCGTGTTGTGTTTACACTCCTCGGCGTCCGAGGACTCTCGAGAGGTAGTGGGGATAATTCCGCGACGTTTATCATCCAGGCCTTGACGACATATATAGGGAAATCACTGAACTCTATTCCGATGAAATAAATGCATAAGGCTGAAGAGATTTAATCCTTTGCACTCTCCTGTTCCTTCCAAAAGGACATCGTAAATTTGATCAGCAACTAGGTTGTTTTTCGGGTGAAAATTTCGCTTATTTCTCGTTCGAAAAGGGCACAGTTCGGATCGGAAGGTTCGCTTCTCGTTTGCGAGGAACAGCCTCTAGGTCCGAAATCCGCAGAAAGGTTTGCGAGGGTGTAAGGGGGGCGGAGCCGAGGGGGTCAAGGAGGGGTTTTGCAAGGGCGAAAACGGCGGGCGTCGTTAATCAACTAATTCGAGCGAATGTTAAATTGCACCGTCCGCGCTCACGTCGATCTATCTGTCCGTCATACTGTCCGTGCACGTAATCGCGTGTCCGGTGATTATAGGACTCACTACCGATATCCGCCACTTACGCAGGTGGAACCGGGCATTATAATAAGTGCGTGTTCCTCGTTCGGGGCCCCGATATCGCACCTATTACGGCGATCACCGAAAAACACGGCGAGTATACGTTCATGAACCGGGGCCCCGGAGTGCGCCGCGCCGATTGGTAATTCACGGATCCCGATCGAAGCTCGGCTCGTAAATCTGCCGGGGTCGGGCATCGATTTCACCGGTTTTCGGCCCGGCTAGACAAGCGGCCCGACACGCGGTCCGCGGCGCGGCGCGGCGGGTCGGTTGCAAGCAGCGAGTTACAACTGTTAGAACACGGGGGGAACAACTATGCCGGGCCCTGCCCGACCCCTTTTTATGGGGCCCCTCGTGCTCCTCCGGTTGCCCAAAACGGTTTTTTGCCGCCTCGTTCGGAACTCGGGGCCCCCCCACGCAAAGGAACGTTGCGCGATCGTCGAAAACGGGACGAGCGAACGCGCTAGGGGGTTCGGCGACGGAGACGGAAACAGGGAACGCCGGGAGGAACGAAGAGGGTCCCGTTTCTTCATTGGGGGGGGGGGGACAGAGACGGAGAGTCATTACTCGTTGCTTTTTACCCGGAATTCGGTCGAGTTCTGCCCGACTCGCCACGGGATGCTCGTGTTTCTCGTGGGTCCTCCTCGTGCACCAAGGCGAGGCGCGAGCAAAACGACCGACAGAAAGAACACGGCCGGGTGTTAGTGAAAAATGTAACGCTCTACGCGCTGAAAACACGCGGAATATGATGCCACGGCCAGGCCAGCTGCGAATTACTTTCGGCGAACCCGCGCCGCTGTTTCGCTCCTCGACCCCTTGTTAACCTCGACAATCGACGATAACTTGCGCGGAATGCTGACCCGCTCCTTACGCAACCTTACCACCAACTGGTAAGTTTGATGGTTTTTTCAAAATATGAATCATTTTCGAAGATCGTGTTTTGCTTTGTGAACGCCTTCGATCGATACGAATCCTGTCGTGACCACGGTATTAATGCCACGCCGCTGGATAAATAGAAGGGCCCTTTTGTGCGCCGATATTCCGTCTTTCTATAGGTTGAAACGTTTACGGTGTCACAGGGACCGCAAATCATCGTGAACTAGTCAGACGTCCTCGTGAAACACCCGTTACCTTTCACAGTGTATATGTCAGACGTTATCCCTCAAATAACAGGCTTGCTTCCGGTGATCCCATGATGTGGCTCCGCACGAGCAGCCGCAATCAGCCGCAATTGCGATACTTTGAATGCAAAATTGTCGCTCGTTGGAGGCACGTGAGCCGTTATGATTGACTTCTTCGGACAGACTGGTCTACGGAATGGTAATACACCGGTCTGCTCGTGATCCGGTATCTGTATCTGTTCTCCGCGGATCTGGCTTGTCAGAATTTCAAGTGACAATTAGAGGATCGTCATCTGCTAGTCCATTCGTCACGCTGTTTAGCGAAACTTGTCATCTGCGCAAACTAATCTAGGTGACAAAACACGGTGGACATCATGACATCCAGAATTCAAGGCTACAGACAAAATTTTAACCGGAGATTACATGTTCCCGAATAATCGTTTATTGCTTCGAACAATGCTGTATTCGAATTTATGATCAACCGCAATACACTCTAAGATTCGAGAACCAAGGACCTCTAGCTTAACCTGGATCTACGACATCTAACTCAACACCTTCAACCCCATTGTTTCTGAACTCGAAGCATTTGAATGGAGGTGTCTGTGGGTGTAGCAACTCTCTAACATAGGATCCTCGATCGGAAATGATCACCCATGGTGATCGAAGTCACGGGATTAGTGTTTGCTCGCGGTAAGCGATCTTCGAGGGCCTAGGAAGCTCGTTTTTCACTTTCCCGAGCAAATGATGCTGTCGCTCGGTTAGGAACATGTCCGTGACGGTAATACAGCAACTCTGTAACAGAAGTAGTGGCCTCCTGCGTAGAGCACACAAGGCTTGCTCCTGTAATCGAGCGATCACCGGGCCCACCAATGGAGAGACATTATTTCTCCGGGGTCTCTCGAAATAGGTCGTGTAAGTGCCTTCGTGGCCCACGTGGCCCCGTGGCGGACACTTCCAGGTAGATATCTCTTTGAAACGAAAGAGTAGCGATACGGGGGTCTGGGCTCGATCGGGCGAGGGAGAGGGGTTGTGTACAGGACGCGAAGCGTCGAACGTGGAAAGGGAAGTACGAAGATAAAGGCGAGGTAAAGGACAAAAGTAAAGCGAGATTCGAAGAAGAACAAAGAGATAGTCGTCCGAAAGAGTCTGCTATCGCGCGCACGCCTCTATCCCCGTTCTCTCCCTCTCTCTTTCTCTCTCTTGCGCGCGCGCAGAGCCCGTGTCACGGCTCACGGGATGACGTTCGTTCTCGATTATTTATTGCCGTGAAAAATACTTCGAAGTGTCCCCCGTCTCTGGGTACGGGTGAGCCCGCGATAAGAGAGAGTCGAGGCTCTCTCTCGTTCGACTTAAACTCTCGTTTCGCCTGCTTTCCTCCTTCGCCCGGCGTTCTTCTTATCTCAGCTTTGTTCCGACCGACGAAGAACCCCATTCGCCCACGTTAACCCTTGGGAATGGAACAGGAGACTAGACGAAGAGGAAAGTGAATGAGAAAGAGAGAGAGAGAGAGAGAGAGAGAGAGAGAGAGAGAGAAGAGAGGGATATCGAAAGGGGGCAAAGGTGGTCGAACCATTTCTTTCCTCTCCGATTCTACACCCTAGTTTCCTCGAGGCGAGATACCGGGACCACGTTGACGCCTAGAATCCCTGTCTGCTTTCTTGTTACTCTTTCCCCGGCGAAGGGATCGTTTGTACTCGGCCGTCGAGACAAGTTTCGATAATATTAGCCAGGAAATATCGTGCCCGTGGATGATCTTTGATCCCTCCACCGGTTCTGTCTCAACTGCGGGAATGCAAAAAACAAACGAATTGCCGGCGACGTCCAGGAGAGACTTCTCCTCGATTCTTTTGTTTCGCACGATTCGAACAGTCGCGTGGGGAAAACTGCTCAAGGTCGACGGAATTGTTTTCCCTCGGCGTGGGTGGCCGCGTTTCACGGATAATCACGTAGCTCCGGCGTGATACACGGGATCTGGCGTCACACCTCTGAATCATTGTCATCGATATGCAGCCACGCGTCGAGTCGCAGCACACGCGCGAAAGGTTTATTAAACATTACGAATGCCGACCACGCCGACCCTCTCTTATACATTCGATCGGTATTTCGTGGCGAGGCGTGAATGCTTTCTGGTACGCGCGTGCCTGCGGCTAACCTCACGGCCGAAAAACCTGTTCGACGGACTTACTTCCTCGTTGGCCCACGATCGCCCGCTCCTTCCGAGCGAAGTCGGCGAAGTACCCTCTCCGGAAACTTCGTCCTCGTCCACGAGAAACTTCGAAGCGAACTTCTCGCGCTCGGGAACCACCACGGTCCCGGAAACGGCGGGCTCGAGAGCCAGGATTACGTCCCCTATCGTTTGTAACGCTGCTGGAATCAGGTCAGAGGATCAGCGTACTAAATACTTCCACCGATAACTTCACACGCCAGATGTTCGGTCAGAAGAGCGTGTTTTTGGTGGATCATCACTTCATGTGATTCTGTGTTGTTGAATTTAGTTACACAACATCTTTCCCTGTAACGAATTATGCTTGGCTTCTGCTTCTGAATAAAGAGGAACATTCTTCTTGAGTTTCGGTTCTGAACATGCAAGTTTAAGTGCATCGTGTTTTTAATGCTTAATTGGTCGAATGGTTTACAGTAGATTTTAATATCTTTCGTCAGACGGTAACATTTTCACATTTTTTTAAGAGGGAAGCGTTTGAACCAGGTGAACATGTCTAATAAAACAAAGAGGTTTATAAGTTGAAAGAGGTTAATAATGTGTCGGAAACTCTATGCGATCTAAAATAAGAATTAATAATGATGGATGAAAGAAATAACATGTTTTTAATATAATTCTGACTGTGTAGTCTTGCTCCAGTTTCTCTAGAGCCGATATTACTCGTAAAAGCATCGTGGAGTAACCCCGACAGAAAAGCCAACAGACTTTCAGTATATTATAACCGATGGACCTAAAAAGTGTATCTGTAACGATTCAAAGAAGAGGTACACTTTAGACAACGATTTTCCAACGAATCCCGGGGATCGGACGTGAAGGGGCCATTTTCCCGAAACGATTTCCCCGAATCGACGATCCAAAGATGATTCTGAAGCATCTGGTTGAAACAATGACGGCATAGAAAGTTTCATCTCGGAGCGGAGAAGAACGGGCCAGTCGAGATTGCAGGCTCAAGGAGTGTCCGAGCGACGTGTACCTGATAAGACGTTCTTATCTCGGAGATCCTGGAATCCCGCAGATAATGCGGAGTGAAATACAAACAGTTGGTCGCGCAATAAGAAGAATCGCGGGGCCTGTAATCGGCGTGTTTCTCTCTCTCTCTCTCTCTCTCTCTCTCTCTTTCTCTCCGTTCTCTCGACCGCGCGTTCGAAACATCTCTTTGAAATAATCGGACGAATCCGTGGCGAGCGATCACGCGGGGGATTACTGTCGGACAAGGTAAAATCGGACTGCGTCGTGGAGAGGAGAGGAGAGGAGAGGAGAGGCGATTCGGATATAACGTGCGAACAAGTCGCACTCGGAGTTTTTCGTGCCGCTCCCTTTTCGCGCGTGTCTCCGTTCGAGAAACGACAACCGGGATTACCGTCAAACTAGAGACTTTACGCCGCTTGATAAACCTCCCCTCGTCTCTGTTCTACCGAACTTCTTTTCTTCGTCTGAAAGTTCGGGCCGGCGCGCGGCGCGGCGATACATTTTACGACGAGTTTTTTAGGGTTGTCACAGAACCCGGAGCTTCGTTCTCTGATAATCCGAGCGGGCTCTCGCATACTTCTGACATTGCGCTTTTTGCTCAACTATATCGGCCCCGGGCTCGTGTAACTTTTCGGATCGAGATTTTGCTCGTTTGTTGCTCACCTCCCCGCAGCCCGGTTGCAACTATCCGGTATTATCGAAATAAATACGCGATTCGAGCAGAACTCGAAACATTTCACTTTATTCGCTCGGAGAGATTTTCTTTATCCCGCGCCTAATAAATTTGCAAATGTACAAGGTTATTCCATAGACTTTTTAGAGCCTGGGTCTGTTCTGTAACTTCTTCTTAAGGTGGGGACACCCTCTTCGATAACGTCAATCATAAAAAGTCAATATTGATCGCAGGGTTGATCTCTACAACATTTTCACTCATTACGGAATTCGTGTATACATTAAAATTGTTAAAATTGTTTCGGATTATGACATGGTAATTTCTAGTGACCTGTAAAAGGCTTGACGTGTGAATTCAAGTTTCCTGGCAGACAGTTTAAGCTGTTGGATATTTACACTGGACCCAATTACGGGATGAACAATGATCTCTGTAAGTAGGTTCAAAACATATGTAAAAGAAGAAAGACACGTAGGGATACGAAAGAATCCAGGCCCAACCAGCATGAAATCGTGTAAGCGTCGGCGACAGAGCGATTAATTTGTAGAATACTTTATTCCGCGGTTTGCCAGTTAGTTTCTCGGTGCTCCGCGTATATCTGAAACGTGACAGATGGTAGACAAAGTGTTAATGGGCCGAGCCTACCGAGCACGGTTTCTCGAAACGCGTGATAAATCGTCTCTTCTGGCGCCCCGACTGTTGCGGACAGCGCGTTGCGAAATTCCGCGCGGCGAAAGAACGCATTGTTTCCGTCCGCGTCTATCACGAGAGAGCGGGAGACAGCCGCGGCACGACGACGGCGTATCTTAATTGACTCATTCCCCCGAAAGAACTAATTGCACGGAGTCAAAGCGGTAGAACAAAAGCCTGTCCGAAGATCGTTATCGATCGGCTGCAATTCTGATCAAGTCGAGTGCGCTCCGCTTAACAGCGTACTCATCGCGCGGCGCGAGAAACGCCTCGCTCCGCTTGCTGGCCTCGTTCCGCCAGTTGTACGCCCCCGCGATCGCGTCGCGTTGCGGGGGTGAACGTTATCTGGCAGCGAGCAACCCATTCCGGATATCCTGTCGAAATAATCGTAGGATCAGAGACACGGACTCGCGCCGCGCGGCTCGGCGCGGCGAGAGACTTCCAGCCGGAAACGACTGTTGGCGGGCAGAGACGAGTCGCTCGCACGAGATAATATCTCGTTGACAAAGTGTCGTGATCGCCGGCACTCCGAAACAGATCTTTCTTTAATTAAGGGACAATAAGAACCGCTGGAAAGTGTCGCGACGGTATAGAGGGTGGGGGGACGCGGGCGTCCCGGCATTGAGACGTTAAACGAGACGCTATCGCGCCCGGTCAGATTAGAGATTACAAATCGCAGGGGGCGCACCGAGACCGTGACAAGCTACGGTCACGCGAGGCCTCCAACATTTTCGAATTCGCGGCTCGTAAAGATAACGAGCCTGCTACAAATCCGCTGGAATAGTTACCGACAGGAACACGGCTATCGACGGTGATAACGAAATTAAGATCTTATCGGGACCGCTAATTCCATAAATCGACGTAATTAAGTCGAACGACCGGTGGCCGCCGATAAAGACGCGGATAAGGCCTGTAAGGCCGGATGTAATTGATCTCTTTGATACTTTCAATCTTCCAGCTCCACCCCGATACAAGCTTCCGAGGAAGCACGGTCCGAGAAAGTTGCTCGAGAAGGAAAACCTATTTCTGGTCGCGCTGCTACACAATTAGCTCTTTGTGGGAACCCTCCGAACCGGTCGCCCGCGATTACCGACCGGATCAGCCTTTGACATCTGCTCTCGGCGTATCACAATGCTCGGAACTGATCGGATAACGCGGGGGAGGCATGCGGTTCATCCACGATTTTCCGTCGACAACAGGAAAAAGATTCATTTACGAAAGACGTCTTCCTGATAGAAGCTTGTTTTTACGGTGTCAATCTTATAAATACATATACCTTTTAACAATCTATGTCGTAAGGAAAATACGATTCTACCAGCTGGTAGACTGTCTTAGACAATCTTGCAATCATATATGTTTGTATTCCAGTGATAACAGAAAATATCTGAAGTTAATCTATATTTTATTTCAAGATTCTTGAAATCGGTTTCTAGAATAAGAATAACATTATATAATAAAAATTACGAACGTCTAGACATAGAGGGTTATACCATACAAATTGTATTTAATTTTCGCGTTACTTCAGCAGGAATATTGATCATTGAAATGGCGGATTACGTATTCGTTCAACTATAGCCCCAGCATCCAGATCCTAGATCACATTATCTTAACATTTTCAGTTCACACTTCACTCTTTTCCTATAACCGAAATTTCCATGTGTAATGGTGTACATAATTTTTGCATGTCCATAAGCTAACTTGAAAACGAGGGAAACAAATGTTGTTGAAACATGTTCCGGACCATCATGATTTGAGAGGGTGTCGTATCTCTCGTTTCCGGAGTAATTGACCGAGAAATATTAAGTTTAGCAGGATTTCGAGATCCTCGGAGGTTCGCCGGACAGTTTTATCCGGGGATCGGGAATTCCAGAGGCTGGTCTGTCGCCCGCGTATCGTAGCTTGCCATCGGAATACATCAGGTCCGAATAGCGGCGCTCGATCACGGCTCGCGGCTCTTAAAGCGTCGTTAAAGACACGATCACATCGGTTTTTCCTCGTGCGGGGCCGCGGCGATTTTTCTGGCCCGGCCAGTGGACGAGAAGTGCTTGTAGAATCCCGGTGGAAACATTTCCTTCTTGAGCCGTCAATAGGCACCGACCGGGAGACGCGACGCGACGCGACGCGACGCGTCGCCGGTGGCTGCGTTGTACCTGCCGGTGTGTACCTGGCGAAGCCTGAAGGGGGATGGTTGGCTAGTTTGCTACGTCCGATCTCGAGGTAGCAAAAACACGTCTTTTTAACGCGGCCGAAGGCGACGCTGGAGCGTGGTAACAAAACGAGCACGAGCCAAGGTGGATTCGGAATATCGAACGAGCGAAAACGCTTTGTAGAAGCCGTGCGAGCGGCCCCCGGGTTCCGAGAAAACGAGATCTTCTCTCGATCTCCCCGGCGCAAGGCCTTCCCTCGCGTTCCACTCCTCTCTCTCTCTCTCTCTCCCCCTCTCTCACTCTATCTCTTTCTCGTTCTCTTCCCTTTCGTTTCTCCTTCTCTTTCGCGACAACCAGACGACGTGTCCCTGCGTTGTCCATCTCCGTGTCGTTCTAGGATTCGCACGATCCTTCCCGATCGCCGACAGATTCGTCCTGATCCGCGCCCCCTCCCCCGTCTCCCTCTATCTCCTCCGCATCTGTCCACCGGCCCCCCTTAAGTGTCAATGTTCCGACCGACGTAACAGGAGCGCTGGACACGAAGAACGCCAAGGGACGGAATGAAAAAAGGAGGAAGAGGGCACCGGTTCGATCGCGATGCGACGATCCACACCGCTGAAGGTCATTCTTCAAGGACTGCGCACGGGACTACCATTCTGTCTGATGGAGCGGAGAAACGAGACCCGAGAAGCCGGACAGAGAGACGCTCGGAGAGACGGAGAAGGACCGTTGGTTAAATTGACGATTTACGAAACGATCCGGTAATCTCGACGACCTATCGGCTACGGCGGAATCGATTTTTATTCGCGGCTATTTACTTCTCGCCGTCTTTTCGACATCGATCTTTTCCACCGAGTTGACCCTGGCTCCTCCGATTCTCGAAAACCACAAAATGAAGTTGCAATTATGCGTTCGGTAAATAAACGTCGGTTATTTTTCTCGTGAGAAATAATCCTGTTCGTTAATTGCCGCCTTTTCCGATCGATATTTATTGTGACGAGTTGATTCCGCTCCTAGGGTCTCTGAAACCACAAATAAAATTTCAGATTCGCTAGCCGGTGTCCCATTCGGTAAATAAACCTCACTTTTCTTGCTATCTGAAATATTTCTGTTTTCTAAATATTATGGTAATATTTTAGGTCGGAAAGTTAAGTGATATCATTATCATCTCCGTTATAATTAAAAAGCTGAAATATTCCAGGCGATAGAGGAGCCATAACTCCGCGGAATTTCATGCTTCTGTCGGATTACAGTGATCCAAGGAGGGAGAGATATTTAAAATAATCGAGGAAAGTAGCCGAAGGAGTAGAACGCGAAGAATGGCATCCGGTGGGCAATAGACTTTTCAAACAAAAGTGTCTAGATTTCAAGAGAATCGGCCTGGTCTCGTGTCTTTCCGGGAACCAGTTATCAGCGACGATTCTTTTTAGCCGAGCCGCCTAGGCGTGATCCTCTCCTCAATTAAATTATTTCCGCTGGTTCGTGCAAACATTCCAGCGGCCGTTGCAGCTCTCGCGAGCCGTCTTTACGACGAGCGATCCGTCGCGGGATCAAAGAATAAACGCACGGTGAAATTAAAAACGAGATTAAAAAACAATTAATTACACAACGACCGATAGCCCCGCGACGTCGTTAACGTTGATCGCAAAATGAATTGCGCAAATTTGCTTTCAACCCCGCGGAGATAATAGGCTCTGAGACGCAAAGGATCGTAACCCTCGATCGGATCGACTGTAAAATCAACGCGGAAACAACGGCTGTGACGAAACTCTGTAACAACAGCGTGTTCGAACAACCTCGATTGAACGAGGAAACCAATCGTATCTTCATTTCGCTCTTTGAGGTGCTCGGCTACCTGCTCGCAATTTTAAAAATCAATGCAGAGATATTTCAAAACAAACAACTTTCTTCGGTGAGTCATTGAGTTGATCGTAAAACGTGTAATTGAAATGTCTTCGTGGTTTACATGATTTCTAAAATTTTATTTTGCGCTCCACCTAATCGCAAGACACCGCATCAAATTCGCAACGATTACATTTGACGTAAAATCGTCCGAGGCGCGCTCATCGAACATGCAACTATAGCAGGCGAAGACCGCAGATTCCCATGGCGTCGCCGAGGTGGACGCCGGCAAGTCTGCTATTGCGCAGGAAGCCGCGGTAATAGTTGTGAAACGGAGGAACGGATAATGATTTTCCACAGTGGAAATCGCTATCCAACTAACCGGTGTGCGGTTCACACCGTTCGCTACGTGTGAATCGCTGAGTCGAACGCGGGCACACCTGCGTCGCGTCGGTGTCCGCGTGCGCGCGACTCTCTCTCTCTCTCTCTCTCTCTCTCTCTACGTTGCCTTACGGTGCCTTTCACGCATTAATGATAATGACACGAAACCTCGATGAAGGACAGACTGGTTTCACGCTCGGAATTCTGAAACGTGCCGGAGATTTATTGCCAGCACTTCGCGCTCGCTGCGCTCACGTGTTAATTCGCTGCATTCCCGAAGACGCGTTACTACACCACGCGTTTCGGACCCGAGAGAGGAACCCGGGAGAGGAAGAACAGCTGAGATTCCATCCTCTCCCCGTTGCCGCTATAAATTCTCTCTCGCGGCTCACGGAATCGGGAATTTATTAATTCCAAGGCCTCGCTCCGCGACTTTTGCTGTCGATGCCTCCTTTAACGGCGAGCAGCTTTTCAAAAGGGAAAGACGGACTGTATAATACCGCATAAAACTTCTATATTTCAACCCGAACGTGCTATGTAGTCCCTTTGCTCTTGCGCAAGATGCGCCATCAATTAATTTCTCGACAGATTTAATTGAAATTCTTTTCATTACCGAGTTGGGGTTTATTATTTCACAAGGGGTTCAAGGCTCTACTTGGTTCTACGGCGAGCACCTATTTTTATCACTTATGCAAGCTGTTGCATCAGTTTGTAATTGAAGTAATTTTTGTGACTCTTTATGCTTGTGAGTGGTTGAGACTTGTCTTGGTTCCCCATCGATGGTTCTTCTTCATGGTTCATTTTCGTCACTTGTGCAAAAGGCTCCTGTTTACAATTTCCTGGTAGATCTAATTGAAGTCCTTTTTATTAATGACGTTTACTTTTGTGAGGGGTGAAATTCTGCTTGGTTCTCCATTGGGCCCTTATTTCGGGTCCGTTCCACTTAACCAACAATGATTTCCTCAATAATGTTTACATCGACACTACTTCACCGCTACATGTTTTCTCTGACATCCTGTTTTCATTGACATTCTGATTTCACTGACATTAGTCTTCATCGACACTTCGATTCGCGTTTCATTCGTAAGCGACTGGTGGACATTCTATTTAATTTTGCAAACTGCGATATTGTTTTGGCAGTGAATCAAAATCGAAATGTCGGTAACAATAAAGAATTGTCGGTTAAGTGGAACGGACCCCTTATTTCAGTCTCCTGAATTTCAAACTTTGGATATAGTAGTACAAATATTGTAACACGTATAGGATTTTAATTTTTCTCACTTAGCAAATACTAATATATAAAATTATTTCTTTCTTTCCCAGTCGAATAGTTCTCAACTAGGCTTTTTCCTTTAAAAAGGAGTAGAAAAATGTGAATGAAGCAACCCTTTCAGGAATTGTTAGAAACTGAACTTGAATGTTCATGTTTCTCTCGTGAACACTTTAAAGTAATTTGAACGAAACTATTACTAGAAAATGAAACAGTCTTACAGATCGCACATGGGCATTAAAGAAATGTTCTCAGACGAATATCTTTACGGTGATTTCTAGGCGGAACGGACGCCGACACGCATGCTTCTAAAATCTTGTGCACACACAGGCTTCGAGCATCGAGCCTGCAGTTTGATAACGATTTCCCCGAGCGAGAACGTTCTGCCGGGATTAGATGAAAGAGAAAGCGTTATCCGTCGTTAAGACGATAACACGAATGCGTTCGTCTCGTACCAGGAAGTTGGGCGTCGTCGTTCTCAACCGATCCGTGTACTTACATCGTTCAAACACAAACCGAGCGGACGGTCGCGCGCCGCTTTGTTATCGTTTCTAAGTAAACGCGAAAAAAAAAGGAGCGCACGGTGTAGCAGCGGGTCGGGTTTACAAAAGTGAGTCACTCGAAATGAGAGAGCCGTGTTCGCGGGGCCCGTCATGAAAGGCCTGAAACGGCAGAGAGAGAGCCCGTTGCCGTCTGCGAGGCCTCTCGTTGAAATTTTCGTGAAACACTTCGCGCCGCTCGTACGAAACGAACGACCTACATCGGCCGTTGCAATACGAGAGGGCCGGTTTTTCTCTTTTGAACAAAATTATTACAGGCTTGCACAAACCCTGGTCGATCGATCTCGAAACGCCGCCGCCGCCTCACAACACGGCGCGCACCGCTCGGCGCGAGCGATTCACCGAGCGTCGGGAACGGACTCGACGTTTTTGGGTTAAGAGCACTCGCGAGACACTCCTTCAACCAGCTCCTTTAGCTTTGATGCTGGCTAATGCTACCCTTGCTCTTTTTCAAGCAGTTGAAAACGGATCGGCGGGTCTACGAGTTCCATTTAGAGGTTCCGCGCGGCGAAACGAGGTCCCCGCGCTCTGCCGTGCTGCGCCCGCGGTTCAAGTTCGTTTTCCCTAGGCCGTGCACGCACGTGCACCGAAAACCACTCGGTGTCGTATTTATCGCGAGCAACTGGTCTCCTAAGCCCAGCTGGAACCTCCGACGAGCCTGGATCACACACGTGAACGCTGTGCTAGGCCCCTAGAGCGTGCTCCACTCACGTTCGCCGACGCGCTCAGGTTCATTTTCCATTTTTTCTTCCTGTTTGCCTCGGAGACACCCTAAAATCTTGCGATCGCGCTCTCCTTTTTGCGGTGCAAAAAACAAATGGGTGAAGATTCCGAAAGGGTTCCCCCTCTGGATCTCTGTGAATACGCTATAGACACGATCGTCCCATTAAGAGAGATCAAGCAAATTAGACTAGAATCCTCGGTTATGGGCCCTCACGGAGTATACCCCGCGGCAGTGAGGATAGCTCTGGGACTTTTATCGGCTAGGCATTTGGGCCGTACATAGAGCAAACTCTGCATATACTGTACACTCTGAAAATATCATGCGATAGCAATGTGTCTGTATCCACAAAAGACATTCGTTTCTTTTCTTAATGGTTGTAATAAGCTGGAAATAATAGAGCAGTATATTGAAATTCTTTAAACTTTTTACTGTTTCAAATTGCACCTATTCGTTCTTCTCCAGTGACGTTCGCTGGCGCGCCAAGGTTAATTTTCCATTTTTATTTCGGCGGAGACAGCAACCCTAAGAAATGAGCGAAGATTCCAAAAGGGTTTGCCCGTTTGGATCTCTGTTATTATACCACGGGCACGATCGTCACATTAAGAGAGATCAAGCGGCCCGATGGAGTTTGATTTGTTTGGCGACAGCCGCGTCCGGTTCCATTAGGAATTATTATTTATCGCGTGCACGAAATTAACCCGTGGAAAACGGGCCTGAATGGATGGGGTCAGGTCCTGCGTGACCGAATCGTGGGACACGTGACTGTATCCGTCGACGTCGACGACGACGACGACTCGGTTGACGACACGTAATTAACGACGCGCGCCGCAGATTCGGATAATGTACGGGACGCGTCGGGTTAGACGCCGGTTTGTAATAACACAGAAACCACTTAGTTTTTTTCTGCCACGGGGCTGCGGCGAAAGCAGTCGCCCGGTAATTTTTCACTTGCGCCTTCGGCATTGACCCCTTTTTTGGGACGACGCTTCCCTCTTACACCAGGATTTTTGGCTTATTTTTAGCGGGCGACACCACCCGGGAATCCACCTCCGACGAGTGACCCGTTTTAAACGGGCTTATCTCCGAAATCACTTTGCATTTATGTAAAAAAGAACCGGCATGTAGAACGCTCTTAAATTGGCCCTTTTATCGACCTCGCTTCGATCGCGCGCGCCCTCTCAAAGCGCTATTTTTTACTTCACGGGATGTATCGTAAGTCAGTTGTATTTATAATTTTATGCAAGAGGATGGAACTATTCAAAAATCGTTCACACGCCGTTGTCCTCTGGCGCCATTACATTTGAATACAAAAAAGACAAGCTCGTGCGACGGAAGACCTCTTGCGACAACATGAAAGTTATTTTAGCTACACGTCTGACATTTTCTGCAAAAAGACAAACGTCTTTTTAAATACGTAACAGTATTAAATTTCAGCACAGTGAACTCTACACAAGTCGTGAACACTATTGCAAAGTTGTGTTAATTTCTGTGCATAGAAAACTATATACGTACGCGTGAAAATGTATAATTTGATATAAATAGATGTCAAATCTTTTAAAAAGATATACTCGGTATGCATCTGTCAGATCAATCACAGTCTCTGTGGGGTTGACATATTTTTATCGCAAAAAGAGTCGGGCAAGCGACGTATAGTGACTTTGATGCGCTTTTGGTATGGCATATTGCCCGAGGAAATATTCGTGACATACCCACAATCGCCGACTGCGAAGGGTTAAAAAACACCCCTGGGGCGAGAAACATGCTAGATCAAACATCTCCATTACCTAAAAAATATTTTCCCTATTGCGTTCGCTCGACATTATTATGTAACATAAACACATAGGAACAGACAACCTGATGCATTGAAGAGTAATGAAACTTATAGTAGTGAGCAACACGGAACGCGGTAATTGCTTGGGTTATCAGTCGACGGAGCTATTCCCGTTGATTGGTAATAAATGTCCAGCGACAACAGCAGCGCCCAGCATCAGGTGTGAAGAAACGAAGGAGGCAGGGGGGGGGGGGCTAATCTGTGAAAGGTGAGTTCCGGCAAAGTTAAGTGCTCGCTGGGGACGAGGGGCGGGGGTTCGTTCGATCCGATCGAGAGAAATAAATCAGGGGACATCTCGTCCGGAGCATCCGCTGGCTCGTGCGCCGCCGAAACATCGTACACTCGAAATATCGGGGTGACATTTAAACGGGCGGCGCTAATGCGAGCGCGCGGGCGAGCCGAATGACACTCTCAATAATAGATTAGATGGTGGCTAAGTGCAGGAACGGGGCCGGCCACGCCACGCCTCGTGATTTATCGATCCCGGCACGTGCGTGTATCGAGATTTCCACTTCTCGCGCCCGGCCGCTAATATCCAACCGTACGTTTTCCACGCTCGAAACAAAATTAACGGAGGGGCCTCTACGCGTCGCGGTAGACCGGCTCCGATAAAGAAAAAGGACAGCCCGTCGAATTAGCGTCGTATCGGCTGCACTGTATCATTCCTCGAATTCAGCCCCGTAACGAGCCGACCGGCAAATGTTATGAATTATCAGGCGCTATCGGCGACGGTAATAAGTCCGATAAAATCATTCGCGGAAGTAACCGCGAACGCTTCGAGAAACCCCGGACCCGTTTCACACGTTGCGAAATTTCGGGGCAACACCCGGGAAAAACGGTCCGAAACTGTGCATTAGCGAAACACGAGGATATCTTTAATATGCAGCGTGCCTACAATCTCCGGGAGATAATATCTGTATTAGTAATAATATGTATGTATATCTTTATTAACGCTTTCGTGCGGCTGTCTCCTTCCGCGTTCTGCGAGCTGCGGTATGTTATCCCATTGCCGACTATATCAGGAGGTTGCAATTTTGTCATATTTATTCGTACGGTCGTTGCTACTTCCTTATTGCTGAAATTCGTTCTGAAATCGCCGATAACGCAGATGCCCAATTATGATCATTCAAAGTTGGAGTTTGTTGGAACAAACTCTCATGAAAGAAAAAGAATTAAGCTGTTGATCATTACATTCATCGTTACAAAGGAATAACTTAGAAAAATGATGTTCCAATAGCAGCTGGAAAGTGCATAATAATTTCTCCATTCCATCGAGTGTTATCGAGTGTTCCCTTCCAGTCTTAACTGTGCTACACCAAGAGAATCGAATAGTATAATTACCTGTGTTCACTGTGAAAATGATTTTCTTAAATTCGTTTGAGCATCGCAACGTCAGTTAGTAGTGCGCTGTGAATTTTCATTACAAACTTACAGCGGAAGTTCTACTAGACCCAATGTCTTCCATGTCGCCATACTACTAATACGAAATACACTGTTTGTTCTTTTATTGTTGCTTGTTAATTACATGTTTTCAAAAAATATTTAGCCTTCGCGCTAATCTTAAATGTGCCAGTGTGACAACCGTACCGATTATACTTGTAATATGTATTCAGCGACCAATTAGCAGAAAACTAAAATGTTCTAGTCTCAATCATCAACACGAACGGAGAACTGTGTCTGGTAATAGGTACATGGTTACGAATAAAAGTATTTTCTGCTCCAAAATGACTGTGCTGTGGAACATTCGATAACTAGTAGTAACTTGCTGAAATAATTACATCTTCGGATGAATAGAAATCGCTGGAAATAGAAGAAAAAGAGGGCAGGCGAGCATGGACACATCGAGATTCGCGAGGAACTAGATAATCTGCAGAGAAATAAGAAGGTGGGAGGGGGGAGGACCAAACTGGGTTCTCCTCTCGCTGATAGTTCATAGGATCCGGTTGGTGTCCCTCGGGGCTGTCATTCTACGCCGTCCGATAAGTGGTCCGAACGATTTCGAGTCCCCGAGCGTGGTTGATCGGGGAAATATAAAATCAGGTCCGGGGCCCGATAGCAGGCCAACATTTCCGTCGCGTGTTTTCTCGAAGAGAAGACAATTTATTACGTGTCGCTGGAAAGTGAACGCTCCTATGAGCCTGTAATGGCTGTAATTTGTATGCATGCCTTCGCGCCGGCAAAAAGTCAATATCGGTTAGCCGCGCCGTTGAAAACTTGTCTTCGATAACGATTCCTAATAACGCGCCGCGCCGCGCCACGCCGCGATACCCGATGCGAGAGCAGTAAAGGAGGAAACTCCGTTTCGTACTCGCTCGCGTCCTCTCGCGCGAGTGAAAGCGCGCGCGAGAAACGACGCCGAGAAGCGGAACCGAAGAGGATCGACAACGCAACGGAGAAGCGTATCCGCGCGGCGCGGCGCGACTCGCCCCGTATAAACACTGTCATCCTGTTTTCAGCTTAAACACGAAAACCTATTAGATACGACACGGCCGCGGGAAACCTGCGCTGTCAGCCAGCGACACGGCCGATCGGTGTCCTTGCGACTACGACGACCGGCTATCCATCAATTACGCGAACGTCTGCCTCGATTTTCCGCGCGTTTCACGGTTTAACGAGAGACCCTGTGTTTCTGGTCACCGCCGTTTATTTCTCTAACGATGATAGATACTCGTAACTGGATTTGTTCGACGCCACGGTCACGGCACTCTCGAATATCGCTGATAGACTCGCGCCGCGGCGGATTAAATTCGATCGGCGCTTCGAGATCGGAGTAAGTCGCGATCGGCCACCGATTGCGGCCGCTCGCCGCCTTCAGCTTCGCTTTCAGATGTGCGAGGAGATTCGATTTAACGCGTCTGCTCAAGCGTTCTGCACACTGGCGTATTCTTGGTGACATTTATTTCTATTATCGTCAACAATGTAGCTATTTATCTATGCATATAATATTGTGTTCAGAAAAAGTGTGTATAAGTCATGCACACAATACTGCAGCCAATTAAAAGTGTAACCATTACAGAGTGCGAATTTGTATGCGCTCGTAGAAATTGGTGCAATACAGGAATCCATTTACGCCCGAATGCGAGTAAAGACGAAGATTCTAATAACAGATGATATTCGTATGCAAACGCGTCTGCAAAGTGCACGGGAATATTTTCGATCACGGTCGAGTCTTGAGCAGTTACAATGTCCCTTCAATCTCTGGTACATGCATCTCTCCCAAAGAGAATCGAATAGCACAATTACCCGTGTCCACGGCGAACACCGTTTCTATAGCCAGGTCCGAAGTGCATCGTAATGCCAGTTACATCACCGTGATTCTCGGTCCGATGCAGCAGGTCGACTATATTACACCCTTGACATCGGCGTCGCAAAGAGTCAATCACAGTCGCAGCCGTCGCGAAAGAAATCCTTCAGTGGGAATGGCTCGCAGGCTCCGCGGATTTGCAGCGAGCGCGGTTAATTGCAGCCGGGGTTTTGAGATGCAGCCGCGACACTCGCATTAGCGCGTCCGTCATCTCGGATCGCGCCGCTCGGAGAGAAAGCCGTCGATGTATCGGCGAGGGCAGCTGTGTTCTTTTTTTTTTTCTTTCTTTTCATTTGTGCGATGTCGCAGCAGCTCTGTGACGAACGCGAAAAGATAGGTGCAAAAGGTACTGCAGCCAACACCGTGTTCAATAATAAATCAATGAGTAATTAAAGGCTAACGGTACGAGGTAAATGAGCATGCACCGACCACCATGCACTGGACTCGGAACGGGATCCGTCGTTCTCTTTCCCTCGGTCTTTTCTCTTCTCTCCCTCTCTCGCGCGCAGCGGGTAGAATGCTGATGCATGAATGATTTCATCACGGGTTATCCATCATCGCTTCGCCTAGCGGTGAGATGTTTGATGATGCCGCGCTCTCTTAAACGCGCCCCGCAACGCGCTGCCGCTCGCGAGCCGCACACGCAGACCGCGGCTCGATTTAGTTGCTAAACGCAACCCATCAACGTTGTTCATTCAACGAGGAAGTCCGTGAGCAACACCCCGTTGTAATAAGAACGAAAGATCAGCCGGAATTCCTCCGTCTCTTTCCAGCGCGGCGAGAGAGGCTGGGGGCCTCACTGTTTCTTCAAGTTGGAATGTGCACTCTGACTGTTTCGAACGGTTGCACGGTATTGCAGAGATCTGATGCGTTCCTCGATAGCACACGCTCTTTTCTCGTCACATTGTTGATTGGGCTTTCTGCACAATCGTGCCACAGTATGACATCGTTTGTCCGTACACGTCGCGGTACACGTTCGGACAATAGTGGTTCACTAACTAGATTTTTATACAAAATTCAAATAGTATATTGTCCCAAAAATTCCTTCGAGAGCACGTTTAATTTAATACCCATGCTATTCGCATTTTTAAAAAACTGAAATTGCATTGAATGCACGAATCGAAAACGAAACGATCGAAGACAGCATCCAAATAGACGTTTCTTTCTTTCCCTATTAATTTTAATTGAAATTATTGCAATCAATCCACGCCTTCATAAATTCTTTGAATCTGTCTACCGCTATAAATTGCACCCATCCATTTTTGCGATAAATGCATAAAATCCACAGTCTATCGATCACTAACCTTTCACACGTCGATGCTGGTGAACGGCATCGGGACGCGCATAATTTCTTGTCCGTTGAGTGTTCGCTAAATCGGGCATGATTTCTGCAGCTGTTATCGACAAATTAAAATCCATATTTTTCTGAATGTAAACGTACACATGGCGCACAGGTTCGAACGAACGTAAAGTGTCTTTCCAGTCGTTTCTAAAAGACGTTTCCGCAACACGGTTGAGGCAGACGGAAGTTTCTCGGCTCACGGGACGTCTGGCGCACGCAAACGCGGGCCCATGCATTATGTCACAATTACGACAGACTATAGACGCGCAATATGCCAGTAATTTGCATGTAATAAGCTCACCGTGCGGCAACGTCTGTCCTCCGGTACAGCTTATTCTCCTCGTGGCATCGAGGGGTTATCGAGAGAGGCGAGAGAGGGAGGTGTCGACGCGAGTAACAAACGGGCATATCGATCGGCGCGAATCTACCGTTTAAACAAATTTTTCCCTGGCAATAATTCAGTCGCCGCGATATCTCAACAACACGATAAGATCTACGAGCCGTTCGTTGAATACTTCTGCGCTCGTTGGATTTCCGTATACATAATCCGCGGCGCGCCGCAGCGTCTTCGTGTTCCAGGCAAAATAGAGCCCGGGACTAGCCATAAATTAATCGATAATCATCGACAATTCCCCCAGTCATCGATAATATGAATTACCATCGGTATCGATTGAACGGTTCGCTTAATTGAAAACCGAGTAATATTAAATGGCTGGACCGGGATCGCCGTAAACAACCCCTACTCGATTACTATCTGGCCGGGTGGGAGACAATCATGCGCTCGTTACATTCCGGTGACCCCGACAGGTGTGCTTATGTCAATTGTGGACCAGTCGTTCCTTGCTTTTCTGACAATATTCTATTCTATTTACCGATGCGGGGATTTTGTAGTATGAGTCGACAAAAGTGGCAGTCAAAGGTAAATGGTGCCCATTTTTCAAAGTTGAAAATCTTGTAAAACGCAATGTATATTATACTGTGTTCTATGATTTTACGTCAGATACTCGTGACGGTGGTAACGAACGTGTTAAGAAAATCGTAATAAAAGATATATCGGACCCTAAAAATATTTCATTGCACACACAGAGGGATCGAAAAGAAATTGAAATCTTTATATTTAGTATAACGAGGTCCAATTTACGATACACAGTTCCCATCAGGACGAGAACGAAAGAGCGAGCGTTTTTGATACATCGACTTACCAATTCCGCTTCGCGTACGGCCATTACGTTTCGTCAATTCCGACGAGCATTATTTTACATAATAACATTCTATTCATATCCATCGCGTTCCACCGCAATTACGCTCCCCTTATCCCGTCCCAGTTTCGCGATTCAAACGCGCTCCATTAATCGCGCGCGGATTAATTCGTATAAACCGCTCCGGCGAATTGTGTCAGAAATTACTCGTAACTCGGGTTCGAAAGGGTTTCGCGAACGAAGACCAGCCATGATTCTCACCTGGAAGCAGGAAAATCCGCGTCGAATGGCGCACACCACGACGTGGAATCGTAGAAACGTGGCGAAAATGGTGACGCGAGTTTCGCCACTCGAGGTTACCGCACGGGAAGGCCGAGGAGGGTAGCGGATTCCTGAAACGAACACACCTCCTGGCACCTCTCGCGTCTTTCGAATTATGCGGCCGCGTTGAAACAGCTCAGGCCCCGCCGGGGAGAAGCCGGCAACCTTTTTTATTTCACCGGATCCCCCCTTGTTCGGGTCTTACCCTCCATCTCGTCGACGAGTTTGTCCTCGTTATCTTTAGCGGGCGAAGAACGCACCATGTAATTTGCGTGGCTCTTTGAATCCGACGCGTTAGGGGTGCTCTTCGTTGGAAACCGTGATCCGAGAAATAACGGTGAAACACGAGCCCCGGTCTCGATCCGATGATGGAAATTACTCGTGCGACTCTTTGCCTCGCCGTGTAACCGAAACCTGATTATTCCTTCTTCTTCCCCGAGATTAGGACTCCCCTATCCTATTCGGTTTCCCGTAGGACACGTTATCGATTTATTCCACTACCTTCCACCGAATCGAACAACTGCGGATTACAATTTTCCATTCTTCGTTGGCTTTCTTATTCTTGCATTAGTGAGAACAGTTGAATTTGCAACGGGGTCAACCATTTGCACTCCGGAATTTTGTTGACACCCTCTAAATGTCGCCTCAACCTCGACATAGGAGTGCGAAGGGAAGGCAAGTTAATAACAATCGAAATGATACTGTTCTCTAAGAGCTAAACCAACAAAAGCAAAATTTGCTGTTAATCTATAGACAACACCGGAACAATTTCTCTTTCCTATGATACACGATGGTTCAACTTAGATGCTCGTTACATGATTTCCTGTTTCAACATGCAGAAGAGTGCTTTAGATTCTTCCTCGTGTATGTAGTAATTCGATAGACTAGTTTACAAGTTAAAATAAAAAATGATACAGACTCAGAAATTGTTTTGCCGAGAGGAATTCTCTGTTTGTTCCGTCACTGTGAGCTGTCCAATCTCACAGAAGCTTGACGATTAAATTGTAATTCAACGAAATCCAAGCGTACGAAAAACTCGGCGAGGACTGCCGCCAACAATGGCCTTATCCATCTCACAGAACCGACGTATTACTATTGCACTTACAATCGGCCGAGTGGAACTCGGCAGTAACCTAATAACCTGAAACGTGCGTCAGGTCCTTCCTCTCTCGGAAAACAAAAGGATCCTGGAGCGGTCCGTCCCGGCAAAGCAGAGGATCCAAGAACAATCGGCAACTTCGGCTTAAACATCGTTGATAAAGTTCGTTTCCTCTCTATCGTGGCCGGGGATCGGGTCCGATCGTTTGATCGATCGATCTACGATCGGGCTCTCGGGCACGATACGGTCGAGGGCCGAATGCAAACGATCGATCGATCGGTTCGATCGCCGGCGCAACCGACCGATTTCACCTCGCATGACTAGGTGGTTCTCTCCCGGAGTTCAGAGAAAGATGGTGCTCTCTCTCTCTCTCTCTCTCTCGCGATGATCTGGAACAGACGCGTCGATCCGCGCAGAAGGAAACAGCAGTTCTCGCGCGCACGCGCGGGGAAAAATGTGTTCGGTTTTAAAGGATGTGTTTGTTCCCTTATCGAGCAACAAATGTCGGCCGAGTTTCCGTCAATCATTGTTCCGCATTCCCGGGCATTTGCACTCGTGGGAGTGGCTTAACATTCGAGCTCGCCCGGTTCTTATTCCGCTCGAGTTCGAGAATAATGGAGGTCTCGCCGCGAACGACCTCGGGGCTGCGATCTCTCGAACGGTTCTGCTGCGATTACGCGCTGCACCTCCGACCGTCTTCTCGAGAAAGTATCGGAACGCACGCAACGACCGAACGCTTTTCGCACGGAAATTGAAAAACTAATTGCTATGGCGCAAATAGACCTCTCCGAGGTTCTCTTATTACCGCAGCAAAACGCTACGATGCAGCTGGATCCCGCAACTCCGCTCGACCATGCCCTTCCCTTCTTTTGCCAACTTCATTTCTTCCCTGGTGTTAAACACAAATTTCATTCCGAATTCGACAAGAGGAACACGTAATCCTTCGTGGACGAAACTTGTAGCAAAACTAACCGCTGGACATTGAAGACAGATTCCTCCTTTTCGAAGTCTGTTTAAAAATTATTATTCCCGTTTTCTTTAATTTGATTGTAGCATTTAATACTGCGGTACCTACATAAACTTGTGTCGTAAGGAAAAATAGGTGTGCTACATCCATCGAAGAATTCAAGAGAAACAGTTTTCGACCGCAAAGGGTTAAATCATCGAGTCGACCAATAGGAATTAGCGCACTATACTGCTCGAGAACGTTTCGCTGTGTTCCGAGTCACGCGACGCGAACAAGGGAAAACTGTACACAGCGAGTTCCTTGGAGTTTGAGAGCTAGACGAATGTTGATTTTTAATTTACGAGCTCGGGGCGCGTAGATGGATAAGGGCGCCGTAATTCTTTTTTAACTGCTGTGCTGTTATCTCGCTCACAAATCAAAGTGCGCCGTAGAAATACATCGCGCGAGGTAAAAAGTAATTTATCGTCGTAATGGATGCTTACAAAAATCCTGGTTACCGGGAAGTTCGTGTTAATCCTCTTTTGCTACAATTCGAGGACGATGGAATGTTTTTCACCATCGCCGTGGATGTTTTGTCTTCTCTTCTCTCTCTTTTCCGAGAATTACAGATCGCTTGAAGATAACGTGTAAACGCGATTCCACGCGAGGCGATGCTCCAAAAATTTACTCTGCTCGGTTCGAGCTCGGGCTCGCGTAAGGCTTTCCGAATTTTTGAATTCAATATTAGTCCGACCCGTGTTTCCTTTCGCGGCTGATCAAACACTGTCTCGCATTCTTCTGTTGACACGGAGACAACCAATATTGGGTAACCGGCTGTCTCTGGTGTACTGGCAGACTGTCTCCGGTGACCCGTGTTTGGTCAGAGGTTCGTGACCATGAAATTTCTGCAAACATTTCTTTCGAGGTATTGGGTCATCCATCATTGTTGCCGCTGTGTTCGAAATCGGGGTTGAAACGACAGAACCGGTGATTTTCACCTGTTTAGCAGGTATTATATTTCGAATACATGGAATTGGTTTAGAAATTGTTAGAAAAGATTTACTAGTACTGTAGGGGTCATGAAAGTTCATAAGCAAGCGCCACATTTCGGATATTTGATTTACAGCAACGATGATTTGGACATTTTAGGCACGTTGCTTACAAACAATATCAATGCTACAGTGCACGTTTCATAATTTAATTCGACAGGTGTATCGAGACAAATGTCAACTATCAACTAGTAAATTAATCGCAAGAGTGTTGTTCTCAACACTAGGTTTACGGGGCACTGAAAGCGACTATTTTGCATTAGTTTATAAAAACAACAAGAACGTGATACACACATTTCTAGCAATATTTCAAAAATAAAATATACCCAAAGAAATAAATCTGCTTAATAATTTCTCACATATGCATCATTTTGACGGATCCCGTAAACCCAGAGTTAAACCTGCAGTCCTGCAGTCCAAAACTAATTAAGCCACGATTAGCCGAACGCAGTGCAGCCAAGAAAAAGTAGGTCTATGAATCAACGGTGCTTAAGAGTCGTTAGACCTCCATTGGCCAGAGGAAGAAAGCGAGAGCGAGCCCCGTGACTCGCCTACGTTCGCATAAGTCGCGGACAATGCGTAGCTAAACCGTTTAATAGCGATAACAGTTTCTCCAGCGGGAGGAGCGCTTAGCGATCTGGTCGGACTCGCGCGTTTATCCGCTCGGAGCGGAAAAACGTAGAAAACGAAGCGCGCTCGGGTCGAGCGAGCGAGATCCGCCTGCTTCGGGAAACAAGGACGTTCGAAATCCTGTTGGTGTTCGACGCGTGTGAAGATCGTGTCATGCGTAGCTCGGCTACGAGATCTAGGCCTACGCATCCTCGATCCGCAACAAAGTACCGAGCGGAATATGGATGAGCTCGAATTTCGTAACATCTGATAACGATTTCCCGGTTTTCCCGACGTGGGGGGAGGAGGAGGAGCAGGATAATCGAGTTCCACAGGTTTGGGAACCGCCAACTGTAGAGACTCGCTTGCAGGGATAAAAGTCTTCCGGAATTAGGGTTCTATGGTTTCTACTTGCGCTAATGAGGAGCTCTAGCCGCTCGAAGCTGCAGTTTGACTTCATTAAGATAGCGTTTCTACGATTATTGGGTTGTGATATTGGCAAGTTGCAAGTGCAACGTTGCACATGTTGCAATTCGAAACCTTTAGTGAGAAGCCACTTGGAATAAAGAGCCACTGCTAATGCACGGAGGAGCTACTTTTCGATATAAAGAATATTAATATAAATGTATTTGTGCTGCATAGAGCCTATGCCAAGTTGAGATACTCGACGAGCTCAAACCTTCGAAGATGTCTTTAATTTTATTCCAGATTTGAACCGGTTTTTGAAACCTGTGTTTATGTAGCAGAATTGAGAGTAACTCGTCTAGAAGCATACCAAAGATTTTCATCAGTTGTCGACCCCATTTTGTAAGCTATGAGTTAAAGTAACACAATCTTCTAGAATATTAATTTCGTGGCGATTTTATGTGCAAAGATTGAATGAATTCGGAGACGGTTTTAATAAGACTCTTTTAATCGCAGCATACATCGCTAAATAGATGGGTGATCCGAGAAACAAGCGTGTACGTGGCCGATTGCCAGTAGGAAGATTGCACGCGAGCCTTGATTGTGCTGTTGACGGTAGATTAGACATTCCGTTGCGCCCTCGTGCAGGATGCAGGAACACGATATGACACAATACAATGCAGCATTAACGACCTTCGTGAATTATCACGTGCACACTCTGTGAGCTGCAACTTCCGACCTTGTATCGCGGTTCTATTTAACCTAACCATCCACAGGTCCACGGCACCGTTCAATTTTCCCGTTCAATCGAAAACAACATGGATCCCAATCCCGCCGTAATACCACCGCACTGTTACTGGGTCACATAATTATTCAACATTACAACTCCAGCATCAATATTCGAGGAAACGGTGAACGTAATCGAATCTTTCGCGTTTCACTTCGTTACTGTAGAATTCGAATACAATAAACAACGAATTATACGCGTAATGAATTCATGACGCAAAAGAGAATAACTGCTGTAATTAATACTAATTACGCCGAAAATACTCGAGTTTCACCGTGGTGTGTTACGATTGTTCGTTTTTCCGACTTCAAAGGCAGTCGGTATATTGTGTCAAGATGTACAACAATTAGGCGACATTGTTCTGGTAATGTAGGTTGATTCTGTCGCCGATTGACCTGGGTTCAATTAATAAAATTGAAACGGCGACAACGATAACGCGAATCACAGTCGCTCCCCGGATAGCCAGGGATTCGTAACGCCACGCAATCAGGACGGAAAGGGGGAGCTTAAATTACCGATTATCAGCGATCGGAACCAATTAAAAATGGCGGTTGCAGCGGGAGCCTAGCGGGCGGGAAAGATTTCCCACCGATGCGAAGCCGTTTCTAGGCTAGAGGGACGCCGACGTTAAATACCGTATCCCGAGGAAGGCGTGGCTCGTGCCTCGTTCCTCGACATTTTCCCTCGGTCTTTTTCTTTTTTTTTTCCACCTCATACGTTTCACCCTAAACGATGCTCGCACATCGTAGCTGTCCTCCTGCGTTCAAACACGCATCGACGAGGTCAACTTTCGACCTCGTACATGAATATCTCGTAAATAATCGTCTGGACGATCAGTGTCAATCATAATAACCTGCCACACGCATCACTGTGCTTCTTACGCGAGTCCTTTTTTTCAGCGGGAGCAATTGTGGGAAGTAGAACAAACTTCCAAACTGCACATTTTTGGAAACCATGTTGGAATCAATTCACATCTATTTTCTGTACAATAGTTCCTCTCTTTAGAATCTTCGAAAATTAAGTAAAGTCTACCTGGAATTTTTCAAACATTTTAGAGACAATTCCCGAATTAATTAGAATCTCTTTTAGAAGCTACGGTAAATGTCGCGCTCCGAATTCCATTTTACCGAATTAATTTCTACGGCGACGTCGGCGGAGCGAAAATTATTTCCGGTATAGTATCAGAAAGATTCCGAACTATCGGAACCATCGCAGTTTTCTTGTCCCGCGGGGACGTTGATTAAGCGTTTGAAACGTTCAACCCAGCGGCGGTAATTTAATTAACAACGTCGCGAATTTAATTCGGTCCCCCGATTAAATCTGTCCGGACCGTCAATAAATTACGCGGGTTCTATCTGAATCGAAAAACCGGTGTGCCCGGTGTTACGTTTCGCCTGTTGTAATTAACCGTTCGACTGTCTTGCCATTGTTCTGACAGTCGCGTTGATCCGCGCGAAGCAGCGGTACACTCGCATACCTCCGCGTTGAAAGGAAAATTAGGTGAACATTGAATACCGAATCAATGGCGAAATGCTACGGGAACACTATCGGGGTATACGTTACGAAAGAAATTTCCGCGGTGATTAATCTTCCAATCTGTCGCTGCAGCTGATACAAGCTGCTCGAGGAACGTGTGCTTATTATTGATGAATGCATATTATGCCGATTCTTTAATGTCATTCGCGCACGGAAATTAAATTAGACTATTAAACCGCCAGTGTTAGAAATGTAGGATTAATGTCATAGAAAGTGCGCTTAACGGCGGACCATTTCAAAGTTCATACGCACACATTTTTTATGCAAAATAAAAATATTAGACTATCTTTGAAGACGAGGATTTTTTCAAAGTATTAACGATATTTTTCTCGGAGAAGTAGATCGTGTGTCAAAGTCTTAAATATTTGGAGAGATGCATACTAGCACCATGAATTGTTAGAAGTTGTGGAACTTGAAGTGGGGATTGTTACGCGGGGGACATACGAAGCGAGGAAGTGGAAAAACCGATCGCGTGATTGATTACCTCTTGCAACGAGCGAGGTTCTACCGTAGTGATCTTTTGTCGTGTAATTGAATTATTTGTTTGTGGCTTCGGGGATTAGATGTATTGTCGCGACGTCAATATGTCGACAGTCGCCCTCAAAGGGTTAACTCTTCACAATTATGTTCCAATGGCTTTACCAATTCATTTAGAATAGCTGTAAAATGCTACAATCGTTCCTGAACGCTATGTAATTCTAGCATTATTGATGAATATAAGGTAAATCAGTGAGATAAATTGTTGGAAAAATCACTGTCGTGTCTGGCTCGACGCGGGGTTGGGAAAGGTTAATGAACATCGTTTCCTGGTTTCCAATTGTTATTGTCAAATGGGAGAAACTCGATGCTCGATCAGGTCGGTAGCCAGATTACGTCAGTCGAAAGCCAGGTTGGAGCGTACTCTATTATTCATCTTGCTCGTCGTCCGCGGGGAAGAGGAGCCGGGGCGGATAGTTAGCCAGTTTCGCCGCGTAGGCGTGTTGCCAGATTTATTAGCATTAATATCTAAAACGCCGGCATCATGTCGCCACTTGTCACGTCCGATTTCCGGCTTGCCGCGGTCCCTCCTAAACATCTAAACCGACAGCTCCGGCTCGTTAAAGCGTGCGCGCTCGTTCGCGGCCAACTGGATTCCCGGGCCAGCGACAAAAGTGCACAATGAATCAGTGCACACGCCAGGCTACCTCGGACGACTAATTTGTTTTGATTAAACATTAAAGCCCGCGGCGGTATAATAGTCGCGCGGGATCAGCGTACCGGAAAGGACCGTGGCGTCGATATTGCAACACACCGGTGTGTGCGTGCGCCCGACACGGAACTGGGTTAATCGGTGCACAGAGGCTAGTCAAAAAATCAAGCCGGGAAAAATCAACCTGTCGCATTAGCGCGCTCGAGATTCGATATCGGACTTTTTCTTGCCCTTTAATCGATCGATAATTCCCGGCTTTTAGCCAGTTTCTGCCTCCGCGTTTGACCCTGCGTCTGCATACCGGGTGCTTTCGATCCGAACCGTACTTACACGGTCCTTAATATGTTTAAGGTAATGCTGTTATATTGTAAGACGCAGTGATAAAGCCGTGTACCGTTGTCTTAAACCCGTGTACCATGTTGATAGAAGATTTTAGAAACTGCTCATTTTCTCCTACAAAACACTTTACTGTTGCAACCCTGTAATTATTATCAGCTAAGTGAAACACATAAATATGTACATTGTTTAATGTAACAGTTCAAGAAACCTATGGTAATAAAAATTATTCGATAATATTCTGGGAACAGTATTTGCGATTTTATGAAACCTACGAGATCTCCATGGATCCGAAAAATGTTAACATGTGCCAATAAGCCTACTGGATGGTATCCAGTGCCTGAATCGTGTGTAATCTTTTGAAACTTAAGAAACTGCATGGACTTATAGACAGTTAGGTTAAATGGTGATGTACTGGAGCAAGGACGAGCGTTCAAGAGTCGTTTGTGACTTGTTGAAGCTGAAAAGGTCTGCACGACCTCGAACACAGTGCGCAGACGTCGGTAAAGACAAGGGTGCGTTGAAGGGGTGGATTCACGTCGCCTGAATTTTTCGAAGGAAAATGTAATTGTAAATGATTCTATCAAAGCAGGGCCGCGGGGGATGGGAAGTAGCTCGATTGCGCTTTCCTCGCGAGGATTCCATTCTCCGTGCTCGGTTTCTCGCTCGACCGTAGCCTGGAGTGCTCGCAAAGCTTCCTTTGTGGAGGTCAGCTTCTCTCTCTTCCTTTCTTCTTCTCTTTATTCTTCGCGGGTCGTGTGTCTTTCGCGTACGAAACTCAAAGGCGACGGGGAAAAAAAAGAAGAAAAAAAAAAATAAAAAGAGGAAGAAGGAACGTTGGGACAGGCTGACTGGATGCTGTCGCGATGAACGATCTCGCCAGTGTGTGTTTCCTTTGTCGCGGATAATCGCGGTAATTGAGGCTGATTTCACGACACCCTTTAGCCAGCCGGGCTAACGAAAACGTCTTCATAGGTGTGTTACTATGCCGTTCATTGCGGCCATTGTGACGTGCCACCGGCCTGGGACCCTGTTATCGGCCAACCGGCTGGTAATAATCGTCGTGATAGTTAAAGCGGATTTAACGCCGGTATAATAGAGTTTCGGGATTGTAGCCGGGGCCCCTTTATGGCAAGAATATGGATATTACCGGGAAATGGCGGCGTCTCTTTCCTCGGTGAAACGACTCGTGCGTTATTTGAAGAAACGACGACGGTCGTCGAGTGGAAAGACACTTTTCCGCGGAAAATGGGGAAGATTTTCCTGGAATTAAGAAGCTTGCCGTATTAAGAAAAGTGGACTTCGTTAAACTGTTCTGCATCGAAATGTTCAGAGCATGGCGGAGTGTTAGATTTAACAATGATTTATTCATATAACAGAGTTGGGATGGTTCTAATTTTTGGTTTTAATATTATCTGTTTATTTGAACGATAGGAGTTGATATTTACGGAACTAGCTTTTTGATCGAATAATTGAAACATGAATTATTTTCTATTTTCTATACACTAGTTTTGAGTTTAGAAAATGAATCGTTTGGCAAACCCAAAGTGACGGGAAGAATAATTTCAGTTTGGCCTTTTCAAAATTGCATAAATAGCGAACGGAGCCGCGTATGATTATGTTAGCAAGGCTCATCGAATACATAGTATACGGTGGACAAAGGCCCGAGAGGGGAGAGTCCTCGGTGGCCTTGAGTATGCAGCTAATTATCCCGTAACAAAGATTTCACAGTGGGTACAGCATTGTCGGTTCGCTGACAATGGAGATTGATGGAGGAAACGATAATACTATTCCGTCCGGCTGTAATTAATGTTCAATCTTATTCGACGACTGAAAGGGATTGTTGCGGAGGGCACGGATATATTTGCACCTGTTTTGGTGTTTCGCGTGGGCGAACCCCTGCGCGTTTCAAGGAGTTAGAAGTCATTAACGGGCCGCGTTATTGGGCAAACCCGTGGGCGATTACGATAAGGTCGGGCCAAATTGAATGTGTAATTAAATCGAACGGAGCCCGACGCACGGGACGGACGGACGGACGAATGAAATAATGGGTGTCATCTGATAATGACTGCCTCCCTCGTTCTGCCAGTCATGGCTCAGGCATCGTGCGGCGAGACGCGAGATTAAAGTCGTGTCCCTTTTGTGATCCGACAATACTTTGACTCCACCCCGCGGACCGCGGCCGATAATTAATTGATCACCGGCAGCAGATATCGTGCGCGAGCAACGCCATTAGCTCTTAGGTTCGACTGTTCTAACAATAAGACGAAAAAAAAACCGGCCCGCTCCGCTCTTCTCATTAAGCGAGATCCAAAATTGTTTTTTTCACGGAATCCCCGTCGCGTCGGAACCGGGCAAAACTTTCGGCGCGCAAACGAACCTCACAAACGGGCGCAGCCCCGTTTCCCCTAATCGAAAGAAACCTTTCTCGAGGCGGCGAAATCGCGGACGAAAGTTCGCGGGGAAACAAGAGGCCGCGTGCTCGAATTCAAATTAATTCAAACGCGCGAGCAGGCGAAAGAAGAGGAGAATCGAGTCCGCGCGGAATTCAATTAAACACGGTGAAAGTCGCTTTCTATAAGACAAACGTTGCTCGGCTCTGTAACAAAATCGAGCATTGCGAAAAATCAGGCTAAGTCGCTGTCAATCGGAGGATCTCGCGAATGCCAATGGAAGCGGCGAAGAAGCGAGATGGATCAAAAGTTACGGTTGACCGATCGATCGGAACCGTTTCACGGATCAGACACCGGCGAGGCGGCGTGAAAAGAAATAATGGCAGATAGTCACGGTCAGATAAAGCGAGCTGACACGAGCTATCACCTCTGTTCGTGTCGGCGGGGAGGATGGGCGAAGAAGGGCTTTCGCCTTCTCTCGCATCGGGGGTTTCCGTTTGTGTATTCGGTTACCCTGTTCCCACAGCCCCGATCTCTCTCTCTCTCTCTCTCTCTCTCTCTCTCTCTCTCTCTCTCTCTCTCTCCTGTCTCCCTTCTGTCTTTCCACGGTGCCGCCTTGATGCGCAAAGAACCGTGCATTTTCTAGTAAAAGCCTAGTCCGCGGACGACAGCTCCTTCCTGTGTATCCTTTCAGGTCTACCGTAACGGATAGAAGAGGAACGAGAAACCGTAAATGGCCTGATGTTATCGAAGGCGCCCCGATTGTTCGTTTACACCCTGTTTACTCGCTGCCAGGCCGCGAAAGGGTTTCCTCGATCCCAGGAAATTACTATTAACGCCAGGCGTGATCCACTCGTTTCGAGGATATCGATCCTAGAGTCACTCGTTTTGATTGACAAGTAGACGCCAGATCTTGTCAGGACCCTCGATCTCTCAGAGTTCAGCACGGTATATAATACGTTTAAAAATCTCCACGATTTTTATCTCCACCAGTGTAAGATACAGTTCCGACTAGGGTAAACGATTTTTCATTTGACCCCAGCTTTTATACAGTTGAATCAGTCTGCTGAGATCGTTGAACGATGGTCTCGATTGACGTCAGTGTTGACCTTTTGAACTCGTGGTTATTTTGACGAAGTTAAATTTGGTCGAACACGGAAATCTCTGTCGATCAAAACTTTTTATAAAAAAGAAACAGAGGAATTGAGGGTATTTATTCATGTACTATCGAATTTATAGAACCACAGTCGGATTTGTGGGTCCTAGGCTCACCAACGGATGGACAATTGGATGACACTTTCCCGGTACTATCTGATCTGTTACCGACCCCTGTATATATACAGTATACCGTCCTCGGTGTCCAAGACATGGACTGCTAAATAATCTAACTGACGAGTTCAAACGAGCCAAAGAGTTCTCGATATATTATGGGCCTTGCCAGCATCGTGTATCGTGCAGGAGACATAACCGAGCCGTGTTATGTTTACACTCCTCGGCGTCCGAGGCCTCTCGAGCTTCGCGGCCCTCGCGGGGTATACCCCACGGTAGTGGGGATAATTCCGCGACGTTTATCATCTAGGCCTTGGCGACATATACAGAGAAGTCACTGTAAATTGATTAGGGTGAAAACTGTTTCGAATTATGCTATTGTAATATCCAATGGCGCCTCATGGTCACCGTTCGAGTGCAAAGGATTAATTGCCACCATAATCTCAGGAAAATTGTGGAAGAATTGGTAAAGATAGCGTACGATTAATTGTTAACTACAAAGAATTGTCTTCTAACAGCATAAAATTGTAAAATGGAACGAAAACAGCAACAACGTCGGGACCCGAGAAAGTGATAGGAACTCTTTATATCGTTCTTCTATTGCGCAACGTACGCGCATTGATCAAAATATTTCGTTATCGGTGAAATCGCGGATTTAAGGGTGCAGTTAAACCAGTTTATAATGAATTCTCGTCGATCAGAACGCAGCCCGTGGAAGCCGAGTCGATTTCAATGTAACGCAGTCGCGGCGACGACGCGACGTGTGGCCGAGCAATTTTGCTCGGACATTCAAGATTTCTCGTCGGATCGAAATCTTGACTGACCGATGATTAGAGGAATGATCGGTGATTTCAATCGAGCGTCTCTCTCTCTCTCTCTCTCTCTCTCTCTCTCTCTCTCTCTCTCTCTCACACACACACACACACACACACACACACACACACACACACACACACCGATTGGCAGCTAGGGGATTTCTTGTTCGACGGACTTAACTTAAAATTGATCTGTGTAGTCCGGGTCGGTTCTCGCCGCGCCGTAACAACTTCCAGTCGAAAGTCCTAATGCCGGGCGACACTTAAACGATTTCCATACCCTAATGACACCTTGATTTGCATATCTGCTAAACGAGCCGGCGCATTTAATAACAGGCGTCGCTCGCCCGGAACATTTAATACACGCCTTAATCACCGGGCCTCCACCCCGAGTAATCGAGCCACGGCCGTTAAGATTTCATCTAACCGATTCGTCATTAATGCTCGATTAAATCCGCCGAATCCGTAGAAGTGCCCCGGACGACGGAAATAGGGGATGAAGGCGGGCACGAAGTCGAGCCTCGTGTATATGACTCTGACGCTTTATTGCCCCGGTCTCTCTCTCTCTCCCTTTCTCTCTCTCTCTCTTTGTCTCCTCAACTAACCACCGTCACCACCCTGCCACCGGTCAATCAGAAATTTTTTTTCAGTAAACCGCCGCGCCTTAACCAGTGTATCGCATTAAACGGAGTCCTTCTTGTAACCCCACCTACCGGCCGTCCCGCGGATGAATTATTCATGCCCTCGACTCAATTCTGCAAGGGGGTCCGACTCTCTGGAAGTCAGTCAGAAATACAGGTCCAGATTATAATAGCGCGAAGCCGACCGACCGACGACATCGTGAAAACACTGAAAATCCTCTTCTGAACGCTCCGCGCCTCGATCTACACGCTCTTGGCTTTCTGATCAACGTTTCGAGGGTTGTCATACTCCAAAATGCAGATCAGTGTGAGACAAAAGCACCGAAAAACTACCGAAGATCTGAATTGTAACGCGATGACAAAATGCTGTAAATCTTTCTCCCTACAGAAGATCAATCTTTAAGGGATGATAGATGGGAAACATAGATCTGGATTATAATAGTGCGAGCCCAAAACAGAGATAATCCTCTTCCTCTGCCTCTGTAATTCAGCTTCCACTCTCTTGACCAGATTAACAATCTTTAAAGGATGTGGATGATCAGAAATGCAGATTACAATGGCACTAGGCCAAAACAGAAAATCTTCTTCCCCTCTTCCATCTTTAAGGGATGAAGATGGTCAGAAACGTAAATCTGGATTACCGTGCCACGTAGCCAAAGTACAGAAAATCTTTTCACACTCTATCAACTCTGAACAACTCTCTCATAATTGAAATTTGAATTTTAGAACATTTGTGATGGCCAGCCCAATCAATTAATCAATTCAATACCACATAGAACTTTTTCCTCGCATTTATCCTGTTCCTTTAGACGGTAAAACATTACTGTTTTTCGTAAAACATATTTGGATTGTATTCGTGTTTTTAATTGGCGTGTCCCGATTTCTGGGAACGATCGCTCAGCTTCCTAGCGTTCTCTTGTTAGCGTGGAAAATATATTTTAGTCGTTGGACGGATCCGGCAAAAGTTTCGAGACTCGTGGAAAAATATACGCTACGGTCGGGAATGATTTACGCAAGGAAGTAGGTCAATGAACGTTCCGTATCCACAATCTGTTTTATATTACGTAAAAGGGAACAGATGTGGTTCATACGCGGCGGTACCATGCCGTGGCTGTACCGGAACAACTGCTCGGACGAGGCTGTCCCAACGTCGCGCTTCGGAAATAAATATTTATTGTATGCCAATGTCTTTCATTTTGAGCTTAATTGGATTCACGTAATTTATTTCGCTTTTGTATGAATAATTATAACGGAATGGCCTCGGACAATGCTGCGTTTCGGAGGACATGCAAATTAGACCGGAAAATGGCGATAAATACACTGGTCCAGCTTCGAAATTGTTATTAAACGTTTTTAATTATGAGCTAACAAAAATGGGACATGTGTTGTTGATTGCACGGGAAGATTCAGGGAAATGTTTCAGAGACAAGATTGCAGACCGAATTATAATATGCATATGCATATGCCGTTTTTTCTGTCTTTGACCTTGAATGACCTTGGAATAATGTAGTCACTGAATTCCTAATGAAAGGGACTATCATTGTAGGTGTTTAAAAAAGGGTGTTTCCATTTAAAAAAGTCAAGGTGACCTTGATATCTCTAAAAATGACATAAAAACAAAATTTTGTCCTTACCATATTTTACGTATCTTTAGTAACAACAAAGATATTTGAGGTGCAAACGTTAGATGACTCACCCTGTATATTCAGAGAACTTGTGACTTTTATGTGACAATATCTTCTTCGTATTTCACAAGGGGATACATATTTTATGGAATAACGTAACTATGAAGGCAATTGCTGAAATCAATCCTGGTCGCGGAGGTGTTGAGCATTAAAGTAGTGGACACGCAATCAACATAAATTTCCTCTTCTCTCCTGTAAAATTATTGAGGACGAAGAAGCTCTGGTTGTTGCAGCCGTGTAGACAACGATACGGGAATATTTTCTGAAAATAATTGAAAAAGGTGACTCGCACCGATGATTAAGTGTAATAGAAGATCGAATGGTACAATTTGCAACACGTGAGAAAGTAAAAACCGGCTTGCACGTTTTCCTATTATCGCAGCAGCGGGCCCGAATCCCCGTGAAGTAAAGAACATTGGCACGATAGGGGTAGGGTAACGCGTCCTGCGGAACGACAGAATAAATTTGCTCGCATGGCGGAGTCACGCTCGGGTATTCGGTTACCGGTTCCGAGTTATTGCGCGGTTTAACGAATGAAGGTAATCATCCGTTGGAGGACCATGAAGAAACGGCTGCTAAAAACGTGTCCATGGGTTCTCGGGGAGGCGAGTGGAGGGAGTGATGCCCATGATTTCGTGGCCGGAATCGCCGTATCGGGGCGTTATTTTACGCGTCATAAGAGCAAATAAGCGGCCCTTTTGAGGAGCCGCCGTGTTTTCCAACGGTTCGGCCCCATTCAGCTCTAGTTACCGCGTCGCAGAACGGCCCCGGCTAATGAAATTTATCGCGTCACTCGGCTTAATTTGCGCTTAACGCTCGCGAGCCATGCGAACGAATTCTCAACGAGGGCCTCGAGTTATACGGCGAGAACCCCGAACCCCCTACTAAACCGGAATAAACCATTGGATCGTGCTCGGTTTCCCAGACTCTGTGCACGCCTATGATCGATGCACGGCCATCAAGACCTGGCCCCGGAACGAACCCGGTCCGTACACCACCGGAACGCCACGGAACGAAACAAAATACTTTGCCGGCGCAATGAATCCCAACCACCCTGCTAGACACGCGAAAAAATTCCGTAAGGATGCTCGCGATTCCGCAGCGGATCCGTGGAATCCTTGACAACTATGCGAAAGATGTTCCAGTTTAATAAAATGTCCGCCGAGCGAGCTATTGCGGCGAGGATAGAGAAGAATCGTGCGAATTCTTCGACCCGATTTCCTCAATTTTTATTCCACGGATGCGCGTTGCCGTAAGGCGGTTGCATTTTATTACTGGGTCGTTTATGTTTCATCGGACCACACGCGAGCTTAAATTGCTCTGCGCTAGTCTGGTTTCGACCGAGAGTCGTCAAGCCACAGCTGCGTACACTACTTTAAATAGAAACAGAAAGATAGTCTTCCGCGAATAAAACAGTCTTTTTCTTTGAACCGATTCGAAGATTTGCCCTTGGGGGAAATTTTGGGGTCAAAGTGACTTGGGATCAAATCGTTGACTTCAGAACCTGTCCAGAAGATCGGCAATAAATCAAGAGGTCCACAACTAAGGGAAAAGTGACACGAAGTTCAGAAGTTCTTAAATCATGGTATTCCATTATCTTCTAAGTTATGCAAATAGACTCACTTGCGGATTAAAAGTGCGCTCTCACAGTCTCGTTGAACAGGTTTTCCTGTACCTAGCCGATTGAGTTACACGTCTCGATATAATGTTAACATTACTTACAATTGCCTCCCGTTGATTGTAAATAACCGGAGTCGATAAGAAAGAACGGGGATCGCCGCTCGCGCCTAGGAATGCGATTCCGCGAATGAAATTACTCGTCGCGATAAAAAAAAAAGAACTGGTATTAAGATTAAAGGTTATTAGGCGGCAACGGGTCTAATGGTCGCCGGAGAAAAATTCCAATTACCGCGAAACGCTTCGCGCCGGTAGGTAGACACATTTGCGGCAGGACAATTAGGCGTCTCCGATTGGCTGGCACCACGCGAGATCGTCGTGAGATCCGCGGGGCGTGTAATTGCCGATGGGATTGTGCATCGAATCGCTTTATAATCGCTAATAATCAGAAATCTCGGTCGACGGTGACTGGTGCGTCTGTCTCTGTGGAAGGAGATTCTATGGAATCGCATTGTCTCGAAATCGCCGGAGACCGCCGCCGCGCCGCCTGAAAGCGTCCCTCGGGCCCAGGATAATTATATCAGGGCGTCGTCGCGGAGCCGCGTGTCTATTAAGGTCGGCGCGTTTATGCTGGTTCGCCTGGTTACGCTTGAACTCGCTTCAGCTCGCTTCAGCTCGCTTCGGCTCGCTCCGGCTCGCTGTAACTTGCTCCAGCTTGGTTGAACGTCGAGAGCGACCGAGGCACCGATGGGACCGAGCGTCGCGGAGTTATGCTAATTTTACGATTAGACCGCGGCACAATTCCCGCGCGATCTAAACTGCGAAACACCGCGCCGTTTTGCCGAGGGAATCGCCGTAATCGCTCCGAGTGAAAGTGCATCCTGACGATCATCTCTTTGACAGATCCTGGCATCCTTGGGCACGACCGGGATGCACCGAGCGCTTGCGAAACGCTTTGATCCGAGGCCGTGCCACCACCGGAGGCGACCGAGTAACAGGGTTACGGTGCTTCGGTGGCCTCTTTCATTCTTAGACACGGAACGGATTCCATCAATTACCAAAGCGAACTTTAAAAAGTTTGCTCCGGCTCCCGATCGAGAAAGCAGGAGACGAGGATCAGCGGGAAGGACTCTAGAGAAAATGCTCCATTATTCGTTTAAACGGATCTCGTTCGGCTTCCAATCTTCGCCGGACTTTTTCTGACCGGTTTCCAGCTGTAATTTGCCGTTTCCTGATCACCCTTTCCGGGTCTCTTGCGCAGCGTTTCCAAGGGAAGGCTTAATCACGGAAGCTGCCGGAAGAAGATCGATTGTTTCCTTGATAGAAGGAGTCACTCTCGACCAATTAGGCGCCGCCGTTGCCTTACCAGGTTTCTGGTTAGAAGGACACTATCGGAATCGTGCGGTGGATAAATCTAATAACGACGAGTTCATTAATTTCTGGTATTCGGTGTATCGCGTTGTTCGCGCGTTGGCTCCGTGTTCGCCGGGATGAAATAGTTTAAAGCCCGATAAATCGTCCGTTCCCGATTGCTTTCTTCGCGGCTCCTTTTTCTACAACGGATCCGATTCCCGATCGATCCTCCCGGTATCCCTCGAATATTCGTAGACAGATAATTGCGGCTATAAATTCAAGATTAATCGAGCCCAACGCGGCCTGTCGTTGCCTCCTCCTCGAGAAATCCATTTCGCATTATAAATCAATCGGGGCCCCGTTTCTCTCGTTCCTCGCACTTGCTCGCCCCCCCCCCCCCCTCCCACCCACCTTCCGATAAAGTCCCGACACCCTTGGCCGCAGATGATGCTCGCGAATTGGATTACATCGCCTCGGAACTTCGCTTTGATAACACGTTTCTTCTTTCATCGGATTCCCGGCGAGCTCGTTTCATTTTCCGGTCATCATCAGCGAAAAATATATCAAACTGATCTGAAAGACGAATGAGAATTAGAACGGTAAAAATCACCAAAAAAACTTGAAGATAACACAGTCCTTTAGATCTACATAACCGGTTAAGGGCTAAACGATAGGATGAATTCTTAGAACTTGTTTCCGCACGCAGAATAATGGTGTCCGAGGCAAAACGAATGTCTGAAATAGTGAAACACGATCTCCAAAATAATTACCATCGTGAACGAAGTTCTGCTTACATCGATTCCTCAGGGTTTCATCGAAGAATCTCAGAGCGGACGTAGCCGCGAATAAAATCGTGCGGAGAAGGAATCGCTTCGCGCAGGTTTAATTCAAAGAAAAATGCATAAGCTAAAAGGCTGGAAGCGAGGTTCAGAATAAATACGATCGTGAGGTTACGGCTCGGCGAAGAATCCCAGAACCGTAGTTTAATGCCGTCACCGAGGAGCGGAGTATCAAGATCGTTCTCAGTTTACACAGAATCGCAGTTAATCGACTAATTCGCAGCAGCACGAAAGAGGCCAATAAGATATGCCCGGTTTAAATTCAAGAGCGAGATGAAGCGGAGAGTGAGAGAGAGCAAGAGAGAGAGAGAGAGAGAAAGAGAGAGAGAGAGAGAGAGAGAGAGAGAGAGAGAGAGAGAGAGAGGCCACGGGAGAAACGAACGGACGAGCATCCGATAGCGCGGTGGGATGGATAGGTGGCCGTGCGGCGCGGACACGCCCTTCGAGCCTCGATCTCGCGCGATTTAGGGCTCTTAATTATATGTGTGTGGAATGGAAGAACGCGCGCGATCGAGGCGGGGGAGTGAAGCTCGCACACGCTCGCACACATTTGCAAAGGCTCGTACACGCTCGCGCGCGGTCGTCGTCCACCCTCCTGCTTCCACCCGCAACCCCTTATCTTTCTCACCGTGCGCATTATGAATAAGTATACACGCCGCATTGACGCGTGCACGCGGGGCGTGGTGTGCCCCGAGCGCAGTCCGGCCGAATCTGGACGATCTTTTTTCCTGCGATCTCTCCGAATGCATCTCTCACACTCGCACCGCGTCCGGTGCGTGCACGTGCACCGAGAATTCAGCTTCCAAAAAATTCTTTGACCCCTCGCTCGAAACTCCCCCTTCGAGACCTCAAAATCGTATATAGAATGTATCAACGTCCGATCTCGCTTCGCGAATTTTATCTGTGGGATCTATCTTCGCGGATCTGCGGGTCATCTATATGTAGAAATCGATACGCCCAAAAAGCAGGTCAGTTGATTGTGGAACGGATGAATTTCTCTATTCTTATCGGACAGGTGTAACTAAATCCCGTTTCGTCGTTATTTTAGAATATATGTTCCGGAGCTCGTTATTTCGACTTCTTTTAATTTGCTCAACCCAAATATTTTAGAAGCACGTGGAACGTGCTCGCTATTTCCTGAAATAGACGTATATTCTCGTTCCTGTCAGCAGCAATCTACATTGCTGTGCGATTTAAGAATGACGCGAGTACATTGATTTTTCTTTTATACGATTCTTATTTCGGTACGTGCTGAACTCCTTTTTAGCCAATGACTTCTATAGAAACACTTTAACCATTCAAGTAGTAGTGGAAGAAACGCCCCTGTAAGATGGCGTCGGACACGTGACACAAATTTCCGACAGAATCTGCTAATCATGTGTGCCATTGATTTCCTTTTAACCGAAATAAGATTCTATTTTGTTCTCGATGCATAGCCATTGGAGAATATACCGGCATGGAATAGACAAAAATTTCCTCCTGTGAAATTGTGACCGATACAGAAGTTCTAGTCACTGTGACAGTAAAATATTAGGTCGTCCCATAAGTTCGTGCCGTGGATATGTTTATATCCTTCACCATTGAAAATTATTTTAATGAAAAACCGCAGAAATTTTATAGTGACGGTATGATGTCTTTGCCAAAAAGGTCAGAAGATGTTATGGAATGAAAGGGTGATTACAATTTTAATTTTTAGAATTCAAATGGTACGACCTAATAGATCACAGTGCGAGGAATGAACTCTTACGTCTATTACTCCAGTAGGCAATCTCTGAAGAAGGAATAAAAGAATTCCGGGAAAAGAAATGTTCGACGTGCGTGACACGTCGTCCGAGCGCAAGGAGTTAATAACTCTGATCTCTTCCTGTTCGAAACTTGTTGTGAGACGCATAAAATTCGCGCGGGCAGCGAACGTGTTAAAAGCACCGATTTGATTCCTGTCGGCATCGCTGCCAATCTCCGAAATGATTACAAAAGTCGTAAGGATCCTGGTACATGTTATTAAGGGCTCTGCGTGTCCGGCTGCCAAAGATCAGGCAGCGGAGCCAGCGAACGGTATCGATGATCGAGAAATCGATCAACACCCGCCCGCAACGCGAGGCGAAGTCATTCCGGGCCTGTATATCCGTGAAATTAAATCGTGGGCTCCGCGGTGATCATCAGTCACACGTATCGGTCCGGTATCGTCCTCGCTCGCGCGCGCGTGCAATCGTGTGCACGCGTGTGCAAGCGTGTGCAGGCGTGTACCGGGCGATGAGGAGCGCATACGTGCGCGAGTGCCCGGGTGACTCGCACGAAACCGGGCGTCGTGTTTCGTTTCCATTGCGCAAATCATCTCTTCTGGAGCGCGACTGGGAACGCTTAACTTGTAAATTGCGTGCCTGCCGGGCACGCAGAGCGAACGCCTACGTCCAAGAAATCGTCCGCGCGAAATCGATGAACCTAGATCATCCGTGGCTCCCGAGCATGATCGATCGATCGGAACGCACATACTCGACCGGGCCCCGCCGCGACGCGACGCCCCGCTTCGCGCCGATTCGATCCGGTTCGAGATTCGTCGTCCGCCGGGGACGATCGTAATCCATGTATCGCGGTAACAAGCTCTCTGATTGGACGCTATCACTTCCGTGAGCGGATTACCGAAAGCGTGTTATCGATTCGACCGAGTTCAGGAGTTCCATTGCCGTGACCCCGATGTCCCGCGCAACTCCACCGATCTCTCCTGCAGACTATTTAACGCGGATTTCGCTCACCGAATCCCCCCTCCCCTCTCCTATTACACGGTCATTTACTCGGAGAGCGAAAGTTATCTCCGTACGGTCCCGCGATTCTTATCGACTCTCGATCTCATCCATCGACTCGTTGCTGCTCGCGATCTCATGATTTATCGGGGATTATAGATCAGTAAACTAGACCGCCACTGTAATTCGCGCTCTTAGCTCTTTGCCTATCTACCAGACCGTCCGATATCATTCATTTTCATTCGGGAAGATTTTATACGATTTTTATAGTCGACGTAGGTTCAGTGTACGCTGGAACGTTTTTAGCGACGGTATTCTCGTAGACACTTGTGCAAAGTTATTATTGGAGTGCAGATTATACGCAGAATAAAAATTTTCTGCACCGATTCCGCGAAGCGAAGAATAAATAGAAATGTATTTCTATCACTTGCGATCTATTCTCATTTTTCCTTTAAGTGCACCCGCAGTCTAGACGTTGCTTTAAAAAGAGTTTTAGTAGATTATATTGAGCCGCGTGTAATCCAATCAGCGGTCTCAAATAAATGATTCAAAATAGTTTCCCACATTTTGCGGTACCAGAGGGAGCCCGCATCGCGTTATTACTCCCGTAACATCAAGCTGGAAATAATTTAATGTCTTGAAATGTAATTATATGAATGCTTTTGTACTCCATATTATCGTACAAAAGCCCAATAATACGAAATTCATTTGCATTCGTCAAATAAATGAATCGTAGCAATCTCCGAGCTTATATCATCTCTTTACATATTCAATTTACATCAGTTTCAATTACAATTCGCCGCATCATTGTTGCTTGCACTGCTCCAAAATTCATTTCATTAAGCTAAAGCTGACAATGCAGACGTTAATTAACGATAAGCGAGCACGGTCGGCATCCATATTGCTTGTAATTCTTATTGAAATTTATGCTGATAATTTCAGGTATATTGATGCAATTATTCGAGGATTTAGATCAGTGAAAATACCGGACATGTTTGGACTTTTTAAAGAAATATATTAAAGAAATATATTTCTCAAGATAAATCCTCCTCAAACTTTGGTTTACGATTTTAAAGAAACAAATAGGGACATGCAACACCGGATGGTCTTGAAATTGTATTAAACTGTATTTATTACAAGCGCACCCAATTATGCGGACATTTAGAGATACGTAGAATCTTTATCGATGCTCTCAAAGCGAAGTACACATGCAGTTTCTTTAGCCGTGACTTCCGGTAGAATGGCTCATCTTAAAATAGCTTTTATAGTCGTGCGCTTATTTTATCACTTTCGTTTCCTTCATTTTTTTTCAGACTCGTTAGTTTTATCTTTTGTCAATCCTTTCTCGTTCTTTTCACGAGTAAAATCTATCCGTTATGTTTCAATTATTTAATAAAACGCCAGTTTGACGATCGCTGCTTTCCGTAGGTAGTTATCTCCGTTCACAAAATTAGTAAGAATGACAATGTATCGTACAAATTGAGTCGTTGCATATTCGTGGTTCACTTTGGAAGTTCGTTTAACCCTTCCAGAACCAGAAAGGCGTGTAAAGGAAAGAAAGGGTTAAGCGTTAATAAATCTTACATATCAATTGAAATTCGTATTATTATTAGAATGTTCGGAATGTACGCAGAACCGAGAACAGCCTCGTTGATCAGGGTGCGAGATCAACCCAAGCATCAGCGAACAATCATCAAACAAGTGTCTGGCATCGATCAGCGTGGCCCGTGTTCGCCGAAGTATCGCATTAAGCTGAAATGCCAGAGTCAGGTCGCGTCGTTCGCACCACGTGCTATCAGGCTCGTCGATCTCGTGTTCCGTAGCAACGGAGAGCCATGCGCGTCCCGTGGGGCGGTTAGGAGTATACGAAATACGCGGATGACCCGTGATCCCGTGCGGCAAGGTGTATGCAACGAGTATGCAGCTGTCGGCTAGCGAGTACGGCGAACGTCCGAAAACCCTATTGGCGAACGATTAAGCGTTCAAGGGCCGCGGCCGGTCGTTCGGAGGTTTTAAGCTGCGGCTTAGGGTCGTCTCGGGACCCGGGTCCCATGGACCTCCAAGGACCGGGAGAGCTCTCTCTCTCTCTCTCTCTCTCTCTCTCTCTCTCCAGACAAACCGGACGATATTAACCTCGGCGCGGTGTGGTCTGTCCCGGACAAATCGCGTATTTATGATCTTCCGGTACAATGCCGGGATTTTTAATCCCCGGAGCTCGACCTCGCGGGACTCACCTTCGCGTTGTATCTCGTCCTCCGCAGTCCGGTGAACCTTATAATGCTCACGTAGGTGAAGAGGATGGCGGAGGAGGAAGTGGCCAGGCCCCCGAACGTGTGTACACAAACATGTCAAGCGGCCATTATGCAAATTTTTAAATACGACGGGACCATATATCCCCGGCCCCCGGGGCCCCGAGTGTGAAAAATAAAATTAGCATCGCCGCGAATGTTTCTCGGCTTAAGATTCGGTGAGGACGCGCGCCGGCTAGAGGAACCGTACGAGGATGCTGACCGAAATTATGCTCGTTCTTTCGGAGAACGCGCGGCTCGGGATTTCCAATTCTCGCAGGTGTTAAAATCGTGGTTCCGCTCGGCGGCCGCGTACGAACGAAACGAATCGAATGAATCATTAATTTCGGGCTCGTTTGGACCACCATCGCGTCGGAATTCTGTTTTTACAGGCGACAGGGAATAAAGATCGGTGACAAGAGGCGGCCACCTTGTCGCGAGCCGCAAAAGAAACCGCGACCGTCCTTCTTTCTTCTCTCGTGGCGCCGAGAAGTTCCCGGAGATATTCGGGATTCCAGAGTCCGTGGCGGAGGCCGCGTTAATTTTTCGACGTCCCCCGAGCGAGATCGCGGGCATCCGCAATTTGTTTAGATCGCGATAGCGCTTCCGCCGAGATCGTTCACCCTCGAGCGTCGTGACGCACCCCTCCGGCCACCACGGACCTGTTTTCCTTGGTTTACATCCGTGTTTCTTGCTGAGGAGCCGCGCGCGACCAGATTCGCATCCGCGCCACAATTACACCGTCGTCCAGCCGCACGCATTACGCAATTTCCAGTCTCGCGATTCTATTCTGCAGTCATTTCCGCCACGGCAAAAAGTCAATCAGCCGGGAGCTTCGTGATGCGAGGACGTGCGTGTAAACGGCACTTCACAATCCGATCTCTTTTTCATTGCCCCGATTCAGTTGGAAAGCTAAAAAATTGGTATTGTCACTTTATTGAAACGTTGGGGTTGTTAAGCGACCGCAAAATGGAGGCGACGGGGACTATAAATTTTAGATAGTTTGCATCACTGCAACTGTGCTGACCCCCGCGCACTGTCCGCCTAACGTTGTCCCAAAAGCAAACCGTACAGATATACACAGAAAACGTTAATTCTCGCTCAATTACCTTGACAATGTTCAAAGATTATTTTATGAAAGCCGAGATCCAAAGTGTCAAAAGCTTAATGAAAATGTCAAAGAGGAACGAATGTTGATCGACACTCGAATCGCTAAAAATTGAAAAAGCCATAATTGGAGATACAAATGAGGATCGGTAGGTGGTTCTCCGATTGAGAGAACTCGGACCGCTCGATTCTTTGTCAAACGATGATTTATGATTAAGAAGTTAATGCGGGTACGTAAGAGCCATGATTAATGTGGTATTAGTCGCGAAACGGAATTGCACGGGTATGTTATAAATGATAAGATGCAAATTGATTTAATACGATACCTTCAATTTGCAGTCGGACAAAGTGTGCGGTGCGGCCGTAGTGTGGATTTCACTTTGCAATAAACAATAAAATAAACGCGGCTCGCTCGACGCGCGAACGACGGCCATAGAACGGAACGGTTCACGACTATGTATTTTACACTGATGACTATGTCCGAGGGTTTTTGCGGGCAGGCTCGTTTGGAGTGACTAATGGAGAGTACGGATACTTCCCGTCGTCATTTTTTCTGCGAATCATTTCAGCGGAACGCATCCGCGAGCTGAACGATAGCCGAAGAAGTTATACTGTTTTGCGCGTATTACCGTTAAATTGTCTTGCCACGCTGAAAACTTCGCTTCTTATCGCCTAGTACCATCAGGTTGCATCCAATCTCCTCAATTTCCTCGGTTATTTTCTTGCGCCCTCGTCCAGCCGGGGATTCAGCGCATGGCATTCAAGAAAGAAGTCGCGCGCTGATTGGGAGAGCAATTTTTTCCCGCTCTCGAACCAGAATCCGCGATCCCGTTCGCTATTCGCAAACCTCGAATTGAATACATTCACACAGGATACACGAACATGCGATCGATTCTGTCTTAGACATTGAAGTAAACTGATCGTGTCAGCAGACTTCTTAGCCATGCACTCCGTGAAATTTATGGCCACTATTAGCAGACGCTAAAGACACTCTTGGAGACGCTGTATAACATTTAAAATATGCTCTTCCTGGACCAGTACAACTTCAGTGTGCAATTCTTGAACCTCGTTTTTATGTTGAATACATTTTTTCTTATTCTATTGTCTACAAGATTTAAAAGTTGTCCCAAAAGTTCCTTTCATTTTCGATTAATACGCGTGACGCAAATTCAAGCGATTCAAGCAAATTAAAAATGATTGCGTTGTGTATGCTCCTGCTGTCTAATAATATACAAAAGAAGATATTTCGAAAGATATTGCTAGGGCAACTTAAACGAATTTGCGTCGAGATTCATGCACGGAGGACCCGAATTTGGGCAGTTCGAAGTGGCGAGTTGCGTAGTGAACATGGACGAGTGAAAGGTCGCCGGGGACGCCCTAGGAAGGTCTGAACAGTCCATTAAAGTCAGAGCATTTTCTCGGGCGTCAGGTCTGTTTCCTTGGGCGTTGGGTAAGCTGGCCTCCCCCCGAAAAGCATGAATCACCCCATGAAACTGCACGCGCCGTCTGTAGATCGACGGCTTACGAGACGAGGAGGTTTGCCATTGCCGAGGAACCCAGCCGGGGTGCCCGGTCTGCCGAGTCTGCGGCGGAAATGAAGGAGTTGATATATCTGCCCGAGCACCATAACTCACTTAGTACTTGCGCGCAGCCCTCTCTCGCGCGTTCTCCGTTCCTCTTTTCGGCCTCTCTTTCGCTTCCACCCGCTCGTTTCTCCGCTACGCGCTTATCTTCTTCTCCGAACGGATATTCCGTACGCTTTCTCATAGACGCTTATGCATAATCTCGCCGGAGTATCCTGGTATTGGTCGCGGGCTCGTGGGTGTCGCGAACGCATACGTGTTTACCGTGTGCCCCGTGTGTGTAGGTGTAGAGGAGACCGGGACAGCGGAGTGACGAAGAAAATTGTGACGACGATGGGAAAAGGGATCTCTCGTGCGTGCCCGTGAGGGAGGGGCGAAACAGAACGAACCGAGAGAGGAGAAACATGGCCGGTGCGGTGGAACGACTGATCGCCGCTCGAAGAAGATCGAGCGAGAGGCGATACGCGAATGTTTAATGCCTCGCACTAAATTATGCAATTACCTTTATGTCCGAGCGAGGAGCATCGCGCCCGGCTCCGGCTCCGGCTCCGGCTCCGGCTCCGGCTTCGATGCTCTCGTGTGCGAGCCAACATCTTCTCGCACGTCAACAAAGAAGACCTCTCTTCCGCGGTGCCTGTGGACGTATACCCGGCCAGAGAGATACGTACCGAGAGCGGACGCGCGCGGATGTATCTACGCGTACCTGTTGTTCCACCGGGTCTCACGTACGACCACGTACACATCGGGCCTAGGCCTCTACCCAAGAGCGACATATATCATGGGTCTTGCCTCCTATTACCACCGCCAGCCTGTCCACCGGCACCATTAACGACGTCCCGTGGGTACCGGCCGACATCGCCGTCCGCTAATATTATTATTGTCGCCGTATTATTATTCCCAGCAACTATTAGCCGCATCGACGAACCAGCTCTCTAGCATTCAGGGGACACACCGCGCCGCGCCGCAAACCTAATGCCACCGTGGTCGCTGAAAAGAAAACTCGCGTATCCATCGGGACAACGATTCGCGTGGGCGGTATGCGACGACCAGCCAGGGTTCCGCGTAAAGATATTACGACGCGCGAGCCTCGTGCCACTTACGGTTTCATTACGCGGTCATTAACGAGACGCGCAAGCTAACGATAGGGCTGTTTCGGCGCTGCGAGCGATATAACCGAGACACAGATTTTATTCAATTTCTCCGAGGACGCTGACAGACTTTCAGCCGGGTTTCGACGATGAAAATTATGTTATATAAGGGACATGCCCGCGTCGGCTAACACCATTACGGCCGATGACGCCACCGTAGCGTCATGCGAGCGTTCGGTGACGAGCAGTCCGTGCAGTGTTTTTATATGCACTTTGTGAACGATTCGATAGTAAACTTGGAAAAATAGATCGTAAACGTAATTTTACAGCTTTGTAGAACTTTCCAAGGCGTGATCGACAATCTTAAAACGTAATCGATCGACCCGCTATTTTTATGTGAACGGTATCGTTGTCGCCACAATTATTCCTAACAGCTGATACATCTTCGGTGAAGTATTTATTGAACGACATCGGACGACACACCGATAATCAACGGAGCTTTTACCGTAATAGAGTTAAACGGGCCGGGTAGAATATACGGGCCATAGATTGGAACAGGCCTGGGCATATTTTCATAAAGTATCTGAACTCCGTAATATACGTGCGCGTTGCAGTCCCCTTTTAGACATTGTGGCTCAATGGAACGTGCGCAAAGGAGCGGGCGTTCTCGCCGGAAAATAAAGTGTGCATACAGAACTCCGGTGCGACGGTACGACGACGTTTCCCGACGTGCCAAATAATATTTTATTGTCGGACGTACGTTATCCGATTATTCGAATCTAAACGGCCGGTTACCGTGCGGACGTAACGCGGACGTAGGTGTGTCAATACAGCAAATGGAAACTGCAAGAATCATGTTCGCGCCCAAGGTCCTCCGTATATTCCCGCAACCTACACTCGCCGTTACGATCTCTCGTTCCCCGGCTGGTAGCCTTGAATTACAAGCATTTTTTCCTCGTTCCCGCCACACGGCGGCAGGATAAAATATGCAACTCCTGTTACATCTGGAACGAACCTGGATACACACACAGAGAGAGAGAGAGAGAGAGAGAGAGAGAGAGAGAGAGAGAGAGAGAGAGAGAGAGAGAGAGAGAGAGAGAGAGAGAGAGAGAGAGAGAGCGGACGACTCGAAGACACACCGATGACGGCGTTGCACAAATATAGCGATCCCTTCGTCGAGACTACGAACGGCTATCGAACGAAAGAAAGCGATATCGATCGAATCGCGGCCACGAATTTATCGACGAATACGTATCGCGGGATTATCCGAATACAGAAAATTCCTGGAAAATCGTCGGCGGATTTCGTCGCGGTTTACGACGGGGACAAGAGATCAGCTTCGTTTTCGCGAGGCGAAAGATGAAATGCTCGTCCACACGCGTCCCGGAATTCGCGAGGGTAAATGGATACACGCGAGACTGGAAACTGATACGTTCCAGACACACCTACTCTCTCTCTTTCTTTCTCTTTCTTCGCTCGGGCCGAACGAGAAAAACGAAGATCAATTACTCGAGGTGGAAACAAGTTGTTAAGCCGCGACCGACAGGGTGAAACGGTTGTTGCACGACCGATAGGATTCTGTTCGAAAACCCCGTCACGAAAAACGCGGCTGATGTAACTAAATCTGCTGGATTAACTTGTCCCTCGTGCCGCCGGTAATGCGGAGTGGGCTCCGGTTTTTGCACTTTCGTCCGAGTTTTCGAAACGAATCGACGCCGAGCCGCATAAACCTCCGGCCAGATCGGAGCCGGGGCTCGCGAGCTGTCAGACGCGACACTTCGGAAGAGTAATGTGGACCACGCTCGCCGCATTACCATTTCAATGCTTAGGTCCGCGTGTTACCTCGAGATAGGTATTATAAAGTGTTCGGGTTCGGTAACGGAGAACTTGTTCCGGATTTTTTGCCATTCCGTAGATTCTGACGAATCATAAATCGCAAAAAGTTAAGTGGGTTTCTTTGCGCGTTCGTCAGTAGCTGCGAAAACTTTTCGGGGTACAATTCTCAGCCAGGGAGAAAATACGTGTAATGAGCCTCTGACAGACGTTTCTGCTGTGAACGTTGCTCTCTCTCTCTCGACGTTCGTGCTACTGTCAACCGTGTTTCGGTAGAACGTGACCCGGAAATAAAAAGATCTTTCGGGCCGAGCGCGCTTCCGCGAAAAAGTTAAATTAGATTGTTGCGCGTTTCTTGTTTCGCCCTCTCTGCCGAAAAAGCCACGCTGTTATGGCTGGTGTTCGATTCTCCGAAGGTATACTAGCAAATTACCCACAAAAAGTCGGGCCGAGCCGCGCCACGCCGCACGGCGTTCGCGCGAGAGGAACTTTCACACGCGCGGTATCACGAACGCCTCTCGTCCGGCCAGCCTTGAATTACGAAAGACCTTCGGATAAAGAATGAAATATGTATCCTTTATTGAATCTAAAATAAGATGGAGATACCGCTGGGCCCGAGCGAGCGCGCGCGCGTGTCATTTTAAAGCGGCAAGGTCAACCGATGCACGGTCATCCGAGATGATCATCTTGGATGCTATTATCTGGATAATGCGCGATGAGCCTCTGCTGGGAAATACGTACTGCGAGCGGCCGGGACAATGAATTACTCTCGAAGAGTGCATCCTCCTCCGTTCTCGCCTTTCTCTTCCACGCGGCGATCAACGAACGCCAAGTTTCTCCGAAAAATGATCTTTGCGCTCCGTTGTCTTCTGAAATTATTGATCCAGGCAACGTGAGCACGGTAGCATGCGTTATCGATCTGCTCAGTCGGTGGTGCAGCTCGATTAGATGGCAAACGCCTAATTTGTTATGTAAGGACTTCATACGCTTATAATTAATTTGTACATTGGCAAGTTAATGTATTTCTGATAAAAATGAGTGGGTGAAATTTAAAACAGCTAGGAAGTTAAGAGAATTTGTGAATTTTGATGCATGTGAAACACGTAATTGATATTATTAAAGAAATAAATTCAATTGAGTCTTGAGTCTTGAGAAATCTTGCAAATATGAAATATTGAAACCCGCAATGTATGATTTATTACTGCATTTTTATTCGTAAGAAATATTAAGAATCATAAGACTCGCTGCACACTTTGGAGAAGCATACGAATAAATTTTTATCACAGAATTTTTGTTAACAATGGAAAATGAACAATATTTTGCTGTTCCACATTTTAAAATACTTTGTAAAGTGTAGAAGTCTGTTTTTTTTAAGTTTAAGATTTTTCAAACACGAAGCGTCTCTGTACCTAGTAGCATGTCTGGCTAATACAAACCATTTCTACTTGCGACAGACGCGATCGATGAAGGTACAGTTCCAGCCGATTTTCGCTTTCCAATTTCCTTCGGCCATAAAATATCAGCTACATGAAAAGCCTTAAATCAAAGCTTAAAAGTCAACAATCTTGTGGACTGTATTAACATAAGATTAACAGTCTGGGTCGAATGTATTTATTTTCTCTGTAAAACGAAATTGCTGTGTTTATTAAAGTTTGTTTAATATTTTCTTCGAGTAAGAATTTCTTTAAAAATGATTCCCAGTCACAGAACGTGTCCACAAAGGGTTAAGTTTACATTTTCAAATTGTCAAAGGTCACTAACAAATATTTAGACATCTCCCATGATATTTCGTCTAATCTTCCAAAAAAAAAAGTTGCATCTATTTCAAATTGTTAAATCTTGATTCGGAAGAACAGGGCGATGTTAAGGATCGCAGGCGATTGAAATCGGCGTGTACGAAGGAGGAACGGGTGTAAACGCATTCTCCGGTAATTTCCACATGTATCTCGGCAATTGCAGGCCCTGCAACCGCAGACTAGATACTTTCTACCGCGGCCCGAGATACTCCCGAGCATTCCTTCACGGCTAGTGACACTCGGACAATGAGATTCCGCGGGCCACCTTGATGCATCGCGCCGTAATCTCGCCGTTAATTATCAAACTGGCATGGCGGCGTGATTGCCGGTGGTAGCTCTTGATTCGTTGGGACTCGACGGGACGTTTTATCGGCTGTGAATCGGTGCCGGGGCCGGGGCCAGGGCCCCTGTCGTCGCGAATTACGGGGCCCGGTCGCGGTCGTCGGACGGTTTTTCTTCGAGGGGGCCCCGGGGGTTGTGGCGGATATGCGTGCGCGCACGACTTAACGTTTCATTAACCGTATATTAGCGAGACTTCAGGCCTCGTGCATACGTCACGCAGATAACCACGCCGGGGCCCCGCGAGAATGTACGACGAGCTCTCCGCAGATAAGCGTAAGGAGATACGGGACGGGTAAGTTACGGCGCGTCCGCTGATGCGAAATGTTGCTAGCGGAACGAGGCTTATAAGCTGCCAAAATCGTGGGTACGAAGAGGCTACGCGCTCTCTCTCTCTCTCTCCCTCCCTCTCGGGCTCTCGCGGGGCACCGGGCAGAAGATACGACGGATAAAGGCCGTGACTTCTTTTTAAGCCGGCCCTGTCGTGAGTCTCGCCGCGGCGGACACTCTCCGGTGTCGCACAAATTTTTCGGGCACCGTCGCGTGACCCGTGCGACCAAATTTTATGACGGGTTCTAAGCAATAACACGTCGCCCTGAAGCCTCGTTGGCCCCAACGGATGGGTGTACTACCCGACAGGCTCCTCTGACAGGCCTGGCCCTTCAGAAATGATACACGCTCGCTCGTTACCGATATCTGCGCGACGAAAGATAATCCGGATTAAAACGGAGATATTCGAGTTGCTGGAACTAGCGTCCTCAGCCTGCGGTTTTTACGATTCACTCGATTCCACGACCCGCTCCTCCAAACAGGAGACCTTGGACGACCTCAACGACCATCTACTTTCAGCATAAGCAGACACAAAGATCAGAAAGAATTCTATTCAATATGTTAATTGTCGGCACATCATGCGGTTTGCGTTCCAACGAGAATAGCTGTTATGATCGATAACTAGCTATCCCAGGCGTCTCGGTGTCCCTCTCCTCGAAAAATTATTTACCACGACAAAAGCATCCGGTGTAAAATCTGCAATAATTACATCTCGCAAGTAGCCCGATGTAAATAGGGACAATGGATTGCGTGAATTCATACACATCGGGCGGCAGTTGTTACGCGTGATCTCGCGGGCTAAGGAGTAAATTAAATATCGAAAGGGAAATAATCGCGGCAGGCTGAAATCAGTGGCGGAATTCGTTCTGGAGAGACTCTCCATGTGGGTATATTTTAATTCATAAATACATGCTGCGTGCGTTCCCGGAGCTCCGTTTACCCGGTCCGTCCGGTCCGTGCAGATCACGCGAACCACTTTCGCGAATCCGTGCACTTCTTAATAGAACGTGGGTCGACGAACATTCCACGCGGGGCCGAAGACGGGCGATCCTTGACGGAAGCGGGAGAGAGAGAGAGAAGATGCGAGAAGATTAGGCTGATGAGTCACGCAGGGAATAAGTAAAGCAGGAGAATCGGAATTCAGAGATCGGGAAGATCGATCGGTTCGCCAAAACCGCTTCTGAAGAAGCTGCTCTGCATTCATCACACCGGAATGCAATTACTGGAATATTCTCTGAAAGATCTGCTTAATAAGAGTCGAATTAAATGTTGGGATCCTATGAAAGACAGTTCTACTTTGGTGAAAGAGTAGGTGAAATTCGATCTATACTATGCTCAAAAAGCTAGAACGATGAAGTTTCATTCAAAATTTAAGACTAGACTGCGGATTTTATGCATTTATGTCAGAATCTTAGTAAGTGTAATTTTAACTAGCAAAAATATTAGAAAAATTTAAACATACTGTCATATTATTTTCAACCTGCTAAACATAATAAAAATGAAAATAAATTTCTACTTCGCTTCAGTTCGTTGGAATTCAGGTAAAAAATTCTTATTTTGCATATAGATCCACAGTCTACTGATAACAAAGTAAGCTACCGTCCTCTTTCTTTTGGTGTTTATACACGGTCTTAAGCTTATTATTAAATCATATATTTTGAACGCGTGTGACATCGGTAGTACAAGTGACACAGAACCTGTTAATTACAGGATGTGTTCCTAGTATAGAAATAAATGCCAAAATCGAGGGAAAATTAGTGTCCCATCGAATGGAACAATGTCTGAAGCCTCTCAAAGCGTAAAAGTCTGAAAAGCTCTGTTTTAAAGCTAGCACTGGAGAAGCGTAAAATGACGTCAGAGGGTGTGCAAATGTCTGAGAATTAGCAAACGGTATCGGGCCGGAACACGCTGGGTTCTCTCCAGAATTGGCCAACGATCGGATCACCGGTCGACCACGGTTAGCCATTCACCATTGCGCTTTAACGAGCCGCGCGATAATTATAGTGATCGCGCGGCGAGAAGAGAATCAGGGGGAGAGGGTGGGCCGGGTTCACGCGGAATTGATGTATTCGCGAAATTGTTCCGCAACGCCTCGAATCTGATAGCGGCGGACGCTCGTTTCGCGCGGACTCGCCGGTCTCCGCGGCGCGGCGCGGCTCGTCCAGAGCAAACGTAGTCGTTTCCAGCGATCGTTTCGAGGCATGATCGCGGCCACGGTAACGTAGCATCCTCGGTTACGAGGCCGACCGCTGGAAAATCGAGCAGGACGAGCCAACCGATCACGATTCAACCCTTAAAGGTACGCTCGACTACTTCCTGGTGCCGTTAACGGTGGAAACTGGCGAGATCCGGCGATGTTTATTGGCTCGTTACCGGCCGATACCCTCGCGACAGGGATTCCCTCTCTTCGCGGTGGCGCGAAAATTTTCCGTTGCTCGCTCGAAACCGGCCAATCTGACATTTATCTATATATGTCGCCAAGGTCTACATGATAAACGTCGCGGAATTATCCCCACTACCGCGTGAGGGGCCTCGGACACCGAGGAGTGTAAACATAACACGGCTCGGGTACGTCTCCTGGACGATGGCAAGACCCACGTTGTTGACATATTTTGAGAATTCACTGTACCATGGGTGTTGACAAATTCAAAGATCCGTCCCGTCCGTGACGACGAGAGATAGCCGAAGGACATCGAACAGGAGACTCCTTGACCGTGGCCGCAAGGTCCTGACACTGATCTGAACAACCATCCCCTTGGAACCACCTGTTTTCCTTGGAATCGACAAGTGTCGCCGACGCTGTTCCTTTCCGCGCTGAATCGCAATTCCAACGCACCTGTTTTGGGGACACTCAACGCTAATTCTACCATCCGTCAGGTGAACGAGTTTATATTTTTTGTCCCACAATTATTGAAATTGTAAAACTCTCCTCGTGGAAAATGATCAATTCTTCTATTCAAATTTCTATTCAAGTTCTACTCAAATTCAATCTTCTCATTTTTAAGCAAAGCAACACGTGCCGATCACTTTCACTGCTCAGCAGGTTTAGCGTTAAAAGATACGAGCCGAGTGATTATAAAAATTGTATTAGATCAGGACGAAAACTCTTGCAGTCACCTAATAGTTTGTAGCACAAGGGAATGAGAGAACTGCACGAACTTTTGCAGCAGAGTGTTTCTCGGAGTAATACTTTGCGCACTATCCGATTAACTTCGCTCATAAGATGATTATAAATCAGTTCCAATAACATCGTAAATCGTATTATATTCTTCTCTCTCTGATTACGCGCTATCTTTTAGAAAATGTTTGAACAAGTTTTAATGGTTGGGACGAGGGTGGACAATTATGATGCTTGTCACGGTGTCTCGAGTTTCATCAAAAAGGCGTATTATACATCCATATATCACTCCTTTACGAGACGCATGGTCTAATTACAGCTTTATTACCAGGTCGCGCGGGCCATTACCAGTGCATTCCTTCGAAGGAATATTGAATCTGGGTATTTGTTTTGTTTAAGTCGTATCCATTTCAACGAAGTTGAATATCATTTTTGCATACACGAAGCTTCCACTTTTATAAAAGTTAGCACCGGAGCACACCGTTTCAAACGAGGCCTGCGTGTCTCTGAAATATAACGCCACCTCCGCGAAGCAGAACGTGCTGTACCATGCATGTTTTACTTTCCACTAGGATTCAGATTTATGCAATCTACCGAGACCGTGCCGCGTCGTCGTGCTTACAAATGGAAAGAGCGCCGGCTATTACACCATTAACAATTCCATTACGAGAAACGATTTTATTCGAGAGCCTGATTTACGTATCGCGCTCCTTCCGTTCATTCGTGCAACGCGACCGGGTCGAATAAAATGGCGCCTCAAAATCTATCGGGATTTCATTAGCGTGGTCCCCAAACCGGCACTATCCGATCATAAAGACCCGAACGCTCGTGTATCAAAGAGCGGACGCTGCAGCCAATCGCACGATCGAAATCCGATTCGTCGATCGATCGTTCCGCGGAGAAGTCGCGCGTCGCGCGTTTAATTAGAGCGCGCCAGAAGCGTGTCATAAAAGTTCTGTCAGCGGAGCCACACGTTCGAATCGCTAATGGCTTCAATTTTTATAATTTAGTTGATAGCCACTTGCTTCTCGACAGATGAGACCTCGGATGACCACGATAAACTGTCTACTTTCGGCACTGCATTGAACGGTAGCTTGTAATTCGCATTCTAGCGATCCCGGCAATTGTTATTGCGGGCTTTTATGCAAAATCAAAATTGTCTGCATTAAGGGGCAGGAGCTACGCACACATTCATATCATTTCTTCACGGTAAACCTACCGAGCATTAAAAACGATTAGCATGTATTGCCCCATGGAAATGACGAGATTGTATTTATTCAGAGTTTGTACAATTATTAGTACAATACGAGCTCGCGTGAGGAAATTTAACGCTTCGCAAAGTGACGTTATCTTGAAGAAACTCCGGCAAGTTTTCGAGTGATTGATATATCGAAAATATCTTAAAATATCTCGAGATAAATTGAGCCGTTCGGGTTTAATTTTCTGGCAGAAATGGGAAAAATCTAAAATATCGTCCGGTGCGGTTGAGTTAAGATGGGACAACGTTAAAATTAACTCGCGATTAATAGAACGACGCCGGGAACAGGCCGTTCATTCGGAATCAATGAGAAATGCGTTGAAAGGACACGAAGAACGGGTTAATTAAAGCGCGGCGGGAATCGCGTCATAAAAGTTACGCGCGCGGTGCCACGCGTCAGCGTTCGAATCGCTAATGGACGTGCTGCGGTGAGATTACAGCGGTATTATCGTGCTCGTGGAATTTTAATTCGCTGAAAGCCGTATGCCCACGTCCGCCGGTAATTGATCGCGATTTAGAAGCGAAGTCGTCGGCTAATATCCCGTAATTTCCGCGTGGCGATCGCCGCAAATATCGTGACGATTCCGCGCGCGTGCGGCGCGAACGCGGAACCGGCGATCGCCGAATCGACGGATATTTACGGCGTCATTAGGTTTACACGTTGATGCCGGACAAAACCGAGACCCGATCCGATGGATAGAGGTGCCGACAAGTTCACGGACACGATGGACACGGCTCTCCTCCTCTCTCTCTCTCTCTCTCTCTCTCTCTCTCTCTCTCTCTCTCTCTCTCTCTATCTCTCTCTCTCCCTCGCTCGTGTTGCTCACTGGAACCGCGGACGAGTCCCAGCGGCCGATTGAACGATTGCTCCAGGCGTAGACGTGACGGGCGGTAGATCGTTATTAAGAATCTTCCTTAAACGGAACGCAGCCGATGTACTTATAACGGTGGGGTCCTTGAGAGCAAGGCGACTCCTAGCTCCGGGGCTGATTGTCTGCCCCATGGAAATAAGCCGCAAACAGATCAAACCGTTCGAAACTAATTGCGAGCTGGACACGAGGATCGAAACGTAACTCGAAGCCGTTTCTTGCCAGACACTGGCTCCTCTGTTTCTCCCTCCCTCTGTGTCTCATTCTCTGTTTCTCATGGCCCCCACCCAATTCCTTTTGCTTTCGCGTTGTTGTTCGCCAAAGTGTCGATTAAAGGATAAACCGGTCTTATTAGCATGTTCGATCAGATACGGAGACATTGATTAGATTTTGGATACGCGTTTTCGCTGGCACGGCGCGGTGCGGCGCGGCGCGTTCATTAGTCGCTTTGGCCCGGAAATTGTTCGTTTTGTCGATCGGCGATGATTAATGGACTCTTGGAGATTTTGGACGGTTGCGAGGGAAACGGCAGATGTAGCGTGAAATATGGCCTGTGTTTGGTAATCGCTGTGACCGTAGGTATCACCTTATTGCGGCCGGAATTGATTATTGTTGCGCGCTGCTCGCCCTTTGTGGAAACTATTGGACGTCGGGCTACCATTTCGGTGAGCGCGGTGGTATTTCGGCTGCGTTGTTGTATGCAAATGTGCATCGGGAACCATGTACCTTCCCTTTAATGCACTTAACAGGATACTAAACGTTCAGGTTAGAAGAGCATGAAAACTTTAGAAGAGTCTTCGGTACGTTGTGTCTAAAGTGGCATTTTAAATCTCATTAAAAATATATTTTGATATTCCTTCCTCGACTGTCCACATTCCTCATATCGTAATGAACACCGCAGGCGACAGAATTCGATTAAATGTTCAGTAGACGTGAAAATTTGAAGAAAGGCAAGCATCGTCGTCTGTGAGTTTTTACACAGCTTCCCTTCAAAGTTCCGGTGACAAATTCCCCAACGAGAGACAGCAGGATGCGCCGTAGTCTTGGAGACGCGGCGTCGGCGTGTTGTCGGGACAGGGACGCGTGAAAACGTTCATAGTTCATGGGAGCCTCATCGATCATCGTCAATCATCGTGCGGTCGGTAAAAATCCCGGGATTCTTGTACGGCGCGAGTTCCTCCTCCCCCGCAGCGTCTGCCGCAACGAGATAGTTTCTTAATTAACGTCTGGAAAAGGCGCGCGGCCGGGTTCAAGGCCGGCAACCGGAAGTAATCGTGCTTGTTCGAAAGAATTTATTAAACGTTCCGCCCGCCGCCGGTACCAGTACATCCCTACATTCCCTTCTCTCGCGTGTCTCTCTCGAATCGCTTTAATATCGGCACGTAATTTATCGCGAGGGCGGAACCAGCGTTTTCATTAGAGCTATAAATAGCGAAGCTGCGCTTTATGAGGTGACCGAGTAAAGTGGGTCACTCGAAACTGTAATAAGATTTCGTGCGTTATGGCGTAGGCGGCCCGAGTCCGACGGGGTAGTTCACTAAATTCTGCTTTCGTGTACGTAAGGACGCCTAGGGATACACTCTCCGCGTTCCCGTTCTGCGCGAGGTTATAATGCACCGTTTCGGCGGTGTCAGTTTTTCCTCCCCGAGCTCGTGAGAGAATGCGACATCGCGGGTACGCGTTTTATCTGTCCGCGACCGAGCAACAACCTCGTTTTTAAATTTCTCACGACACACACCGACCGAATTGTCTGAATACGCGTTCGTCACTTTATCACGCGAAAAAGTGGCACTCGTCGGAGGCGTCTCCAGGACGCTTTTATGTCGCTGGAAGTTTAAGGCGCGGCAGAAATTCTCTGCTCGAGTCGCCGCTGTATAAACGTTTTATAAGCTGCTTCGTTTTATTTGTGCTTTTAATGGCAGCGTTAAGGGGCGTTCCGTCGTTTGCTTGCTCGAGCCGGACGTTTTACAACGCTGGAATTTTTATATGTAAAATTAGCTTCAATACGCAACGTTGCTAGCAATTCTATGAAAAATTAAGTTTTAGGGACTGTGCGAACACCTGATTTGCCGAGATCAAATGAAACAGAAAGATTACGTAGACATAGAAAGAGAAGAGATTGGCATAGTTTAAAGATCAATTATCTTTAGAAAACAGCATCAAATAGAAAGTTGCTCGCCAAACACCGCTCAGAGGGCAAACTTTTAATATACAGCGAGCGCCGGCACTTGTTGAACGACCCAAGAAAAGCTCCTTTACAATGTCGCGGTTCCGCGTGTCCCGGAGGCGCCGTCATAAAACCGTCGAAAGTTTTCGCATTAGCGGCGGCGACCACAATAGCTTCGCTTCCGGTTGAAGGATCGTGGCAGCCTTGATCTCCATCCCGGGGCTGCACTCGCGATTCCCGGAATCCATCAAGAGCCGCAATTCCGTTCTCTCTCTTTCTCTCTGCTCGGCGTTGTTTCATTTCCAGTAGGAAGGTATTATCCTGGCGCGAGTTGCGAGTTTATTGTGCGCGGGGCGAGGCGAGGCGAGGCGAGACGAGGCGAGGCAAGGCGAGGCGAGAGCGGATCGTGTTGTGTGCACGTGCGTCTACGTGACAGCCGGGAGAGGTGTACGAGTTTCTCGCAGGTATACAAGCGCGTTCACCTGTCGAGGGCCCCGCGAAACCGAACTGCCGCTCCGCCGGGAGAGAAGACCGTGTGAATGGGCTACCGTTCTGCGGTCTGCGGCCCCGTGTTTTTCTCGCCGATCGGAATGCGAGAGCCTAGCGTATCGGCGAACAAGCGGAAGAACCGTCCGCGCGCCGGAATCCGCTCCGCGTGAACGAAAGCCTCTCGGTTTCGACGAGCTCGTCGAAACCGAACACCGCGAAAACGCCCGCTGCTCCCGAGCGGATAAACACCACGGAGAAATCTTGGACGTTCCGTTAACCGACCGGCCGCGATCACCCGAGAAATGTGCGACCGTGGCCGCGACACGATCCAACGATCCAGTTCTAGATCCAACCGCCCCGGTCCGGTGGGAACACCGTGACCAGACCAGCAGGAAACGACGACACTCGCGTGGGAGGACTTCGGGGATAAATTAGCGCAAGGGTGGAGCTGGACGATGTCCGAGAGATGGTCTTTAGCGAATCCATCAGGGCCATTTGCGTGTCGTTGGATTTTACCGGAGATAACCGATCAGCTGGGAAAGGAGAAAGTTGGACAGGTGCGGTGTTTAATGGCGTCCTTGAGAGGGCCCTGTTTGGGTATGTATTTGGGTATTTTTAGGAAATCCTGATCGAATATTCATGAGGCTGATGAACGATGTCTGTTCAGAGTGTGTTAGATCTCGCCGGGGAGCTGTGGATATTTATGCACTCGTGCCTTGAGAAAACTGAAGTATGTAACTCCATATCAGTACGATGCGCAACCTATTTAATTTCAAGTTTTCAAAACTTGAGTGCAAAAATGTCAATTGGTACCAACTTTCAACCTTCACTTGTTGACATTCGTCATTCTATTTTCAGAAGATGAACAGAAGATTTTCTGTGGGACAAATCCAACGATTGGTGTGAATTTGCGGATTTACCGAATTTCCCGGAGGCGAATTCGATTTGAGGGCCGTCGCGGGTCGCGATCGGGTCCCACACTAGCTCAGGTTGCTTTCTACCGATTAATATGCGGCGAGCTCGGTCGGGAACGATTTAAAGGCGTTCACCGGGCCCGCGCTTGTCGCGATACCATAGCTGTCACCGTTACTTGCTCTAATGGCCGCGGATAATTGGTTACAACTGGCCCGCATACGACTCATTGATCCGTGGTATCCGTGTACGCGCCTGGAACCCGCGTACCGTACAGTTTCTCCTGCTCGCCTTTCGAAAGATCGGCCGTTTTCTCCGTTAAATCCTTTATGGTCGCGAACGCAATTAGCTGCCTCTCCGGGACCCGGGACCCGGGACCCGGTCCTCTCGCGGTGTTGTACGGTCGCGGGTAGAAAGTGGTCGTGATCGAACATAGGTCGAGACCGTCCGCGTTGTGTACTCTCGATCATTCAAATCGGTACTTTATGGATCAACCCGGTGGCCGGTTTTTAGCGTTCGACCGGTCCCCGGGTCCCCGGTGATCGATCCGAGCTTATCGATCATAGGAAAATCGTTCCGATTGCATATTATTAATATACTGGACCCAGACTCCGTGCGATGTTGGCTGGAATAGCAATCCGACACCTACGACGTCCGCGTGGGCTGTTATACAGAGTTCCTCGAGGATAAATATTCTTAGGGAATTGTAAGAGGCGTGGAGGGGAAAAATTGTAGGTACCGCTGCCGGTTCTCTTACATTGTGTCCAATTCACTGCGAAAGTGATTGATACATCCCCTGCAGCGCGCTTACGGTACTAATCACGCTTGTAGTCGTTGGTCACTTCGTTGTTGAACAACACGGGAAAGTTAATAAAGTTTCCATAATGCTACCAATACTACACATTAATTGTGTGATAGATTCTGTGGTAACATTTATCTTACCAGCTGCGAATTTCTAGTACTATGTCTACAATATCTTGTAACACCCGATCGCTTTCTGATTTCCTATAATAAATACTTTAGTAACGTTACAGCTTCGGTAGTAAAGATAAAAATGTGGAACTGATCGATATTCCTGATTGCAATATCTAAAGAAACATCGAATGTCGGACTTGGATAACGAAACTGGAACGACGCACTACGACAACCGAATTTTAACTTCGGAAGTCTCGAGCTTCCTGCCGAAGATTTCCGAGACACGAGTTAGTAAAACTTCTCTCCGAAGAACAGATTATGCAAACAGGACCGTATCTCTCCGGTGTGATTGCTTGAAAAGCGCAATGCCATTCGCGTTGCGTCACTGAAAGCATCGAGCGGTGTGTCAACTGGTTCTCAATCGCCGCTTTCGAGTATCAATCTCCATCGTGCCTTATCTCGCTCCAATTAAAAAACTTTCCGATACAGGATCGCGACCACTTAACGCTACTGTCCCGAAAGTCCTTTATTATTCGTTACATCAGATCGCGATCGAGAAGCAGCTTTACATAAAAGAGAACATTTTCATTGTGCAAACCGGGATCTCCGCTTCGAGAGAACTTTCAATAACACTTTCATTTCATTCTCGTAGGTCTGAATGGATAAACGGATATGCAGGCTCTATTGTTCCGTAACGAATCTGCTGTCCCGATTCCTTGGACAGCGAACGTAATCATTCTCGAAAAGATCGTTCAGCTTTGATAATTAACCTCTCTGTTTCCGAATTCAATAACTCGCTGCTAACGATCTATAAAGTTACGCGTTCAGCGTTTACACTCTTCTCGTTTTCTTTACTGTTATTGCCTGTCACTTGACCTCATAACCGAGGACTTATTTATCACACTTTCTCTTGGCTTATGCACCTGGGTGAAAAAAGAAAACGACGCAAGGAAGAGTAAAAATCGATTTACAAATGAAATAGCCATTGTGTAATAGTAATCGGAGCATCGGCGACCACGACAAACAACCTTCAGTTAAGATTGTTTCGACCCTCGCAGCCAGCAAATGTGGTTAAGATCGACCGTCCTCCGATGACCAGTTTCAATCACCGAGCAGCAGAAAATCGAATTTCAAGCAATAAGAATCGTAACGATCGGACCTTGGAGTCTAAGAATAACAATTGGTTGCTACAATGTCTGTTGCATCGTCCGTGTACTATTCGAGTCGAATATCGTGCCAATTTAGCAAACTGCGTACAGAATGATATCTAAATCGCTGGATCGTCAAAGAAATCAGGGTAAGACCTCGAGCCTAAGATCCGGCCTTCGTTTTCCCATACACCGCGGCAATACCATACCGTTCCGTGACGATCTTATCTTCGATGCGAGTTCTGCAACCATGAAATCGAATGGGGATTAATGAAACACAATATGCTTTTAAGAGCGTCGAGTTAAGAAAAAAAAAAAAAAAAAAATGAAACGACTATACCCTCGACGTTCGCGGCGTCGGGAATAATAAAGCGTGATGTGGTCAGTGGTTCGCAGATCGTTTTACACGGAAAGATTCGCTAAATGATCGGCACCATAAACGAGCACACTTCAAATTCGTTTTGGAGACGTTTGTAACACGAGCTCGAAACTCGAATGCTTAAAAATATTGAGTACATGTCCGATCCGAATAAACGAACCCTTTACTTTCTGATGACGTTTTCGCTTGAGAGGCGAGTAACATTTAAAGCAACATTCCTTGCGGTAGCCACGAAGCATAATAGAATAATCAAAGCGTGCATGAAATAAAACATAGACGACTGTGATCGGAAGAAATGGTAGGTGATCAGGGATCGGAACGGGGTCAGGATAATTAAAAACTGCCGGAGACGTGGAAACGGAGAGTCCAGCATTAGAAACTGCAGGTTTTCACTGGTAGAATCACGATGCTATGGAAACGGGAGTTAAGATCGAGCTTCTTGCCGCTTTCACGGAAGATCGGTAGGCTGGTCGGCGTAAAACATCGACAGGTATCTATCGCGTCCCCTTGTCTCGTTCTCGCGTTTTGCACGAGCGTGAAGCGAGCTCGCCTAGAGGGGAACACCGTCGAGATGGAAGGAGGGGTGGGGCGTGGGGTGGAGGGGAACAGAGTGAAAGAGAAAGAAAGATGGGTTGTGCACGATCGATCATCCCGGACGCGGAGACAGAACGGGTTCCGGTACGTCGATCCTCGAGCAGCTTTTCGTTTCACGCCTCGGATCACGGGGCGAAAGAGGCTCGATAGCGTGGAACCGTCGTCCACGGCGAACAACCGGCGAGATACAGATAAGTGACGCCGCGTTTTTTATACCGGCCGGACAGATATGACGCGGTGCCGGAATCGTTCAATTTTACAAAAGGTGTCCAGCGACACCTTTATCTCGCGCTGCCTGAAAGGGTTAAACTACGCCCGATACACGGGACCCGGGCGCATTCCGAGCCGTGAAGTAAAGATAATTCGAAGGTGGCTCGATGTAAAAGACGTCCGAAGGTGGTGGGCAGGTGAGACGCGGGGTAGGACACCGGTGACGAAAGTGACGATAACAAATTTACGGCGTTTTACGAGGGCGAGGCAGAGGACGGGGAAGGGAGCGGGACGGCGGCTTTGGACCCGGGCCCCGGTGGGAACGGGAGAAAGGGTGAACCGTGTAATACTTTTACGAGCGGACCCTGTTCCCGGTTTTTCCAGCCCGCGGGGGATTCGCCAGTATCTCTCCTTCGGATAAACGGCTCCGAAAAGGATCGAAAGAATCCGGAGTGAACTAGCCAGTTCGAGAAAAAGAATTCACCGTCTACGTCTTCCCTCTATCGACGTGTTTCTTTTACTGCCCGGCCCGGCCCGGCCCGGCCCGGCACCCGGACCGGCCCGACCCGCAATGAGTCACGGAAATCTTTATTCCCCTCCATAATCGTAAAATCGTGACCGACGGATACGCTCTCGAACCACTGCGCGGCTCTTTCGAGAAACGGGATCTCTCTGGTCTCTCGACGCATGAAAACTGGATGCGTTTCCGATCCCCGGAATGCGCAGACACGTCGCGCAACCCTTTTCGAACCAACGATACATATGTATATCGCCGGTGTACGCTACAACGACGAGACCTATGTGGAAAGCCTGGTAATAAAGTTCTCGGAAGCGTTACGTTCGGCTAGCTAAAAATGATTTAACACGGGTTTTTAGTGTTGTAGGCGGCGGCCCTTTTTCCAATCATGCCGAGGGATCCGTCGACCGTTTAGGAACACCCGTATGCTGTCAAATCTAGGTAGTTCTGAGCTCGTTCGGCAATTGGGCACGAACAAATTGGAACACGATTGCGTTTGCTGGAAACTCGATCTCAATAAATCTTAATTCGACGATGGACGAGTTTAGGATTCTCGGAACTAGTCTGTCGTCTTTTAACATCTGCTAACAACGTTCCTGAACGAGTACAAGATCGATTGGTTTTACAAGATCGTGGCACGGTGCTTTATAGATAGGGGTGAACATCTTGAGTCGAGGGTAGTAGAACCTCGACGGTTGCACGTAAAAGAGATTTAAGATATCCACATAATTTTTATCAAATTAATGAGGTAGGACACAGTCATGCTCGACCTACCAGCTCTTATTGAGGTGCAAATGAGACTAAACCTGTTATCGTTATTACTAGACCGCAGATTTAATGCAGACATGGCAAAATATATCTTCTCATTTTTGTTGTACATGCATTCAAACGAGTATACCAGAAGATTCGAAGAATTTGCTGAAATGTCTAGGTGTTACAAGCATCTAGGGCTAGTATCAAATCAGAAATAAATTAATCTTGATCAAAATAAAATATCAAGTTAACGGACAATCCTTTTCTATTATTAAAATGTGAGCATACAGGTTCTCGATAACGTACCTAAAGAAAATATTGCACACATTCGCCAGTCAATTCCGAAGACACCAACAATCGTCCTTCCTATTCGCATGACTCTAGCCAGCGTCGTCGATGCATCAAATGACCGGAATATCAAAAAGTGCACGCACACCGGCCGTATCCCGTCGGCGATTTAAATTCCCGTTCCCTCGCCGGCCGTACCATAAATTTGATTAACAAACACAAATGGCAGTTGGCCAGAAGACATCGGGCGTTCTGTTAGAGCCCCCAGCCTCCATCGGGGGGCCGGGGCCGGGGCGGCAGCATAAAAATTCATTCCTGCGGAATAAATTCTGCAGCCGCGTGTATCCGGCGGCCGCAAGCCTCTAACTAACCGTCGGGCGCGATCCGGCATCGACTAGTCTTGAAATTGCTCCGCGGCCTTCATGAATATACATTCTGCCTATGCTCTTTGTCTTCGAGCGGCAACCCGCTCCCGGCGCGGCGCGGTGCAACGCGTTGCATTCGTCTTGGAAGAAGGACCCCGGCTTGCGCGTGTTCCAGGCCCGTGTACCGTGCACGCAAGCCCGCGTCTCTTCGCCAACCGAACAGAGAGAGAGAGAGAGAGAGAGAGAGAGAGAGAGAGAGAGAGACAGAGAGAGGGAGAGAGAAAGAGAAGAAGGTGTCGCGAGATCAGATTATCAGGGCCATTGTTTATGCTTTATACGCCCGTAACCGGGCGTCCGGCGACGGCCTTAAATTTTCACGATGTACGCGCGAACATACGCGCCGACCGGCCGACGCTTCTTCTTCGATGCGCCTCCTGCGACGCGATGCAACATGCGCCTCCTCAGAGATCTGTCCGAGGAATCCGCGACGTCTTTATGTCGATGCTCCAACATCCCCAAGTGATATAGCGCCCGGCGATACCGCCTCCCGCACCACCAGGTGCAACAGTCTCCCTTAGCATCCTGAAATCCCAGAGCCCACAAGTTCCCAGTTCTGAAACCCACGGATTAGACCGTCTACAAACTTTATCGACTCATTGGACTTTATTCTGCAATTTTCGGAAACATATTTTTGGAGGCACTTCTCGTAGACACATCGGTCTCTCTGTTGTTCCTAATGTTACGTGATTGAATTTAATCGCCAGCAATGGGTCAGGCATAGAAATAACTACACAGCGGATTTTACTCAATTGTGACAAACAGATGTAATTCGAAACAGTAGAAACTTTAGATGAATTTAAAAATTTTGTCATATCTCGCCCCAATTTACAGGTTTCCTGTCTAGAAATAAAAGTCAAGAATTTAAATAACTATTTGCGAATACTAATATCAATAGACAAGTCACCCTATATCTCCAAAGTTAGAAAAGTATAACTAGTCAACATTAGCGCATCTGTATGCAACAGATCTTGGTTGCACAGCTTACCAAGAGTTACTACAGCTAACCAAGTAGGTGCTTCAACAAGGTATACAATTTTCCGCAAGCATTCTCCACAGGAGGAAAGACTGGTTCCCGCACAGTTAATTATCGGCACCGAGGAGTGTCGCGAGCCAACGATGCGAGGTATCTATGGAAAATAGGGTACCGGAATCAATTTCTCCTTCCCCGATTCGAATTGAAAAGCGAGAACGTAATTCGCAAGGATCACGGGGCGCAGCGTAAGTCGACGTGCCGCGACGCACAAATGAGACGGCGTCGCCTAGCGCGGCTTTGATTGGATTTGCTACGGAGCGCCGCAGTACGCCCACTTTATAAACGGTGTATTAGCATTCACGGTCGAGCGGAGAGCGTAGCGCCTATTACTATCGTAAATCGGTCGCAACGACGCACCGAGGAGTTCGGCGACAAGACGTACCTACGGACCGTTCGTTCTCTCCCTCTTTCCTAGTTAGAATGCAGATCGGCCTCCCACCCTTTAATCTCGACTTTGCCGGGAGAGATAGCCGCGGAGAGAGACTCCGCGAATCGCACGTCGAATTTCAATTCGCGCGGATATTCCCGTTACCAAAGTCTCCGCCGATCCTCGCTCGCGTCTGACCTCGAAATTCCGCGCGCGAAGAATAGCGATTTGATCGGCTGCCAACTGTGCGAGCCTATCATCGAACCTATGCGATGGCCTCGCCGTTACGGAATGAATAGGCGATCGACGAATGTTTATGGTTCCGTTACCGCCGATTTTTAAGTGATTCCCCAGGCCTGCGGTGCGATTCCCAATCATAGGGAATCCGAGACTTTACCGGCAAACATCGTCGACTACAAGCTTCCAGAAATGGTAGCGAAAATTATTTAATATGTTCACTGCCGTGTTTGCCACAGATCGGTGACGGAATTATTTATTCCACTTTTGTTTGGTTTAATTTAGGCCGAGGCCTGTAAAACGCAAGGAGAATGAAAGAGTACTCATTCTCAGTGTGATACGTCTTACCTCTTAAATTTCTATTCAGTTAAGTGCGTTACTTTGTGATGAAACTATAGACAGGAGACTGAGGCACGGAGTGGCTCAGGATCGGCAGGAAAGAGATATAGGCAGGTGATTGGAGAATGGACGTAAGAAAGGTGCAGGTGGAGTAAATACTGAGTATAATGGAAATTAACTATATTAGAACAATTGATAAATACAGAGGCACGTACAATGGATTGAGGTGTCGTCACGAAGAATACGTACTAAAAGCGAAGCCCCCGAGTACAGAAATTGAACGATACAGCGATCAGTCGATCGTATAATATGACGCGTGAAATGATGATCAGTCGATCAGAATATTGCCAAAGGACCCCGTGCTGGGGTTGTCGCGGGTTATTTATACTGTGCGGGGCCACCGACAGTGGAAGGAATAAGGAGTGGGGTTTTTGAAAATGACAAAGGATTTGGCAGTGTCGAGCGTTAGTTAGCGGACGAGGGCAATGCCCTAACGGCCGCTGCTGCACAGGAAACAAGGACGAGGGGTAACGGGTTTGATGTTTTGGAATATGGGAATCGGTGGCTCACGCGACAAGTAATCCGTCAGACGTAAACATAAAGTTTACGTCTGCGTGCGTTGACCCGGTTTCGGCGCCGAGCTCGATCGGCTGTCTATTGCCGCCCGAGAACCGAGGCCGCTCGCCTGCGGATTAGCGCAAAAACTTTATGGTGGGTCTGTTTGTGTCGCACGGTTTCTTGCGTTACCGGGGTTCCCGGTAACGCCTGCAATGATTTTGAACACTTTGATTATATAGAATTTCTATGGTTTCTGGACCGACGATAACAGTGACCAAAAGCATCGCCAAGCTCGTGAATTTAAAGTCCGCAAGTTCAGCAATTCAGCAATGAGACTTAAGCGTTCATCTTGCCTGTTAGTGTTTGCATTTTACAATGCCCTGGTTTGTTTCGATGAAAAACGACGAAACGAAAGTTTGGTGAACGCGTTGCAAGATAAATAAACGCTGGACCGGCAGCGTCGAACAGCGCCGACGTAATTAGCAATAAATTCGCTGCTGATTTATAATTCCGCGAGGCGATTGACGCGGCAGAGAATATTCATATCGGAAAGTATTTCGCGAGCGTCGAATTAAAACTGGAAAACTGTGCAACGCAGGAGCACTGCGAATCGTGTAAACATGTCGCGCACGGTAAAAATTCCATTGATTAACAGCGGGGCTGTTTAATCGCTGGCTTTCGTTGTTACGATGTCGCGCGTGATTGTCCGCCGGCGTGACGCGACCGATCGCATTATTAATTTCGAAATATTCATTGGGCAGGGTGTCGCGATAAAACGAGGAATATTTATCCGCGCGGCGACAGTAAACGTCCGACAAAAAGGGGGATGGTATGAACGCCCAGTCGGCTGTTTTCTGATACGTTATTTACGCCCCGCCGGTTTCGACGGCGGCCCTCGAACAGATCCTCGGGCCTTTTCAATGAAAAACGCTTAGAATCGCGCGATAATCCAGGGACGAACGACGAATCATAAACGTCGTCCGGTAGATCCGCGTTGAAATTCCGCGGAGACTGATCCGGGGTTAACAGTCGAAAGGGTGAATCGCGGAGGAAAATGGTGAGCGAGGAAATCGAGGTCCCAGGACGAACCGAGAGGAAAGGGCACGGTGGAAGAGGCGGGCGAGGCTAAATTCAAAAACCGGCAGTGCCAGCCGGAGAAAGAGAGAAAGGCCGGACCGAGACGATCCAATAAACACCAGAGTTTATCGAGCTGTTATGCCAGTTCTGCTCGCTTATCTCCCGGACACCCACTTAAACCTCGACCGGAGTCGACCAGGTGAACCGCGTGAAAAACCTCACACGTCGAGAGCGCTCCCTTCGCATAAACGCACGAACGCCGAAGCGACGCTGGGCGTCGTCGTGGCGACGCGTCAATTTGATGTTCCTGATGTCCGTGGTTTGCCCCGTTCGTTGCCGATTCGACGGTTTTTATGCCCGAAAAGATCGGTACTGCAATCCGCCCGATCGAAACTGTGTGGCATTCTTAATCTGCCGATATTTATTATTACTTGTTGCAGCAAGTATTACTTTCTCTATTAGGACTTTTAGTGCTGTCGTTCAAATTACGTGGTAGTAAATTGTTAAAAAATTCTCGTGCTGATGTCATTTTTATTAGACTTCAAATCTCTGTAGAAAATTTGTTAATTTATAAAAGATACATTGGCACGATTTTATCTCGGTGATAAAAATATGTATGCACCGAACTGCATTTATTATACAAACATCGTTAATATATTTATATTACCGTTCCACTGATTGAGTTATTGGACGAAACACCTTTGGAATTCATGCAAGCTAGAGACTGAAACTAATGTTTGGAGTATAATCTACGGTATACTCCGTCGGAGTTCCGGAAAGCGATTCCCTCCGAGAGGAGGTGTCGGGTTATAGTAAATTCATGTTCGAACTCGCGGATTATAAAATCGTAATCGCTGAATGTCAGTAAAGTTTCAGCGACACGAGCATGAATTGTTTAAATCGATGCTCGGAAAGTCCCTGCGAGCTGGCTCGGTAAAATAAAAATGAGCTGAGCGCTTTCTGGATTCGTAAGCTACCAACGCCTACTATGATACATTCTCGTGTAGAAAGATCACATTCGTTGCGAATGTGTCTGAATTCAAATCATCGACGTCACTGGAATTCGTGCAAAAATTCTGATACTTGGCAAATTGATAAAAAAAGGCAACGATATTCCATTGAAAAGTCGAATAAATAATTTCGCAGCGTTTTCCTGTTGGTCTAGCAATACTACAATGCTACGTAAAGCAAATATTACAAGGTAAAGGTCGCTGAAAAATATTTTGACAGCTATTTTCCGACGTGTAGTTAAATACTTAGCTTAGTGCAGTCTGACGATCGATTTTTAATTTTGTTTTTGCGAGGCAACACTCGTCGGTGAGTTTTGGTGTTAGGGAACCGAGTGTTAATTGAATAAAATGTCGGCTGTTTCTGTGGCGGCGCGGATCGATCGTATCGGAAACCGACCAGTCCAGAGATCCAAGACACGTATCAGCAATTAGGTGTGAAAGGATTCACCTGCGTGGTGAAACCTCTGGTTTGAATGACCGGTGACGCGGCGCTCGAACATAACACCGGCGCCGTGAGTCGATCGTGGGATAATAGAAGAATAATAGGTCGTCGAGGAAACACGATATGGTACTAATGACGCGCGACCACGAATATTTCAGATATGTGGGTTTCGTGTGTCCAGATACTGGTAGACGTGGACACGTGTAGTTGACCCGTTGCCAGCTCGTAAAAGTAGTAACGTGGGAATGGTAGTCCCGTTTTACTATTTTATGGAGTCCCGTGGACGCGAAGTAACTGCGCTCATCGAAACGGGGTTGCTCCGTAAGATTTTTTAACTCGAATGAACAAAAAAAAAAAAAAAGAAGAAAAACAGGAAAAGAAAACAGTAACGTTTCGGAACGAGTATCGCGCTACCGTGTCACATAGATTAACATTTTACGTTGAACCTGACTGAAACGTCGTATCGGTATTAGCGTGATAAATTAGAGCCATTTCATTACAGTGTTAGTGGCATTACCAATTTAAATGTCACGGTAACAGTAGCGGTGTTGGGTTTAAACGGTTAATAGCAGGTTATATGTCATTCGATTGGTATAAACGTCGATTCGGCCGCTTGAATAATTGCTATCTGATAAATTGGTATGTATGACGCGCGCCAAACTGAAAACGAACATAAAATTCTTTTTCCCCCGGGACATTTCATTATCCGCATTAATGGCGTCTGTAAAAATTTCAATAGGAATTAACCATACGTAGCAATCCTTAGCAGGCATGGGCAACGACTCTAAAAGCGCAACAACTCTGTTCAATGCGCGTATCAAAACGGTAAATGCAAATTAGATTCGCTTGGCAGAATTAGAAACGAAGCGAGGTATGAAATATAGAAATTGTCATTTATGCGTTTACAGAGTGCAGAAAATTTGTAAATATTCACAGCATCGAAAAATAATAAGAATTTTACTCTGTTTTTGCCAAAAGATATCTGTTTCTTGATACAATAAATTGTACCATTATTTTGATATTTATAGAATAACCTACGGAACCAGGAATTTGCACGAACATCTCCAATCTAATAGTTTCAGGCTCACGCGAGGTAACAGTGCGTTCAAAATGCAAGTACGCTTATAAACAATCAAGCTGGCAGCATTGTGCTAAACGAGACCATCGTACAACTTCTTACGTGACGAGCGCGAAGTGCGTCTGACAATCCTATTACCGAGGATTTTCGATACAATTACCGGGCCCTTTGTCACATGTCGAGATCAATCGACGACTGTCGCAGCGATCGATTCGCCATGAAATCAGCCGCACTCGGTCAGGCTCAAAATCCGCCAACAAAGGATCCGCACTCGAGCGTTCCTCCGCGTCGCGCGTTACGTTTCCCAAACAGCGCCGAGAGGGGGCCTCGCGGGAGACAATAAAAGAGAATCGCGAATAATATGGGCTGGGCTCCCTTATCCGGCGGTTATCGGCGTTGAAAATCACCTGCTCACAACGACATTTCTCTTTCTGTTTCAGGTAAGTGGCAGCTGCTTGAACCTTTCCCCGATTACCGATAACGTCGGGCCCACCCCGAGAGCTTTTCCCCGCTGTATTGCGTTCATCCAGGCAGATGTTCGCGATGCAATAACGGTGGAAAGGGGTCGCGGGCCACGGCGCAGGGGCGTAATTAAACGCGTCGGTGACGGCGAACGATCGTCGAGTGGGAACGCCGACGAAACAAGCGCCAGACGGAACCCACCCCTGCCACAGGTATACCCCGGACACGTCGGATTTTTCTCCGAAAACCGGAGTCGAGAGGTGGACGAGCAACACGTTGCCGTCGACCCGACGACCCCCGGGAGCTGCGCGAAAAGCACTAAATCCCCGAAACCACCCCCGATAGGTAAATAAGCGGATGGGTTGGCCCTGATCGTCGCGATCGATACCCGACTCGTTCAGTTTATTCTACCGAGCAAGCTCTAAAAGAATTTTAAAACTGCTACAACCATTCGGAAATTGCGGCGGTAGAATTAATCCTGCAATGGTATCTCGAAATCTCCCACAGCCCCTATCAAATTTTCTGTCTGCTGACTTTCGCTAGTATATCAGATAATTTTAAACGCGAAGCTACTGCAACTTATTTCGAAAATTTCAACTTTGTAGCCTTAGAGTGCGTACCTAACGGTAAATTAGTAAATTTTTGTGGAATTTATCGAAGATCTACATATGTGTAATATTGACTATTTGAAATCTTGGCTATGTCCATCAACGTTTGCTATTGAGCCCATTTAACTTCCCTTTATATAATTAAATAACATTTATAGAGTCTTCAAATTATTGATCAATGGAAGACGTACACCCCCAAATAGTCCAACTGCAAAGACTTAATTTTCAAAGGTTCGGAGCTATTTCTGTAGTAACACAGTTTCTGTAATTCCGCGTCTTATGGCCAACGAGGGTTGAGTATAGACCCGTAATGAGAGTAAATGTCGCGCGAGCGATTCGCGTGGCGATTTGCATCGGAGCAATTTGCCCGAGCAGAAATAGAATGATTTTTTAATCGGACTGCCCACGACGCCGGGGAAATTTATGCGGCGGTTCCTTATCTACGATTTGCTCGCGGACACAGTGAATTTCTAGCACGTGCTTTCGCTTAGCGGCGAGACAGGACGCGACGAGTGCATACTGCGAGGGTCGAAGTGGATCGAGCAATGTTTATCGAAACCCTGCTAAGGGTCCACGGTATCCTCGGGAGAGAACGGTTCCCGAGCGAATTGCATCCTGACCTCCTCGCAACGCCCCGGGATCTTTCGGCCGTTAGTTTCGCGATTTTATTACACGCTTAAGCTTAGGGTAATGCGCTCATCCCGTGACCTCGGCTTAGACCCCGCTATCTTCGCCGTGCAACGGTCCGCGTGGGCGGAACGGAGCTCTCGACTGAAATAGTTCCTTTTTCCTAACCGCGCTGTTCCAGTTACGAACGAGACTTGCTGTCCTCGTGCGAGACTGTGTCAATCGAAGAAAACCTTTGCCCTTTTTGGAAATAAATCGAGAAATACTTTAGGAGATGCTTCAAGAAGAGGCCGTGGTTCTGCAGAGTTCTATATGAACATGACGTAATCGTGCATTTTTCTAACGTTGTAGAGATGTTAAACAAATTCTAGTGAACGTTCAATTGAACCAGGAATTATAAATGAGCGTATGGTTTGAGATGGAAGTGATTAGAGTGATTGATTTTGAACGTAACAAGTAGACTGCGGATCTTTATGCGAAATAAAAATCGTATGGATTCATTGCAAGACCTAGGAATCAAATTAGAATTTATTTCTCTCTTTAGTGGTTTTATGAAGTTACAAAAACTGTATCGATACTCTTACACTGTCGTAAACTTATTATTTTTTTAAATTAAACCCATCGATTTTTGCCATAAACTCGTGAATTCTGCAATCCAGTGATAAGACTACTTTGTATTTTTCAATGGACTCGATTAAGCGTTCACTGCAGTCAATTATAGTAAATTATACTACATTATGCTCGTTTCTAACGTATTTCCAATAAACGGGAATATCATCCGATTCGTTCGGACGCAACTTCCGCCACAATCCGGCGGAAATTTATTAATATAATCCGAAATGTGGATTCCGGGTGGCCGTGGAACGGGAGCTCGACCCATTCGAGGCCCAATTAAAATTGGACCGTTTGATCCTAACGCGGTCGAACGTCACAAAAGGTTTCCGGACCGTTATCGAATCTTTGATATCGTTTCGGAGCAATTAGTATCATGATCGGCGAGGCTTTTGCCGGATTTAAAAAACGCCGGTGGAAAGGGTAGGAGCCGTCACGAGCTGTATGGCGCGTTCAGCGGGAATTTTCATCGGTGCCGGGTCGCATTTGGCGCGGATATTCGCGTTGGCATATCCTTGAAAGCCACGACCGGTTAGCGCGCCGACAAATCGATGAACCACGCCGGTCTTTTTCTTCCCTGATCCCCCTGCGGGTTCCGGACTTTAAATATGTTTATCCGCATGTTTTATGCCCCTCGCGCAATAATGCGATTCGCATATCGCATCCGCAAGCGCGGGGCATCTCCTCGGCTTGGTCGTTTTGCTGCTTTGTGAATCTGCCATGGACCAAGTTGCGCGCGTTGGCCCGTATCGGCGCGGATCGGTTCCGACCTCTGCCGTGTGCAAGAATTTAAACTCGTCTGAAGCGTCCGCGTGCGTGTAATACAAGCGGGGACGCGGACGGGGCCCTTAAACGGCCTCCCTCGCGATAAATTACGGAAATGCAACCGGTTTCCACTTTGTAGCGTCGAAAGCGTTCCTTTAGCGCGCCTCGCGCCGAATTTTCGCCCTTTTCTGTCGCACCCTCCTTCGCCAACTCGTTTCATCCCTCCGCTTCGTCTCCAAACCACCACTCGAGCTAATTATACGCGAGCTACGCGTTTCTGCAATTTCTCGCAGTGCGAGTACCGTTCAAGCCTGTAATTCTGCTAATTTTCGAGGTGTTTTATAAATTATCTTCACCAGCGTGCTAAAAATCGTAAAACGAACCGCCATCGCGACACACGGCATTATCAGAGTTGAAATTGCGGGTACACGCGAGTCGACGGAAAAAGGACGAGGTCCGTTCGATATCCTGGCAAAGGACACGCGTCTCTCGCATTCTTCGACGTCGTCGTCTGATACCGTTCGCTCCCTCCTGACGCAGCGGGCCTGCTGGAAAGGACATTATCGCGTAAGCTTCTCAATCGACGCCGATTTCCCTCGACGTCGACTAGGAGAGCCATACGAGAGAGAGACTGTGAGAAGCAGAGTGCGGGGGGAGGGAGAGAAAAGGAGACTCTCGCGAGCCGTGATCTTGCGTCGAGTTTGACAAACGACAGGACGAGGAGCGACGCGTCGCGTCTGGCAACGACGGAGTCACGTATAAGCGGAAGCGACGCTCTCACCCCCTTCCCCATATTGCGTCTATCCTCTTGAAAGGGCGACGCCGACGACGACGACGGTCGCCGACGTACGAAAAAGTGAAAATTTCCTCGAGCGGAAAAAATGATATTCAGCAGGCAGCCAGTCTCCCAACCCGACGCGAGCTTTCTTCGCGAACCAACCCCGTTCTCTCACCCCCATTTTCGGATTCACTCTCGCTCTCCGTTTCGCCGTTCCGTCTTCCGTCCGTGTTTCCTGCGTCTCTTCCCGTCCCCACGCACGCAGTCCCATGCGTAAATCAGACATGTTCCATTTACGATTGCCGTCACGGGGATCCGACGCACGAGCCATTTCCCTTCGGATCAATCCTTGTTACGATTTTCCTTATTCTCTCGCGACGACGACGCCGACGACGACGACGGCGACTGCGAAAGCCTTTCAGAAGCAGTTAACGCTGCTTTGTGGAACCCGACGCCGTTTATCGGATCACTTTTTCACGGCGTTGCTCCAGCGGCGAGCTACGCGTCCGAGATTGCGATTGCTAATGACGCGCGGGCTCGCTCGTTGCGAGATCAAAGCGTAATCGAGGTGAAATATTACTGCGAAAAATTCAGGCTATTTCGCAGATGTCCCGTTGGCTTGAAAATTTCAAAATACTAAGCTGGCAAGCTGGTCATAGAAAAATTATAGAAATTATAGAATAGAAAAATTTAGGCGTTTCCTGCTGGTATCCTCTTTGGTCGGTTCGAGAATTCGAAGACGCTTGATCATTGTTTAAAGACTGTGCGAGCTAGCGGTTTGGACGGCTAGTTTCGAATAAATAAGATCCGTTCGAAGCTAAGAGAGCCAAGACGGTCCGTGGATGGTGCGATAAAATATTTTCAAGCGATAAGGTATATTGGTTGTTTGCGAGAAGTGTGAATGTTCTATACGATTATGGCTCCTCGTTCGGAGGTGTTACGGCGTTGCGACAGAAATTCTATCATTAAGTGGTCAATTCGACACAGATGGACCAGTTATCGGCCGGGGATATTGGAAAGAACGTAACTGCTCGACAGGAGATAAGTTGTGCAAATTGTCGCCTACGAACGGCTCCGGAATCCGTAGGCTTAAAAGCCTTCGAGCGGAAGAAACCGTGGCTGCCCCGTGGCCGATTCTCCTCTTCTCCGCTCTTAAGGCTTGTATTCTGCATTATTATTGTTGTTGTAACAGCATACATTAGTATAATCCTGGATTAAGTAAATTTTTTATTCGGCAATGACGAATGAAGTTCTCGTTCGAACGACGCCGGAGCCTGCGTCTTTATCGGGCGCGCGGAAAATTTATCTAAATATTTATTCGATATAAGCGACGTCTCTCTGTAATAGGAGAGACCAATAGGCTCGAAAGAGATCTCTCGTGAAAGAGCGCGAGAGGAGAGGAAGAAAAAAAAGAGAGAGAGAGAGAAGAGGAACGCACTTACCCGAGACACGACGCATTAATTTACGATACTTTCGACCGCTTCCACCGCGCTCGCCTCTCGCTCGTCTCGATGAATATTTGCGGGATGACGCTCTCTCGACGATCGAGTCGGTGATCTGGGATGGGTTTAGCCATCGGAATTAGTCGATTATGCGAATGATATGCGTTTGGTACAATAACGATATTTCACGGAAACGATCCGATGTGTTCATTCGGCTAACACTTAACGGATGTCGCCGAGGGGCGATCCTTTCAGGTCCGAGCAGAAAGTCCTTGATTTGCGAGCGACATATTTCATCTCCTTAACAACCTTCTGTTTCTATAACGCTCCTGCCGCATAAAATTAGCCGATCTCGGAATCCGCATGAGTATCAATCTCGGGGAACAAGATTCCCGATCCCGAAGAGACACATTTCGAAAGATTAACGTCGAGTCGTTAATAAATTTCGACGAGCGTTCGCCTCGCGACAAAAACGTAATCGCACGGACAATTTAATCCTGATTAAATATTAACGACGCCGATAAATCTCCGGGCACTATCGGGACGCTATTTCATTCACCGATCGATGGAAATTAGAAAAGTTCACAGGCGTTTACCCTTTTGAATTGTGTGTATTCAACATACTTAGGAGCCACGTAGTCGGTCGGTTCGCGCTAGAAGCACATCGCTTGCGCTACTCGGCCGCGTTGATGTCTCTCGCGTAAACACTCGTGCCGCTCTTGAGAAGCGAGCGGTCGAAACGGATCTTGATGATTCCGTGGCGAGACCACTCGTCCGAGCCGATATTCTCACGCGTCCCACGCGTATCTCACGTCTTTCACGGTACAGTTCGGTATTAAATCCGGCGTGTCGACAAACGCCGATAAATAACGCGGATCATCGGTGTGTATCGGTATCGTTATCGCCGACAGGAGGCAGAGAAACAAAGCGCGGAAGGATCGAACGATTCCGAGGAGGGGGGGAAGAAACCGGGAAGGTCAGAAATGATCTCTCTCGCGCGGTCGCTCGTACGAACACGCATCTTTCTTGCCGAGCACGCACGCACGTCCCTCGTAAGCTTTATAGTAATAGCTATCTATCCATACGTAAGTTATTTCCAGGCCGTGATTTAAAGTTGCCAATGCATAAAGCCCGGCTCCCCCGGCCCCGTTCCCCGTTCCCCGTTCCTCGTTCTCCGTTCCCCGTTCCCCGTTCCCCGTCCCTCTGTTCTCGGAGGAGCGGCCGGGGCTTCTGGTAGCCGGCCTACACGCAAAAATACGACGACATTCGACGCGGAGAGGTCGGGGCTCCGAGCGAGAAGGATAACGCGAGGGCGGACGCCGCGGCGGAGCCTGTAACTTCACGCATTGCGTGCCTCCACGCTCCTACGGTGCCAGCGCACCAGGCCCAGGGAATCGTAGCAGCGGCCTCTCTCGAGTTTTCATCTTGCTTTATGCGAGCGATCCTCGGCACACCCGCCCATTCCCCCGGGAACAGAGATTTGCTAATAAACCGACCGCTCGAGGAGATCGGTCGGTCCGCGCGGACGCTGCGAGATCGAGAAACCCGATACTATTCCGGACCTGGGAAAATTAATTACGGATTTTTCGGGGTGTGATTAAAGGCGAGCCACTCGGTCGCGTCTCCGGTAACTTTAGGGGGTGCCTGCGAAGGCTATTCGAATAAATATCTTACTCCTCTTTTTGAATCTATCAAACCGGAGTCAAGACTTTATTGTATCGTGAATGAATCGTAAAAACTTAGCGGCTTCTCTCTGTTCATTAGCGACGACGCGGAGAAATAATTGTACCAAAATAGAACCGTGAATCCCGCAAACGCGGCTAAATTCGAGGAAACGGATATACATTTTTCAGACGCAATTGCTTTTTATGGCGGCAAGTAACTCGCCGGCACGCTATCCTATTCATGTTTAGGTTACCATTTCATCCTGGCAATTTTCCGTCCCTCAGCGAACTCGATTGTACCGGAGCAAAATGGCGGAACTCCGCGGCGCGCACAATCTCGCCGTTTCTGCCGCCGCGGCTCTATCCGCACCGAAACCGAGCATAGCTCGCCGGCGATACTTTGGTATGCGTTCCTTGTCAAGGACAAATGTCTGCGGGCACGCCCTACGTTCCCGACTTCCAATTCGAAATACCACGGTGCCGCGGAGAAAACGTAGCCGGGCATCTTTGTTCTGGGAACGTGGTATTAGGTCGGCGTCGAAGACGTCTTCCTCTACCCTCGGAGCGATCTCGTTTCCGCCCTCCCGAGCATGAACGGTGAAACGCGGCGAGAGAGAAGAGGATCTAGGCCCTTGGGCGCCGGATCCTGGGCTACGGTCAGTCCTTTTAACCCCTCCGCCGCGCCCCCGGGTCAGATCTTCCCGATGGTGAGTCACTGGACCGTAGTGACTCATTCACGATCCTTTGAATTCTTTTAATTATCCCCGGCTGCCTATCTATTCCCCATCTGATCCGAATAACCGAACATCTCGACCGCACCGGCGCGGCGCGGCGCGGCGCGGCGCGGCGCGATGCGACTTCGATAATAACCTTTTCCACGCTCACAGTTTTCATCCGCTTTTCTTTTTTCCGTTCCTGGAAAACCTTTCTTCTCTCCCCCGGTGTGGATGACTAGCTACTCTTATTTGTTTTCCACGATTCCTGGAACGCGGAGTCGACTAGCTTGCGCTTGCTATTTATAGTTATTCCAGCGGTGTTCGAATGCTCTTGCTTGTTTCTTTCTGTCTTTAATACCAGAGAAGTTTAAATTGTACGTGAAGACTTGCTGATGGTTCTTGAAGAATGTTGAAGCGTTGCATTCTGCTATAGGTTTTGGATGACTTTCTTGAAGATTCTCGAAGAGGTCCTGCCGCAGGGGGATCGTCTGTTCTTAAAGACTCCGCTATGCGGAGTCATTTTCTGCTGCAGGTTTTCGAAAAATTTCTCGAGCAAGAGATGCGCGACAAAGTTTAAGGAAAATTGGTAATGTATAATCGAGCTGGTTAGACATTAAAGAGGTCTTGCTAAGGAGGATCATTCTATCGGTTCGCGAGGCTACACATCCATAGCCTGAAGATATCTCGAGTCCAAGTCATTTCCTGCCGCAAGTTCCCTGGAAGCTTTCCGTTTGCATCGGTACGATTCGAAACTCATAATCAAGTTGATTGATATCGGGTACATTGTTCAGTCCCCCCTCGCCCACCCCCCGGGGGAGAATCCTCCACCGTTCCAGGATGCATTGCTCTGTAAAAAGGCAACGAAAATCAAGAATTCCCGTGAGTGACCGAACCTGTTCTAGCGCAACAGTTCGCCGTACTTGCGCAACAGCTGTACTTGTAACCGCTGCGTTGCACAGGCTGTTAAACTTGAATTATCGACTTTGCGGGCTCGTCACGGGCATCATCCTTTCAGGATCGACTCGGGGAACGGTGTTGAAAAATTGGAAAGCCGGTTGCCCGTCGGCGATCCTCGTGAAATCGCGTCTACACATGTTGCTTAATTGCCGGGTTCGCGCGTTCGATCTCAATTACCGGCCGCACTGGCATTAATTAAAACATTACAGCGGGGGAACGGTTTGATAAATCCACTTAACGAATCCCGACAATGGAGAACACGGGGCCCGGAGCGGCGACCAAGTAATCCATTACTATCCTGCTGAGTTAAGTGCACGCGGCCGAGATAACCGCTCGGTCTCGCGCACTCGTGACACGCATGAAATATCTCGCGGCGGAGGCCGAACGTGTGTGTGTGTGCGTGTGTGTGACGGGTATCACGGGTATCACGGGTGTTCGAGGGTGGAGGAGGAAGGAGGTTGCGTAACAGTTTGTCCAAGGTGATCCAATTTGTTGACTCGCGGCACCAACAAATCGGCGTGGCCTACGGTTCCATTGTGAGGCTGGGCCGGGTCCAGGTCGAGCTAACCTAAGCCCGACCAGGCCAGGCCAGTTCTCGATTCTCTCTCCTCGAACCTGCACGCTTCTTGCCACGGTACCGAGACCATGGCACAACGGCAAATGCCGTTGAATGCCTACCTACCTATCTGAATAACAGCCAACACATAACATAACACCTCGGGAACAGCCGGCCATTGAAGAGCGGCACCATATTGTCCTACGTTACAATGGGTCACTCAGAGGTACTGAATGACCCATGCCCAACCCATACAACTCGCCATGGGACAGAGCCTCTTTTTCCCTGTCCTGCTCGTGTTCCACGTGTTCCTCTTTCCTCCGTCGGCCTTCCACTCCTTTTTTTCCACCGTTCGGAATTCGTCAGGGCACGAGAATGCCGGTGAAAGGAAAACGATGCACGGAACTTCTTCGCCGCTCCTCGCTCCAGAATGCCAGACGGAGAGAGAAAACGTTCCGTGGATTTTCAACCGGGCTCGCGACGTTTTTCGAGGAACGAACGAGGGCTGCTTGCTTGCTCGCTCGTCTCTCTCTCTCTCTCTCTCTCTCTCTCTCTCTCTCTCTCTCGTCCAGTTTTCTTTTCTTTCGCCAGTTCGTTTCGAACTGATATAATCAACCCTCGTCGTCGTCGTTGCTCCCGGTTGGCAGCTCCTTTTTTCTTTGCGCACGGTCCGCATGAATGAATGAAATTTATAATGAAATTATGATAATGGGCGGTCTAATATCCGGAAGAAAGGACTGAAAATTCGATGGAACTTTTATTTCACCATTCCTGGGGTACCGATGTTCTAAATGCATCTTTGCCGGCGGAATTTTCAGTCGATTCTCATTTTCCCTCGATTCCAAATTCACACGATGACAAAGAATCGGTAAATTCAGTTCGGACATAATTAAAATAAGCTGAAAAGGACAAGAAACTGTATTAAATTGATATGGAGAACGAGAGATGGTTGTATATATGAGAAACATGAGGGAGACTTACTTTTGTTTAACATTACACGCAACGTTAAATCGTTAATTGGTCAGTTGGTAAACGATTTTGTTTTGGAAAATGATAGGGTCATTTCGTGTATCGTTCGTTCAAATAAATTGATGAACTATCAAATACACTCATCCGATCAGCAAAGGGTTAAGAACGAAACATGCAACTCTGTAGTACCCAGCAGAAAATACTGCAGATCTGTCAGAACGCAAGCATCGATCTATCCTAATTAATCCCCGTAGGAGCGCGTACTCGTTACCGCCGAAATCGGTAATTTCCAATCGACTCTTACAATCACTACCACGAAACTTAATATTTCTGCTACACTCTATTTACCCGAGAATGGTCTGACAGATATCAGCAGTTTTCCTATCGCGAAAGAAAAAACGATCATAAAAATATTGTCCGATATGATGAGCGAAGAAGTAAGGTTGAAAAACTGTAGAAGGCGAATTCGAGTGCACCCCCATGGTGGAATAATAGACATCGCCGTTCCGTTGAGTCATCGAGCGTAGCTCCAAGACGCTTTTGTGCGTCGAGGAGAAAGAGAAGGACGAAGGTCGTGGTCCCTTTTGTAGTGTGTCGCGCCACCAAAAATCGTCTCCTCCTACGAGCCGGTTATTAAAAAAGGAGCGGGACGGCAAATAACGAGAGCATATCTCACGCTCGGTGAACCATTTACGTTGGGGCGAGGCCGCGGGGTTTGTCGGTGATGCGACGACACGCGAACGGCCTCGAGAAACAGCGAAAAGGACGTGGGAATGCCCCGGAGAACCCGTTCGTTTCTGCCCGAAACCGCTCGACGTCGAACAGGCCAGAAGATTGTTTACTTTGGCGTGTTCGAAACGGTGCCTCTCGGTTGTTCCTGCGGCGACGGTGGCGAGCCGCACGGTTCCTTAAACAATCCGGACGGATCCTAGGATGAATCTACAAGTCGGAGAGAGTCTACGGGACCACACAGAGTCTCGACCTCATGCGGCGCCTCATTTCGGGTCCAGGCAGGGACCCGCTCTCTTGGTTTTCAGCATCGTCGGTCCGCGGCGAACGCGGAACGGACTCGCTCGAATTCCGAACAATCGTAAAAATAAAATTAGATCGATCCTTCGACCGGGCTCCGGGATCGATGTGGTCCGTTTGCACCTGGGTCCCGCCTCGCGGACTACAAATGAAATCGTCCCGATGGGGCGTCCGATCGTAAAACCGATCGTCGGTCACGGTGAAGTTTGTCGAATTCCCGGCGGGGGGAATAAAAACGGGATCTAATTAGACGAGGTTACTTTTATTGGTATCGCTCCGAGGAGTTATTTACGAGGGACCCAGCGCGGAGCGGAGCGGTGCGGCGCGGCGCGGCGCGCGAGACGCGCACCATTTCATCGTAGATACCGGCACCGATTTGTTCCTCCTCGTAAACGGTTTTAGTGAGCGCCGGGATTAGCGTCGGCTGCGAGGTGTGCTTTAATTCGACGCGCTCGCAGATTTTTACGCGGTGTTCCGGGCACAACTACGACCGAACGATCCTCTGTGCAAAGATGTCGTGGGACCGTGCCGCGTCGTGGGTGTTTGTGAGGCGATTCGGACGGACGGGTTCGCCGGAGGCGAGATAACTACACGAATTTGCTTTTCGAAGGAGGAATCTCGAGCTGTAAAAACCGAACGACCGGTGTCCTCGCGTTTCCCGATTCGAGACGGCCGAGTTTTTAATCGACACGGCCAGATACGTTCTCTGCAATCTTGTCTCGTTCGTGGACGTCTTTAGCCGAAGTCAAGTTTCACCCAGACTGTTCAAATCTTCGTCATACTGCTTACATTTCAGTTCACTTTAGCAGGGAAATACGATCGCGAATATAGTGACGTCCATACATTTAGTCACTTACTTTCCAAGTAGTTGTTGATCGTGAAAATTGCTCTCTGGTCATCTTCACAGTTTAATTCGTAAAGAAAATTATTATCCTCTTGTAGTCGTTCAATCTTCTCGTTGGTCTCCCTTTTTAGTCGCATTGGTACTTCTCCTAAACCGTACACTGGTAAACGTAAATTCAAACAACCCTTGGTAATCACTAGACTACGGATCTTCATGCAAAATAAAAATTGTTCGCATTAATTATAGGACACGGGAGCCAAATATGAGTTTAGTTCGCTGTTTTGTGGTTTTAATAAGTTGTAAAAAAAATGAGTTGATATTGTCCGATGCTTTTAATTTTTCTGCCGTTTCAAATTACACCGCTCCATTTTTGTGATAAATGCACAAAATCCGCAGTCCAGTAATAAACGTAGAGTGATCGATTCAGTGGTCAGTAAGCGTTGTTATTATTAATATGTAATCTTCTAAATACTTTATCATATGTGGACATCAGGCTACACATTGAAAGCGAAGAATAAACTCCTCGCTATGCGTACTCTATATAAGTCGCTGTACGTACACCGAAGAAATGGCTAATCAAAGCTCCAAACGTACCTGGGGAGCATCGCTGCTTTATAATCAAGAGGAATAATCAAAGCAGTCTGAACCAGCATTATCCCGTCTCAGTTTTCGCCAATCAAGTCCGTCAAGGAGTCGCGAATCGTAAGCGTGTGCCGTGGCAATTTAATTAGCGTCTCGCCGGAGCATCCTCCGTCAAAGATCTGGATTCGACGTCGTCGGCCAGGGGTGACTGTGAGGAGACCTGGGCACAATGCGGCTAATCCCTAACTAGACCGAAGAGATCTATCCAAAGACCTCCGGTTCCAGCCAGGTAGATCACCGGTCCGCCGGCGGACCATTCCTCAAAGGCTATCTGACCGGTCGTGCACGATATTGTTGAGGCAAAGGCCTAGGCAACGCTTCGCGTCGTGGTGCATCGCGTGCATTGCGGATCCCCCTCCTTCTCCTCCTCTCTCTCTCTCTCTCTCCCTCTCTCTCTCCGGCCTGTCTATTAATTGCTCGATACAACGTGGGCGGCTTCCGCGCTGTACTAATTGCTCCGTTGAGATAGCACGGAAATAATTCGTGCATCGTCGCCGGAGACTGTGGGATCCGCTCGGCTCTGGACGTCGCAAGCTGACCGAGAGGCGCAACGCCGAGGAAGACCACGAGAGAGAATCGCTGTGGACGCCGACACACGAAATATCACGGGGGTTGACCTTTGCCCACTAATCGTGCGGGACACTGACAAAGTCCCGTCAGGATTGCGTTCCCGCCTCGGCGTCTATCCGCTTCCCGGATCCGAGAGACCTGGAAGAGAGATAGAGGGGAAGAGAGAGAGAGAGAGAGAGAGGGGGGGGGAGAGCGAGAAAGGAGAGCTTTCTCTGCCTCGACGCCGGCGCGCGTCGTGACGCCCGTGACTGATCGCGCTCGTAAAATTCCGTTCGCCTCCCTTCCGGCTGATCGGAAGGGATATCCGGCCTGTCGCCGGCCTCGCTTTCCTAGAATAGACGACGATTGCTTTGTCGACGCGACGACACTCCGCATTGTCGAAGTCAAGTGACTTGTAATGCCCTGTTCCACTACGTACACAATGCTATACCTTTTTCGGACACTCGAGGCTTCCCTCTGTATCCCCGGTTGCATCTGCGAGATCCTCACCGCTTCCTGGAACGGGCTCCATAACAACCACACTGCCCTTTTTCTGCTGCGCGCAACTGTTGGCAAGAATCATTCTTCTTGAGAGCCCTTTTCTCATCATTTTCTAGGTCCTGGCTGTCGTAGTCCTTGCTCAGGCGAGGGAAGTTTGATACACGCATGCTTGTGCCGTACAGACGTCGTAAGTTGCTCCAACAAACTGAATCGCATAGGGGCAAAGGGACTAGGCTGCCAGCTCTAATCAATCCCCTCCAGGAAGCCTCGTCTACCGAATTGTTTACAATAATCTTACCACTTCTGAACATTAGGTTTGTCTAGGGAATAGTTTCTGCTGCAGTTTGTTTTCTGAGAAAAGAATTCTAATTAGGACTGTTCCCTAAAATTGTTTCATTATGCACTATTCTTTCAAGCAACGCGCCATTAACATACTTTATCGTGGATTGGCTTTCGCGAGGCCTGAGAAATAAACTGACGGTCGTAATACCTGTCCATTTATAATATACAGATAGCTGGGATAGCGTGGACATTTATTATGACTATCAAGCAACCTCGTGTATTTTCGTTCAGGGAACATGACATAATAAAATGAAATTAATGTATCTGAGAGACACTAAATCAATTTTTTCCGCGTACCGGATGAGGAAAGCGAGGTGTATTGAAGAAATATAATTCATGAAGCTAGTTATTCTTAGGATGGTGAATGTAGGACATTAAATAACACGTTTAAGCACCTGTAATCTCTGACAGCTGGCTAGGACGCTAGATTCTTCGCTTTTATTACTTTGTCCTAAAATTATATCCATGAATGATATTTCTTTAATCACTTGACTGGTACAGATTGGATTAGATACATTAATTTCATTGTATGCTTGTTTTTTGGATGAAAGAACGCGAGGTATTTTAATAGTCATAACACATATCCACTCTATTCTAGCCATTTATACTGAAATTTTGTAAACGACGGGCTTCAATGAGCTATTTCAATGAAACGTTCACTATTCTGACTTCTGTAAGTTGTTTAAAAGGAAAATTCACAATAAAACGCTTCTATGAATATATCTGTAATTACAATCCTTCTGTCAGAAAGCAAACTAGACTGCAGTAAGTAGAATGTATAACCAAACGAGATGTCTACTCGGATTTCTACTCTGTTTAGCGTAAACACTTCACAGCATTGAGGAATAGTAAAAAATGGATGAAACAGCTACGGTTATAACAATTCCCTGTATTTTATAGGAACCGCCATTGAAGCAGTCCAGTCAGCGCGACATTCTTCGGACACCGTTTTAAACGGCATTGCAAAAAATCACGCCGACAGCCTTTTGTTCGTCGCAGCCTCTCACACCCCCTGTCCCCGTCGGTTCGGTGGCCGGTAAAAGGTGCCGTAATTAATTTTACGTCTTTCCTCGGTCAACGAAAATGTCCGCGTAAAGGCACGCGTGAAAGAGCACGTTGATAATTTTAATCACCGTCAATCTTTCTGCACAAAAGGGGACGAAGGCTACACGGGTCCACGTGCAAAAAAAAAACGCGGTGGCTCGCGCGAGCCTGAAAGCGCAATTTCATACGTTATATTGTCGCGCACGCAAACGGTTTTCTCGAAAAACGGCGTGCGACGAACACAGGAGGAGGAGGATGGAGACTGGAACGGTCCCGTCGAGGATTGACGCGCGCATAATGTCCCGGGGAAATTCGTCTGTCGCGTCAGGACTGTGTGCCTACAGTCGTCGCACGTGCGTGATCCTAATTGACCCGTATGCAGTCGCGTTCCATATCCGCGGCAGTCGTATTTACATATAAAACGCGGTTTCGCAGATTGCGCGGTCGCGTGACTCGGGGCAAAACTCGGTCGGAAACTCGGTCAGATCTCTCTCGTTTTCTGCGTCGCGAGACTGTCGCATCGCGTCGCGCGAATCTGAATTTCGTGCGAAAGATCTGGCCGAAGTTCGCTCGCGTAGTGTCATCTGATTAAGAGTTTCGAAGGGTGGGGAGCGTGCAGCGCCATCGAATGTAGGACGTACGATTAAATCGAGGAAACGAGATACGTACGTCAAAGGACCTGTTTGGCCAAAGCGAGTAATCGCGGTAATAACCGGCGACGTTTCCGTTTCGTCCTGCAACTGAGAAAATTACTGTAGTCGCGCTCGTTCCGAGTATAAAGATCTCGGGGCTTGATAGATAAGTCACCTCGCAATTAAACGAGATTACCCTGTCTCCGAACGTTCTCACAGTTTTCCCGAGCATCAACGCAAGCAAGAGTGTAACAGCCCGTTGTCTGGGATCAATCATTTAGAATCAGCAAACTTTTCACTCTCGTTTCCAGGCATCGGACGTGATCGAGGTCGGATCCCTCGTCCAGGGGCGTACCGTTCTATTTGCACGCTCAGGAATTAAGTGAAATGAGATAAGATAAATGTTCCTGTTCGGCGAACGTCGGTCTCCTACGTAAATTAATATCTTACGGTTCGTGTTTCACGGGCCTCCTCCGAGCGGGTACGCTTGTCTGGACAATTGGAAACAATCTACGATGAGCGATAAGGACTCGTACCTGTACGACCGTAATAGCCTTAGAATAAGGATGATCCAATTATTTCGATCGACGTTACGTATCTGGGGAGAGAGGGAGAGAGAGAGAGAAAGGAAGAATTATCGATTCTTCCCGACTGGTTCCCCCCAGCGCAACCTGTCGTCCTTTATCCCCCGATAGGACAAGCAACGTTACCGAGGCGTTAATCTGCCGCTCATTAGGCTCGCCGTTCTTTCTCTTCCCTTGTTGCTTCTTCTTCTTTTTTTTTCTTCCTGTTCCTCTTCTTTTTCGTTCTCTTTACCACTCTTTTTTCTCCCGCTCCCCTCTCTCTCTCTCTCTCTCTCTCTCTCTCTCTCTCTCTCTCTCTCTCTCTCTCTCTGTCTCTCTTCCTCTGTTTCGCTGGACCGCGTCTCTCCTCCCTTGACATTCTTCTAACGTTCGCGAAATCTCTTCTGCTCGGCAACCCTTTCCGGCGAATCTCGGCGGGGCCGCGCGTTCCACGTTTCCTCGGTTCTTTACGATCTCGATTAAATTTTATCGAGACGCGGAGAACTTGACTTTGGCTCGTTCCTTTACCCCGATACAGCCGGGGCGCAAACTGTCGTCTTTACGAGCAATAAACAGCTCGAAAAGAATTTCCGCGATAAGTCCCGGGGCTTCGTAGGTTCGCGGACCCTTAACGGCGATAGAATAAGAACGACCCAATTATTTCGAGGGACCGGCGACAGGACCACTGTCTCCACCTCCTCTCTCTCTCTCTCTCTCTCTCTCTCTCTCTCTCTCTCTCTTTCTCCTGGACTCGGTGCCCCGACCATAAACCGACGTATCATTCTTTACGCCGCGTCGCGACGGAAGAGACGCGTGGACGTTAATGCTGTAATCCCCGGCTCGTTAAACCTCTTTCATTCGAAGAGACTCGTTGCTCAGTCGAACACGATCGCTCGTTTGTTGACTAATTTCCATGTTTTTCTGCGTGACCATATTTTCGAAAACCGAGGAGATTTGTGCCCTCGTAAGCGCCCTACGAGAACACGCTGTTCGCGCACTTCGGAAGATGCTGCGCCGGCGATACCTAAATTACTCGAATGAGACAGCTGCGCAAAACTTGCTGAATACATTGTACACCTCTTTCCATTAAACTACATGCGTCTTTGCGGAGCCTTTCCCATTTCGTCTGCTTTGCAAAATGTCAACATTTCATTCTTGCCTTTAAAAGTACACGCAGTGAATCGAAGATGTGCTGACACGCTCAGTCTTTCTGTTATAATGGAAGTTATGTTCGTATAATCTAGGTTTTCACGTACTTCGCCAGGTACAAAAATGATGTACGAAAAAGTGATGTACAAAACGCTATCACATGCTAGCACGTTTCTATATACAAAATGAAATTTCTATGCATCGATTTCTATGCATCAAGTAAAATGAAATTTCACATGTTCAGTTTTGTCATAAATGCATAAAATCTGCAATCCAGCGATGAAGTCCAGCCTCTATCTATTCTTTCTATTTATATTGTCACAAAGGAGCTGACCGCGTAGATAATTCGTTTATCCAATTTTATCGTTTAAAATACACGAGACACATATATTACGATCAAGAGTAAACAAGAAAAATGCAAGATACAATAAAGGAGTTACTCAAATTCGCAACTTCGTTAAGCCGTCGTCTACGAAAGCGAATTCCCAGAAAGTTTCGCAGTCTAATTATGCGTACAGCGTCTAACAGTCAGTCAACATGCATCGAGCAGAAGCTATTGTCGTCAATCACGCCAGTGCCAAGCCAAGAAACAGTCCAATCAGTCGAGCACCGCGAATTAACCAGTCACGGTGGTTTCACGTTTGCGATTGTCGCTCAGCCTCGCGGATCCCAAGGTCGCAGCATGACCGGCGATCGATCAAGCCCCGTAGATATCGCGGACAATCCAATTATTTCGAATCCGGCGATAGACGGATCATTGATTTTTACAGGTCCGGTGCACGGGAGTACGACAACCGGTCGTCCTTTATCTCTGGATACGGCGGGACGCGTATCGGCGTTACTCAGCCACTAATCTGCCGCTCATTAAGCTTCTTTGATTTAGATACGTTCGTGGCCGGCCTTCTCGTGCTCGGGCTGGAGCAACGATATGGAGCAATTCCTTGCCTCCTCTCTCGGGGCCCAACCTCTCTCCGCTTCTCCGTTCGGCCAGGATGGAAAGAAGACGGTGAATTATGGGCCGAGCGAGCCGGCGTATCGCCGGGTATTGATTACCAGCGCGTAGATTTAATTGGCTTTTTATCGAAATTAATCCGTTCCGCGATACACCGGCCACCGTCGTTTAGATACATACAACCGGGCGCACACGAGCCGCGTCCTTTAATTGTGCTCGCGTAAAATAACCTGCCCGTTGTACGCTGCAGCCGCTCGTTTACGAACCGATGCCTGAAACGAGCTCGCTCCATCGGTATTTATGGCCGCCGTTCCAGATTCAGATGTCGTTTGCGGTTAAGAATCGCCGAACAATTTATATTTCGGAATATCCTCGATATCGTCGAGCGTTACGTACGCTCGCTCGTCTAATAGTTTCGCCATCCTCTAAGTCGCCAGGGAAAACTATGGTCAATTCCAGGAAAAATCGCCAGGATCGTAATTAAGGAGTAGTTCGTTTTATTTCCAATGAAACTGTTCTCAGCTCTACACGTTCAATCGGCGAATGGTTTAAAGAATTTATCCAGTTGTTTTCAATACCGAATTTAAACGGATAGGTACAGCATGTAGAGCATCTTGCTTAAGCTACCGATAGTGGGGTTTGGATCCAAGGTATATTTGGACTCGGAGTATCAAAAAGCGATAGAATTAAACGAAGGTTTACTCGAATCAATTAAAAAATTATACTTAAAATAGTATTTGTGTGAATTAAGTATAAAGTAATCTAGAAATAATGTTTGAAAGAAACTGCACCAGTAAGTACCATAACGTTCGGCTTCTATAACTCGACGAAACCTCCAGTGCCGGAAGAATAAACTCGTTGTCAATTAGCGCATTAATATTATGAGCTCGCATAACGATCCGTCCTAGCAGTGGCAGGGAGTTTAATTGAATCGAAGACGCGGTAGAGAGCGTAGGGGCGAACTTGCCATAGAACCGTTTCCAACTAATGTTGCTAATTAAATTCGGGCGAACGTGCCCGGCTTTGACGTCGGCGGTGGCTGCTCGAATGCCAAAGAACGTAGCGTGGTAGTGCCCGAAAAGGAGGATCGGGTCTGTCGAAAACATCTAGCTAAATAAAGCAGAGCTCGTGCGCGTTCCGTGGTTGTCGCGGGGACGCTCGCGTCGGGGATCGCGTAATTACATAAATTAGTCAGCGCTGGGTGGGAGTGGACTCTCGCAGCTGCTGGCGGGCCGCGGAGAAAAGGAAGAAACCGTGGCCGGAGAAAACGAGAGGCGGAGGAGGCGAGAGATTTAAAGAGCAACAGCGAAACGAGGGATAAAGATGAATCGACGCGTGGATCGGGGCACCGGAGATCGAGGGATTAATTGACGTGGAAAAGATAAAGGTAAATGGGATCGACGAGCGGACAGGAAATAGTAACGGAGATAGTGACGAATGGTGGTGTGGAAGTGGGACGAGGAAGAGTGTCTAGGGGGAAAGGAGATGGGAACAGGAAGACTGAAAGTGAGAAGGGAAGATGGAGTAAACGCGTGTCTAATTTCCCTACGAATGGCTGATCGGTGGACCGCGGGCGGACCCGGTGATTTATACAGCCAGTACTTACGGCGCACGGTCCTAATGTTAATGCTTACAAGTTGTTAAACGTCCCTAATGCTGGACGCTCGTGAGCGCCGGTGGAACGTGGCACGTTAACTAGTATCACTGAATGGATGGGCGGCCGCGCGGACGATTATTAAACACTTTTAGAGAGACTGTTTCATACCATCCTGCAGATTTATGACGGAAAATTTGAATTTAGAATGGCGCACAGGAAATATGATCCTGGCTCGCAATAACGCGGCTCTCCCGGAAAAATGCTCACCGGATGTGGGCGAAATTGAAATTAATCGTCGATTCGATTGCAAATTGCTCTACTTTCTAGGATCACTGATTACAATTTATACTGCTTGGTTAAATCATCGTCGTGGGTTAAGAACAATTATATGGATCTATGGCCAAGGTAAGCTTCAATTGCAAAAGACAGGAATTAGTTGATAGTTTAATCATTTTAGTAAAGTGAAAATATCCAATATGACGATATGTATTCTGAAGTGCTTCCAATGCTTTCACCGTTTTCTACTTCACCTATCAATTTCTGTTAGAAACGCATGAAATTGCAAGAAATTTAGTTTTTCTCTTGGGAACAATGTAACAATTTTCGCAATATTGTTTTCGTCTTTATCACAAAGGTATAAAGTCTACGGCCTGGTCAACAGCAATGTGTAATCAATTCCCATTTCGCCAACTCTGATGTCTGACGACGACTGACTGACTCTACTTGCCGAGAGAATTAATTTGTATTGCGGAAACGATTGTCCGTTAATGGAATTATTTTGAATTCTATGAATCTACACGTTTTCAAGTTGTGCATGTAATCAACCAATTCTCCGATCGAGCCATGGATCAGTTTCCTCGACAAAAAAAAGAAATGGTCAAACGGGCGTTGCTTTTAGCCGAAATTTATCGACCCGACGAATCATCTGTACGCAAATCATTGACCCGGCTGGAATTCGTAGACTGAAATTCATCTTCGGCTATCCGTTACCCGGCAACGCTAATTTACCAAGGTTTCTGGGAGAAAAAAGTGAAAGCTCTTAGAAATAAATGACTCATTAAAACGAGTTCCTTTCCAGAGTTTATGACCTGAGAAACTGTTCCGCCGCTGCTTCAGCTAAATCAAAGCTGCAATTAAATGTAATGTTCTGGTAATTAAATGCTTACGATGCGTGGTTGATTGTTGCAACATTTTATGTAAATTAATAACCTGAGAAATGTATCTTTCGATGGACTGGATGTGTGTACGATGAAAGTGATGGCGATCAAGATTAGGGCTTGACAGCAGGGTGTGGATCTTTAGTGATCGTTATTCAGTGCGGATATTTACAGCATTTGCCATTTTATTTCTTGGAAAAAATAATACTTCTTTAGTATTGGAAATTTGTTATAAATATTGTCATTCTAGCTTTCGGAATTTTATCTTTGAACGATTAGAAGTTCTGGGGCAATTTAGAAATAAATTCCTTTCTTTCTAAAATTAACATTGTATAAAAGAAAATATCATGCACAAGAGAAACATAATATATGCTTTTTGTTGAGTGAAAAAAAGAATGAAAATTAATATTCTCTATATCAAGCAGTTGTCTGCATAGAAAAATGTGTTGTCTACAGAAAAACGTAAGAAATAAGGTACAGAAATAAATGTTATTGAAGACACGTTGCTACTAGTATGAGAACATGAGGATTGAGGAATAAAAAGAAAAATTCTTGTTGACTCTTCGAAAAAATGCACTGTCTAGAAAAGAGTATTAACTGAGTTTGAATGGTCGACGTCCATAATATGCAAGTATCACTGTCCAGCGGCACGCATTAAACACAATGCCCGGTGGGCCGCGTTCACAGTAACCGAGCCGTCTAATACAAATCAATGAGCGTGATTTAAGCGGAATGATCTAGTCGCGTAGCCAATAGCGTGTAATTCACGGACGGGCATATCGCGTCGCATAATCGGGCCGCGCATGCATATTTGCCGATCAGCTCGCGTGTTCCAAGCAGATTTTTGGATCGCGTCGATAGCGCGTTGTGCGTGCTGGTTAATTGAATTTTCGCTTGGATCGATCGGCAACGGGGAGGGAAGAGAGAAGGAGACGGAGAGCGGTGAGAGAGAGAGAGAGAGAGAGAGAGAGAGAGAGAGAAGATACACGGTGTAATAGAAGAGGAGAGAAGGGCGGCGGCGGCACGGTCGAGTTTATCAGCAAGTACGGGATAGCCGAGAGGGTATAAAGTTACAGCCACGGAGACCACATTCGACGCTCATTAGCCTAATCGCCTTCATTACATGAAATTAATATGCAAATACGCGGATGCGCCGCGTTATTTATAACGCACCGTGGAATAGGTATAACGGACCGATGCCACAGACGTACCAATGCACGACATGTCACCCAATTAATTATCCACCACGTAATTCCTAGCCCGTGGCTGCTCGCGGTGCTGCTCGTTCCCGGCGCGGAGTTAACGGAGCCTTAACGAGGACTCTTCTCAGGTGCATCGTCGACGAGGCAGAATCGTAGAGCCGGAACGAAAAGGGGAGCGGCGCGGCGCGGCGCAACGCGACGCGGCGGCGTTCGTCAAGATTTTTGTTCCCGTCGAGAGAATATTACGCGGGGAAAAACCAGGGGATACTGTAAAAACGTGTGATGTTACGCTCAGCATGAGCTGTAACAAGCGCGCGTATTTTACGAAATTAACCCCACCGAGGCCCACTGCCCTCACCCTCCCGGTTACATTTTTTTCTCCTTTTTTCGCGTCTCGTCGGGGGCTAGCACGATCTCGCTCCTTTTTCCTTCCTTTCGGCTAATTTTCGGCGGTTTTCGAACGTGACACGAGCGAACGCTGCTTTTCCACAACGTAGGGAAACTCTTCTAGCAAAATACCATGGCTTTTAGTACAACCCGCCTCTGATCGATCCGACCCGTTATCTCGTAAAATTCTAGATCCAAAATATTCTTTTCTACAGAAAACGATTTCGTATCTTATCTCCTGATAATTTCACCCAATTGCCGTCCTCGGATAAGCTATATCTTAAATAATATTGATAGAGCCACACGGGCACGTTAGTAACAATTTTTGTATACTTTTGTAACGTATCGAATCTAAAGGGGTCGTACAAAAATATTACACATTTACCACGATATTGGCAAGATAAAAGTGTAAGTAAGTCAAAACTATCCGTGGCAGGGTTACAGACGATAATTCATCCCTTTGTGAAACGAGATACGAACGAAAAAATTTGTTTGACGTCATTTCAGAGTAATAGCTTTTGATTGCCCCGTCGACGCAAACAATTGGACACTAAATTTTTTCCTAATTGCACCAATATATCCGAGATAATTAAATCAATTTGACGAAACGTACGACACGCGGGATGCACCAGTACCAGTACCAGTATTTAAATATACAGCAATACAGTTGGCGAATTTCTGGAAAAAGAGATATAGATGTTAAAAAGTCATTTCGCCGGCGGAAAATTGTATTTTTCTGTAGAGTGAATAAGGGTAATGAGACAAAGCTTGATCTTCGGTGCGCGGGGCAACCCTTTAGCCGGGCGCGTGGAGCGTTTTTAATATTCTTCGGCGCACTTTCGCCAATTAAAACGAAACGCTCGGTATAAACGCGTTTTATACGGTGTCGCTCGTCGCTTTGACGCGAAAGGTTTCGAAAGCACCTGTCTGGTATCCAGGGAATTCGGCGGGACCGGTAGAAATTTACGCGCGACGAAACGGGAAGGGTTACTTGTCGGTTATCGTCCGTCGCCGGTTCCCTGTTTTATTAATTTCGAGTGAAAAGGGCGCGACACGTGCTTTAACGAATGGATGGAGATTGGTCTTTGAACTAATTTGCCGGCACCGCGCCTCGCCCGGCATCCAGAGAATTCTAATTTCCAAAGGCATTAGGCTTTGTAATGAACTTCCGCTCTAACAGGGGCCATAAGGCGAGCACACGCGAGAAGTCGAAGTTATTGGAAACTGTACATCTGGAATGTGGATACGTCGACAGGAGAGGGAACCGACTGATTTATATTCCGAAACGCGCCGGACGAAAAATTGGAAATTTCGGGACCCGCACCGACCACAGTTCGAACGCGAACGCTGAGCAACTCATAACTTACGGTGACTCGTTGCTTTGCCGAAACGACACGCGGCTTTACTTCGCGTTCAAATATTCGGTCGGAGCGAACGATAATTACTAACGGACGATGCTTGACGTTTACGCGCGTCTATTAACCTTTTTGCGCCGTTCGCAGGATTATTTTCGTACCGGGATTCTGCAAAGTAGGTTCGAACGATATTGTACGTTTCATTTAGGACAAGATATATTCCTATGAAATTAATTTTCAATACATCTTACGCGTTGGTAGCTAAATAGCCATGCTCGGGACTCTAGAAAAGTGCAGAAATTCCACAGGAATGCCCATAAAAGACAATTTTTGTGACATTCGCACACTTTGTAGATCCTTATAACACTATTAAAAAGGGACACAAATGTTCGTGTACATGGTCGTGAAGGCAATTTTTATTTAGAATGAAACTCCGTAATCTAATAATGACACACGTACACTCGCTGTTATAACATTAAGAAGAATACGATTACGAATAATGATACGAGCAATAAAATCCATAATAAATGTGTTTCTACTTCTCACGCTTTGCAAGAAAGCGAAGACAATCGAACGATTTACAGTTTCTCTCCTCGACAAGGGTACAAATAAATCCAGGAATACTTAGGCACACATACGAAAGGTTTCCCCACGAGCGCTGACGCCGACTGCTATCATCAGCCCTATTAAAGAGGATTCGACTTCACATTAGCGTACGAGTCTCGGCCAACGCACGGGGAACGTCCATTATCTTTCCCGTTTTTCCGAGCTGGTCTCTGCGGAGGAAGGCTCGGTTTCTGGCCGCAATAAATCGGGAAACGCCGAGCAGGGGCGCCTCTCCTTTATCTAAATAGCTTATTAAGCGTTGCCCACGCGCCTGCGTTTCGACTGTTAATTTATGAAGGGTACACCCGGTGTTAATGCACTCGCGCGTGTACAGGCCGGTCCGCGCGAACGGACGTCTGTAACGAATAGGTGTTCCACCTATGGTTGCCGGTGTACGGTTCTCGAGGGTGCGGGGGAGGAGGGTTGGAGAAGGTGCGCAGGGAGCCCGGAGCGTGGAATAAATTATGAAAATTCCGAATGTCAGGAGCGATCAAAGGCGCCCGCGTCTCATTGTGCCGCTCTGTCCCGACTGTTTAGCGCTCGTAAACGCAACGAGACGCCTGGAAATAAAGTAATACCGAAACGGGCTGACACGCCACGCCGAGCCGAGCCGAGAATTGTGTCACGCCGACGAGTGTGCGCCACGCCGCGAAACGAATCGAATGAAAATAAAAAACGGGCCGGTTCGACCGAACGGGGAGAGAAAAAGGGATCGAGAGCAAAAGGAGTAAACGGGAACGCTCCTCTCGGCAAGAAAGGATCCCGATACGCGCTGTCTCGTTGTCTCCTCTGATAACAGGAAGAGGCTCGAGAGCCGTGACAAGTCGATTTACAGTCCATCATCCGCGGCGTGTAGTTAGGTGCGAATCTCCAAGGCGAAACTATGCCAGCCGGACGTTTCACGCTCGTAAACGGCCACCAGCCTCCGAGCAAAAGCCGGCGAGTAGCTGCGGCGAGAAGCGTGTTACGCCGACGCGACGCGACGCGACGCGACGCGACGCGCGCCGATGTTACTCCTGCTCGTATAAAATTCCGCGGTTTTGCCGGGAACATTCCTTTCACGGCGGTTTTTAGAAATCGCGGAAGCCACGACGAAAAACCGTGATGAATGGCGCAGGGGCCGAGCGTATTTGGACTGTTAACCCGCGCGCGTTGATCGATCGATAGCTGTTGGACGCCGAGCAAAGAGGCTGTTTCTTTTTTTGGAAATGCTCTCTGCTCCTTGTAGTTAGCTGTCCTTTCTACAGGTGGCCAGTTGTCGGATTTCGTAAACTGCCGATCGCTGCGCAACATAGAAATTGTTTACCCCGAAGAGACTCGAGCCAAGTCTTTTTTATTCCTGCAGTTATAGTACACTGGTGTTCGTAAATTGTTTTGATTTGTTGCCTGCTTTAAATCGCACCTACTTAAAACCCACAGTTTAATAATTATTCTTCGGAAATTGCTGCCATCGCATGCTATAATAAACTGTTTTAATACCACATTTATTACTAGATTGTGGACGTTGATGCATTTATGGTTTGTACATCATTTTTAAGTGCGAGAAACCCGTATATCAACCAGATTTAATGGCATTTTTATTTCATATTACGAGAAATCTTCCGGCTCAGAAAACAAATCTTCGCCTCATGTTAACCGTAAGAAAACATGAAAAGTAGGAGAACACTACTAAATAGTAATTTCTTTCTTTTCGCTAAACAAACTATTTTTATTCCCCACCGAATTAGTGTACAAAATATTAGAAAGTTTACTTGTCTTCCAAGTACATATAGTCCTTGCTGAGAAATTGATTGAACTCTCATAACTTTCGTTCACTGTGTTATATAAAAAATTCCAAATGAACGAATGTGGGACCACGATTAAATCGATCCTTGCGGCAGAAAATGCGGAATAATCGCCAGTAAACAATGTATTAATATAATTGCGTATGCACTGTACAGAAAAAGTCTGAGACTTCACTGAACGTGAAAGTAATGATCGGGCAAGTGTGTGGAGGAAGTTAGCGTCGAGCGAATCAGCGAGGAAGGTTTCGCGAAAATGCGGTCGGAAGGAAGACGGCGAAAAAGAGGAGAGCAAAGAGTAACCTCCAACGAAGACGGTTAGTATAGCGTCCGCGTCGTCCCGCCTCTTGCTTCCTTTCCTTCGTTGGACGATACTCGGCGAGCCTCTCTTATTTTCCAGCTGGTTAACATCCATGAACTATGAACGAGTCCTTGCGATGGGACGCGAGAACAGCCGGGGACATTATCAATGGATCTACCTTCACGCACGCACACCGTCTCCGCCTCGTTCATTGTTGGTGCTCGCCTATGTGTGGGTTAACGTGTTCTCCACTTCCCTTAAACAGACGGCTCGTAACCACTAATCGTGCTCTGCACGCCTCGTTTTTCTACATTATTGAAACGAATGATTTTCTGCTCGCGTGTTCCAGCGAATTCTTTGCCGTCGGAATTAATCATTGGAATTGATACCGCGCCGGGTAAAGTAGATTCTGCTCGGGGACTGGGTACGTTTAATGGAGCCGCGAGAGAAACAAATAAAATGACGGATCGTCGATTATTATGTCGCTTCTATTCTCTATTCCGCAGTTTTACCGACCGGCAAACTAACTGAAACTAAACCAACAGAGTTGACTAATTGGGTCAGTTATTTAGAAGGTACTTAATATGGAGCTTGCTCTCACGAGTAGAAATAACTGCTTTACCCTCATTACTCTATGTCCCTGCAGTGTTGCAATTTCCATGCGGAGCTGTATACTTCGTGAATTAGTCAGAGTAGAGCTCGTTACAACTTTACCTGAATAAATCTCTGCTGGTATGCGTGGATGACGTAAAAACAGCCAAGACAATAACACAAGCCAATATCCTTTCAGAAAAATGTATCAGCGGAGTGCAACAATATTTCTCCGGATAATAACACAACGCTTACGAGCTTGTTGCTAAAGAGCTCGCATCAACACGCTTCATCAACATCCCTCTACAAAACAGTCTTGAAAAAAGAAAGAAGTAAACAGCTTCAGCCTTCGCACTTTTTAATGTCGGGGCTTAATGACTGATATTAGAGCCGGAAAAAAAGTGTAGAAATTTTTATATGACAAGCGGGGCTTGTCGGATAAAAACGCGATACAGCGAAAAAGTCAATCCACGCGAACGTTAACGACGCTGGCCGCGCTTCCCGTGCAACATTATGTTAATCAGAGTCCCTGGCAGCGAACGCGTACGCCGAACCCGCCGTCCCTCGCGATACCTGTAATTATAGAGGTAATTTCGACCTGTATTTAGTGGAAGAAGTCCGCCCGGGGCCGGAAGCCATGTGTGTTTTCTTTAGTCCTTTCGGAACAGATGTTGATAGAATTATAAATCACCGTGCGAGCGCCAGCGAAAGAAATTAAAGAAGGCAAACGATTCTTTCTAAGAAGTTAATTTCGCTCCCCTTTTTCCATCCTTCTCTCTCACTCTCTCTTTCTTTCTCGCTGCTCTTTTCCCTCGCGCCGAGTGTCCATCTTTTCTAATTCCTTTTGCTCCACGAGCCGGCCCGGCGTGCTCTACTTCGCAACTTCCTATCCGCCTATTAATCTGGTTATTAATCATCGACGCGAACGTTACTCTTAATCGGCGAACACGTTCGCGCGCCAGTCGCCGGATACAAATTGCCTTTTAGGCCGCGACGATTCTTAATCGAGCCCGGGCTCCGGAAACTTTTGCTATTAACCGGGCTTTTCCGCGGACCTAATCAATTTGCGCTCGATTGCCAAGATTATTGAATCCGCGGTGATCGTTCGGGCTAAATTGAAATTCGTGCAATTTATTGCGCTACTGCTTCTATTTCGTCCCACTCTATATTTTCCAATCTTAATAGTAGAAGAACCACTAAAATTTGCGGTTAGAATTAGAAGGTGCTTGCTGGAAAAATTAAATTTAATTACACGGGTCTCTTTAAAGTCGACGCGTTAACATCTTCGAATGCATTTTAACGCTAGCTGTGCAAACTGCAACAGAAAAGATACACATCTTCAACACACCGTACATGCGAAATGATCTCGGCTAATATTCTTTGCAGTGCATTCGTTCATTGATCGCATACTGAATATTTCCTTCAGATGATTCCTTCAACTTCCTTCGGATGAACCACCATGCAATCAAATTTACAGTCCAACCAGTCAATGATTCAAAGCTAGGAGCTAGCAGGAATTTATGAATCTTTATTTTATGCGTCCAGTTGCGAAGACGTAAACGGCGAGGTTACGGTCATAGGTTCGTCACGGTTCGATCGATGTTTTTAATAATTTCGCGCGAACGGTCGGCCGACCCGATTTACAGCGATTCGCGAACGCATTCAGGCCCGTTGATACATGCTGGCGTAAGCACAAAGCTGCGGAGCTTTAGGACACGCCTGGGGCGCGGCTGAAAAGCCGGCAATAAATGGACACTGTATACACGGTAGGCAGGAACTTATAGTGCAGCCGGCTATGTCTTACCTTCTACCTTCTACCTGGGATAGCCATCTCTTATGCACTTTTATGCGCCACCACATACGAGGCTAAGTATGCATTTTAGGTATCTGTGTAGACATTTAGTATGTGCCACGTAGTGGATCCCTTCATGGCGCATAATGCCACACGTACCGGGTGACGGATGAAATATCGCGCGGCTTATCAATTTTCACCTTAGCTCCAACTTTATTGAAAGTTGGGATATTGAATCCAGTATACTCAACTCTCCTAAATAAAATTTCAATTAACCCCTACACGACGAATTTTGAACCCATTTCTATCAGATCTACGTTGAGCCCCTTATTAGCGTTAATATAAATAGGTAATAATTTTAATTGGCTGTGAAAAGAGAGTTAACGGAAGAAATCTTCGATTTTAAGAGAAATGAAATCAAACAACAAATTCCTCGGTTCAATTTATCTTCGATATAACACCTTAACTTTTTACATAGACGAAGACAAATTTCGATGTGTAGTTTCATCGGAGAAAATGCAATTTCTGCGCGGAAATTTCCTGCAAGGTAACTAGAGACTCTCAGCCGGCTCGGCCCCAGCCATAGATCAGGTTGACTGATGGAAAAGTCTCGATATAAAAAAAAAGACTCTTCGAACGGGCTTCATTTTCGTCCGCGGCTCACAGCTTCACTTAACCTGAAAACTATTCCTCGGGCTTAACGAACTTTCTTACGTTGCGTTTTACACGGGGCGAACTCGTTTTAATTAAGAGAAGCAAGTACCCTCGCAGCCGGAGCACCTCGTTACTTCAATGCGGGTCACTAACGCGTGCAATATCTCGCGGTATTTAAACAAGAGTCTCGGCCGAGGTGTTACTGTTCTCGGAAGCGGTGTCGCGCGCCACTCCGAGAACCTTTCAAAGGAAAAATCGATCCTTATTACTGCGGAATTCTGGGCCACCGGAAACACACGCTTCTCTTACTCTCGTAAATTCCTTTTCTATTTCTTCGAGCGGAGGTCTCCTTAGAGTTCGTACGACCATCGGAAACAATTGCACGAAAGATTCTCAGGTAATAATATTCCATCCATTCTTGTCCCATTCCTTAATGAAATCAAATTGCTACACGGTTACCAAGAAAAGGGACATTTTACGGTACAGTGTTTTCTCGATACATGTCAGCAACACGGGTCTTGTCAGCGACATACATCGTCCAGGTAATACTATTCTTCGGTTGCTTCACGGCCCCTCCCGGGGTATACCCCGCGGTAGTGGGGATAGTTCTGCGACTTTTATGAGCCAGATATTTGCGACATATATCGAGAAAACACAGAAACAGATAGGCCTGCACATCCTAAAAGTGTGCAAAAGTTAACGCAACTTCAGCTTGTATGTCGGTTCGTCTAATAAATCTTCCGAGATCGTTTAAATGAAATTGATTGCACGTGTTGTACCAGAAATATTGAGGAAAGCAAACGTTGACGGGGCTGATATTCTTCCGGGAAGTGAACAATCCACTTTGCAGCGCAAGCAACTTGCAGCAACGGTATCATTAGACGCGTGTTAGACAGATGCGTCCTCTAACTTTGCTAGGCGTTGCGGCCCGTGATTTTACAGCGCTTAAAGACACGTTCCTCGGGGGACCGTCGCGTCACGTTCCCTCGGGTGGCAAAAAGACATTCCTTAAGCAGCACGCAATTATATTATTCCGCGGCGTTTGCACCTGTTTCTCGTTTGCTCCACATCTAGCCGACAGCCACTTTCTTGCAATTTTCTTGACCGGATGGTGCGGGGAAAGACGGCGAAGAAAGTCTACCGGAGCGGATAGCTCGTTCGCGTTCCACGCCACTCTCGAGAATCGTTCGGTTCCCCGGGACGTCTTGAATGGAAACGAACTTCCTCGAACTTCACAAAGCCGATGTCGATCAGACGGTCGCTCGAGCGCGGTAGATAACAAAGAAGCCCGCGGACTACTTGCCTGACGGTTATCCAATAGTCCGATATTGTTATTATTAATGGCAGGGGAGGGCTCGGTGTTTCGACGGTGATCGGATATTGGTTAACGGTATTAGTCTCGACGCTTCGATACGTCTCGAAAAACCTGACGGACGTTTTCGTCGACTGCTTAACGAGACGTCGACGTATACCGTTCATTCTTCGTGGCGAGCGATAGTGCTCCAGACACTGATAAAACGCGGCAATGTTTGTTTTGAGATCTATTCTCCTTCAATCTGTTGGAGCTAACACGCCAACAGCTCGTTCGACCAGAGCAGAATGAAAATTGTTCGACGGGCATCGACTGTTCTCCGTTCGCGTCGCTTACAACGTGTCGAAAATCGTAAAGCAATTTTATAATACGATTGAAGTCTCTTGAAGCGAATAGTTTCAGACTGTCGTGGTCATATATGGGTGACTCCATTTTATTATCAAGCTTGAAAATCAATTTTTATTACACCGTATTAGGTAGATGAATCTTGGAATCCTAGGTTTAGGAGTTACGAGATGCGACAAGGTTACCGACGTAATTGCTCTAACAAATCATACCTTTTCCATTATTATTAAATAAATTGCTCTGACTTTGTGTGGCCCTTGTGGGCACTGGTGTGGCAGGCAACATATTAATATTTTAAAAAATCTTTTCGGACAAAGCTAGTTGCTCGTTCTTCGTCAAACAACGCCAAACTATTAAGACATTGAGAAAGATAGAGGAACAATTTTCTCTACTTCTTCATCGTGCAGCATCAAAACGTTAAAACATTGAAAAGGGAAGAGAATACGATCCCGTAGTCTACACCCTGACTCCTTCATCAACGTCGAACTACCATAAGCTTACGAAATTTTTAACTCGACTCGTTGCGAAAGTTTCGCAAGGGAGGTTCGTCGAGCAGAGATTGCACCGAGGCGAGGGAGCAAAACAAGGTACAAGCAGCAGGGTCCGCTTTCAAACAGGGTCACCCGGTATAGTAGACCGAGCACCAGCTGACTGGCCGCATTTTTCATTAACGCGGAGCAAAGGCTCTTATGAATAGGTAAACCGGCTGGTGCAAGCGTGGCGCGTTCTCGCGCGGCGAGGATGATTAAGATTCTCAGGTGAGCCGGGCGCGATGACGGGCCAATGAAAATCATTACGCGTTAGGACACGGAGAGAGAGAGAGAGAGAGAGAGAGAGAGAGAGAGAGAGAGAGAGATTCTGCGATGGTATCAGCGTGTTTGCCCGAGTTTTATCAGCCGACCGGCGGACTTTTTGCTGGCGAGGGAATCGCGGTTCCGGATCGCGGGAAGATCTCTAATCTTCGGGCATCGCCGTCCCTCATTATCCTCGGCGGAGATACGGCCGCGCCGTCAAACTTCGCCGCGATCCACGGCGGGCAGGAAATCGATCTACCGGGAATAATTAGAGGCGGTTGGGATCGATGCCCGCGATTCCGGACGAAGAGGACGAGGACGAGGACGAGGACGACGATGACTCCCGATATCGACGCATCCAACGAAGAATTCCGCCGGCGGCTTCTTGCTCGACCCTTTCCTCGGGTTCCTCCTTCTCCTCGTCCACCTCCCACCTGGCCGACCTCGGCTATCTTCCACGGATCCATCGACCTTCTCGCCTTCCGGCTTCGACCAGGCATCGATATCGAACCGCGCGCGCTAACAGCGAAGACCGGTCGGGGGACGACGAGGGGATCGGTCAGAGGATTCGCGGTTCGCGGACGTGTACTCTCGTTGTTGTGGGAACGCAGATGAGATTCCTAACGGAATAGCTGCGTGCACGGAATAGGTTGCGTTGCGGTGCGGTGCGGTGCGGTGCGGTGAATCTATCCACACCGAGCCGGGGCCGGAGTTGCACCTGAAAATCGAGCGTTAAAATTTTCAAGGAAGCCGGCCGACCGACTCTCTATACACCTGCTCGTCCGCAGGCTATTTTCGTTGGATTGTCAATCTTCCCCGGCTGCCTCGCGAACACCGATGGATAACGCCGCTGTGCATTCGCTGTGCATTTGCAGCAGGCCCTCGATTGTCCTTTTTACTCGCCGAGATGACTTCCACTACGGGAGATAAATTGGATCCTTTATATTCATTTGGGTACTAGGATTTTTCGGTCAGGCGGTAATTCAGGCGTGTTCGGCTGCAAAGACCTGAGCGCGAATGTCCCATTCCATAAATACGTACACACGCGATCTAAATTTCATCTGAAATATTGCTGACCTATACGTCTATTACTGCGTCCTGAATTTATCCAAAAATTCATATGTTCAAGCTTATTATCGTACGAAGTTGGTCATAAAATCGACAAATAGTAGATACGCGAGGCACTAGAGAACTGTTAGACTGTCAGACAATGAGACCTCGGTTCGATTGAAATTAGCTATTGTCTACGGTACAGAGAAGACGTCTTCTACCGTCTTCTAGAGTCAATCGCTCTTCCTTTTTTTGTCTTTGCCATTCTATCATCAACGAATGTATTACTTCTTTGAAAAGAATATCACAAATGAGCATACGCAAAGAAATACATAAATATCCAACGTATTTTAGTCTTTCCAGGTTTAATTCCAGTCATTAATTCCAGAAAGAAGCGTATACGGCTGCGCCAAAAGCAGAGGATCGCGCCGTTAATTCTCTCTCGGCATTCATTTTGCATTCTTATATGATATTGCAGCCGGTAGCCCGTGGGATTCTGCGAACCGTTTTCCGTGGCACTTTGTCTCTGCAGCGTAGGAACACCGTGCGCCAGCCAATTTCCGTATATCGAGTGCCTTGATTACCGTGTACCGGATGATGCTATTAGACGAAGAATTCCTGTCACCGTGGCGAGCTCGTGCCACGCGGTGTTTGCCAGTGAAACATCAAAGAGGAAATTCCACTCGGGAGACGTCGAAATCACCGTTGGTTCCGCAAGGACGACGCATCATCTCTCGCAGACTCCTCTCTCATTCTCTCTCTCTCTCTCGCGCGCGCGCGCGTTGCTCTTTGCCCATGGTTCGCGGTTCGCTGGTTCACCAGCTTCGGCTTCGGCTTCGGCTTCGGCTTCAGCATCGGTGCATAGCTTCCTTCCTCTCGGTTCGTGCCGTCCGCGCGGCACGAACGAGGAAACATTACCTCTCATATGAAGAATAACAATGCGCCGGGAGACGGGGCACGGAAAATTAAATATTCGTTCACGAGCGAAGAAGGTCATCGTATCGGAATACATTTTCACTCGCGACGTGGGACGCATTCGAGGCTCCCGTGCCCCGGACGCGTCGAGTGATTCAATTATCTTCGGCTATATGCATCCGGATAATATTGAAATCATCGGGCGTTCCTCTCAAGCCGAGCGTAATTGTAATTCCGATCAGCGGGAAACTCGCTTGTTCAGACTCCTGCGCCCTTTTCCTTTTCACGAGTTGAAAGGTGATGGACCTTCTTTTCTAACATTTCTCGGCTACCCTTAACTCTTTGTGGACACTAGTGGACGTTTCCTTGGAAATGCTTGAATAAATTGCAATTAGGCACTTTGTGAAAGACACCGTTAAAGGTGTACGTCGCGAGTCACGGAGATAATGTGGTCTGTAAATAGTCCGTGGTTTTCGCCCGGGAAGCATCAGGCTACTTTGTGAAAGACTCTTGACGAGTTCAGGGGAAAAGCATTTTCCAAAGTGGCCAGAAGTATTTCTATGAGGGTCAGACGCCTCCGTGCAAAATGGAAGCCATTCTCAGGGTAAAAGGCTGGTTTACCAACTTTGAAAAATTGACTCTTTAATCTAGTCAATAGTGGGACAGATCGTTCAGTTTTGCTCTTCTTTATGCATGCAAAATATGCTTACCTGACGGGAATATTCACGCTGTAACCTTTACGGGGACCTGTTTGCATTTTAGTCAATTTAACGATGTCATTCCCCGGACAGAAAATATCGCAATAATTGCATTCGCAGTTTGCACTTCCCATCTCGAGGTACAGTTTCGCCAGCTGTCGGCGAGAAAAAAAAATCCAGATTGCCTGCCATCTCGTGTGGAAGCCACCTCGTTACACGTGCATATGAGAGTCAAGGGGTCAATTCCGGAAAAATGGGACACCGTTGCGTGTCTCGACGCGGTCCAATAAGCGCGGTCCCCGTAAACGTCGTTCACGAGGCAAAGCACGGCGGGATGATTTACGGAGCAAAGAGCAGAGAGAGAGAGAGAGAGAGAGAGAGAGAGAGAGCACGCGCCAGAAAAGGGGGAGAGGAGAGGAGAGGAGAGGAGAGAGAGAGAGAGAGAACGGCGGAAGAGGGTTGGGTGGGTGGCAGGAACCAAAGGGAAACGAGAAGACGGTAAATCTTGGCGCGATTGACACGTGTGAAATGCGTCGGCTGGCTACTCACGGCGAGAGAGCCCGAGCCCCTCCTTTTGCGCGCGGCTTGCGCGCTCCGCTCGGAAATACCGAAGCGGAGCGGAGAGAGGACCGAGAGGATCGCTTACGAGCCGGTCGAAATATCCGCGTTAAGGGTGCACGACCCGACTGAAACGCGCCCGTAAACCTTATCTCCAATTCCCGCCGAAATCGATTTGACCTCCGTCGAACCGGCAAAAAGGAATGTACCCGGGCCCCGTCACGAAACGCTCTTCCTCGCGCCCGCGCGCACGCGCACACACTGTGTATCGTAAAAGCGTTCGGTCTCGACGGACGCCCGAAAAATCGACCCCTGAGATATGTACTTCCCCCTCCGTCGTAACGTCCCATGGAAAAAGCCAGGCAAGACAAATTTATGGAATTTATCGCCGAAGCTGCCCCGGCCGGACCAGAGTTTATGTTCGCGTTCTTTGCCGTGAGACGCGGAGAATGGTTTATTCCAGGACTGAATGGGGGTTGCAAGCGAAGGGTGGAGGTTGAGGAACAAGCCTTTGCTCGAACCCTTCAGGGGTCTAACGCCGAGACCAAAAGAGAGGGTTGAGTTTTTCGGAAGATGGAAATCGTCGACAAAGACTCGCTTCGTAGAGACCAACGCGCGTTTGAAGCACACGTTTAGGCTAGTCTACGAGAAACATGACGTGGTTCTAAAATTTACAGAAGGAGGAACGGATTCAGTCTTGACACGGGTTATCTCTGGAAAAAAATAGTAAATCTATGTTCAATATGCAAAATATGCAAAATAAAAATTGTCCAAGTCAATTGTAAGAAATTGAAGGCAAATGGAAACGTATTTTCTCTTTTAATTAAAGAAGTAAATCTCTTTTAGGTTTGTATTTGACCTATCCGTTTTTGTAATGGATGCATAAAATCCGCAGGGTCGTGTATTTGTCAGAAGTTGAAAATCGTTGACGAAGACTCATTTTACAGAGATCAACACGCCTCGGAAGTGTATTACAATTGGAACTAGTCCGCGAATTTGCCGTTGTTCTGAAATGGATAGAAGAATGAGCACGGTTTCTGCAGAAAATGATGAAATGATATGTGATTAGGGCGGGAAGATGGACAGGAAGCTTTATGCGGGATGTTTCTTCGAGTTCGCAGTCCGCTTAATCCATTCGACCGGATTAAATGGACCGTTAATTATGAAGGAACGTTTCCACTCACGGAAATTAATTTCGCCGAAGTTCCGCGAGACAGGCGGATGACGAGGAGAATGGGGAAGCGATTATCGCGAAGTTACAAGCTCACGACGACACGCGTTTGACAGACTAACAGGCGAACGAGGACGAACCCGAAGTCCTGTCTGCGTCGCGTCGCTACCCTGCCAAGGTCCTTCGATCCGTGCCGCTTCCCTGGCATGGATCCTCTGCTGCGTAATCGTGCGCTTAGCGGTACTTCATCGACACTCGGAAAAATCAGCGCCACGCGGCCCGCGCATGATCTCGGATACCTTGTAATCATCGGCGGAGGATCCTGCGAACATTATTTCGAACACGAGTGCGATGGACGCCGCGCCGCTCCGCTTCGATCGAACGGAAACGTGCATAAAACCGCGATAGTTCGCAAAGAAACTAAATCGATCGAAATTGCCTTTGAGCCTGGTACTTAGGGACGTGATCAGGTACGCGGTCTGTATTAGTGTGGGTCCAATGAGGATTGCTATAGACTACTACCTTCGACTGCAAAAATTCGACCGCGTTCCTCCGGGGGAATGCGGTGTACGAAAAATAACGATTCACAGGTAGGTTGGGTAGATCCGTTCACTAGAATTTCCATTTTCAAAAAACATTATCCAGCTCGAGGAATTCTTTATTTCACACTGGAACGAATCAAAGGATAAATGAGTTCTTTGTTTCGTGACTATTGAAGCTTTGAGAATGCTTTGGTTGAAAATTATTCTGTAAATTCTGTAAATTGTTCGGTAGGATGAATCTCAATATTAAAATTCTTCTTTCTCCAAATTGCTCCGATTTTATAACATTCGTACGATTGCTACTCCGGCAGTAAAAATTTTAAATAAAATGTATCAATCTAGGAGTAATAGAAGATTGTATTTTCGACTATTACTCGAGTGTTCCGAGTAGACTTTTGTTAGAGAAAAATTTTCCCAGCCCCGCTTTAGAATATACCTTCGCAGAAAGAGTGGAATTATTCAGCTGTGCATCTAATATTATTTTTACAGCGTACACGATTGAATCTAGAACAGTCGATGCAGAAAATTGTTACTTTTCATAAAGACTCGCTGCTCAGCGACAAAGGATTTATCATCCTCGTTTTTCTTACAAATGAAAATAGCTGTTCACGCTATCGCATTTAAAAATCATGCATTGACACCGAAAAGGCCGAGTTCAGAGAACAGAGTTCGCACGACGGAAACGTAAATAGGTTGTGAGAGAGCGGTTCCCCTAATCCTCAAAATACCGAACTGGTTTGAGTCACCGAGTACCGTAGTCGAGCGGGTCGTACGCGAGCGGAACAATACTCTGCGGCGAGCGGTTAGGTTCTCGGAAAAGCCGCAGGAACGCGAGAGCGGGTCTCTCTTCCGGCATTTTTCCAGCGGCGACACTACCGGGTATCGTGTCTCGTCTGGTCTCGTCTCGCTCGTCGTTGGAACGTGTCGAGAATCGAGCCACGGAACGCTCCGTTCCGCGTTCAAACTGCCGCGCATTCCTCGAGCGACGGAATCGTTTCTCTCGCGCGAAACGGTCGCAGACGATGACTCGTCTCGCTCCATAAAATCCTCGAAAAGCTCGTGAAAGGCTCGCCCCGTGTGGAACGCGAAGATTAGCGGCGACCGGTTCAAAAGCCGTGACACACAGCGCGCGAGCGGAAGAACTCGAGCCTCGGAGAGGATACTCGTGTTCGAGAGGATTCCTTTATTTTTTCGGGCCTGCCAGCTTTGTGTCGAGGCTCGGCTGTGCGAACTCGAGCCCCGCAAATGAGCTCCTATTCAAAATTAGTCGGCGGCCGAGGAACTCCGTGCCATTGACGGACGCGTCTTTCGGACGCGGCTTCGACCGCATTCGCTACCGGATGGATTAGAGTTATTGAAGGGGTTCGTTCGCGGGACCAGCTTTGTGGCGAACACTCGCTGACGATTCGAGGGTCGGATCTTCTCCAGTGATTGATGGTACCGTTTTCGATTCGGGGAACGGGACAGTGAATCTTCGCGAAACATTCAGAGTTCTTCAAAAAAGAAGTATCGAGCAAATCAATTTCTGCATATACACAAATCTTGCATTTCGAAGAGACCCTGATAGGTTTGTTCTTGATTATATTGTACTTTTATACATGTTGTTCGCAGATAGTACAATATATTATTTTCGAGAAAGTACTCCAGTATTTACAAGAAATAGAAACGGTCGGTCATGATCAGACACGTCAGTCGATTTTAGATCACTTGAACGTTTGTATCGTAATTTCGAAGACGTCCTGTATACCTTCTTCTACCGGACCTCCAATTTTTAATGACATCTGACACGCGTCCATATGTTTTTAACGGAACGAGTCGTTTGTCGTCGCGGATAATAGATGAAACAAGTGCGATACAATTTAGGACACAGACAAATCTGCCAGTAGAAATGATTTGCTCGGCTTTGACTGTACACGAAGAACCCCGAGGGACCGTGCTCTAATATGTATCTCCTCCAGGTTGCTGGAACGACGGACGCAGATGTCCACAAAGTGCGGTCCACTCGTGAGGCGCCGCTGTTAGCCAAACTGCTAGTCGGTAAAGCGTACCAGACGCAAACCTATCGCCACGAAATTGCCTTCCACGAAACGTCGGGCAAGAAAAACATCTGCGGGCCGAGATATCTGTAGGGATCACCCTCCTGGTGGTCACGATTGGGGTAGTAAATCATAGTGGCTCGTGCCTCGTGTCAGCTTGTTTATTAAGCGAGATCCGTTCTTCTTTTACTCGGGGCGAAATCAGCCCCGTGTCACTGCGGTCGCTGATTCGCGTGAGCAAACGTTGCGGTTTCGAAGAAACACCTTCCCTCAAATCACGAATGAACAGGAGAACGGTCCATAGAAAATTTAATAGTCCATCGTATTCGTTGTTTCTTTTATTCGAGAAATAATTGCGTAGAATCGTTCTTCGGAAAACATATGTGGGTCGTGCGTATAAACCCAACTGAAAAATATTAGTACAATTATTTTTCTAAAAAAAATGATATGCCTGGCTGGTAAGTAGATGCAGCCAATTGTAGACAGACGTCGTTTTCTTAACCGCAGAAGATGTTAAGTAGAATTTAACGAACAGGAATTGTTCGCTTTCCACTGTTAGGATCAATAGTGAATGAAAAGTAAGTAGACGCAGCCAGTGTAGTAGACAGTCACCGTTTCCTTAAAGGTGGAATGTGTTAATTAGAATTGAACGAGCAGGAATCTTTCTCTTTTCAATATTCAGTGCGAAGGATAAATGTATATTTGCATAGAGCAGAAAATGTCTGTGTCAGCTCGGAGTATAAACTGTCATCTGATCATCAAGTGCAGCCACGGAGAAGATTCGAGGAAAAGGGGGTTAAGCTCTGCCGATGTCGGTGGAAGGAAGATGATATACGAGAACGTGAAAAGCGTCGAGATACCGGGAGCAGGGAATAAATAGGTGACGCCACGCCGGAACAAACAAGAATTTATAATTCCGTGTTCGCGCAACGGGCGCGTTCTTGCGTGCACGTTGCGAACTGAAAACAAACCCGTTTCTACGTCTGCGCTCTCTCGGTGTCTGTTGTTCTCCCCGCGGGGGCCACTGTCATTCTTTTATCAACGACAGCTCGCGAAAACGGAAACACGCTTTGAATCCTCGTTACACGGCTGATATATGTTGAAACCGTCTGCCAAGTACGCGATACAGATGTATTATTCATGCAGCACGAAAGTATTTCGGCGAAAGACAAAGTTGCGGGAGCCGGGGCCGGTCCGCGATGGTTATTTCGCCGGATAACTATCCCCCAGGACGCCGGGATCGCGGAGTACCGTTCGAAACAACCGGAACAACCGAGCGACCAGCCGGTCGTTGTCATCGTCGTTTCGCGTTTAAAGTCAGCTAGCCCTCTCACCCGGAACCTTCGTTTGACCAGCGCGGATTCGATCTCCAGCCGGTCGGCGAACGCTTGCATTATTCATAACCAATTCCCGAATCCCAAACTCGAAATGAACCGGCGTCCAGGTCAGCTGCCGCCACCCCCCTCCCCCTCCCCCTCCCCCTCCTATGCTCCTCCTGCCCTGTGCGCCCTTCGCTTCGCCGTTGTCGTATTCCTTTAATTTTTTCTGTAACTCCGTGTTTCGAACGATTCCCCGGGCCCCGTCCGACTTCCGTCCAATCGTAATGCTGCTTATTATTTCGCTACCATAGCCTGGGAATCCTTCGATCCTCCACCATAGAGGCTACTACCAGAATATGTATTCGGTTCCTCGACACCGCGATCGTTCGAGCAAACCATCTCTCTTGGACGAACACCTTTTTCTTTGTCGCGCACCTTGGAAACTACCGTGCTCTTGGTCTTGTTACACCAAGGCTGGAATTAACCACCGCGTTCGCTTATTTTCTTGTCCTACGTTTTCTTCTATAGTTACATTGATTAAAACTTCTTTGGAGTTCACAATTTCCTACGAGGAAAGGATTAGTTATACGTATCGTATCCGTGCATATAATAGCCTAATGTCCATACAAAGAAAGGATCGTTTTAATCCGCTTCGAAAGAAATTAATGACATTTCTATTTAGTGAATTCTGTTCCCCTCGGAACGAGTCTGACAAGATATTACATGGAAGAGATTAATTGACATATTTTTATGCCTGGCTCCAATATTAAAAAGGAAAGTACTCTTTACAAGATCGTCTTGGTCCAAACATAATAAGAGAGTTAAATGGCATAGATAGAAGCATTAAACAAAGATTAACGATGGTAGGGAAGATATAATTGCTGAGGAAAAAATTAATTTAACCATTAGCCATCTCTCTGCTCAAACGAAGGTAACGCTAAAATGAAAAACAAGTACTATATTGAGAAGAGAAGTAATTAAATAATCAAATGCAAGAGCACATTGCATTTAAAGAATGGATAAAGACCGATGGTATCGCCCCTACCGCTGTCTAAGAGAACAATTATCGGAACGAGCGGCTCGAGAGATAATAATGGCGGCATTAGGTAAAATTACAAACATAATCTGCGTAATCGAGCAAACCCGGGGGCCGAAGAGAAATGTAACTGCGGGACGCGACATCTCGCACCGGCCCGTTTTTCGCGCGTAATACCGTCGTTCCGGAAATTTACAAACCGGTCAAGCTCTCGTCCGTTGGCGATTTCGTCTGTTGCCTGGATCGTCGTCGCCTCGAGAATCGTTTATAATGGCGGGTCCGGGTACCCGATCGAACGAGCCCGATAACGTAAACTCGAATCCAAGAAACGTATAGATTGGCTTAATATCTGGATACAGCTTCGGGAAAACGAATTACCCGGTGAGGCAAGCGCTGAGATTTCCGCGAACCGATAGCAGTATCTCTCGGCAGGTACCTAACAGGACCAGAGAGAAACGCAGAGGGAGAGAGGGAGAGAGAGAGAGAGAGAGAGAGAGAGAGAGAGAGAGAAAGAGAAACGAAGATATTTCGAACAGGGCCAAGCACCGAAGTCAACCTCTTTCTCTTCGTTTTCGTTATCTTTGCGACTTCGAAACTTCTCCTACGTCTTCTGGTTCGGCGTTCTCGTTCAATTTACAAGTACACCGTCCACTTCTCGCCCACTTGCTACTTCTGCCGGGCAAATATCGCGCCGGTTAATGACGCGAGGGCTCACTCACCGGCTGAAAACGATCAAACGAATCGTCGGGACCGTGGCCGGGCCAAGTACCCCGTCAACGACTTAATAACGGCGCTCGCTCGCCGCAAAGGAAAACCACGCCGTCTGAAATTAAGCGATTCTTCTCGTCGATTCTTATCTCGGTTCGTGGGCCGTCTCATCGGCGCGGCGCGGCGCGGTCTGCTCGCGCCGAACACGCAAAATCCTCTTCGACCCGCTCATAGATGCGATTATCAACCTTTTAGCATCGCGCGGCGCCTTGGGTCCCATTCAATTACGCCGTTCGCGAAATCCGAGCGGATCCTGCCCGTTCCCGTCGTGAATTCGTTATGTTCTCGCAACGGAACGCATTTGTCCCGTTAACTTCGAATTTGTGTTTAATTTACTGATCCAGATGATTTTTGGTATTCCCTTTTACAACGGTACAGCTAGATTTATTATCTTCCCGAGGAGATCCAAATAGTTTGTGTACCAGTTAGTTGCGCTTTCATCGCTTTCCAGCGTGTCCGGATGACAGTTGGTGCGCATGCTAATAAAGTAGACAGAAGCTTTTAGAAGACCGTGGTTGATGCGTTTGCAAAGCATTACAATTTAATGGACTGGCATGTTGGTCTATGAAACGCGACGAGCTGTATGCCACTAGCCGGCCATTTTGCAAAGATCTACGATCCCCGGATGTTTAACGCGAGTCGCGTGGAGGTTCTACGAGGCGAATTATCGCCAGCCGGGAATGCGGCCCGTCGAGATGAGACGGTGGCACGTGTCCCGACGTCCGAACGACATCGTCGACGGGATAGCGGGTAGCAAAGCGGGAGGAATTAACTGTCGAGAGCGGGTTCACGAGCTTCTGATGGTTGATACAGTTTACTGGTCGGTCTGGGGTCGAGCCAAGGGCCCGTCAGAGGGCGTACAAAGGAGCAGGACGTCGAGCGGCAGCGATCGTAAAGCGAATCGGATCTTTGATCTATATTCGTACAACGCCGATCCCGCGTCCGTCGTTCGTGGACCCGGGAAAAGACATGGGAAGAGGGGGACCGTTTCCCAGCTATAGGTTCCACAGGCCTCTCGCAAAAACGAATCGCCTGTAACGGGTTAATAATAACGCGTACCCGCGGTTCTTGCGTAACCGCGCTCGCTGGCGATTTTTCTTCCACGACGGTGTTCGAAAGCCACGCCACCCGGGGAAAAAGGGGGGAAAAGAAAAATAACAAGTCAACGTAATCGTCGACCACGACTCCCGCCGCGAAAACCTTCTCAGAATCCGTGACATTCCGGCGTTGTCCAATGCTGGGCGGGATCGCGGGAACCGGGACTCCGTCACGGAACGTCCGCAATAATTGCTCGGTTCGAAAACCGTGGAATGAAGCCTCGAAACGGCAGGAATCTTCCTAGCGGTATCTCCCGGCCGTCTATTATTGTACTGCCTCCTATAGCCCCGGCGAGCCCCGATATAATTCCAATTAGCGGGCACCGGTGTTTTTACTTGTTCGAATTCCCGCCGTGGCGGAACATCGAAAAACATTCCCCGGAACCGGCCGAGAAAACGAAATCGATCCGTGAACCGCCACTATTCGGCTCTTTCTACTGCGGAAATCGACCTCCGATTTGCTTCTTTGCCACGTCTTCTCCTTTGCAAGTTCGCGTTCGCGGAAGCCGAGAAGTAATTACACGGTGGACTTGCAAATGCTGGATGCGAATCGATGTTTTTAAGAGTTCACCGGTTGCGAACTTCTTCGATGATCGATCGTTTCACCGGATTTATTTTTTGGATTCTTATTTTGCACAAAGGTCCGCAGTCTATTGATTGTATTGTGCAGCATCGATTATCTCGAGCTCCGTTATTTGACTTCATTATTGTTCGAATAGATGCCATACGCACAGTTCAGCCTAGTTTTCTCCACGAATGAATTCTGTATGTGTTTTCCCTATGAAACAAGTTTATGTATAGGTAAAGAGAGGCAATCTAGAAGAGAACAAAGTTTGATGTGAATTAACACGCTATCGAAAGTTGTGTTCTGCCGACTATTTCCACAAAGTCTGAATCAAGATACTACCATTAAACTCTCTCTATTACCGCCTAAAGTTCACAGTCGAGGCGCAATGCACACAATCAGTCAATTTATATCAATTGCAAAGTATTACGTCGGTAATGGAAGATCGTGCGCAGTCAGTGCCAGACGTCCAGTTGCACCTTCGGAGAAGCCGGGTTGTTCTCCGACCGTTAATCCCCCTCTGATAATTGATAGCGATTTTTAATTTGCCCGATGGTAATCGTGTACTTTCACTGGTCCCGGCGTGTCTCGATCGCAGGCGAATTCCAGCCCAGCACGAAGTACCTGTTGTTCCCATCTAAGCATCAAAGATAGGATCCCAGGCGAAACCGTTCGTCATGACTGGCCTCTTCACCTATCAAGCGTCGGTCCATCCTCTGTCCGAGCGTTCCCCGGCTTAATAACATCGAGTACGTCGAAGATTGTATCGTTTTTCCCGGTGTTGTACAATCGTGCACAACAATGTCGGGGAGCGTAGAAGAGCGTACAGCGTGCTGGACGCGCGGTAGCCGTGGTTCGGGGTCCGGGGTGATTTTTCAGCAGGCGATTTCCTTCAATCTTCCGCGATGTCGCGGTCGGGACAGGGCTAGTGACGCTCGATCTCGTAAACCTAGGAGGTCCTGGTGGCCGGGGACCGACAACCATAGTCGTTATCTCCGGTGGACGAGCCGGGCAACAATCGCCGCGGTGGAAACTCGACACGAGGACATCCACTAGTGCCAAGTCTTGGCCGAGGCCCAATTAATACGTGTCCATTGAGAACGGCCGTTGGGCCGTTGCTCTGTGTGTGCGTCACCTTGCTAGCTAGAAGCCTGGGTAGCTGCCACTGCCCGTTCCGGGGCTCCCTCTCTCTCTCTCCCTCTCTCTATCTCGCGGAAGAAGCCTCTCCTCTCGTTGGGATGAGATCGTGAAGGAGATGGCGACGGCAGGCCCGGCAGCCCGTCGGAGGCTGTGTAGCTCTCGGGAACCACTACGCGGCTCCGCGCCGCACCGGTGAAAAGGGTAGCCCACGGAGCATAACCAAGTAGCCGCACGACAATAAGCAGGGAAACGTTTTATTAATTGCCGAGATCTGTCAGTGTCTCCGGCGAGAGCTCGCTGCCATATTAAATGCCGGGGACTACCGACCGAAACCTTCGTGGTAGGCAGCCCGAGCAGGGAACCGGGACCAAGCCGACCGGGGAACAGTGACCACGACGTCAAAAGCCCGGCCTGTCGACCAGCCACCTTCTAGGTATTACGTTTCCACGCCGCCGCGCCGGTTGCACGAGAGAGCCTCTCTCTCTCTCTCTCTCTCCCTCTCTCTCTCTCTCTCTCTCTCTCTCTCTCTCTCTCTCTCTCTCTCTCTCTGCTAGCGCCCAGAGGCTCTAGACGAGGAGCCCCCGCGGAACAGAGAGACCGTGCCGAGAAAGATATGGTCCTGAGATCTCGAACCGGTCCGCTACGACCAGCCTGACAGTACCGACCACCTGTAGATCCCGCGGACGGATCCCGTACGTGCGTCTAGCGCGATTTCACGATTCCGATCGCGCAGAGCCTGCGCGTTGCATCGCATATTCGTACGCCAGTTTTTCCACGGGGGAAAAAGAAGAAGCTTGCTCGCAAGAACGACGGACGCGATCCGCTTGTCCGTCTCAGAACAGCTTTGCTCGCTGCCGAGGTCCTCGAGTGTCCTGAATAGTAACGCGAATGGATCGCGCGTGTTGCCTCGCTCGAGGTATGCGCGAAATGGGGTCACCGTGCGAAGACGCGGAATCGATCACGGCTCCGGCGATCGTGCGTTATGCGAGCAAGCTCGGGAACACGGGGGATACTTCGTCGGCGCGCGTCGAACATGCTCGGCGAAACGGATTTAATATGCTGCATGAAATACGGATTCGAGGAAGTCCGTATAGAGAACTGAAATCTGTATAGAGGATTGTAAGCGCGGGGATGTTTCTCTTCGTGGAACGATACAATCTCGATTCGAGATTGCTCGAACTTTTATATGCTGCGTATACACGTACAATGGGAGTTTCGATTACTTTTCTCATTGGATCATTCTTCTAAAGAATCTTATTGACTGTTTCAATGTCCTCGATATGGAAATCAGACGAATATATTGATTGCACCGTTTATATCGTACTCTTCAGCTACCATTGTTCAGCAACGCTATTTCTACCACGGTTTTATACTATTACGACTTATTATTGTACGTAGTATCATCCTCTTTTCTAGAAATAGATCTACCGAATAATTTCCCCTTAACGCATCTTTGCACTGTCAATCAATTTTGTATTTACAATTTTAAAAGGTGTCTTTTAACGCCTTTGATAGAAATAATGTAAAAACAATAGAAATCCACGATTTGTAATCTAACAAAAAGTGGTTGGTTTTTTGATGGATTGCAAAGTATAAATGTGTTTATTAACGATGGTAATGAACATTTCCGTTGAACATTTTTTACGAATATATTGATCGTACATTTTATACCACAAAAGGTAAATGTTTAGAAGCCAGCCGTTGAAACTACAGTGTACAAAAAATAAGTATTATCAATTTCATTCGCAGGGCTTCTGCAGCGTTCACTCGTGCGGCCAATTATCACTCCGAGAAGAAAAACGAGACTGCTCCGAGGTTACTCGTGAATCTTTCGATTCAGCATGTGATCTTTTTAACGATCTGCTGCTAAATTTTATGTGCTCAAACAGCCTGTATTTATGATATAAGAATTGGCTTCGCCGAAACGCGAAGTCAAGTATCTACCGCCGAGCGGAAGATTATAAACCCGGTGCGGCGCGGAGCGTTTCTTGAAAATAATTATCTAGGAGTTGGAAGGCAGTTAAATTCGTTGTTCCAACCTCCGAATCGCAGTTCCGCCGTTCGGTGGCTGGCGAGAACCGTTCGAGACCGATTCCGAAAGTTTACAGCGGTGGGATCGCGGGACGTAAAATCGCGCAGTATAATTAAAATCTCGCAGGGGCGTAGATCGCGGATAATACGGAAACGATGCCGTGGTACCTGTCGCTGCCGATCTTTCTCATCGCGACGACTCTCGAGCATATCTGTTAATTCTTCCGTGCGTTGCGAGTGGCATAAGGACGAGGAATATAAGGATGAGAACGACGAGGAAGGAAGGAGGAGTAGGAGGAGATCGAAGAAAGAGATGGAGGAGGAGGAGGAGGAGGAGGAGGGTGGAGAGTAAAAAAAAAAGAACAAAATAATTTGCCTGGCGGCGGGCTAGGCTCATCGTTCGAGTCACGAGGAAGCGAGTCTTTACACACAGGCGTTACGTACGTGTTACGTTCGGTACACGATCAGCGGATCACGCGAAAATTCTCGGCAGTATTTACCGTAAGCCGCATAGTATATATCCACGCTAATTAGTATACTCGCACAGGCAATAACCCTCATAATCCGAGGTCCCAGCAGGTCGGCCGTAACTCAGCCACAACGATTCGTATCGTGTGTACCACTCTTCCTACTGGCCAGTGACGTTTAACGCTGGGAGCGAGCGACCGCCTAACCGCTTCGCGTCACGCCGCTTCGCACCGCTCCGCACAGCGCTAACGGTCACCGCCGATTTTTGCGGCACCCACCTACCAACGGGTTTCTTTGCGTTTTCCAACAATAAGGATCTCTCCTCTCCCGGTGCATCGTTCTCGCGCCGCGCCGCGCCGCGCCGAGCCGCGCCAGGATCCCGTCACGCGGTTCCGCATAGTCCTACCGTGTTTCTCGCGATGAATCATGTCGCGCGCGCCCGCTGCTGCCAGCTTAACGAGTCGGCCCGGCAATGATACCGAGTTCGAATAGTCTCCTCCTCGGTCGGACGGATCGGCGCGGTTCGGCGCGGATCGCCGCGGAGCCGAGCGAAGTGCTGCGGTGTGTGGTCGTCGGCGAAATGATCGATGCTTCGACGACGAGCCACACGATCCTCCTCCGTCCCGTTTCGAAGCCGGAGAACAACGACCGAGGTGGATACTGTTTCGTCGAGGTACTGTTAGAATCGTCATGGTCACCAGGAATCGATCGGTAATTACGATGGAACGCGGTTTTCCGGCCGATCGACCCGAGATATAACCGACTCGAACCGACTCGGCGTAACCCCCCAGGCAATTTCCCGCTGCTGCTCGAATCACGATACATGTACCACGAATCTCCTATGTCTTCGTTCTTTTTGTTTTTTAATCACCGCGCGCGGATCATTCGATCAACGCAACAACGGAATAACCGTACGAAATCTCATGATCACCTTGTAAACGAGAGATTCGATCTAGGAGTTTCTCCGCCGGTACCTCGTCCGGTCTAACCGAACGTATCCTCGTCTAGGTTTTGATTGACGTCCGCCGATTCGAGGCTGGTCCGGTTCACGCGGAGCGAACAGGCTCTTCGTGTTTGGTACTGTCCATCGCGCTGCGCTGTCCCGCGCGGTGCTGCGCTGTGTCGCTCGTATTCCCCGACAATGCTCGCGACCGTATCGCCGGTCCCGTGTTTGCCTTGTTAGGCAAACATTCTTCAGGATTCGGGCCGCGTTAAAGCCCGACATCGATCACCTCTCGTGTTCGTCCAGGTTCTTCGTGGTGTTCCAGCTATACGCGCGGTTATGCGCTAGGGTGACCTCCTGCGCCTGCCCTATCTCTCTCTCTCTCTCTCTCTCTCTCTCTCTCTCGCTCGCGCGCTCGCTCGTCTCCTCTATTCATTGTACTCATCTGTCCGTGTCTCTGTCGCGCGCACGGCTCCCACGAGCTCGTCTCCCGCGCTGTCCCGGCCTGTCCTGTTCCCGAAGCTTGTGTGCACAAGCGCGACTCCACGGATACCTAGGTGTAGAACGTCTATAACGGAATCATACGGTGCCCAGGGACCAACACACCACGCCAAGCTGTATACCGGCAACTAATGCGTTTACGATGTCCGCCTGACAGTACATCAAAGTTCAACCCGGTCCACGGCCGGGGTCGCCTTTCCGTCCTTTCCTTCACCGGTGTCTGTGCCCACTTCACCCTTTTCGACGGTCGGCTGCGCCACCACCCTTTCGACGTCCCTCTGGCAACGAGGTCTCTCCCTCTTAACCCGATTCGCCCCACCCCATTACCAGAGCAAACGATTTCCCTCTCTGTGGAGGAGTTATCGATCGAAGGTCAGGATTTTTCGGCGCCGCGCGGCTCGAGGGCGAGATTCCGTACACTTGACGCTGCTCTCGAGCCTCGGATGCCTCGCTCTTCAAGCTGATGGCTCTATAAGCTCGCCTTTGTGGACCCACACCGTTGCCCAATGTCGTGTTTAATACCGCTCGTCGAGTAATCCGGATGCCGAGCACTGTTCTTTCCCATCGCCGGGTTCGCAAATGCGTTTAACCGTTCCGGAACGTCCGCGCATCGTACCGACTCTAACCAGTGTTTCCAAATTGATTACACAAATTTCTTTATTGCATCCGTTATTCTTATTACATTCCAGAATGAGTTATCCGGATACAAAAACAAGACACAATTTTGGACGATCCTATTGTGACATATTCTTCGATCATTTTTACACCGAACAGAGACAGACTGGTTAGTTACGATCGATAGAAATTCTCCTATAAATCGTTACCATACGTCCAGACTAGTTAGTCATAATTGAACTTTCCAATAAATCTAGGCTTCATAACCTTCTGGAATTATAGGTACAAGACTTTCTCGATTTTATTTCATTGAGAAACGTTCACGGTTACGAAAGAAAATCATAAAATCCGATGGCTTATGAAATGTTCTATAAATTCTGCTTCTTGAAATTTAATCGATCGGTCAACTTTCTAAAGCCTGTTACAATTTTCAATTATGAAAAGAACGTTTCAGCCGACTGTGCTATTGCTTCTTATCGACGATAGAAACTGTCGTAAGGGAAACGATTGAGGAACAAAGAGATCAGTGCGATTTTCTGGGGACTACTGATCTTGGTCGAATCGAATCGGAAAACAAATCGATTGAAATAACCGAGATTCAAACGCAAGCGGCGCAAAAGCAGAGATATTTTTCTCGTCGCGGGAATGAAACGCGCGACGGATAAACAATTTCTAAACGCAGTGCCGGGTTGGGAGCAGCGTTTAACGTCCGGTCAGAATGCAGAAAGCGCGAGTCGCCGTATATTGAGCCATACGATTATCTATTTCATCGTTTTTCTGGGATTCTCGGCAGGCGAAACGTGTCGCCGTTTCGTCTAAACACCGCGTCCACGATCCTTTCTTTCCCGTTTCGCTCGTTCCTCGTCTTGCTCGCGGGTGTATCGATGCTGGCTCGCTTGTCCGTAGATAGGCATCCATGTCGGAGGTCGTTGATCCATCCCTGGAAGATCGTTCTCGGCCGCGAGGAAGGCCTTTAGCTGCCACGGTGGGCATCTGCACGGTGCATTCAGCGACGTGTATATACCGCTACGCGGACGAATATACACGGCGTGGACGTTCCTGCGGGTCGATGTTAAAAAAAGACCGGGCCCAGGAAATCTTCTTCTTCTTCGCCGGGAGGCTACGGCGGTGTTCCATGGCCGATCGTGGAAAGGTAATGATCGGGACCATGGGGGACCGAGAAAAAACGCGACGCGAGTCCCGATGCTCCACCAACACGCCGTTCTTTGTGCTTTCCGAGAAGAAAAATCGACAAGGAGATTATTGAAAAGTGGAGGTGCGCGAGAACGCCGAAAATGTCGAGTCAGGATCGGAAACGTGTTCTCGAATACATCGGGATTCACAAGAATATTCGAGACTCTCGATATATTCGAGATGTATATTTTCGGTTTCTCGCACACCTTTATCGAAAAGAAATCGGTCGAAGAATGTGCTTAACGGGATCGGAGAAAAACTTGAAACTCCAAGTACTTTTCTAAGATTCGCTGAACTACCGAAGGTAAACGCGATCCGGCCGTGCGAGAGCTGAGAATGCGTAGAGAAAGGAGCATGAAGTGGTTGTGTCTAGCCAGATTCCGTGCTAAGTACTACGGATACACTTGAGAGACTTGCAGTTTCACTGACATCGCTCGTCAGGATCCTGGAACGCTCCCGGAGAAATCATTTACACTGTTACTCGCGTGTAACTTTCTTCGTGGAAGCTAATCGGGGATCGGGCGAACAGAGACGTTTCAAATAGTTCAACGAGTGGATAGTTTTAATGGAGCAACGTGGTGAGAATGTCGACGAACATTGTCCTAGAAAGCGTTACATTTTGAACGCACTACTTAACGAATTTCGAGAGAGACATCTCTACTTTATCTCGCGAGAACGAGAAAGCCTACACGCGTTGACGATGAAAAGAAGGTTCCTCGCGAGACGAGCAAACTTGCCGAGAAATGCCGAAGGCGAAGAAAAAGGTGGCCAAGCAAAAGAAAAAAGTGCGATGATCGGAGAGGCGGTGAAATTCGAGGGACCAATGGTTGTAGAGCACCCGGCCGGGTCCGGTTCGGCCATTTGCCATAAACCGCAAATAACAGTACTGCGGCGTAAACGTGCCAGCCTACCCTCTCATTAATCTGATTAAAAAGCTGGTAAATTAGCGATTTCGTTAATTGTTCACGGTTTCTTCGTCGTCGCGACGAATCGGGGAGCGAATTGGGAAACGGTAAGACGCGAAGAATTGCAACGAATGGGGACTAAATAGAATAGGGAGGTATGGCGAAGCGGAAAGAGGCGGGGAATCGCAACGGTATCGAGACACGGTAGGAAGTCGGTGGAAAAAGGTGCGAGGGAAAAGAAAGCCTGATGCATCCTGTCGACCTGTGCACGCGATCCCTAAGGTCCGAGAAAATTCATGCAAACGACGCGGGTCAGGCGGCGCTCTGAGACCAATCGGTCGATGCGTCGTTGCATTCCACTCGTTCCGTGGTTTCTACCGTTTAAAACCGTAGAAAAATGCCGGGCCCGACCCGACGCGACGCGACGCGACGCGAGAACGTCTCGCGTGAATCGGAAGCGATTTCGCGTAACGACGACTCGTAATTCCTGCGGCGCGGCGCGGCGGCGAGCCGAGCACGGAGGGGCGTTCATGAATTATTGAACGGCTACCGGCCAAACAGAACGCCAATATTCTTTCAAGCTTTCTGCCAAATTGATGATTCCCTCGTCCGGCGCAGGCCGCGCGGTAATCGCGACCCAGGATTCCACGGCTGATTCAATTGCACCGTGGAACACGCAATTACCGCGCATTTATGTCCCCGGTAAACGAGCCGGCTTAGCCTGATAAATGTTATTTCGATAGAAAACACCGCCAGAAGTGTTTTCGCGAATTTGCACCCTCGCGGGACACGCTGGAGAACACGCCGCTCAATTTATTTTCTTCTGTGAGCGGCCTCGACCGATTAAAAATAACGCGAAGTCGTAAGATGTTTACTTGTTGGGTAGAGGGCTTCGATTCATTGTGATCCAGCACTTCATAGGTTTCATTTTTCTTCTGATTTTCTCGTAGCCAATTTGTGTTATTATCATCTGTTTTTCAAAAGGTGACACTCCTACGTTGCAAGTTCGTATCAAGAGACTTCATAATCGGTGTACTTATTTTCTAAAAAAGCAAACCTTAGCTATTTACAGTGATTTCTCTATGTATGTCGCCAAGGCCTGGATGATAAACGTCGCGGCATTATCCCTACTACCGCTGGGGAAACTCCGTGTAGGGTCACGAAGCTCGAGAGGCCTCGGTCACCGAGGAGTGCAAACATAACACGGCTCGAGTATGTCTCGTGGACGATACACGACGCTGACATGACCCGTGTTGTTGACATATATCGAGAATCTTTGTTGATCGCAAAAAGTATATAAGAAAGATCTAGCCATGGCTATTATGAAATCGTCGAAAGCATCCGCTTCGCAAGGGTTACACAAAGCTGTCGTCCAAAAAATTTTTCGTTACTAAATTCCTTCTCGAAGTACTCGTTTAAAGTCATTATTTTGTATGTCATGTATTCATGAAATTCCATAGTTTAATGGCATTTAATTCGAACAATATGAATTCGAACATCGAAATCACTGCGTCAGACACAAAATACTGAAAAATACAAGACAGGCAGACATCGAAACACGAATTTCCAATCAAAGGTATTGTCAATTAAACTTCTGGTGCGAATTCGTTTGGATGGGTAACGCAGAACGAATTCCCTGCGCTATTAATCGAGCGTTTTCCCCCCTGAAATTTTGGGTCGAAAAAGAACGGCGGCAGGTTAATTTAACCCCGTGGCGGAGTTTGGGGCTGAACACCGCGCCCGAAATTCCAACCGGGCGGAAAACATTCGCGCGACACGAGAGGGCCGTAGCTCTGTCGCACGCGTTCGCGACAGAATTTCGAGCCGGGCCAAAGGGTCGCACGAGCCCGGAAAGCTTGTCGCGAAATTAAGTCCGGCGCATTGGCGAAATACCGATCGGAATACCGGTACGCGCACCGAGCAGCGGGAGGGCTCGTTCGCTTGCTTGCGAGAGCAGGTGATCACGCCCACACCCGCAGGTTCGCATTCATAAACAACCACCGGACAGCCGAGTTTCGCGAATGACAAAAAAGAAGAAGGTCCGTCGTCGACGTGGATGATCGCTTTCAAGATGTAACTTTGGGCGGCCGGGTCGAGTTTCTTCTCCTCGGCGAAAAACAGAGTAGATTCGCGACCTCGTTTTTTAAATAGAAACTCTAATAGCGAGAGTGACGATCTTCGCGGGCTGCATGAGTTATATCGAACGGTAAGTCTTTTTGCGGTAAATGTTAAGAGTTCTCTTGTGTAAGATGATGCGCAGGAAAGGTCACTTGAGACTGAAACCTATAATATCTTCATCATTTTTAGCGACATGAAAAGATTTTCATGTTTCGATGTGCGACTAATAGCACCTACGACGTTCACTCTCTCGGGATTAATGTTCGAAAGTGTGTTCGTTGTTCGTACGATTAACTAATTGCTTCTGGTCATCGATTGCTTAACGCTACGTCTACGATGACTGACAGACTGCATCGATTACTATTGTTCTGTACGAAACCGTAGACATGCAATTTCTGATTGATCTTTTTCTAGAATCTCGTACGAATACATTTAGACGGACGTGCAATTTCTAACCGATCCCTTTAGAAAATTGAACAAAACATCTGAAAACTCGTTACGAACAGAACACGAGTATTCATTTTCCTCTCGCCGATAGCCATAGCAATCGGAAATTTCATTTAAACCATAAAGATCGCTGGAAACCTTACAAACGATACCCCCGTAGAAATGCCAAGTGATCTCGGGCGAGGTTTAAACAAGACTTCGCGCAAAAACGCCTTCCTATCCGAACCTTCGTTCCTCCAAAACAAGCATCCCTCGTTTAAACACCTTCTCGGATCATTAAGAAAATCGCAGCCGCTTTACACTCGAGTTCCAGCAAGCCCGGCCAGTCCATAAATTGAATATCACCGTGTGCACCGGGGTTCGGAAACATCATCGGCGAGTCCACGAGGGGCCCTCTTCGAATTTTGATTGGCAGACTGTTTTCTGAATCCATTAGCGTATACACCGGCTTGCACGGTATACAATTACCATTACAGCTCGGCATACAGCGCTTGTTTCACCTCGCATTAATGTTCGCAAGGTGCTGCGCTCCATAAATTATAGCCCCGAAGAATTTCGAATTCACTTAAAACCGTACGTCCTCATTAAACGATGGAGAGAGCCGGGGTATCCCGAGAGGTAGAAGGATTACATCGTGCCGGCCGATCGAGAAGGGCCCGTGCACCGGGGAACATTAGCGACCGCGTCGAACACACGTCTCGTTGCGTTAGAACGCTGATTAAACGAGGCCTCCCCATCGGTGAGTGATACCGCTGCACGTGAACCCGCTTACATGCTCTCGGGTCTTCCGAGCAAAAACGTGGAAAAACGAGCACCACGAGCCCGGAAAGGCGCAACATAGAAAGAGAGAGAGAGAGAGAGAGAGAGAGAGAGGGGTGCGAGAGGAGGGAGGAAGGTGGTACGAGCGATACGTTATTAGTCGCGTTGTTTCGTCGGCGTCGCGTCGCGTCGGGGGTACGCGCCAAGCGGAAAGGAGAACCGGTTTCGCGGTGCGACGACGACGATTTCACGGCCGTCGGTGAAAATTACGCGAAAGAAAAACTTGGCTGGATCGTAAAGGAGGCACGCACGCCGGGAGCCCCGTGGACCCGGGACCCGGGACCCGGGACACCATGGAAACCGTGGCGTCCGAGTAGCGCGTCCCAGCACCGTAGGGTTCCAACCGTCGCGTCGTTAGCTGGGATTCTTTTGTGCGCAGCGCAAAACGCGGCATCGGAAAATCCCGGTGACACGGGGGATAATTAATTAGCCTGATTACCGGGGATCAACCTCCGATAGCCAGGCCCAAACGCGCCCGCGCCCGTCTCCTCCTCTTCCTCTCGCGTCTCCTCCTCGTCGGACCACGCAGCCTCCGCTAATTAGTTGCCGGTGACGGCCACCGATGCGATCGTTCTTAATTAATATACGTATCGTGCCGCGAGCCTCCGCCACGATACGAACGTCGCGGACCGTCCCGCGTAAGGGATCCAGACAGCCGCAAGGAGCTCCGCCGTCAATAGCGCAATCAACGGCCAAAGAACCACCGAGAACGATCGCTGCCGGTTCTTCGGGGCCGACGATTCACGGCCAGCCATTGCCAGCTTGTTCCAGCAGCCTGAACGACGACGGCCTTCGCTGATGGAACAATTTGCGAACCCGGTGACAGCTCAATGGCCTGTTTTTAGAACGGAATCTATCTGTTCTCGATTATAATCGCGCTAGCGGTACGCAAATATCTCCTGCTAACTCGGTGCATCCTGACTGTGTTGCGAAATTTCTAGTTCGTCCAAAATTGATCAGGTTGAGCGCCAGCTTTAAGCATTGCTTCATTTTTCTTTGTTCAGCAATATGTTATGAATTTTTATTGTGAATTTTATAAGGCTGGCCTTTTCAAAATCAATGTTGGAAAGTACATTCTGCGAGTTCCTCAGTTTTTGTCCGAACATATTTGAAGAATGTAACTAACGTTAGATACTACGAGCGAGATAAAAATATGGCAGAGGGGAAATGAATGGGAGTCCGATGGCAGTTTTAAACGTACGAAATATAGTATCGCGTGACGAAGGAGTCGCAGTGGAACGGAATACAATGACCAGACGATACACAAGAGAATTATCGTGGCACATCGGTTGTTTTCCGGTCGAAGGTAAGACTGCTCTGTTCCCCCGCGTCCAGAGTAGAAGGTGCTCCTCCGATTCGATCTGATACAAGAGAAGCCGGAGGACCCCTTCTGCGCAAGTGGCCAAGACGATGTCGAAGAAGACCGCAAGGCCGGAGAGAAAGGGCACCGTGAAGTCGTAGAGAACAGGGTTACTGGCTGACGATAGGAATGTTTCTGGTCCTGATATCGCCTGCAAAAAACGATGCCGCATGTATAGACTCGGGGATCCAATGTTACCCCCGCGGTGTTCGGAAATCGAATCGACACGGTAGTCGTGTCCACGGCGATTGATCGTCGCCTACGCCCACAATGGAACACTTTCTGCTTCTCCGTCGGCTATTCTTAAACCGTGGATCGCGACAACAGTGTAAACACGTTCAACGTAAAATTATGTTCTGCAAAGCCATGTCAAGTTAGCTCTGGTTAAACCACTTTCCGTAGAATAGCGAGTTGGTTAATTTCTTTGAAATCGAAATAGAATCCAATCCTTTTGCTGTATAAAGTTTGATAGCCCATCCCTATGGTACATATATTTTCATTACAGGCTAGGTCAGAATGGTTATCCAAATAGAATATATTTTAGAGCATATTTCGATCTGGTAGACCTATACTTTCGGTCGGGTTTACCTGGCTACCTTATAGCCAACTTGTAGTCTCCCTGCAGTAGATTCATCCTCCTAACGTCTGAACCAGCCTAAACAGCGATAAGTCCGTCGAACGTCAATCAAACCCGCATTCCTCCGGTTACCCAACTCGATACCCTCCCGCCTTGTTGCTCAAAAAATCACTAAGCCTTCGCAGTGACGAAAAAATCGGAGAATCAAAAGATGGTCGCGCAGGAAAGGCGGCCGTGGGGGAAAAAAAGCAGAAAGAAGTAGAAGCAGCGTGTCGTGGTGCTCGTCGCTGTCTTGGTCGTCGTCGGTGCTGCGCGCAGGGAGGAACGGAAACATCAAAGAAGGCGACATATCCGTTCACACTCGGCACTCATATAATGTTCCCCAATGTTCTTGCGCTGGCTGCCTGTGGACCGTGTCACCATCAGCCTCTATATATATATATATATATGTATATACGCACACGCACGACCACACAGTCCACGACCCTTGGAAACAGCTGAGGACATGGGTAGGTTCGGTTGGGTGTGCTGCGGGTCTGCGAATAACACGTGACGACCATAATGCGGCTGAAGGCGTCTTAATAAAATGAACTTGTCATTCCGAAACAGCTAACCAGCCTTCGGTCCAACCACCTCTAACTCGCCGGCAGGCTTGAACGCTTCTCGTCCAACTCCCCCTCTTCCCTTCCCGGATCCTCGTCCGGCCCCGCAACCCTACTCAAAGTCTTTCCAGCTTCCTCCATCTCTCGGCTCGCCCTCCGGCTTTATTTATACCTCGTTAAATTAGTGCCGATCGGCGAGAAGGCACCGCTCTGCACCGCTCCGTGCCGCTCCACGCCGCTCGGCAACGCGAGGAGGGCCGGGATCCCCTCGTTTCGCTCGTCCAGCACGTCCTGGCCCCGATCCGCTTCCTTTTCGATATAATTCCAGACACCTCGCCGCGTTCCACGCGTCTCAACCTGTCATCAAGCGTGTCGTGAAGCGCGGACCCGGTCCCTCCGCGGGGAATTGCCCGGCGAGCCCGGGATCGTCGGCGATATTACAATGTCGCCGGGTTCAGGAAGCGTTAACGCGGCCGCAACTTGATGGAATTCGTTATAATGACGAGCGATGATGAGCCGATCATCGGCCTCCCCCCTCGGTAACTCGTTTTTTCGGAGGATAATACACCCGGCGGGACCGGGTCCGTTGCCGAAACCGGCAATCTCGGTCGATACGGGATATTAATTGTTTCGACCCGTGAAACGGAGAGACGCGCTGGATCGGAAGAAGAGGATAGCCCGGTGACGGAGACGGTGCCCAGGATCCATCGGAGTCACGAGCCGCAAGGCCAGAGGGCCCGGCGAGGGTCCCCGAGCCTGCAAAAGACCGACCGCGCTACCGTCGATCGAAACGAGCGATCGCGAGAACTCGCAGAGACCACGAAGAGAGAAGAGACGGACGCGGCGCGGCGCGGCGCGGTCCGTGGCCACGAAATTTCGCGCGGATGCAATAAATTACGCGCGACCGGCGCGGCGCGGCGCGGCCGAGGCAAGAAGGGGGGCAGAAAGAGCGATGGGTACACCGCGATGGCCTCGGAGAAAGGGCAGCCACCCACAAAAGGGCAGCGGAGCACTTGAAATGAAAGGGCGAATGGATGTGCCTAGGCAAGTGCAAGAGACACGTAAAGGCATTCATCTCATTCAAGGTAGCCTTAAGTTTCTGATCAGATAACGAATGTACACTCCTCTCTCCTTGGCTGGCATCGCGACCGGCGCGTTCTCTCTTTCTCTTTCTCTCTCTCTCTCTCTCTCTCTCTCTCTCTCTCTCTCTCTCTCTGTCTAGTCTCTTCTTCTCCGTCTCTCTTTCCGACTCGAAGAACGAACCCCCTGGTATCACTCTACCCCTGCCACTCACCTCTTATTCCCTCCCCCCGTCAACCCTTCGGTGTTCCGTGACCCGTGGCGTCTTTCTCCTGTCCGTCTCCCGGCATCGACTCTTCCTCGTCTTTTTCTTGTGGCCGGTTCGCGGTGATCCTCCACGACGAGCTCATCTCGAACGTGCTCCACGCGCGAAACGACGTTACGACCGCCTTTCTGTGGCCCTTCGCGACGCTCGAGGAAAGAAAAAATGGGATCACGATTAGACGGAGCAAGCAAAAGAGAGAAAGGGACCAACTAGAATAAGGGAAGACAACGACTCGTCTCCTCGCAGCCATTTTACCTGGCAGGTCGCAGTTATTAATATCCCCCGCTCACCGATCAGATCTACGAATAAGAGCGGCAGGTCGTAGGTCGAGGAAAATAAACGATTAGCCGCGGCGCGGTGCAACGTGGCTGTTGGCGAGGCGGAGGCGGAGGCAGGGTGGGTGGATTTTTCAGATAGGATCGCGAACGACGGGGACACGCCGCGCCACGCCGAGCTGAGCCGAGCCGAGTCGCGGAGAAATTCCGCGTCGGAATTGAAATATCGCGTCCCGGTCTCCCATTCTCCCGTCAAAATTTTCCTACGGCGATTCCTCCGACGCCGGTCGAGGCTGGTTCGGGGCCTCGGCAAGAGCCAGCCAGCCACGTACCAGGAGGCTACACACAAAAGGTCGTTGTAACGTTCCGGCGCGCAATACACCGGGAGGGAGGCTCTATTCATCGGCGCGATTTATAGCGTAATTATCTAACCGAGATTGCAAAAGCGGCGAACGATGGGAAAGATAATCACGTCACCGAGATTCCGAACGTTTCTATCGTACTAGCCGTTCGTTCGCTACGAAAGCTACGCGCGCTACTCGGGGCCTCTTGCCTGAGAATCCGACGTAGAATCTCTCCTCTCTTTCTTTCGTTTCCTGGCCGTTTCTCTTCTTTTCCCCGCTTCTCGCCCCTCTCTTTCTCTTTCTTTCTCCGTGGCCGAGGTTCTTGCCTCTCAAAGTGCATTCCATAAGTTCTGAATTCGCGCACGAAACCATTTCGAATTGTTCCCCGTTCGAGAAGCCGAGACGAAGGGACGACTGCCGAGAGGAGCCGGGCCGAGAGAGCTCCCCGACTCTCGAGGCCGGCAGACGTGAAACGTTCCACCGAGAGACGATAGTCCGTGATTTATTTGATGTCCCTTCCCGAGAGAGAAAACGAGGAACCAGCGGCGGATGGGCCGTCGGTGGTATACGGCGCCCCGTGCACAAAACGACGCAACGACAACGAAACAAACGGCTTCCACGCACCGGCTACGACGCCCTCGAATTTCTTACGAGCACCCGGGGTCACCGGGGTGATTTCGTAGTACGGATCCGTGAGGACATAAAGCACATCGTGCCCGTAATCGAGGGAGGGGAGCCCCGCTGCTCTCGGAATTGGAGGAAACACCCGACAACCCGCAGACGGTCCCGCTGAAGCATTTACTGCGGCTTCCAAATCATTCCCCGCGATTTTGTCGCTGCAACATCTTCCCCTCTCCGTTACCGAATCTTCTAAACCCTGGTTTCCGTCCATTCTTTTCTTCGGCGTTCTATAGTTCCACCTTTTCCATACGTTTGGAAATTCGTAAATTCATAAGGTTAATTAAACCTCGTCCATCCCTCGTGTCATCTTTTTATTTTCCATAAAGATTCGCTCAAGACTAATGCTCCTAAAAATAGGAAAAAGCATATCACGTGCTAAATTGCATTAAACGCTTCGTGAAAATACACAAAAGTCGCAGTCTAGCGGCATTCGTTCGAAAACTTCGAAACCAATGTCACTCGCTAATCAAGTATTAATTCTATGGTCGACTGCGTTGACAAATAGGCGTCTCTCAATATTTCCTAATGATTGGATAACTCAATTTTATCACAGAAAGTGCATTAAAGTGTCCCTCAATCGGTTTTTCGTATCAGAATTTGATGCGAATTTAGAATCGTCGGAAGCAGTCGCGCCGGCACTTAGCGGGATTAAATGTGATTATAGCCGGCGTTTGCGAACATTTCCGTCGAATTTAAAAATCGTAGTGACCCGAATGGAGTGTTTTTCTCCGGAGCGAACGGAAGATCGCGCGCGACGAGAATTTCAATCTGATCCCCGAATAACAAATGCTTTCAATACGTGCGGGAGATCGATACCGGCGACTACTCGAAGACACGTTCGCAAGAAAATAATGGATCTCTTGATCGGAACGCGTCGTGTTAGGCGGATAATCGATATCGGCGGACGTTATCGGGGACAAGCCGGGATTCCTGGGGTCACGCGGATAAAGTCCGTGGTTCGCCGGAGGGGTCAGACCCCCGGTCGACGGTACACCTACCATGATTAATACAATTGCGAGTGTCCTATCTTTGTGTCTGGGAACAATAGAGGACGCGGGAGTGACATGACGTTCCCGTGTCGTCCTACATACATCCGAAGGCTGGTTTCGGTGCGGCGAGGCCGCGCAGAGGGGGTCCGTCGTCGAACGTTTCGTTTAAAACACGCCAACCAAAGGAATTTGCCTCCACCGCACCGGCGCGGAGCGGCGCGGCGACGAGGAGCCGTCCGATCGTAACAGATTTCTCAATATTTCTTCGGGCCGATCGGCCAGAACGCGTACCGGGCCTTTTACGGCCATTCTTTTGATCCCTTTCATCGATCTGGCCGAACGAACAGGACTCGGCCACGGACTCACGAGCGTGCCGCGATTTAATCCCTTCGGACTCCACGAGACGCTCGTAAAACGACATCATAATTCCCTTTGAATGTCCCTGTCGTAACCCCGGGCTCGACCCGATCGCGCTTGTGCCACGCTCACCGAACGCTAAACCTCCTCCAATCGTAATTTCACCGGATCTCCAGCTGGCCGATCGACTGCCGATTTGTTTACCTTATCGCGAATCTCGAGCCGGCCGCTCTTAGGATCCTCTCCTTAATCCTCGATCATAGTTCAGACTCTTCCGACGAAACCCGAGCAGAAAATAAAACTTGATCTTCTCGCTGGGTTTCCAACCGAGGGTTGCGACCTTAGCCAGGCAATCGAAGCACAGGGAAACCTGGTATCGGTAGGACACTGTTTGCTTGCTTCGTCCTCGTCCCGCTAAAATTCGTGGTCAAGAAGACGAGGATGAGAAAATCTATTTAAATTCAACACAGTCTATCTGTCCATTTTAACGAAGCAAACCTGCAATAGTATCGGCAAACCACTGTCTGCTAGCTTCATCTTGGTTCTACTAAAATTCTTGGCGAAGGGAACAAGGATGAGAAAATCTGCTTAAATCGAACACGGTCTACCTGTTGATTTTAACGAAGAGTGGGGAACCTAGTATCCGCACCGCACTGTCTGCTAGCTTCGTTTTCGTTCTACTAAAATTCTCGGTCAAGAAAACGAGTACGAGACACGCTATTTAAATGGAGCACAGTCTATCTGTTAATTTTAATGAAGCGTCGGGAAACCTAGTATCGGTAGGACACTGTTTGCTCGATGCATTCTACTAAAATTCTTGGTTAAGAAAATCAGGATAAGAAAATCTGTTTAAACGAAACATGCTCGGTATTCGTTTTAACGGAGCTCTGTATTCTAGATGAAACCGTTTAACGAATAAAATAAAACGACCAAGGTCTTCCGTGAAGATACAAGATAGTCCCGAGCAGCTTAGCTCCTACAAAAGAGGCCCCGCGGCCGGGTGAAAGTTCAGGACCTCGAAATTTGTTTTAAGATCGTGGCGACGATGGACTCTTCAGTTTTCATGGAGTGTATCCTAGCAGAGTTGATGGCAGACGCGTGGACAACACTTCCGACGGACAATGTGTTCCTCCACCCACACCGCATCCTGGCAAGGAGAATAGAGCTCGTCGAGGGTGTCTAGGTTGAAACCTAACAAGAGGAGCGACGATAAATCCCGTTTGACCGGTGTCACTGTGCCCGAGCAAACGATCGCGGCGCGGCGACTGGTTCCCCCGCAGCTCGGCGAAGCTTCAATCTCGCGGCGAATGCGCATAATGCGCCAGCTCGGCCGAGAGAGCAACAGGCGATTCGGAGAGAAGAGGCGCACATAAAATTAAGCCGCAAATAAAATAAGCCCCTTCGGGAAGTTCGCGCCCGCTTATGCCCAGGAGGCCGTGAATCATCGCGCCTAAACTAGTGACGTTTACTGTCAGGGATAACATTTGTCATACTAGACGGGGCCAGAGAGAGAGAGAGAGAGAGAGAGAGAAGCCTTTCGGCCCTGCGCCGAGCGCCGAGGGCCGAGCGCCGAGCGCGCAACGAGCCAAACCAGATTTGACGATGTGTCGGGGGCCACGGGACGACCGAGACTCGGAGGAAGACGAACACCGGAGGATCAGGATGAGGAATGGTGGTGGTATAGGCGGGAGACGAAGGGTAGGCTCATCCACCGGGCCCAGGACCCGAAGCACCACCGTAAATCTCCCGGCGAGCAGCGCCTCCAGACCGGTGAATTAACGGATCGCGATCGTAAAATGGTCCGCGACCAAAGCTTTCTCGCGATCGCGACGGACTGGCGTCTTTAGCGGGGGAGTGATTCACGGCGCAGACGAAATCCGATTTTCTTGGACATTCGTCCCGCTCGTTTGCAATCCGTGACGGATGCTGCCGGATACTCCTCCGAAATAAGCCCGGCGGCGCCACCCGAGCCACCCGTCCAATTCCTCGCAAGGATATTCTCCTCTTCTTTTACATTTTCTTTTACAAGACGCCTTCATCGAGCTTCTCAAGACTTTATTTCCTGGTGGCTGATTCAATTCTCGGCCAAAGAGGATCGTTGGCGAGGACTTTGTACATGGCGACACTTAGAAGTACAGTATACCTAGTGTATTCACATACACTGGAAGTACATAGACATTCGCTTCTTTTGTTCCGACTGTTTTGCCTTTGAGATATAAATTTTTGTGACAAATGCGTGAATTTGGTAATCTATTCGTACTGATTTATCTTTCTCGTGATACTTGGTGGTTTAACATAGATGTTGATGCAAATTAAACTACTCGGTTCTACAAATTCTATCCGGTACGCTTCTTGACGAGGCAGGTTGAAATGGACCCATGCATTTGGAAGATGAACCTTTTATGAGACCCATGAATGATCCATTCTTGAATTGAACGTGTCTCGAAACTGTTCTCCTTCTTGCAACGTAATCAAGAGTAGGACGGTTTACATTCCCAGACGAAATATATCTGAACCTGTCGGCCCGGTGAAAGATAGTTTCCGATTGTGCATAAAGCTAGCGCACAAAGAGAGAGGGGGGGGGTATCATATTAACGGCCGAAAATCCCCGCGGCGATGGTAAGGGGTCCGATGCACATAACGAAACTCCCTAAATTGACGAATTACGAGTGTAAACGGTAGAACGGTGGTAGACCATTAAAAAGTCACGCGATTCAGCCTGCGGAAGAGAGGGGAAGACGGGGTGTCGGAGGACCCGCGGGCTGGTCTCGCCGGTGAATCCCAAGAGAGGCGATCGGTACCGACTTCCCGCGCCAGGGTGCTGTCAGTTATCAGTGCATAAACATTCGTTCTCCACGCCGGCGCGGCGCGGCGCGCCGTGGTCCCTCGCGTTGCGAGTTATACGCGGCAGGGAGGATCGGCCGAAGGGGGACACACCGGCACGCATAAAGTAAAGAGCGAAGGGAGAGAGGAAAGGGAGAAAAAGGTTTACCAAAGAGAAAGAGAGCGAGAGAGTAAGAAAGGGAGGGGAAAAAAGGGAAAAGGGACGAAGAGCGGCCGAGGAAGGCAGAGGGAGACGAAGGAGGAGGAAGAACGAAGGCGGAGGTGAAGGAGGCGGAGCACACGGGCGACGCAATCCGGAGGAACGCGCGACGGAAGGGATGGAATATGATATAATGCAAAGGCAAAAAAGAAACGCTGCGGTCTGCCGGGTTCGCCGGGGCCAGGGGGGAGATTTAAAGCCGCGTGGACATTGTCATCGGACGCACGGCTATAAACCAAACCGAGGGCTCGCTGCTAACTGAGACGCTCTCTCCGTTAGCCGGCGTGGTGCGTGTAACACGTATGCGGGGTGCCGTGCACGTTTGCCCCCTTTCCGCCAGTCCCTCTTCCGTGGTACAGATCTCCTCTCTCGGTACCCGGGGACCCCTTTTTGCCTACGTATATATCGAACCGCGTTTACGATCTTGGCAGCCCGGCCGGGACAGGTGTTATTTTTCATCGATTCGTTCGAGCCGCTGCCTCCCAAACGATTCCGCGCGCCGACGCGGCGTGGCGCGGCGCGGCGCGTTCGCACGACGACGCGACCACCGCTTTAAAAGTTCCCCGCCGATTTTCTGCCCTCGCTCCACAACCCGCCGCGAGAACATCGACCGAGAGAAAAGACCAGAGGGGCCCGGGGAGGATGGCCGGCCCGAGAACAAGGACGACCGAGCAGATCTGATCGAGATCGCCGCGATAATAACGCATTCGGGAGCGGCGAACGCGCCGCGCCGCCGCTGCTCGAATGCGAGCACCGTGAACGCGGGGCCGCGTGTGATAGATAGGAAAAAATCGAGCGCGCGAGAAACGCACCTCTTTCCTACCCGTACGACGCTCCGCTCCGCGCCGCCGAGAATAAATTCTGCCAGCTCCTCCGGCGAAATTCGGCCGCTTTGACAGTCCTTTGGTCCGCGCTGCTGGCGCGCCGAGTCGACAAATGTGGATCCCCGGATGGAAACCGAGATAGACTCCAACTCGACTGTAGAAATCGATGATAGAAATTCGAAATGAGTACATAATATTTTAAGAAAAAAATGATATTAGATCGGAAGGAATGTTTGGTTTTTTAGTTAAAGTTAAAATAGCTCCGAGTGAAAGGTGTTAATGTCGAGGTAGTCGAGGCATGCCATCCCTAATCGTGGTGCTTTATAGATTGTGGAAGGAGACGAGAAGATGATTTCGTTGAAGCGTGAAAAGCGAGTTTTGCGCGATGCATAATTTCAGTCGGCGTCAAAGGGTTGACGACGGCGAAGGGTCGTCGACGGCGGCGGTCCTTCGCGGAGCTCTTAAATCCGGCATCCCTGATTCGAGTCCACGATGAACCGCAGCATTCCGAGGGTCCGCGTACACACAGAAAGGCATTAAGATATCCATCGGTAGGTTTTTTCTCGCCGGCTGAGTGGCGACCGAGGTCACGTCTGCTCGTGGTCGTGAGGAACCCCACAAAGCCCACGAAAAACGTCCATCGAGTCGGCCGCGACCGTGACGGTTCGCCATCATCGATTGTTCCGTTTTACCTTCAACCTTTCCCCCAGTCGCCGCGCCGTCGCGGCTCTCGCGCCGTTCCCGGCGGGAGAGGATTTCGAGACAAGATTTCAATGAGCATTTCTCAACGAACGACGCCAGCGACGTCTGTAAATACGAGAATGCCGGACAGCAAGAGGGGGTGGGTGGTGGTGCGAGAGCGAGGGCGTAGTTCTATGTTCCTTCTTCTAATCCGCAGAGACGGCAGGCGGCTATCGTCGGATTCCATCTTCGGTTCTTTAACGCCGCGACGAGGCTACGATAATTCACGCGAGACTACGGCGAACACCGGGGAAAACGGGCTCTGGCTGATGCACGGGTCGATGCGGAATGACACGGACCCGCGAAACTTATTATCGCGACCCTCGAATTATGTACGGCCTCTCCGCGAGCTACAATGTTGCGCGGAATTAATAGACGCGATTTGTGCACGGACGGCGCCGCCACGGTGCCGTCCGCGTGAAATTATGTCGCCGCAACGGACACGAATAATTGCCTCTGCCCATCCCGACGGTGCAACGGGATGCAGCGGGATGCAATGCAAAGAAGACGCGGCGACGACCGACGAGCGCTCCTAGCGTTTCGAAAACGTGGTAACGTCGCACGAATTATTTTCCTCGATTTTTCCATTAAACATCAAAGTAGTTAGCGGCGAAATGCGGTGAAAAGTTTCAAATTGCTGATGAGACGAAGCAACCAGCTGCTGTTCCCTATTTAGCGTGCTAATGGAAAAAATTGCGAATTTTTATGGGAAGACAAATTCTGCTGAACTAGTTTGGCAAACTGAAGTCGATAGAAATTAATTTTTATCGGTGAGTTACATCGTGACAATAACAACGTTTACTACTTGGAGTCTGCAGATTAGTAGAGGGAACACGAAGGAAACTACCGTTGGTTGATTTTTCCGGAAACATTTATCCGCATTCGTACAATTTAAGGTACGCCTCGTGAGAAGACATGCTGATCCGCGCCAAACCCAACGCCTCCATTGAACATAACCGCTAACGAAGCGAACTATGTGCCAGAACCGATGTTAGATGTTTAGCGAACCCGTTCAGCGTGATGAGTGTTTACGAGCGTAAGGAGGATGTTCCCAGCTCGATCTCTTTGGCAGTTAAAACTGTTTTGCCGGATATTGTCGTCATATTTTGCTATGCAACGAGAGTGGTTAGTTTATAGCATAGTACGGTACCGTGGCTATTAGACAAGATACATAAGCCACGAAGCATCAGATATTCTTCTCGTTAGCCAAACTTTACGGAAAGTTCTCACGTTCGAGCAATATTTGGAAACTTTCTTTTTAGTGAACACAATTATCTACAGCATCAGAGATTCTTTTCTTTCTGAAGTTACGTTTGGAAGGTGCACAATTAGTTTTACAAACGATTGAGATATTCTCGATCGCATGCCTGGAGTGTTGGGAGTGGTTCGTTTGAACATCGATGTCTCGGTTGCGTAGATGTTCTGACGAAAGGGACAGAGCTGGAGCAATGAAATAAAGAAGATTCTTAATCTATACGATCGTAACAAGGAGCAAACGATCCTACGTAAGTAAGAAATTAACAGAACGGAGCTTGAAATACCATTCACATTAGTTTTTACGATAACTAGGTCCTAGAATTTTGAATGAATCTCGCGTTTCCCATAATCATCGGATGATTATCGCCCACGATTCCACGCGGCAGGGGTCCAGGCTCGCACAGCCCGAACTCTCCCATAGCCGAAGAATCGTTCGTTAGGGCCACGTAGCTTCTGCCCGAGGGGGAGGGGGACGAGATCCTTAGTAAATTCTTAGACGAAGCTCGTTTAATCGTGGCCCGGGAGCCCGGGAGCCCGGGAGCCCGAGAGCCCGAGAGCCCGAGAGCCCGAGAGCCCGTTCGCTTGGTAGCGGCCGGAATTTGTCTTTCTGGACGACAGTAAATGCGATCGCGTCCCCATTAAGGGCTTTGGCGAACGGGGCCTGGTACTTTTTTATCGCGGACAGGAAGCCCATTCCTTGCGGAAAGTCTCGGCGAATGGGATTTGCGGGGACCGCGTGCGAGATAACGTTCTCGCATGTGCGATCTCGGCCGTCGACGAATTACGAGCGTACCAATCGACTTTCGGCTACCATCGATGCCACCGCAGATTAGCGTGGCCGGTCGGTGTACGTTCACGGTCCTGCGAGCCCGAACACCGTGGCTCACAGGACCGTACGGGAAACGCACACAACGGCTCGCGAGGCCCGTGGAACGAACCTGCGCGTACCATGGGTGGTAACTTAACACCTTAACGGATATTTATGGACTTTTACTAACGCAAAAGACAAAAATGAAGAAAGGTTTCCGCCTGGCTCCGGGCCAAGCTTGTACAACACGCCGCGCGCACACGCCACCGTCGGGACGCGTGTGTGCGTGAACGTCCGAACGCGTCACACCTGCTCGCCACGTCGAAATCGCACCCCAAATACCTGTGTTGGTCTCCCCACGGGTGTCGCACACGTGTCTCCAGAAACAGCCATTCGATATCCGGCGAATATGCCCGAATGGTTACAAGGGTGGCAATATGACGTCCCCGGAGTGTAAATTCGCCGGACGAGCATAAGCTGCTGTTGTCCGCGAGTCGGATTCGTTCTGCGAGCGGCAGGTACATACGTGTTCGCGGAGGCCACGAATACTTTTTCGCCGGTGCATCGCCCACGGCGGGGACAAAATCGGAAATCTCGGCCGGACACGTCTCAATTAGAGGAGTTCCCGATCGTAATCGGGCCGGTAATATTTTTCGGCCGGACGGTATCGCGCGCGATGCTACATGCGCTGATCGTTCGAGTCCCGGGAGATAGGGATCGACGGATGTTGCCGGCTTAACTGAAATCTAAATACCGGGGCCCAAGGGACTGGCCGTTAACGAACACCAGCGGCCTCGCTCGATAAACCACCGATATCGAAATCGTTTCTCGCGACAAGCAAGATCGTCCTACGGAGATCCCTCAATTAGTCACCGTTTTTTTCATTACCGTCGCTCTGAAAGAACTCTCGGGGATCGGATCCCTCCCACTTTCTTTCCAGACCAGTCTGGATAGACAATTTTCTTCCGGCGACGCCAGTCACAAAGTAAAGGGAAGACGGCGGAGCCGGAATCAGCGCCGAAGCCCCGGTATTAATGAATTAAATTTAGCGGGAGGCAGCCGAGTGGCACAAAAGGGAAAGTCAACGAGGAAAGTCAAATAACGTCTGGCCGCTTCCTTAGAGGGTGTCGCGGCGCACGCAACGACAGAATACAGAGAGCCACGTACGAAATTCGTTAATTGAAACGTCTCGGCTCGCGCGGAATTGGGCGTGGCGGGTGCGATTGCTCTGCGGTGAACAGGAAAGCTTTGTAACTTGTACTACATCGATCGTCACGCGAGTCAGTTACGTTCAAATCGCTGGCATCGCCTACTACTTGTGTCATTTTTCAACAGTAGCCGAATCGTTGACATCGCTTTTAATGCTCCGTGAACCTAGCGTTCAAGTTTATAGCCCCGAAGATATTTTGTTTCTGGCCGTACGTCAAATCCACAGACTTTTACGAAAGTGGTCAGGGTAGATTTGATACGGTTCAGGGTTCATTATCGTGCACCATTGTACTCGCCGATTGATTTGCAAACCAGCAATCTACATGTGTAGGAATATGTTGAACTCCTACGTCTCGGGTGTGACGTATCGGGTGAAATGATTGACACCGGTTTCACTAAATACTTTATTTTAGTTCGACGTCTCTGTTCTCAAGCTACAATTCGATATTCGCTGTCTCGACAACTAACTCGCTCGCGACTCTCGCTCAACTGAGCCTGCTCCGTTACGAAGGACAAAAACGTTACGAAGAACAAAATCGTTACGAAAAACAAAAACGTTACGAAGAACAAAAACGTTCCTTCGAAAAGCAAAACGCTATCGACGCGGCTCAGCGTCTCGCACCACACACAGTCGCATTCATAACCATACATCCTGACTCAGTTACACTTACATCCCTACACATGGAAAGAATGATTAGTAATTTCAAGACATGAGAATTAGTTATCGATCGGGGCCATTGTCGTTCATTTCGAATCGTAGCATTTCGGCGACAGGAAATCATGATTCGAAGAACCCGGTACCGATATTTTTCTCTGCGGAACGCCTCGAAATAAGAGGTAAAAAGAACCAATCGTTCCTCTCCCTCTCTCTCTTCCAGTGTTCTCGGTGGTGCTCGCGCTTTATTTTAGCCGAACACGCAAGCGCGTAAGTATACCCGGCTACCCTTCACAAGTCTTGAGCGTGTTTTGCATCCTCGTTGCTCGAGGTGGCAACGTCTAATTATCCCGCGGATAGTTCATCCTCCAATTACGGCGAGCCGCCGCCGTCGCTAGCGACCGGCGTTTGCCATTGTTACGGATTTTTCCTTGGTGTTCGTTATTACCCCGGGGCCGGCCTTGACTGGCAGCGGGCGCGTTTATACGTCGATTCGATGGGACGTGAACGCGGGAATCACCGGTTAATTTCGCGGCTTTGTTTTCTGGAACTGGAATGGCTCGATTCGCTACTCCCAGGACTGCCCCACCTAGACGGTGGCGATTAATCGTATGCAAATTGGGGCCCCGACGTAATGACAAGTCTTCGGGGCAGTGTACTCGTCGTAACGTGCTAGTTGGCGGTTTGCTCCCCCAGCGCGCTACCGTGTCGAAATTTATGACGCCAATATTACAGGCATTAGAATAGGCGATGATTGTGCGCGAGAAAACAAGTCTGAAAAGAAGAGTCAAAACATTTGGGAATTCATTTTTTTTCTCAAAAGTCACAGAACTGTCGCTTCCGTCGCATTAGTGCACTGCGACAAAAAGATTCGCGATTAAAAGATATTTGTGCATCCATTGTAAAGTGTAAAAATCCATTTGTACAAAGTGGTCTTTAAACATGGGAACAAAGGTTCAGAGTTTATTTGTGCTCGGCGTGATTTATTCCGTTGATTTCCCTAACAGATCGAGCAGTTGTAATGGAGTCTAAATCGTGATCAACGCGTTGAAAGAGAGTTTCTCCGCTCACGATCGGATTTTCCCGCCTTCTCGGAACTTGTTGGCCGCGTGTAACGTGTTCATTATGCAGTCGTGGCAACGACGTTATCCAGCTAATCGGTCCGGCCGTTTTTCGCTAATCCCCGGCTGACAGTATTCGTACCATTTAGTCGACACGTCCGGCAAATCCTCTTCCTTCGACGCGATTAGTGTCCTCCGGACGACTGGCCGGCACGGAATCGATTCTATCTCGATCTCCGGATCTCCCTCGGGAGAGGGGGGATTAGCTAAAAACAGCGAATGGGCTAGAACCGTGGACACCGAGCCGTGGATCGTTCGCTGTATAACGGTGGGAGCGAGAGAGAAAGAAGAAAGAGAATCGGCGCCACGGTGTCCTGCGGCCTGGCGACGTGTGTGCGTTACGCCGATCGCCTTTTAGTCCCCCGGATCCGCGAAACAGGGGGCCCCGGGGAACGGGGGGAACACGGGAGAGAAACAGACGTCCGTACACGACATAAGCATATCAATAAAATGTTTAATTGGCGTTTACATTTCTTCATTCGGCCCAACAAGATCGCGATACCGATCTTCCGCCCGGTTTCTCGTTCAGCCCCGTGTAAGCTCGTCCTTCCACCGCGTCCTTCCTCCGTGATGCACCTCCAGCTGAATGTCAGACGTCTCGCGGAGGTAACCGGCCTTTCTAGGGACGAGGACGGGACGATGGTAGAAGAGGAAGCGAACAACCAGGAGAAAATCGAGCGAGAACGTCAGCGGGACGACGAACGAAGAAATAAAAGGGGTGGTTGACGATCGACGGAAACGCTTCGGTGCACACCTTACAGGTGCTTCCAACGCGTATTATTCGAATTCCGAAATGCCGATACGGTGTTTTTCACTTCTGAGGTCCAGAAACTATGCATTAGCAAAATTAAAAGCACCGCATACGATGAACCGGTGGTCTTTATATAGAATTTTTAATCTAGTGATTTATTATCAATCAAAATTTCACTCTTTACTGTCAGTAGGATCTGTTGAGTCGCAAATAGAACAGTTCAGTGTTATTCTGTATAGACGCAATACATAAAATGCTCGGTAAAGTCCTCGGCCTTTGGATTTTTATTTCCAGAATATGGACTAACGGAACAATTTGTATACTTCAACGATTCTATTAAATATGTAATATTGGGTCAGTACAATTTCGTATTAAAATACAATGAATCGACCTAATAAAATATATCTTAAAATTACAAGTGTACAGAATTAGACAAAGATCGTATACAATAAATGTCAAATTCGTTCGGCTAGTACTTTTTTAAGTAGGATTTTTGGTACGATTTTTCTTATAATTGGGGTCGATCGTATCGGAAGATTTATTTCGTCGCTCAGGATCCAAAGAACACAGATGACCCTAGCAATTTTTATCTGATAGGTGGTTCCCGAAGTCACACGGGCCCGGGAACAAGGGACCAATTGGTACAATTATTTCTCGTACACGTCGGAATATTTCTCGCCTCGATCCGCGAAAAACAGGAACTCGATCGGTCGATGTTCCACCCCGAACAGCAGAACCGTGCCATATTTCACGCCGAAAGCGAACATCGCTCGGTGACGTGATCGCTTAATTAACACGGGACGTGGTTGACGTTCTCCTACAACACGGGACAGGACCGTATAAACATACGTTTTCGTCTGTCGTGATTCCATTTTCGCTTCGAGGTACGTTTCCGCTTCGGATCCTCTTACCAGAGATCCGTCCATGGTACGTGACACATAGATAAATATAAGACGTTGTGACATCTAAAACAGTAATCCATTTTTGCCATAGGAAAGTACTGGGAATATTACAGCGCTCGTGTGTTCCATAAAGTTGTACAAAAATTACCATTTTGTCGGTTGCTAGTTTTGAAAATGAAACTCAATCATTTTGTTTCGCGTAATAGTCCCGGAAGACAGAACCTAGAATTGCTATTACCGAAAATACTAGAGAAATCATGAAGATATCCGCCGAGGTTCACTGTAAAATTTTGCGTTTCACTGAAAGTGACTATTCTACATTGCTTTATAAAATTGGTGAGTTTAGTCGAGAAACAGTGTAGACTTATGGCAAATAACACCAGCGCCCTTCGATTCTTTTTCGAATATAAATGAGGCCGAATTTTTTGGAACGAAAGTGGACATCGAACGATCCCAGATTTTTTCTCTTGTACCAAATTACGAAGAAAGAAGCAGGTTTGACGAGCGCGGATGGAAAAGAAATCACAAGGCAAGGGGTTAAACTGTTGAAACCGGCACTGTAGGTGCGCACGAGTCGCGAGATTCCGCGTGATTGGGCAGAAGCGGCGAGATTTCGTTCATTTATCCGGGACCGCGGGCCAGTTTGTCGACCGTTTACCTGCAACACCTTCTCTGCTCACGCACGTACACCTACGCGTACGTCCCGAGAGACGAGGAGCTGCGGAGACGCGAGAAAAAGAAACGGGAGAAGGCAAGAGGGAGAAAGAGAGAGAAAGAGAGAGAGAGAGAGAGAGAGAGAGAGAGAGAGAGACGAGTAATCGTGCAGGTGCACGGAATCGAGGAAGAGAATCGCCGGGGAGTACGTGCACGTCCTCCGGACCGGGCCTCGATGGTATGCTATCATCGTTTGGCCCGATGAATTTTTCGCTGGAAATTCCGTACGAACCGGCGGAATGCAAACCCTCGTCTCCTTGTAACTACCTATCTGATGCGGCTCATTAAACGCGCGCGATACCCCGAGCGACAATTGTACCGTGCGTCCCGTAACGAGCGCAAAAAGATGGATAATACGCTGAAGACATTTTAATGGAATTAGGAAATGATGTTTCGCGCGATGCCGTGATGAACAGGCAAGATCTACAAATTGACCGTGTTTGCTCGCCGGACAGGAATGCGCTTGCGAGGCGCCAAAGCGAATCCGACACAGTCGAACCCCTTGCGCTATCGCTCGATCTAATTACCTCTGCCCTCTTACCTCCGCGGATTCACAGGAAAAAATTTTTCTGGGTATCAGTATTTGATACGGAGGTAATATGGACTCTGGTGAAACTAGATCTCTGATATAGCCGACAATTTTTCTCGTTTTTAAGAGAGTGCATCAAGGTACATCCATCGCAAACAGGATTTCGTTGGTGTTGCTCGTGAAGAACCTCTTTGAAACGAAAATGTTCAAGGAAAGCGATTGGAGCGAATCAAAGATGAAAGACTCTTCGGTAGAAGGTTGAACTTGATTCGTTGAAGCTATTGCAGTCATCCAGGCATTTTAAAAATGCCTTGGAATTTCTAAGGTTTTCTAAACATGTCGAAAGTTAATTCGAAAAAGTGACTGCGAACGAAGTGGTACTAGCAGGGGGCTGCGTGTCCAGAAATTAAATCTTAGAAGTAATATTTTACTCGGGCTTTATTATCGCATAACGGTGTCCCGCGGAGGAACACGTTCGCGCAGATTGAAGGATTTTTATCTCGGCGAGTCGGTATCGGCCGGGTAATTTTAATAAGAAAATAAACGGATCCGGGTGGGAGGAAGGGTCCAGGGGCGGTTGGGGGGCCCGCAGGGGAGTCGTTAATGATTTACCGCGGCATCGGCTTTATAACCGCGAATTCACCGTCGCCGCAAACGCCAAACTCTCGTCGAAAAGAGTGGAGGGAAGACCCGTGCGCCACGCCCCCGACTTCTCATCTTTTACGCGTCTCATTTCATGACGTTGGTACGCGAGGGCCTCTGTTCGGAGGAGCTCGGGCCCCAAAACGCCCCGGACCACGTCGAGGAGCGAATTTCGGCTCCGTGGTCCACAGAAAACCGAGACTCTTCGCGCTCCTTCCGTCAGCCGAGGCGCGACCATTTCCGTTAACCCGTGACAGTGAGTAATCTCGCGTAAAATGAATTTTTAAGACGCCCCCGAAAGAACGAAGCTCCTCGGGATCCACGCGAAATCTCCGAGCCCTTCTTCTTCCGCTTTCGACTCGATTCTTCTTGATTACTTTTCCCGTGAAACGATCCTGCCGCGATTAAATGGCCGGCGAGGCGATTTCGTTGGACGCGAACTTTTCGAAATCTTGATGAATCTCGCGAAATTGCCGCTCTAAATTTCTTATTTTCATGGCGGATTGCAGCGACAATTTGTTATTCCGTGTTCTATGATATTATCTGGGATTTATTATATCCTTCGGTTCTTAACTGTGATTTACTGTGTGATTTACTGTGTTCTCGCGAACGTAGTGTTAATATTACTTCCGAACCAGCAGGGTAAAATATATTGACAATAGTTCCTATTTCTAAGACACAATTCTCCGTCTGTCTTTTTGTTAGGATTCTTACGATCTGAACGAGTTGTAGAACTAATCTGTGTGGTAACCTTTAACTTTGCGCTTTCGATTAGAATGACTAGATTATTTCGATGTTGAAAATAGCAGATCGAACACGGATACACAAGTTTTGGTAATCTGTAGTATAGGAAGGAATGTCTCCTACAAGTTTGCTCGTTTTATTTCTGGCGCTGCTCCGCCAGAAATTCTTTAATTTCCCAAAGTTATCCCGGATCAGAAACGGATCCCTCCGAACAATCATCGCCCCCCATCTCTGAGCTTGCTTTCATAAGTGGTCGGCGCGCGGCGGGGAAATAATTTTCGCGTGGAATCCCATTAATCAGCGTGACTCGATGGAAAAAAAGTAGTTAAGATAGCGCCGTATCCCCATCGAGAGCCTCGTTTATCTCCGAATCACGATCGCGGCTGTTAACTGAAAACACGTGGCCAAGTAGCAACCGGGTGTCTGCGCGAGAAAGGGACGCGTCCACCCCCCACTCCCCCCTCCCTCCCATCGGTGTATACCTGAGAACATGCCGATTCCCGTTAGAAGAGATCGAAAGTAGCGTAGGTAAACCCCGGGACGCGCGAACTATTTCGAGGATCATTATTTCTGGATCGGTTTACCACTATTCATTAGCGTCAGGCTTTCCACGTAACACGAGATCCTACGAAGTTCTCCAGCCCAGCCCAGCCCAGCCCAGCCCAGCCCCACCAGCCGGCTGGCAGCGTTAACAGACGCGCACCGAACCGGTAGATAATTATTTTTCCCGCGTGCTCGTGTTAATCATTTTACGGTACTCATAAAACCCCGCCGGGAATGACGTCGTACAAAAATTCGGAGGGATGTAAACCGCCTCTCGTCGTTATAAATACAAGATCGCGGAACGATTCCTAATTGCATGCCAACGTTTCGTTCTATTTATATTCGGAGGCCAGAAAAATGCGTTTGGTATTTCCTTCCAGGAAATTTTATGTGTTTTCTGTGATCGAGAACTATTTCTTTTTTCTTTTTTTTTTTTTTTTTAAGTAGATTGCATGGACTGTCCACTTTTTACTAGGGCGTCATTGCATCATTTGAAACAGGATTGAATAGTGTTTATTACTTTCCGTTCGGTTAGATTAAATGTTAGAGTTACTGTTTCGTTCAGGTGCACAACTTGAAACAGGGTTGTCTGTTTCCTTTTAATTCTCCTTTGATTGGATTCCGTGTCGTGTCTTGTAATCCGGCATAGTATTCACTAGGCGGCACTACATGTGTTTCGATTCACCACCAGCATTTGAAAGGAGATTACACGCTTATTACGTTTTCTTCTATTAGAATTACTACAATACTTTATCTTCGTTTTAACGTGTTTGTGCCGCGTCATTTCTGACACAGTTGCTGGGCGAATTCGCCATACTTCGCACAGTCATGTTCTTTCTAAGAGACTATTACAATTTCTTGGCCAATTAATATGTCTAACTCTTAAAATATCTATTTTAACATGACTTCGGTAGTCAATTTAACTTCACCATTGGCACTCGAAGTAAGTTTCTTCGGGGACCCCAATGAAGACAGATTAGAAAAGAGTCGATTAAGATGATTTTTTAGAAAGAATTAAGAATCTTAACACCGAGGAACCAACGCTCGCTACTTGGAACTATTGAACATTGTAGACCGTCACCAAAATACCACCATTTCCGAGGTTTGGGTACCGTGCTTCGCTGAGAGCTCGCGCCAGGACCCGCTTAGCGAGCAGTTAGGGAGGTGCCACGCCGCGCCGCGCCGCGCCGACAATATCGTTCGCGAAAGCGTTCGCGGTCGCGCTCGGCATAAATAAAGAGTGAAAAACGATTCCGAGCGGAGGCCGACTTTCTTGCCGCATTCCAGCCGGGGCAGCCAGGAAGAAACCGCGCGCGGCGAGAAGAGATATACCATCCGCAGGGGATCCTTTCCCAGCGCGATCCCGGGACTATCGATTCTCGTTCGTGTCGAAGAGCGGGCGTGGTTGTCTCGCGAAGAAAGATATCCTTGGTCACCGGAGCCACCGAAACGAAGGTGGTTGCACACGGTTGCGGTTGCCGCCTGTAGCCGCACCGAGCCGCAGCCGTAAGCCACGAAGAGAGAAGACGGTGGCTTTCACGGCCGCGATAATGGATGAGCGTTCTTAATGATTTTTTCGCCGGCGAACGCATTGGTCATTGAGTAATGATGCGCGTACGAGATAAGGCCCCGGCAGGAACGGCAGAACGAAGAGGTAAGGGGGAGAAGAGGGGCGGGGAGGGGAGGAAACGTGTTAAGCCCGAACACGCTCGAGGCGTCGTCGTCGCGCTCCGCGAGAGTGGAACAACCGTCATATCGCGTCCCAGAGATTCGCTTTGACGGGTTATTTCCGGAAATGAAACGACCGCCTGTGATCCTTAGGCGAGGCCGCGCCACAAAGGATCCCGGATGGATCCGTCGCTTTGATGCCGCGACGACTGTATTTTTGGAGATCGTCGTTTATGGAGTTCTGCAGCGCCGCGACCAACTCCTTCCTACCCCGGGCTAATTACCGACCAAGATCGTCCGTGTAATTCCGTATCGGCCCGACAGACTTCAAAGCGGAAACAACACGATCGATTTAATTGTTTACAGCAGAGTTAGAGCGACTCCTGTCGACTCGGAAGCTCCGAGCATCCGGGATAAACGGAGACGATGTAAATTACTTAATTAAGTGCAGCCCGGCCGAAGGAAAAAAGGTAAGGTTCCGAGGAAAACGTGCCGAGCCACGGGATACGGGGAACGCAGAAATCCGAGCGAGAAAGAAAATCCTCGACTTAACGCCTCGAGTTATTTCCAGAAACAGGATTCTTTGTTACGCTTGCATTCTGGACGCGCGTATCCCGCGTAACTCGGGTTAATTAATTGGTGCGAAACTATGCGACGAGCCTTCTACTGCTCGGCTGTAAACACGCTCGGTGATACTGGAACTTGGGGTCTTTGCTTGAGAAACTGTCTGCTCACTGGAACTCAACAATTTTTTGTATTTATTGGCCGGTGTTATTCTCGTAGTTTTTCACCGTTTTATAAATCGTGTACACGATCAAAGAGTCCTCTACCCACAGGAATTTTATGAACCCGTTGTCTTACAATTTAATTCATGCTGTTCCATTCCATCCGACGCTCTAAATACACATCGATGGAGAACAGAATAGTTTGAATTGCTTCAAAATCAATGTAAAATGGGTAGGTTGCTATTACACGGTTAAAAATAATAAAATTTGTCGTCCGAAACCCATGGCAATTCCGAGACGTCATTTTAAAACGTTCCCTGGCAATCCCCAATAGCACTTCCATTTCCCTTTATAAATTGCTAGCTTCTATTCAGCGAAAAATTGTAGAATGCATTTCAATTGCCGTCCTCGATTGAAATAAGGGACTGTCTCTCCGCACAAGTTCATTTATCGAAGGTTTGATTTCGAGGATCGATAACGTCGATTCCGGTTGCGGTGTTCCCAAGATTGATTTTCTGAGGATCCCGTAAAGCCCGAGTCAACATTCCTAATCTCCTGCAAAATATCGCTTGCAATGACACTGAAAAAGGATTCGTCGGTGGCTGGGAGACGCGACGCGACGCGACGTCCGATTAGCGCGGCTGACAATCGCGACTGACGTCCGGAGATTCAATTTGTTCAAGTTCTCGAAAGTTGCACTTTGTATTTCACGTTTCCTCGTCTTTTCTTTTATCGTTGGCGTCGCGATAAGCGTCCGATGTCACGTTATAACCGAACGAAGATGAACACAGAGAGAAAGTGATAGAGGGAAGGAGAGAGAGAGAGAGAGAGAGAGAGAGAGAGAGAGAGAGAGAGAGAGAGAGGGAGAGAGAGGTTGTCGGCCGTGGTTGTTCGCTGATTGGACATTGAAGTCCCTCGTCCAGCGGCTGGAACTTCACGCCTACGTCGCCTGGAACTTTGAGGTCTTCGAGGTCTTCGACGCGGGCACAAAAGCCCGTCTGATGGGAGCAAAATTGACAACGCCTTTTGCGTTAATTCAAGTATGCATCGGCGATTCGCGATACCCCTCTCGCGAAAGAGAGACAGACAGAGAGAGAGAGAGAGAGAGAGAGAGAGAGAGAGAAAGTAAATGTGCGTGGACAAAAGGATCGAGCGGGGACCGTGTCCGATCGAAGATCTTTCGCGCATGAAAAGACGTCTTCGTGGAAAACCCGGCGAATCCGGTAGAGCGGCGAGGATTCACGGTGAAATTGAAGGAGACAGTATTTATTGCGAACCGAACCAGTAGAAGTTACGAGTGTCACTGGAAAGTAAACTGCTCGGGAAACTTTCACCGGCTGTTTTATTAGCGACCAGTCGGACAGCGAGTATATTAGGCTCGCGCAGAGAGAGAACCAGACCGGTTGCTCGCTGATTGGAACGTTGAATCGAATGCACCGGACTTCAAGAACTGTCCCATTTAATTCGACCCGCTGAGTTACGCGGCGTCTCCTAACAAGTAGAAAAACGTGTGAGTTAGATATACTCCGGATAGCCATTGATATTTATCCGGATCGCCGTACGCAGGGCTTCAACGACTCGGAATAATCACCTGCAATGCGCCGTGTTTATGATTCGCGCTCTCCCATCATGGTTATTAAACTTGACGCAAAAACAAAATTACCAAGCAATGAACTGAATAGAAAGTCTCTCTGGGTTACCAAGGTATAAAATGTTCTCCTATACAATTCTCTTTTTGCAAATAGTCGGGAGGTTTACGATGCATCTTCATATTCTTGTTTGTATGGCAACGATTTGATATACATATTTTTTAAAGCATTTGAGCCATTTTTTAAATGACTTCGAGAAATACGTTACTCAATTCGATCAATATGTGTGTAGCCATTACTCTGCGTTGGACCTTGTGTTGTATCTTGTAGTGGATATTTCCCGGAGAACCTGTTTATCCACATGTTTAACAATTGCGCGGAACAACAGTGCGTGGAACAAACAACTACAATTGTATAGCAGAACATTATCACCGTAATGTCGATCCTCGGCATTATATATACTACCTTACCATTCGTTTGAAGAGATTCATGGTGCACGACGTCCCTCGTGGTCCATTCGTAGTCGACCAATTGAGAATTAATAACTTTATGGGAGAAAGTAATGGACATAATAAAAAAATTAGGTTACTCATCCAGCCAATCAATTTTTATAACAGTGCTGCCTGATAAGGCGCAGATTTGAAAACTTCCTGTTTAATTTACCTTCGTAAGCAGCAGGATCAACAACCTTCGAAACAGATGCACTCAAACGCACTTCGCAGCGGTCGACGCGACGCGACGCGTCGCCTGCAACGCACTCAACACTAACGATCACACAGAAGAGAGCACACATCGATGTGCGTGGAGTGCATGAATTGTTAAAAAGCGTTTTATGACTGGATATTGCATATGTACGCGAGCCAATAAAAGCTCGAACGTCCAGTCGCGCAGTTCCATTAAAAAACCAATGCTTGCCGGCCGTTGAATAATTGCCAACTATTTTCGCAATCAATTTAAATTTTCCCGGAAGCCCGAAAGCTGCGCGATTCGAAGACGATTGTCATAGGTTTGCGAGCCGCTTCCCGTTGTCGAAGCGATTTCGTCCTCGTCGGAACAAGTGTCCGGCGGAAACCGCGAATCGTTCGCGAAGCGGGCTCGAGGCAATTAGGGAACAATCGCGGGAACTTTCATTCCGCGTTGGCTCGCTTCAAAGAAAGTTCCGCGGATATTCGCGTCAGGTCGAAAGCCCGGCGTGAACGTGACGCGGAACAACGTCCTTGGATATTCGAGCGGCGTTCCGCCGCGCCGTCGGCGATAAATTTCGCGGTTCGGCCGCGCCAGCAGAACGAGGATCGTCATCACAATGGCGAGTCGAAGTGGTAACACGCCGGAGCGGTGCGGATCCGAGCGGACTGAAGCGGAGCTGCTCGCGCGAATCCACTTTGTGCGAGTCGCGAGCCGTTTCGCCTTACGTGGCCGACGCGCCGGTCACAATAGACACGTCGCTGCACCGTCTTCCGCGTTCTGGACAATGACACCGGACAAAGGCCAGGATTAACAATATTCCGCAAAAACGGTCCGGAAATCGTTCGGCCACCGCCCGGGAAAACCTCCGATCGACTTCCAATGGCCACGGTTTTGTCGGATCAAGTGGACGATTAACTCCAGAAATTGGCCTGGAGGCCCGCCAATGATTGCGTGGCTTTTTCTGATCACGGGAACACGGACTTTGTTACGGGCGCTGGTAATTGTGACAATTGTTTCGGGAGCCGAAGTTGGTAAAGAGAGAGAGAGAGAGAGAGAGAGAGAGAGAGAGAGAGAGAGAGACCGGTGTACGGAAAGGATAGCGAAACTTGTTTCCTGTTTTTACTGCTTGGTAAAATGTATTCGATCCGAATCGTGGCTGTTTGTTGAACGGCAAGTGAAAATCTTTGGGCAACATTAATTGGTTCTGTCGGTAGTTACATGTACAATTATTTCCTCTTTGGTTTTGAGTTGGTTCTTGGAAAAGAAAGATTTCAGGGGAATAAGTTTCAACTAGTTGAAAAGTAACTTGAAACGAAACGAGTTTCAGCCGTTTGACCTTTAATTTCCCGAATTAATTTGCCCCACCGTAGATTTTGTAGGATTCGATGAGACCGGAAATACTGGATCTATAAACTGTGCCATTTCCAACGATCGTTGGATCGTTCCCGGTCGTATGAGAATAGATTTGTTTGTATGGAAATGAACTCGGGCAGAGGCGGAAAGGAGCAAAGTGACGATGAGGTCAGGACGGCGAGTACCGCGCGAATTAATGATTCATCCTACGCCTAATTGATATACGCGCATGCGCGATTAATTTATCGATATCCTCAACAAGACTTCTACGCTGGTAATCATCGCCCTCGGGGTCCTAGGTGGTCAAGTAATAATTATCGACGACGTGTTTACGATAGGAAGTTATTTCATTCTCACGACGTAGGGCCAGTGACATAATTAATAATAATGACAAAACGCCGTCGGTCACCGGTGCCGTGCATAATCCACGACGATAATCGGCCCTCATTAACATAAAACATTAATTGAACGCCGTGTGATATCGATTGATGCATATGCAATGCGCATTTAGATTGCACCGCGCATGGTAACACGAGACTCCGTTGTTTACCCTGTTGTAACGGTAAAATCGACAATATACACAGATAATGTAGAACCACAATAGACCGCACGATTGTATTTACAATTCCATTAACGTGTCAACTGACCGTGTCACCGACCTATGGATAACGAAACGTTTGATCTGCATCCAAAGCACCTGATTCCTCCGTACCGCCTTCAATTGATAAAACGAAAAAGAAAAAAAAAAAAGAAAAGAAGAAACAAACGCATACCCGATTACACGAATAAACATACGCTTTCTATTTTGTTCAAAAAGAAAAGCACGAACGAACGATCGCAATTCCATTAGATTTTTATGCGTGACACCACGGGTAGTATAGTATCCAAGCCTATGTGAAAAAAACCGGTTACGACCGTATTACTTGTTCGACCGAGCCGTTATTGTACCACCTGTTCTGGATAACAAAGGTGGCCAGGAGAACTCAAATTAACAATAAATAATAACAGCAATAAAACGTCAAAGACTACTGCGGAGCCATTATTGAGTTAGAGTATTGATTGCCGGCCGGACGCGGCGATCGCAAAAGATAAGATTCTTTCTTTCGTTCGTGCCTTCCTGGAAGGATCCTCGTAGATCCTAAAGGACCCCGACAAAGAGCCCAGCCTCTACCCCCATGGATACTCTACGGTAGGGTCAGCCACCGACGCGATGCTGCCTCGGACAGCCCGAAATCTCGATTCCTCTACGTCAAGCCGCGCAGTCGGGGTTAACGTGGCGACCTGCTGCCACCTTTCTTCGGCTTTATTAATACTCGGTAGGTGGCCGGCATGACAATAATCGGATGTGATTATTGCGGAAGGCCCCGGGAATAATGCCATATTAGAGTGATATATTAAACGAGGTTACAGCGGAATTGACCGACGACGCTGCCCTGCCTCGGTAGAATTAACACTTGCTTCAACAATGGTTCTTCAATATTTTAGGATCGATATTGCGAATTGTATCGCAGTACAAGTCTGAAATAAAAGATAATTCTTGTTACATTGTGGACACTTGGTATGAAATTGTTAGACTACGTTGCCAAAGGTAATCTCTCCGTACACGATGGAAGATGGCATTGCCACTGAAAATTTCATTAAGAAACCATCGTCTCGGACCAGAGATTTTTAAAAGTCATAAAATACCCACCGATAGGTACAGTCTTAAGTACTTTCCTTCTCGCGGAACATCTTTGCCGATGAAAAATCGTTTTCCTTCAATCGTAGACATTTCCAGGAAAAAGTAATTAAAAGTTTGATCCCAAAACGTCTGGGCACGCTGCATCTCGTAGACGCACAATCGAGTAAAGCCATGAAACGAATGGTCGCGAGAAGTCGCGGCGATGCGAAGAAGATTGAAGCAATAGAAAGAAGTTGAAGAGAGGGTGGGGGAGAGCCCAATTAAATTACATCGGCATCGGTCACGATCCTCCGCGAAGTTTCTTCGGTCGGACGCAGGCAAAGAGACTTTCCTCGGGTCCTCGGTAAGAGATTGATTAACTTATTGTTTAACAACTCCGGCGCAGTCGAGGAGGAGCGTTTCTCCCCACCGGATGGAAACGGAGCTGGCTGGCTCTCGGGCAGTTTGCATTCACGGGGGCGGCCATTAAACGGATCGAAGTGCAACTATCAGAGGTTCCGCGAAAGATACACAACACAGGAGAGGGGGTAGAGGCGAGTAGCGAGTAGGGTTGTTCGTCTGCCGTCTGTTCGCCGTGTAATAAAGCGTGCGAGAGCGAGCGAGCTCCGTCTACTATCCCGGAGAGCCGGGTCGTTTTCGGCGGTGGCTTTGCCTACTCGGCGAAGGAGAAAGGGCCGCTTTCAGATCGCCCTTCCTTCCTTCCTGGCTTGGCTGCCTTCGTTCCATCGCTATCCGTCCCGAGGTAGCCGAGAAAGAAGAAAACACGCGAGTCCGGTCCGGAGCGGCCACGGAATCGGAGAAAGAGGGAAGAGGTTGTTAAGCGAACGCGTGTTTGCGCGAGCAGGAACGACGCGATTCTGGGAGGAGAGAGCGAAGACGAGAGGTGGGGGGGGGGGGGGCCGCGAAAGAAACCAATTGGAGTCGAAGGGTTTCGGCGAAAAAAAGAGAGACACGCAGAAGGAGAACAGGGAGAGGCCCTGGCCAGACAGATAGAAAAGGAAGAGAGCCGTGGAAGAGGTGATAAATGGGAATGAGGATTGCTTGGCAAAGTGCGAATGGCCCGCGAGCCGAGATATGGATGGAATGGGTGGATGGATGAATGGATGGATGGATGGATGGATGGATGGATGGATGGATGGATGTATGGTTGGTAGGTTGGTTGGTTGGTTGGTTCGTTCGTTCGTTCGTTGGTTGGATGGCTCGGCTCCGAGGGTAGCACACGGCCCGATGGACATTACACGAGAGCGCAAGTATTACGTCTGGACGAAATCCAAATACATTCAACGGCACCGGCCATTTTCCCTGCCACGGACTAATCCTCCCATCTGCGCGTTTTTACTACACCGATTCGCTTTTCATCCCGGTTCGACGCACCTTCGACGAGGCTGCGGCACCTCGCGGCACATAGCCACCCCCGTTCTTGCTCCCTGCTCTTCAGTCTGGCCGAGATTCTGTTAAAACCGATGCTGCCCGCGTGATCCTAGAGAAAATTTACCGTGATTAACAGCTGCGCGAGCTATGCCGAATCAAATGCGAAGCTTGGAATAGATACTAATAGGACCATCTACCTCCATGCTGCAATTTCATTCTAAACCCCGAATTTTAAAAACGTCAATCTTGAAAAGAGTGGATCACTCTTGTCTAGTAGACTAGACAATTAAAAGCTTTGGATTTATCACATCTTTAAGCTGAAAAATATTCGAAGCGTTTCATTTTGATTGTCTTGAATGGTCAAAGATGATGGTCGTCTTCAAGATTGATATAAAAATGAATAAATCCATTCCAACCCTTATGCATCCATTTTTTAACAATATTCTTACATCTACTTCTTCGAGATCAACGTTGATCTTTATGTCGGACCTAATACAAATAGCTAATTTGGGTAAAGTAAAACAACAGAACAGAAATTCATTGTGTAACGTGGAATAAAGGGGAGGCAGAAAGAAAGAAATAAAGATTGCAATCGTACCGTTCGCATCAGCGTCTCGATCGTGGCAAGATGGAGGACTGATTTCGTGGGAAAAGTCAATAGCTCGCGATCCGTCCAACAAAGGAGGGCAAGGGTTAAAGGAGCTAGCTCTCGACGGATCCGCAGCAAATGAAAGATTAGTTGCGGACTGTGTTCCCCGTGGAACATGTACTCCGAAACGATTTCGCGACAGGGAGGCAGCCCGACGGACCCATCCAGTGATCAGTCTGGGTCAAGGGAGAACAGAAGGGGAACGGACAGAGATGGATACCGGTCTAACCCGTGAAACCTCCGGCGAACGGGGCATAGATCGTTCGGGGTAGGTGCGATATATAATTCATTAACAATACGATTCACCGGGATCAATCGGATTCATTAGTACCACGGCGTGGCCGTGGGTTCGACCGACCTGTCCATCAATCCGTTCTCGTCTTCTCCTCGTCAGAGGTATAAATACGTCCCTTATTGGCCGACCGGCTCGATTATTCGTCCAACCAATCAACGGACGTGGCTCGCGCGGATGATCGCGCCTCGTATCCACGGAATCTCGGGATCGATCAACGAAACACTCTCTCCCTCGCAACCGTCTCTTTCGTCTTTCTCCTTCCTCTATCTCGTTACGGTACCCTCTCCCTTTCTTCTTTCTCTTTTCCTCTCTCTCTCCCTCTCTCTCTCTCTCTCTCTCTCCCTCTCTCTCTCTCTCTCTTTTTCTCCGTCTCTGTCTCGCTCTGTTACGCCGAGGCTCGACACGCGTCCTTCTTCGTCTTCTTTCGGTATCCCCGCGGCGGCTTCGGATGATAGACGCGCCACGGCTCCGGGAAGAGGCGAACGATACATCTTGCGCGCGGAAGATAAATTCTCGGGCCAATACCAACTGGACTTAGATGAACAATCGGCTAATGATGTCAAGGTTGAGCGGCCGCTTCGTTAACGTAACGAGGTAATCCCGGATGACCGCGCGAAGCGGTCCCGCGGCGAAGCGTTTTCACGCGTCGCGGTTCGCTACCTGCCTGGAATGGCCGGGACGAAAAATTTGGGGTGAGAAATGGACGACGGGAACACTTGTTGCCTATTCAGACGTGAACGAGTTGCTCTGAATGCGGGAAGAAACAATCATTCATCCCCGATGATTGAACGCCGAACCGATGGACCGTTCGAACACCGTTAGCAAATTGCGCTTTCTTGCCGAAAAGATTGCAGATTGTCCGTGTACCTTGTCAATTCTCTAGATTCCCAGGTGCTTACCCAGTGTGGAATGTTAACAGGTTGAAGAATAAAAGAGTACACGATGCGAAAGCTGGTACGTACCTACAAGCTAATTTCGACAACACAATGAAACAGTTTAGGATAATGTATCGGTCTGTAATTGGAACATCAAATTGTCTGAATGAAAAGTGGAGCAAAAATAGCTTAGCATCTCAAACTCATAAATAGATTGTGGATTTTATGCATTTATAACAAGAACGCATAGATGAGAAATCTGCGGAGACATTAGAATGCTCGAAGAACACCGCCAATACAGAAAGTCCACTTTTACCTGATTTCTGTCTCTCACAATCGACTTGAAAAGTTTTCATTTCGCAAAAAGACCCGCAGTCTACTAAATCTTCGAAATCCTTCGTGAGGATATATCGTAGGCGATATCAACTGAATGAATAAACTATGAATGAAACAGCCGGATGAATAAATAATCCTGTCGACCGTACATCTTTCGGGTTCGATTCGCAGAGGGTATCTCGTGCGGCGGTATTCGAAGCACGTCCGACTAAAAAGTCATCGCTTCCGGTACCGAAACAGAAAAAGGAACGCGATGTTTTTAAGGTGTGATCGTCAATACCGCGTTCAACACCTTCGGGCGCTCGTTGCTGCCTAATCGTTCCTGGAAAACGATTATCGTAAGAATTAATAACATGGTCACGAGTGATTATCTTCCTCCAGGTCGTTTCCATTCAGCTCGGGCGAAACGGAGGCGGGTAGTATCCAGGCGGAGTTGCCTTCCCAACGAAACTAGCTGGCAAGAATCGATACGTCCGAAATATCCGTCACGAAACGCTCTTGGGGCCGTCTTTTACCGTGAGAAACCCTTCCTGGTTCGGTTTACGGGCCGCGAAAATGGGATTAACAGTGCAACGCTAGAGCGCTCCGACTGCCTATCAACGTTGCTAGTTATTGCTTCTTAATTGCCACGGCCGTATCGATTCCCTCCACACAGGAATCAGAGAAGATGATCAAGGACGTAATCGAATAGTCGTTGAATGTTACGGACAGAAATAAAATTATCTATATCTGGAGCACCTTGTTTTCAAATTGATGCCCTCCTTTCGTTTAATTAACCCTAGACAGCTAAACATTCGTCCATCATAACTGGTCACGCTTTTCTACTTTTTGATTAAAAAATAATAACACACCTCTTAAATTGTGCTGCTTTCTTTGAAATAAATAAAAGAAATATATTGATTATCGAGGGTTAATTGTCCAACAGGATAGAACTAGAAGAATAGAATTTATTACAATTCTTCAACTATTTCTGTCGGATAGCCGAGTTGTCTGTAAACAAAAATTGCGTGTAAACAGATATGATCTCTATCTCGAGAGAGAAGATCGTTCTCCTACATATGAAAGTAACTTTTTTAAGAGAGTATAATGAAGTCAATGATAGATTCTGTTTAGGAAATAAGAGAAGGGATCAAGTTCGAAGGCATTCGTGCCCGACTAGGGGAGTCCCTTAACCATTTCTAACCACACTTCACCCCTTTGTCATCTTCGGTAACCAAATCCTGGTGCCCCAAAAGAAACTTGAAAGAACGAATCTCTTAGGATCACAGACCTCAAGGGTTTAGATGACTCTTAAAAGGCCGCAGATTCTGAAGATGTGGATCGCCTTTGCTAAGATCGGCCCCGAAGGGTCTAGATATTCTTTGAAAGGTTTTGGTGATCCGTACAAGATCACCATTGTCCTTTCGAAACCATATAGCCAACCTGCTGGGACTGGTAGATCATCAACGATAAATTATTAGATATTAATCTCCTAATCATTTTATAGGTTGCAGAAATTACGGGAAAATTTATCGAACTCTAATGGTCGTAATTGTGTTTTATGTTGGACATAATGATCGCAACTATCGTGGGCTGGTAAGCGATTAAAGAAAACTAATTAAATAGGTTAGTAAATAAAACAAAAAGATGGCACGGTGGTGGGTAATAAAATAAATTACTCGAATCAGACCAAACGTAATTTTCGCGGGATTACAAAGTTCGCGTGGAAGTGAATCGAATCTAAATTGCCTGGCTGTGAAACAAAGAATACTGCCAATAAACGATTCACAATGTAATCGCCGACACTTTTTCACGGGACTTTGCATAACAGAGGGTTCCATAACCAAGTAATCCGCGGATACGCAGAAAATCGCGGGGACCGCATTCATAACGTATTTGACGACGGTAATTGAAACACGAGTCCGTGGACTGTGGTCGTCGTCTGGCCAAAAAGGCCGGTAGAAGAAAAAAAAAAGAAAAGAAAAGAAAAGCGGCGGAGCAAGAGAGGAATAATTCGAGTTTATCGACCGGTCGAGCCGAGGGGTCCTCAGCTAATAAAATACGATTGACCAAAGTATTGCGTCGGCAGGCTCCGTACACCATAAATAAGTCTCTAAACGTGGCAGGAATTACGGGAGAGGAACAAACCGGGCTTCCTTCCCCCGCCCCGGGTTTCTCGGCCGGCTTTAACATACAACGGCCTCGAATCCGTGAATTAAGTTATTTCCACTAATCGGCTTCCGAGGCGACGTATGAAATATACTCGATCGTAAAGTCGAACTTCATTTCGAATTCCTTCGGGTCGCTCGTTCCTCGTTCCACCCTCGGCACGATCGGATCCGGCCGTCTCTGTCCGCTTCTCAGCGAGAACGGGGCCGCGTTCCCATACCGTTTTACGATCCTGTAGCCGTGTGACAACAACGAGGTTAAGAGTCGAGAATGAACTTAAACGCCGGGCTACCGGACGGACGCTGCTCGACTCTGCTTCTCGCCGCTTCTAAGCCGATCCTAGCTGGCCTTAAGCAGGGATTAGTTTTTCGAAGGTGCGCGAGCGAACCTCGAGAACCCCATTCCCGCGTGATATCGGACAGGCCCAAGGACGAGGCTCGTTACATAAACTCGATCCCGTGAGATCTCGAATCATTTGTATTCGCGAGAGACGCTTGCTCGGCTTCCGAGGGCGACGCGGCGGCGGCGGCGGCTGCAACCCCGAAAATCACGACTTCGTTACCGCGATTAATTCGCGAACGCTTCGCCGAAGCTCGTTTTATTACTTTCCCGCCGCACCTTTTTAATTGGCATTATATTACGCGGCCGCTAATAAATACGTGCAGGTAAACAGAGGCCCATTAACGAGCAGCGCCGCGAACGATAAAGCGCCTTTATCATTTCTTCCTCTTTAATGGAAAGACCCCGTTGTATTTCACCCGTCCATTTAGCCGATTGGTTCGTCGATCGCGAGATTTACGACGCTGCCGGCTACGCTCGCGCAATTTATGCACGTCCGGGAACTATATTTTTCGACGATTCGGAGGCGTTTCGTCAATCGATCGAGAGGGATTCCACGATTTCACGACGCAACGGAAACTTCTTATAATCTCGCTGAGAAGATCTGCAAGATCCGATGCGTCTTCCGCAGCCATCGATTTACCGTTTCTTTAATTACAAAGCAAAGCGTGTGCCGTTATCGACGGTTTTTTCGCCGGTATGAATCTTCATCATTTTCTTTTATCCAAGTCGCTCGCGAACGATTGCGGGAGTAATAATGCACCGTTTTGCGACTTCCTCGCGATGCCGGTTGCTTCGTTAATGATCCACGCTATTCAGAATTTATTGACGTTTTTGCCTACTTTCGACGGCGACTTTCTCCCGGCTGTGAACTCTATGGGGGAATTGGCTGACAGTGGCTCTTGCTTGTTTTCTCCGCGGAGGGTTCTTTTCCTGGCGCAAGTGTCAATTTTAACGAGCTTCCAGTGTTATCGAATTTTAACCAAGATTTTAGTATAGTTCTAGTTCATTTATCAAAATATTTGTGAGCAAAATTTGCCAACATGAAATTACCTTTCTACACATTTTTTGATCCTAGTCCGCCCTTCATTTTTCTAACCTCGGTTATCTTTGGACAGACGATGAAAAGATAAATAATAACCATTTAGTTGACAATTTTTGTCTAGAATCAATGATTCCTGAAACATTTGTTCAGACATATTTTGCGAACCTTGCCTTCAAATACTGCATTCTCCTGTTTATAGCGGATGATTGCAGATGCAAAAATAATCTTGTCATGGACTGCATCATACCGAAATTGCATCAATTCGCTTGTCAGGCAGTCGTGAACGTTCGACGCTCCATTTTCGCCGGCTCCCAGCGAGGAGACTTTCACAATGGATTATTTCCTCCGAATATCATTACATAAATAAGCGGTTTCCCGCAACAATGTTGACAGTAACGCGAAAATCATGCTAACTGTGAAGGGAGTCGCACGAAACCGACGCGACGGCGGGCAGTAGGAGGAGGTGGAGGAGGCCGAGGACGACGACGCGACGTCCCGGTGCGGTTTCGTGATTTGGCCGGAGGAGGTGCATTTGTAATGCAGCGTAAAGAAAAGATAAAAGGGCGAGCGGTTCATCGGTGCTAGGATCAGCTGCGGCCGCGGCCGCGGCCGCGGAGGGGCCACAGCAGCCGTGCTCACGTTTTGCAATATTTACAAGCCGCATTTCAATGATATTATTCCGCGGCCCGTTTCATTTCGTACCCCGCCAGGAGCAGTGCCACGGGAAACCAGATCTAACGCCACGGAAATTCAAATTCCTGCGTTTCCCGCGTCGAAACATCGGGCCCCGATTGCAATCGCGAAACCATCGCAGGTCTGGATCGGTAACTCACAGTCGGCTCAATCATAATTCATAAGCCATGGATTTTTTTAGCCAGTAATTTATTTCTTTTTCAAGATTCAAAAACCTTGATATTTCCAACAACGAAAGTGTATAGATAATTTTGTTCGGGTCGTGTGGGTTCGGTACCCTGTATCCCTTTGTGAGAGGGTATCCAATAAAATTGTTCTTTTTATTTGAAGAACGTAAGGATTAGCCAACTATTGTATAAACGAACGAGAGTTCCCTCGATTAACAGATTTCTCGTATAACCCTTTCCGTTAATGCACACGCGCTCTCTTGTATCTCGCGCATTTGCATACAGGCCATAAATGCATAAAGTTCCGCAATCTAATAATTTATTTACGTTCGACGGTGTACATAACTCGCACTCTGTAATGCGGCGATAGCGGCTCTAGGAGAATCACTGTAATGAAGAGAAACTTGGCCGCTGGAGGCTACATATGGACGTAGCCGCGAGTTATGGTACACCCGGCCTTCATTTTTGCGCGTATTATGTCAGCGAACTTTCCCGGGAACATTCGAACCATTGTTGTATACTGCGGTACCTGTTCCGACGGTTTTTAATAAGCCTAATTTATGCCCGTGGAATATGGTGTCGGTAGCCACCACTGTTTTTATGGGCATGTTGGACGTCGGACAATCAGGAGACACTTTCTCGGGTGCTGAACGGAATATTTATGAATCCTGTCGTACATACGCGAAATTCACGCTCTAAATTGGCCTGAGTTATTAGACAAACGTTCTTTTCTAACAGTGCTGTGTTCCTTGGAATATTTAGCACCGTCAACTTTAGACACACAGAAACCCTTGCTAACAGGAAGTCTATTAATATGATCCTCGATGATTGGACTGCGCTAAAAACCAGCTCAAAAATTGTATTTTAGATAACAGTCCTGAAAGAAAATCTTAGACCATACTCTTGAAGTTTGTGATTCAAACTGCTACTGTTATCGAACAGTTTAGTAAGACGTCTTAATAAGTCATCTGTTTAAAAGAATTTAAAGTTTAAATTTAACATTGAGTCGAACATTTTCCACCGCGTTCCTTTATTTATTTTTTTTTTTTTTTATTAATGAAACAAAAATAAATTTCTTGTGTTAGATGTTTCGTTCGACTCTATTCGATAATATCAGATTGCTACAAAGACGTCCTAATGGAGTTAGGCACGTCAATTTTGTGTACCGAGGTAGCAGGGCTCATAAGTAATAAGAGCCGAATGAAATTTACACATTGGCGGTCGGAGGTGTCTGATTTGCGGTGGGTTCTGCAAATTATAAATGGAATCGGGTCCGATCGGGAACCGCAGAGGTCCATGGGTACTGGCTCCGACGCGGCCCGGCGCGGCGCGGCGGGGCGAGGCCTGTTTCACACGTGGCCGAAGTGCGTAAGGTCGGCAGCCTTGTCTTCGTGCGCGCCTCTCTACGTGCGAACAAGTGTGAAGAGGAAAGAAAGAATGAAAAGGGTGGGTGGGGGGAGAGGGGGAAGAGGGCGGAGAGAGAGCGCGCAGCACGTACGCCTCGAACGTGGGAGATGTTCAGGTAGCTCCGGCCGCGAATACGTTAGGCAGATTACGTATTATGATGCCCTATTGTATACAAATACGAATACCTACCGTGGCCTGTGTCGGTATATGGGCATAGACACGAGATAGCTTTGTCTCGTGGAAACGCGCCAGTAACGCTCCGGGGAACGTTTCGCCGTTCCCTCATCCCTGTTTCCTTGCCGCGCGGGAATATTAGAGCGATATCAGGGGGCAATTAAATGGCCCTTCCTCCCCGCCCCCCCCCCCCCTCGAGTCTCTCGTTTCGACGTCACTGCGGAAAACGCGACGATTTTTCATATCGTTGCGCGCTACGTCACTCAAACGTTCCTCACCGTGAGAATTCAACCATTTTATCTTCTCGGATGCTGCCAATCGTTTGCTTTCTTCGTGTTTGCGTTGTAAAATTTATTCTTTTTTTAATGTATTGCAAAAATGCACTGAACGCAAAACAGTAGAATATTGTTTTATCATTTTTAAATCGCTAGAATTATTCAGAAAAGGATGTCTAGGTGACTTCGGCGTCTTGCAATTAGTTCAGACAGTCTTCATTTTTACAAATTAGTAAAGTAGTATCTTAGGATCTGTTGTGCAACTATTTCTGAGAAGCGTTGTTTTATGCCTTCTTCGGTTGCCTAATTCTCTGGACTGTGTATACTTTAGAAAATAGTCTCACTGAACTCAATTCTCCGTTTCGTTGAACATTTTTAATTTTCATTCGATTCTTTTATAATTTTGTCCACCAAGATCTTGACTCTGTCTCGTTAAACGAAGTAGGTACACTATTGAAAATATTCTGCCACGGTGTGCACATACGTGTAATGGGAAATTTGAATAAAACATTGTAGTATAATAAGCTGTCAGTATACACTAGTAATGAATACGTGATTACCGCTTATAAAGTGAAATTCGAGGGCAACGTCAATTCTTTCGTGGATGTTGGGAAATTCCCAAGCGGCCTCCCTCGACTGACCGCAATCTTAATGTCTACTCAGTTCCTGCGTTAGCACTTAACGAAGAAAGAATAATATCCTATATGGTACGAATTGAATCGATTTTAATTATAAGATCGCAGATTATATGTATCATTACAGAAATTAATACGGTCGGCTGAATGTTAATTTTACGACGAGCATAATGGATTTGTATATTTATTGCCCATTTCGCGTGCTGTTAATATTCATTGGGTACAGGCTACTTGGAAGTAATGTGTTCGAATGGAATGTGCTACCAAGTAATGATTTCTAGAAGAAATAGAAATGGAAATCTGGTAAAAATTTCTACCTAAACAATTTCGAAATGTACATTCCGATGTGAAAGCTGGCGCCGACCCCTATGGAAATGAAATGCACAAAGGTAGCAACGGGTGGAAAAATATTCTGGCAATGTGCCACGACCACCATAGCTTCTAATCGGTAATCAAAGTTGATCGCTAGGATAGAACAATCTCGCAAAGTACTTTTCGAAAGAAAATTTCTGAGATATTATTGAAACTACTGCATCTTTATTTATCGAGATACTCGGGTCTTTCCATTAATGAATGAGATTCTTATTAAAAAAAATTTCGACAACTCTGTCTCATCGCTGCAGGTGAACAAATATTCTGCAACATCGACACAACCATCAAACATAGCTTCCAATTAAAAATCAAAGCTGATTATCGACACAAAACAATATTGCAAAGTGCATTCCGCGAAAGCTGGCTCCACCCTGAGAGAAACGAAAAATGGAAAGGTAGGACAGAGCGAAGAAATATTCCGTACAATCGTAGAAAATACCAACATCTAATGAGAAATTGAATCTGATTACCAGATCGCCATAAAACAATTTCGCCAAGTACATTCTGCAAAAGCCGACCCCTCCCTCCGAGAGATAAAAAGTGCAAAGGTGGGGCCGGGTGAAAAAATATTCCGGCAAAGCGGCGCAACCACCATACCTTCTAATCAGTAATGATCCGCCGCGCGGTTCGCGATATGCGATTGAAACACGCCCATTCCGATGGGCCATTTTTCACCGCGCAAATTCGAATACCGGTCGAACGGCTCTCGGCTCGGCTCGGCTCGGCTCGGCTCGACTCGACTCGACTCGAAGCGGTGCGCGTCCATCGCGGCGACCGTATCGCTCGTTCCCGGAGCTCTTCAAAGCCGAAAAACCTTTGCAGTGTAATACATAGTCCCTCGTCATTTCTTTATTACGCCGCGCATGATTCATACGCGAGAGTCCGATTCGTAAATCATCGGAACACGCGACTATCCGTTCCGCGCGCCGTGCCGTGCCGCGCCGCGCCGCGCCGCGCCGGTTCTCCTTCTCTTTCGCGAGCCTGGTTCCTCGGCCTCGACTCGTTTCTCATTCCGCTTCGAACCCGAGAGGAGATCCGATCGAAATTTCGAGAGAGTCGTTAAATCATCCGCGGTGTCCGCGGTGTCGATCGCCGTATTTTTCTTCCACGATCCCCGCCGACACCGGCGAAACTACACGGCGCGGCGACTGTCGTTAAGAGCCCCTCCGACCGAATATCTGCGACTATGAACAGCGGAAACGGCCTCGTTCGATTCAAAATTATGAACACTTACTCAACGAACGTTTATTTCACGGTCCACCCAAATCGGTGATTAATCGTCCACGATTTCTGTAATAATCCCTCTCGCGCGTTGCTCGCTCAAAGAATAATGTGAAACCGCGGAGACGCTTCCAGTGGAGAAAGTGTTAATTGATCGACACCATCGATTATCCTCTCACCGACTCGTTCCGACTCTGAAATTCGGAAACCGAGACCTATCAAAGTTTTAATCGTATTTCGATGCATCAGCGTTATCATATCGAACATTTCTGCGCGACCTTTCAACTCATATTTCCGTATCGGTCGCATTTCGATACGCTACCATACCATCGCTCCGTTAAAATCATTTTAATGCACGCTGCGCAGGAACTTTCGTGATTCCATGATTACGATATTCATAGAACGGCCACGCAATGTTATTATATTTCATCGAAAATTCAAAGATGACGTTTGACCGGTGCACGCACAATGCACGATAGGATATTCTTTTCGCGCATTATCCATTACCGTTCTTTGAACGATGCTGCCCTTTTTGCGATAAAAATCGATTTCCAATCGAGACCGGTTACACGCGAAATGTCCCCGAAAAATTCGTTTCGCTCCGAAATCCCCTGTTCTTTGCCCGCATAACGACATTAACGCCGAAAGATTCATGGTTGCGTCCCTGTATCCTGGAGCGAGAGGAACAAAATGAAAATTACATCGACGAAAAAGAAAGCGAGCTCTCGGTCTCATTTCCTCTGGGAGAAGGGAGATTGATTGGGCGCAGGGGGTACCTTCGATACTTCTCCCTAACGCCTCAACTTAATGATCCGGAATACGTCGTTACTTTCGGTGATGCGATGCATTCTGACGCCTTATCAATTACGCTAACACTTAGGGGCCGAGTGTTGTTATTGCCTTCACGGGCTGTGCCGTCGATAGATCGCCCGATCATAGCGATTACGACACGCTATCAAAGAAGTAGGGCGAACCTGTCTGCATGGACATCAACAACATCTAATATGTAATTGCATGATTTCAAAAAAGATGAACATCGTTCTATAAATTGTATCGAAGTCCGAGAAGATCGAAGAAAGTGTTTTAGCATGTTTTAACGTTTACAAGTAAGTTCTGCTTCATTAGCTAAAATTAGCAGCTGCTCGGTTAAGTCCAGTAAGAAAACGAACAATCGCGGAAGGCTTTAAAAATATCGATAAGCTAGGATCTAGAAGGATCAAGTCTAAAATGGTCGGACCCGTTCATTTTCCGCGGGTTAAAGGTACACCGGCAAGGCCACGCTCGCCGTAGCAATAACGAAACAGGTTTTAAATAACAATCTCGCCTTACGGAGCGAATGAATATTCGCGTGACACAAGTAGGCATAAAAGTGTCGGATAGACAAAGCCGGCTCGCCGCGACCGTCGTAATAAAGACACTATCTAGCGAAGCGCTATCGAGTTAACGAACTGGGTTAATCGGTTTTTGCATAATACTTGGCCGGCTAACGATACCGGTATCGGTAACATCGATCTCTGATCACGAGACACCCCGTGTGCAGGCGGTGCACGCCAGGTACGTACCCACCGGTGGTCTCACCCCTTTTCCGCGCGCTTAGGCGAGCTCGCGCGCGCGCCTGTTCCCTCTATATCGGCCACGGGTACGGCTACTAATAACAGCCACTTTGCGAGTGTGAAATAATTACTTCGAATGGCATCCAAACCAGTTTCCCCGCGGAGATTAGCATAAGTGATCGAAATGATCAATGAGTCCGTGGCCTCCGCGCGACGTGACTCACCCCCACCATCCCTGCGTTTTCCACTCCATTCCTCTCTGTCTCTCTCTCTCTCTCTCTCTCTCTCTCTCTCTCTCTCTCTCTCTATCTATCTATCTATCTATCATTTTCTGTTTCTCTTTCCCCCTTTACCTTCGCGTCTCTCTTTCTCTATCTTGTTCTGTCTCCTTTTCGCGTCTCTCTTCCTGCCGTTCGCCGCGCTACTCTCGCTCTTCTAAGCACACACGGAGGAAATACTCTTGGCCGGGTGACTTACTATGCCCCTTTATGTATAATGTACGTACCTGCGTGTGTACGCCGAGCCGCTAACACGGCCGACAGGATTTACGATCGCGGGACCCATCGCGACCGGGCCGCGTTGCTAACTTGCTAGTCCAACGGGCCACCGAGCCCTCTCGTCCACGAGAAACTTTCACCCGCGAGCAGATTTTAATGAGATAAAAATGACGATGGTTTTTGCGGATCCGCCGCGCCGCACGGCTTCCAGCGAAGTCGATATCCTGCTGGGCACGTCGCCCTTTTCATCGAAGACGACGTGGATTTAGTTGTTCGCCTGTGAACGCTCGATGCCACCATTTTTGTCTCCTTTCGATTAGAAAGCGGTCGCCGAAGACGCAGGTGCACTCGCGATTCTGCTCGGGTCGTCTGTGTCAACTGTCTATTCGTAGCGAAGTGGAAGTTGTTACAATGCCTTGCTCACAACAATATTTATACAGTGATTTCTCTATACATGTCGCCAAGGCCTGGATGATAAACGTCGCGGAATTATCCCCGCTACCGCAGAGTATACCTCGTGAGAGGCCTCGGACGCCGAGGAGTGTAAACGTAACTCGGCTCGACGTCTAGGCGTAAGCTATGCTGAGCATAAACCTTTGTTTTCTCAAATCGTATAAAATTCGAGCTTTTGTGACTGTAAACCTTCGGTAAATTACAAAATATCGAATGGACCAGTACGTCGCTTAATTTTGTTTTCAATGTACCGATACCATTCGTGCGAAAGATATAGAATTTTATTTGATTCCTCTCTTTGAACGTGCCAGTCGAATTCTATAAATTAAATTTGTATCAATCATGAACGCAAATGATCGACGGACAAAAATAATCAAACACATTGTAGAAAAATAACCGACCCGCTGCGAGCGTTCCAATTAGCCGAAGCGTCGGCTTTTTCAGTGGTTTAATTGAATAAAATTGTGCAGCGAGTGTCCGACGGTTACGCGTTATTTTGAAATAGGTATTCGAATCGAGCTCGCATCGACAACTCTCGAAGGAGCTGATCTGATGACTACCGGGGCCCAGCGTCCCATAATTGCGCAGCATGGCCCGGTAATACCCGCAGCTTTTTGTTCATTTGTCAGAGGGCGTGAATTCGTTCAGAAACGAGCCATCCCTCACATCCACTCGACCCGGAGGGTATTTCTTCCAAGTGGATGTTGATGAATGACGTTACCGTGGCCCGAAGCAGCGCCGAAAATTAGGACAATGAGAGAGGCGGCCGCGGGGGCAATTCCCGATGACGATTAGCGTACCTGGACGCCACCCGTCGATCCTGTTGCTGACGGGAAAGCAACAGCGAACAAGGCGGCCATTCTTACGGCTTGTATTACCGTTGCTCGCGAGCCACGCATCGTCGTCAATGCTACTCTGTTTTGAGCTCCGTGTACACGCAAATAAGCGTAAGAGAGAATGAGAGAGGAGAGAGGAGAGAGGAGAGATGGCAACCGGTCGGTGGTTTTCGTTCTTAACGGAACACACACGTGACTCATAATAAATCTTTCCCGGTAATCGTGCCCCGACGAAAATTTGTGAGGATGAATCCTGACCGGTTTCGGGGAAAAATTGAGGGGGGCACACACGTTTCTCAGGTCGGCTAATGAGCGTTGAGCAACATTAATGGCTCTTCGTAAAACAAATTCACTGGGCTCGAGAGATCGTCGGCCCGAGAACATTTTTAACCCCCGTTCTCTCCTCGGGGTGAAACCGCACTCGTTTTCTTCTTTTAGATACACTGCAAACCTTTGATTCTTCTGTTGTAGAATGTGCTTCTTCGAGTCCAGAAGAAGCGATGTTATACATTTATTTGTATCGTATATTACTCGGAGTATAATTGTGTCAGCTAATTTTCTGGTTACGGTATTTCAGTGGTCGGGATGGGATCATAAAAATGAAATAAATTTAATTTTTCAAATTTCCATGAGGCAATATTCACCGGTTAACTTTAGCGCTTGGTCTGCTGGCCAAGACGTTGTAAGCGAAACATAATTTATCGACTTAAAGCGCAAAGCAAAAATGGGTTAATGCTGCTGCTTCTAAGAAGGGTAATAGACCTCTGCAATTTTCACGGGAAATGCGACTACAAGTTAAAACAAAGTGGAAGGTTGGTGTGGAAACAACGCGGGGCATTTGTAACGACGTCGGGGCAAGAAAAAATACTTCGCCCCCGAGATTAATTAATTTTTTCCCATAGTTGGAATATTCAGCGTGAAGTTTTTGTTTCAAATTCGTCATGGCGGACGTTCTTGGCGCGGGTTAGCGGCAGAATAACAGTGATCAGGGGTTGCGCGCAGCGATTAACAACTTGCATCGGAATTCGCGCGGCGGCGAATCAACTTTTTACACCTCGGGACCATTAATGCTTAAACGACCACCGGCGGTGTATCGCGAAATATTAATATCCCGGAGGCTCGGCGATCATTACCCCCGGAAGCGGATCCTTTCGAAATTCGTCATTATCCCGCAGGTAGCCGGGGTCCGCGCGTTTTCGGAACGGCCGGTCGTGTTTCGTTGCGTCCCGACGGAAATACATATCCATTGTGTGGAACACAATTTCGCGTAACGAGGACGAGAGAGCGTCAAAGTGATATCGGTAGGTGGGTAGGTAGGCATCACTGGACGATATCTCGCCGGGGTCCCGGGGCTGTACGTCTGTCCTCGTATTAAATCGAAAATTGGCTTTGCCCTGCAAAATCCTGCCGGGCCCTCTCCTCCTTCCACCAGCAGCCAAGTTGGGGATCCTTTTTCGCGGTTTCGATTCAAATTAGTCGGCGGCCAGGCCCATTCAATGGACTGCGCATTACATTCCGACGTCTCTGTACACGTAATCCGCCGCTAATCATCGTTCGGCCTCGGATAGAATCGCCGATGGGGAGATGCGCGAGCCCCGCACAATACGCTGTATCGTTAATTCGCATTTAATGATCGGCGTCGACGATAGTTTGCGCGCCGCTGGATTGGCCCCTCCGTGTAATAAGACTCCCGGAATTCGAGGCACCGGACTCTGACGCTACCACTGATACGCTTCGCCGCTGAGTTCGTCCGTGAAATAATCCACCGGTGAATAGTTGAACGCGCTAGAGCGCGCCAAAATGCGATACCGCACTTTTCCTTTTTAATAAAAGCTATCGGCTTTCTCACATTTTCCGTGAAACGAACAAATGAAATTTATGAATCTGAAACTCGGCATATGTCTTTGTCACGCTTTTGATTGCGTTCTTTCAGTTTCATTCGTTTGAAAATGCCGACTGTATCAAGTCGCAGACTGGAACACTCCAAGTGACGATCTAGCTGAACGTTCGAATCGCTTCATCGACAATTGGCACGTCTGTTCTCCGGACCTGCCGATTAAACATGGAACTAATGCATTTTAATCAAGATTCAAAATACAGTAACCGTGTCAAATATTAATTTATTGTATAAATGAGTTGTAGCGTACGAGGTTGTCCGAATACCGAAAAAACTAAATTATTCCGTACAGTAAAAATGTATCTACCATCGCAGCACAACGTTTTCTCCCCAAAAACGGAAGTCCTCGGCGTCGTGCTTGTTTTAAATAACAGAAAGCGAAGTCGACGCCCAGAAATAAATTGTAGAGATCGTAGATCGCGCCAAAGTTAATTTCAGCGGTCCAGCATTTCGAGGACAAGAAATTCGGAAAGTTTAACGATCGTTGCGGCGCTCCGCAAGCGTAAATAACATTACGCAATTGTAGGGCGCGCATGAGTTACAATTTGCGTGCACCGGACGGAATGAAAAAATACTATTACCCGGCGGCGTTTGTGTAACATGTGGCGGAGAAGGACAATTAGAAAGGCGGCCATTGTCGTCGCAGGGGTTTTTACAACGGGCGCCGCGTTATACGGAATTAAATTCCGTCATGCACGCGGCTCGGCGCGGCGCGGCCTGTAAGAGTCGCGCGGGCTGATGCGAGATCTCGAAATTCCTTCTTGAGGACACGGAAACGACCTCGGTAACTGACTCGCTCGTGCATACCATTACCGGAGCGGAGCGGAGCCGAGCCGAGCCGAGCCGCGAGTGACGACCTGAAAAGTCCCGGTAAACTGTATGAGAAAGTGTCGGGCTTTGTTGATAGGACGAGCAGCCGCGAAGAGGATTTCAGGCTCTCGAACGAGGGCAGACGAGCCTCGAGAGGCCAATGGTCGCTCGCGTTCTCACGACCCAGCGAATCGGCTAATGATACAAAGCAGACGATACTTACTTTCGCGCTTCGGCGACGGCCGTCGATCGAGAGCGAACGCGTAATCTCCGATCGTATTGTGAAAGATACGGACGATAAACACTCGTTAAACTTGCTCGGTTTCGAGACGCTCGATGCGAACCAACGCTTCGGATCCGAATGCTTTCGCATGAAGAAAAATGAAATTCGATTTGGTAGTCTTGGTACTCGGAATTTGAAAAGCATGGAATACTCGGCACTTGGAATTCAAAGGGCGACGAATGTAAAGCACTCCGAATTCAAAGCGTGCCGAACTCTTGGCGCAGCGAATTCAAAACGCGCTGAATTCAAAATGTTCCGAATTCTTGGCGAAGCGATTCTCCCGCGGTCCTCTACCCGACAGGGTACTACCTATCCTATGAAATGGATGAAATTCTATTTCCACGGGGTAAAAATAATTACTGCTTCTTTTGTAACAGCGAACGTATTGTTAGCGTCCGCTAACAATATGTATTAGAATCCTACATATGTGCGCCGAGTCGAGGTAATTTGATCACTAATTAGGTAACAAGGAAATTCAATAATTACACGAATGTAACATTCAGTGTTGGTGGTAATGATGTATCGTTACGAGTCGTGGTACGTTGTACACAGGATGAAATAAATAATTGTGAAATATGATAGAATGATTAATCAGCGTGGAACTTGAATGAACAATAAGGAACGTATCTCTGAGTGCTATGTAGATTTAGCGGAAACAGTGCATTAACGAAGATTGATAAAGCAATTTCTATTCCGTGTAAATCGAATGAACGAAGTTTGATAAACTCCTCGGAAACAGAGGAATCCCTCTAGCGGCCCTCTTATCTCCTGGGACAGAAACTTTTAAAGGTTCCTTAGCCCAGTATCTCGTGCTATTAACCAAGAACCGAAAAACTTCTTGGGTGGCTGTTACCAACGTCCGCGCATCACAAATCACTGAACGGACGCCATGTGGCCCATCCACGTGTTACGTTCTTCGTTCTTTCATTTAACATCGAACGGATCGGCTACCGTTCACGAAATGGATTCCAGTCGCATACCAGCGACGTCGCCCGGGCATATTCAGCTCCCCGTATTAGATGAATTTCAAATAGCTATAGCAACCTATATCATATTCTTCCTTTTGTTGCGCTTTCAGTACGTTGAGCCTTCAATATTAACTACTGGTGATTTGAATGCGAGAAATTCGCAATACGTAAAGACTTGAATCGCAAGCTCGTTAAAATTTTAACGAAGAGAGTCCTAAGCGCCGACTTTAAACCGCGCCGAATTCAAATCACACCGAATTTGAAGCGCTTCAAATTCTGGGCGCGTTGGATCCGAAGCGCTCCAAATTCCGCTTGGATCTCTTGGCGCTCAAAATTCAGATCTCGCCGATTTTTTAGAGCTCGGAATTCGAAGCGCACCGAATTCTTCGTTCGCAGAATTCAAATCGCCCCGAATCCTAAGCGTTTTGAATTCGAAACGCATTGAATTCCGAGCATTCCGCGGCGAAATCGCTCTCGCCCCCGAGGATCGTCAATCTGAAAATCCGCCGATTGAAACAAATAAAGCTGAGAGCGTCTCTGGTGAGCATGCTCGAAGGATACCACGCCACTCTATTAACTCGGGAGACAGAGCAACGCACGCGTTGCGTTCGAATGTAAATTAGTATCAGAGCATTTCATAAAGTTTCTGCCGGTGTTCTTCCCAGACTCGAATTCCTTGGTGGATCTCGGGCCGCATTACGGTCTGTCGGGCTGGACGTGCGCGCGTGTGTATTCACGTGGACGTATTTAACCGTAGCAACGTATACACGCTGGCGGTTACGAGGCCGCGAAAGATAAAGGATAGAGAACAGTAGCGGCAATCAAGCCGGACATCGGACAGTGACGAATGCCGCGTATCATCGCGTATCATTAACCACGGCTCAAAGCATTCTCTCAACATCCCCTTTCACGTTCGTGCACCTACGTCGACGCGCGCTCAGATCCGGTACACGTCGCGTTCCCGACGGCTCGGCCGACCGCTCGAACACACCGAGGCCTCAGTCTTTTCACGTCGGAACAGAGAGAAAAAGAGAGAGAGAGAGAGAGAGAGAAAAAGAGAGAGAGAAAGAGAACCGATCCCGTACAATGTACGTACAAGAGGTTCGGGTTAAGTATACGAGTCCGTTACCGGTAACGCTGGCGACAAGTAAGCCAGACGATATAATCTGCATACGCGCCATTCGGTTTCTTCTGATTCTTCCAGCAGACGCCGTTTCCCTCGAGTTATTTCCGCTGGGAAATCTGCACTTGGCTGGCTTCCATCTGATACGTATGGTAATTTCAATGCGACATGGAGCACGATGAATTTCGAATCCGGAGACCTTCGAAATCGAGCCGCTCTCGGACGGAAAGCGGTTTTAACTCGAACTTTCCGACCATCGTGAGAGATCGATCGAGGAGATTTTGTAACTGGAACGTTTTTGGTTCGAAAACGCGGGTATTTTGAGCTCCTTCGTTCTTTCAGATGCCTCCTGTTCACATATTCCAAGTTCCAAGTGTACCGAACTCGATAATGTGAAATTCAAAGCGTTTCGAGTAGAATGCTACGAGAATTTGTTTTCCATTCGGAGCGGTCATCACGTACGCGCTTTAAACGCGGAATATTTCGAATCCAAAGCGTTTTCAACTCGGAACGCTCTATGTATATTTGAAACGCATTTAAAAGAATATTTAATTCAAAGCATTTTAAATCCGGAGCTCCGGGAATTTATATTACTTTCCATCAAATCATGCATCATTTAAAATCCACCGAGGGGCAGGCCATTTTCAACTCGACGCATCGTCAACTCGAACTGTTTTCCGATTAAAAATGAAGTAGAATCAAGCGTGCTCCCAGTATTGCGTGTCCGAAATATATCAGCTCTGTTAGTTCGTTGCGTTTCTGAAACTAAATCAGCGAACAAGGCGAAAACGCAGTTCGAGGGGAAAGAGAGGTCAACGCGAAAAGTCATTGTGGCACATTCCACTTCGATTTCGAAGCGCTCCGAATTCTAAGCGCTCAAAAATTCAAAGCGTCGAATTCCTGGCGCCTTGGATTCAAAGCGCCCCGAATTGAAAGCGCTCCGAATTTTTGGTGGTCAGAACTCAAAGCGCACCGAATTTAAAACGCGCAGACTTTTTGCCGCTTAGAATTCAAAGCCCGCGGAATTTAAGGCGTACCTGAAGTTAAAGCACCCCGAACTCTTGCCAGTAAGAGTTTAAAGCGCCCCGAACTTTTTCCGGTGAGAATTTAATGCGCACCGAATTGAAGGCTTTCTGTTTCACGCATCCGAAACACATTTGCTGTCTCGGTTTCTTGCGTTTCCGAGGTTAAATCTGCGAACAAGACGAAAACGCGGACCGAGGGGAAAGAGGTGGCCGAGGCAAAAAGTCAGTTTGGCACACTCCAGCATTAACGGGTGCGGCGAGGAGCCCCGAAACGATTGGCCGTAACTCATCCGACGAGTCCGCGGCGCGGCGCGGCGCGGCGCGGCGCGGACCGGACCGGCTCTCCTCTCTTCTCTGTTACCTTCTGACAGGGAGCCGCGGAAAAAGTTAACTTATTCTAAGCGTGAAACCAGAGACTCGGCTCCGAAAAGAAGCCTGCACATCGTAATCAGTCCCCTTCGCGTGCCTCGTGCTCGACTTTTGTGGGAACCCTCGGTCCGTCCTTTCGTCGCCGTTTATTACCGGCGAACGGGGATCTTAATACCCTTAGTCCGCGACGATATGAAATTTCAGGAGCACGTTTTACGGCCGCAATTAGATTCGAAGTATTGCGCGTTACCGTGCAGATCGTCTTTATCGACGCGGCGGAATTTAGTCCGCGCACGCATGCATGTCGATGAGATACGATCCCGTGTCATGGACTCGGTTAGGTTACCAGGGAAACTGGTTAGACGCGACGAGGATGGCCGAGTTACCCCGGCAGAAGTATCCATAAAATGGCGGCGATTGCTAGATCCGATCCTAAACGAAAGACGTTGCTCCAACCTGATTCGACCGTAGCCTCGACATCGTTAGCTTTCCGGCTCGTTGAATCAAACCGAATGGAAAGCAAGAGCAAAGATCGAAAGAGTTGTGGAACTTTTTAAAAGGTTCCATTTAAGAACTCTTTTAATAATCGTCGTCACATTAGAATTGATGTTTCGTCGCATGGATAAAAAGTTTTTAATCGCGGTAACAAATACTACGTACCATTGAACGGATAGATGTTATAACGTTCCCTTCTATAAAAATATTCATAGAAATCTTGTTGAACGAAACGTATAAATGCGAGAAGATTTACTTTCAGAACGAAAGATAGCTATTCATTTCTATCTGTTGGTAAAACGCTTCGCAGACCGCACGAAAGAAACTAGTTAAAAGGCTTAAGTGATCGTGAACTTTTGCAAAAAGTCCAATTAGAAGAACGCTAAGCTCTCTCCTCGTAAGTAAACAGGATTGAATCCGTGTTCAAGGGTTGCTGCGGATGATCGATTTAAAGTATATTTCCAGCGAAAGAAATTGTAAAACATACAATTTACGCTATCCAGTGCCGCATTAGCTCGTTTTGTAACAATTATACCATTATCTACGTTTCTTTGCGCAATCGTTACTGCCAGATACGAGTGGGTCTGGGAACGTATCGTCTAACATTGTAGCACAGTGGCGAGATACGCGGTTGCAAACCCGTTAAGATATCGGTAAAGGCTCGCGAGTACTTTCCACCGTGAGGCAATGAAACCGCGCCGACCCGGAGCAATCCCACGAGCCCGCGATACCTTATTAAGTAATTTCCCGCGCTACGTTAATCATTAAATGATACTAACCAGTCCTGGAAAAAACAACACGGTCGAATTAATAGAAATTACCGGGGATCGACCGGCGAAACGAAGTGGAAGTGAATTAGGTGTCGTAATCGTCGATTCAACAACTGTTCCGCCTGGCATTCTGTTCGCCGCTCCGCTCCGAGCCCGCGTCGGCCCGCCGCCAGACGGTCTTAATAATCGGACCGTGTTGAACGAGAACCAGAGGGACCCCGATGAAAAACAGCCGTATAATTGCTCGTCCCAGTTCGTAATCACGGGGTTTCGATTCCGAGCGCATGGACCAGTTTCGATATTCTTTGGCAGGCTCTTAATAACGCTCGAACTCCTAGCCGGGCAGCTCTAGCCGTGTCTGGAATCCTATTCACCGACACGATACTCGACCGATGGGCTAATCGCATCCGTGCACCGAGCGATCGACCGGCATTTGTGTTTTCCCAGCGAAACGTAATATCCTATTAATTAACGTTAATCGGTGATACCGGCCCGGTTCAACGAAGCCGTAACAGCTCGAACGAGCCACGATCGTCGACGATCCACCGTGCCGAGTTTTCGCCCCCTTTTTTTTTGCGACGCTTGCTCCCGCTTTTCGAAACCCGGCAGACTCGAGTGGCAATTTTTTCGAAACGCAAAGCCAATCGATTCGTAGAACCTGAAATTCTGCGACTGAACTCGGCTGGCCTCTGGGAAACGACCGAACGGTATTGCACGTAGATTGGAAACGATTCTACAATTGTTCCATGGAAGTCAAAAGTGCTCAAATCAGTCTGCTGTTTCACACTTTTTCGAATTTCTGCTTTTGACTCTTCGTGGACGATGTCGAAGCGAATGTTGACAGGTTGATTACACGTGGTCAGATTATTAGGTACGGTACAGTTACAATGTCAATCGTTATTATCTGTAATAGCGTGTGTAACAGCGTCGATCGTAGAATCGCGAAATTGTCGAAAGAACACGTCGAGTTCTTGGCGTCCAAAATTCAAATCAAACCGAATTCGAAACGGTCCGAATTCTTGCTCGGAATTCGAATCAAAGCGAATGTGATGCGCTTCGAGTTCTTGGCGCCGAGAATTCAAAGCGTTCCGAATTTAGAGCGCTCCGATTTCTGTGCGTTCAGAATGCAGAGCGCATACACATTTTCAGATTAAAAACGTTTTCACACGGAACTGCAAAGACCTCGACTTCCATTGGTAGTGCAGTCCACGCGTCCCCGTTAAATTACCAATCAAAGGCAAAAACAGCGTGGTCGTTTGCGGATGTGCATCACGCAGGCGAGCGATGCGCACACGCGACGCGTTTCGCGGCCGTAAGATCGGTATTTTCACGATCCGTTGGAACGGAGTTATTCCACGCGCGCCATTGTCGTCAGAAAAACGGCCGACCTTGGAACCGTTCGGAATTAATACCGGACCGCGCGTATCGCTTGATAATCTGCATGCGAAAGAAAACTGGCGGAGCGGTATACGCGGCACGGAGCGCGGAACGATCCGGTGGTTTCGTAGCGGTCCGCGTATTTCACGGTGCTTGTCTCGGTGCTTGGAATACCTGGCTGGCACGCGATTCAGCTCACCTCGGCTTGGGTTCGTTCCTCGGTGCGGGACCTTGACATTCATCGATGCTCGGTAGAGAAATTAATATAGCCCTTGTGTGTAGGGCCTCGGCGCGTCGCATCAGGCGGATCACGAATGGCCTGACAGACAGTCGACAGAAGAATGGACGAAAGGGAAAGAGAGACTCTCCTCTCTCTCTCTCTCTCTCTCTCTCTCTCTCTCCGGGCTGTCCGTTGTTCGAGGCGTGGGCAGGCAAGACAACGGTCACGTTGCCGTTGCGGACCCGTCCCCTGACGGCGTACATACGATAATACTCCCCGGCGATGGCATATGGAGCACAAGATCGATACCTTCTCGATGCACCGATACATCCGTGACGAAGGTATCAGGGCCCCTATTAGACGTTCCACGATCGCCACGGTGCACGTCCCCGCGGCGAAGAATACTCTTCTCCGCATCTCGCCGTAACCGCGCCGCACCGCGAGCGGAGCGCAAGCGAAGCGAAGCTCGAGCCGATTCAGGGACTTTTGCCACGGGACAGTCGTCTCGTCGCCGTGTCCCCTGGTTCTTCGTCGGGGTCTCTTCTTCTTCGTTTCCCGGCCGACGTGTCCCGGCCGAGACGTCCCTTCTCCCCCTGGACGTTTCCATTCGAGCTTTGTCAGGGTAACTGATCGCTGCGGGCCCTCACGATCGATCGATACACGCTCGATCCCCTGTAAGCAAGTTGCAAATGCGATTGGCGTTGAAGGAGGAGCCTGCCGGAAGCGACGGGCTACGGCGAGCATTAGATGTATTAGACGGGAAAAGGCGTTGTTCCCGAACGAGCGATGTTAGTTAGCCTGGCCGTAACACAGGCCTGGCTGATAAATGCCGTGGTCGTTAGACCGAAGAAATCGTTAGAGTACTCCTTCCTCGCCCGGAAAAATCAACCGGAGAGATATCGTGTCTGGCGCTAGCGCTATAGTCGCTCTTTCAAAGGGATTCGCTTTTCGGAGTCCACCCCGCTCGCTCCAAGTTTCTAACGCTCCGATGACGGGCTGGATGGTTACTCTGTGAATTTCGGTGTACCCGCTTCAGATTTCTTCTTTCGCAAGATAAACCGTAGCATTTCCGATGCCAAGTGTCCATTCTTTGTCCTAAATGTGCAGTCGATGTCAGCGCACCAGAGAGACTTCGTCATTCTTGCCGTTTTCCGTGAAGATAAATCCTCGACAGAGATTTTCGTATCGTCTCGAGTATCTCTAGAATCTTGAAGCTTCAGCATTTCAAATTTGTTTGCGTAAATTGTAACTGCGGAATTAGAAATTGATGTAACCGCTGGAAATGCGATAAATGTGTGGGTACCTGGATCCGCGGTTGCCAACAAGGGCCGATGAGATTCCAACACAACTCGAATCTCTTTATCGGCCCACCGAAAGCGTTAACAAGCAAGAGAAAACATTTCCAGCACGCGCGGTGTACGCAGCCATTGGCCGAGCGCGTCACGGGCAGTTGTCAGCGAACATGTAAAGAGACATAACTTGGCGAATACGCGATCCAAGGCCTGGTGCGTTTCGGATCAGAGTTTGAAGTTTCGTCGAGGGATTTCTCGTGGTATCGCGTTACGAGGCGACTTCCCCGTGGAATTTCACGACGAACACGCGTCCAATAAGCGACGTAGTAGCGCCGACTGATATATATCCACGCGCCTAAAACACCGACAGGCAACGAGCTAATCCGGCGGACGGTAAAGCATGCCGGACCATGGGCTCTCGTCGTTACGGACTCTCCTACTGTGTTTCAATATTTCCTTTACGCCCCGAGAAGCACGTTAGTGGCCGGCCTTTATATCTCGAGCAGGCGTAAAACCGGGCATAATAACTTTACACGCGGCGTACGTTCGCGACATTTTCCTCGCGCCGAGCCCCGGGGATCATTAAACCGCTATCGTCTGTAAATATTCGCAAAACGTCCCCGGGTATCCGGCGATTATCCCGCGGGGCTGGCAATCTCGCGTAGAATCGCGCCGGCTATAAACTTTTGTCCGAGTGTCGATCGCGGTGACGACGCTGCATTCGGATTCCTAGGGCCTCCGTCGACACTCCGTTGCCGCGCAATATCCCTCGCTTGCGGACCTATGGCACCTCTGTGCGCGAGTGAGTGCGCGTGCGAGTGTGCGTGCGCCTATCTCGACGGTCGCGCGGATCGCTCCTCTCGAGAGTTTGATAGGCCGCCGCGTCCCTTGTTAGCGTCGCCTCCGGGCCGAATGACGGATTTTTACGGCCGTAACAAGAACCTTTCCTCGAGAAACGAACTATTTAGTCCGTAAACGTTTAATCCCGACACGGCCAACGACGTTATTTACACGTTCCCCGGTAATAGACGCGTGTAGCCTGGAACGCTTCGTTACTTTGTAAACGAACGGATCAAAAAGCTATCGGCCACGATCGCTGCTAATTCTTCGCTACACGGACATCGAGAGGTGCAAATTGCTTTATTGGCCGAGGCAGTTTTTGCGCGAGCTACGCTCAGATTCCCGGGGGAGATGGGAACCGGCTTTCGCTGTATGTTGTCGTGGAACACATCTGTCGATTCCTATAGAAATGTCTTTTCTGGTCGATCGTCTTACACACCTTGTCAAGGGTTACGATAACTCAACCCAACTCAACACTCCTGGAAAATTGTAGTATAAAGGACATTAGGATAATAGTTTCTTCGTTTTACACTTAAGATTGAACTGTGTTGCTTTTCTAATTTCACATTTTAAAGAAATACACGTTACAAGACAAACAGAAAGAAATCAAACGTCTCACAGTACCCTTAACCCTTTGTACTCGAAGCAATTTTATCTCCCGACTGTGGACGTTTCACCTAACCTAGAATATTTTGTCATCGATGTTGAAGAGTCCATTTAAACGTACTGCACTCGAATATATAGTAATCGAGGGAGCACCAAAATATTTAATAATGCAGCAATTGTCCTAAATTATAATATAGTAAGGTTTTCATCGTCAAATATTGATCTCCCGAAGCAATCGTTGAGCCACAGTGGTAATGAACCAGCACTTATCGGCATTCGAGCTAACCGAAACATAAACAGCAACGATCGGAGGGGATGTAACGCGGAGCGAGTGACCTTGAGCGACGAAAATCCGTCAGCGCGTAGAGGCGACGCGAGGCGAGGAGAAGCGAGGTAACAAAATGACGCGGCGAGAACGAGCAAAGAGGGACGACGAGAGGGGACAAAAAGGCGAAATCGAAGGAGGTAGGCGAAGAAGGTATAGCGGAGAGAGGCAAGTACGATCGTGAGGAGATCCGCGGGCAGATTTAGCGGCTCCCGCTGACAAGACAATAGCTGTTCCCCTCGTTTTCTGTGGATGCGCATTCCGCGGGTAGGTATGCGCGCTTCACGAACCAGGCTCGAACGCTCGCTCGCTCGCTCGCTCGCTTGCTCGCGCTCCGGGCCCTCTCGCGCCTCCGAATCTCCGGAGGACTTCTTCTTCCTGTCCTCCGGGGGCCCTCGTCTCCCTCCCCTCTTCGGGCCCTTTTCCCTCGGCCAGAAAGGTGACCACCGACGTTTTCTCGGTCGTTCTTTTGCATCGGGACGCGGGAACGGTTTCCATTCGTCTGTCCTGTTCGGCCGACTCCTGCACATGTTTATCGCCGGCACGAAAGTGACGCTTTCGCACGGATAGCCCGGGCGAGAAGCGGCAGACAGCGGGCCAGAGTCTGTTCTGGGTCCGCCGTCGGCAGCTCGCGTTGTCCCCCTGGTTTTGTTCGCGGCGATCCATAGATCGTCGTGTCCCACGGTTAAATAGAGCGGTCATCCGATAGAAAAGCTGCGGTAACTTTCTTCTTTTTCGTTTACCCAACTCGCTTTGCAAAAGGTTACTTTACGGCACAGGTACTTCAGGTTGTGGGGAGGAGCGCTCTCGAGCAGAGCGAACCGCCGAGTAGCCTGCTCGCGCAATCTTTTCTTCCCCTGCTATTTTATTATTACCGCATGGTCGCGGAGCTGACCACCTGGCCGACCGTATCTCCGCTCGAACGCCGCGAATGGAGTTTCCCGAGTCGATTGTAGCTTGACAGGTTCGCCGATGAAGAGTTGATCGATGCCTGACCCGAACATCGAGTCCTGTTATGCGGCTGTCCGGTTTCGCGAACCGGCGTCCGCCGTTTCTATACCCGTTAATACCCTTTAATAGTACCGCGCGGGGTAATGCAGGCTATCTTTGACGCGCATCGATCGTATCCGCTGCGTCTCACCTTCGACCCGCCGCGCTGCCGCGCCGCCGCGCCGCCGCGCCGCCTCGCCGTACCGTGCCATGCCATACCGTGGTCGTTCAAGCTCCGAGAACTCGAACTCTGCGGACAACTCTGGGCAAACAGCCTAAGTCCCCGCGAAATGAAGTCGTGCGCACGGGGGCGCGCTCGGCTCCCTAATTGAGCAAGTTCGAGCGCGGCCGCGAAATTAACATTTAACTGGTCGGACACCTGGAAGCCGGACGAACACGGGGCTAACTAATGCTCGGACTCGAACGCGGACGTCTGTTCCCGAGCAAATAGCCGACGACCAGCCGTCTCGTCGGTTTCGAGCCAAGTGCACCACCGGTGCACTGTACGGACGCGGGCCGAGCGCAACAACGCATTTCACGCACCGCGAAACGCAACGCGTTTGCTCGTTTTCCGGTCTTGCCGCGCACGCGGAAAGACCGACGGCCAGCGGATCGCTCGAATTTACGCAACCAGTCTCCGAACGGAAACCAGCTTCGAATCGATAAGTCGGCAAAGGAGGACGATCAAAGTAGGCTGTCTCCGAGTCTCGTAATTTACCCGCGTTCAATCCGCATGATCACCCACCTATCGAACGCTGGGTACATACCGCGAGATTGGCTGCGAGCATTTCGAGACGCGATATTGAACCCGGTAATTCGACGAGTTCCGTGTTTGTTAGACCTCCGAATAGCGTTCGATCAATCTCCGCGCGAACAGGAGTAGAACTCTCTCGGATTAGTCGAAGGGCCGAGCAAAGTCGCGACACGTTCTTCCGCTCTTTTTATTTTAATCGCTGCCGAATGTCGGTCGATCGAAATTGGTGCTGCGCTGGAACGCTGTTGGTAATGCTCGTCGCCGAGGTTTTAAATTGATACGCGTTGCAATACGACGCGAAGGTAGGTAAAAGTGTAATCGACGGGAAGGACAGGATTGCTGGGTTGAACGTTCACTTCTGCAGGTGTAGAACTGCCGGGTTGAACGTTCACTTCTGCAGCTTTAAAGCGCAGTACTCGCTCGTTGCACGAGAACAGGGCCGGTATTTCAGGCAAGATCCGAAGTTTTTCCAATCGAGTGTCCAATCGATCGCGTGAGATTCCCCACCTCTGACTCCCCCGCGTCAAAATCACGATCTAGGTGCACATACAACAATACCTACATAAGACTCGCAACACCTCCACAAAATTACCAGTTTCTACTAAAAGTTACATTCCCCGCGTAAAGAATGAGCATTTGACCGTACAAAAGTACCTCATTTTTTAACCTTTTTATAGTACATTCGCATAAATGAATTCACACTGTAGTTTCCAGTTTTGTCTTGCCAAACCGCACAATGTTGAGTTATGGTCGTGATTATAGCGCAAGAGGTTGTTGTGCCAAATTTTCCTGAAAAGTGTCCATTTTCGTTTCACCAAACAAATTGCCACGTTTTTTTCGATATTTGTGAAAATCAGATACGTTTGAAAATCCAGCGTCGATTTAAAAGATTTCCCGCGCCGGCGATGCAGGCGTGCCAGAGAGGGCGAATAGCGCGCGGTGGAGCCGAAAAGCGGTTCGGTAAGACAAAGAGGAACGGAGCCGCGGGGCAGTTTCGGGCCGAGAGGAGCGGCCACGACTTTGATTTACATTCTCCCTAATTACAACTGAAACGCGCGCTCTTATTGGCGCGTCAGTAGCTCGCAAGAAGGATGAGGCTCGTGCATCGTGAACGCATGCGCGAGCGAGAGAGGAGCGAGTCGTTCACCGCATGCATACGTGCCGGTGAAGCGTGCTTTCGCTCGTTCGCTCGCTCGCGCACGCTCTTATAGCGTATAACATCTCGCGAAGTCTTTCTTTTCCAACGAGCGATACGCCACTCGCGTTTAAATATCCGCTCGCTCGTTGTGTGCGTGCGCGTGTTCACGCGCGCTTGCGCGCATCCACGCTATCGTATAAACGCGTTGCAGAAGGTAACGAGCGAGTTGACGCGAACGAGCGAGCGAAAGAGGCTCGAAAGGGAGCGAGAGAGAACGAGAGAGATCGCGGCGTGCGAATCCTCTTCTCTCTGGCATTTATCACTCGGCAACCGCGCCAGTTTACGCGCATTTAGGGGGACAGGCGTGTGTGCGTGCCTGCCTGCGACGAATCGGACCGGAGAACCGATGGCAGAAGCGTATAAGGGGAAGTCGCGGCCGCTTCCACTTAATGAATGTAGATTTGGTAGTCCCCGTCGGAACGGATATCGATGGCTAGAAATTTGTCTCGGCCAGGCCGAGTTATCTTCGCCGGCCAATTTCTCCCCCTCGGAGACGCGAGGTTTCTTAATGTCTTTCTGCGTTCATTTTTTCACGGAACCCCCCGACGAACCGGGAAACGCAGCGTGCGCTCGCTGCACCCGCTTCACCCGCTGCAACCGACGACTTTGTCGCGATGCAACATCCAGAAATATACCCGATTCTCATTTATAGCCAAGATTTTTTACAAACCGTTCTCCACGTGCACCGCTTCTCAGCAAAACACAATTTTTCTGCTCCTTAGCCTTTTTACATTTTTCACGCCTAATTGAGATTCTTTCAGCAATTTCAAGACTCGCATGAATTCTCAGAGACACAGAGACACTTATAACTAGACAAAATAGTTCGCTCTTGTTCGCCCCTCGGGGATTAGTTGTCGTCAAATTCTAAAAAGTAAACAATGGTACGTGAAAGTAAAAAATATTCGAGAGAGTCGGTACAATGAACAGACCTTGTTCCTAAAAGCTTAAAAAGCCAAGTAAAAAGGTAAAAACAGAGACCGAAACGTGCCAATAAAACTGCATATTGTTTTTACATAAAGGTCCCACAGTCCGGCAACAAATATCCCTTCGAACCGACAAACAATAACGATGACGCGTCACGGACCGTGACAGCAGCCGAACAGCTCAACCAACACGCGTGTGCCAACAAAAGCCGCGAAGCATGTAACTGGTGTACGGACGATAAATATCTTCGCGTGGGAGAAAAATAGTTAAACGGTCTAAAAATCGATTTGACGGCTCCCCCGCTGCAGCGAGCCTTACGCAAATCCGCAGCCAGCGATCCTAATGCCGGCAGCCGACACGTCGAGCCGTATTTGGCGGTGCGATTGTTACGCGTTGCGCAGCCGCCACCGGTCGGCCGTGTCTCGTTAAATAGAAAAACAGAAACGCGGCCGGAGGAGAGAACAATGCGGCGCAATTTCGAACGCGATAACAGGACCGCGGCGCGCCGCTCGGCCCGGGCAACGAAGGCATTTGTCAATACGCAAGTGCTTAACGACTTCGCGCTGCAAAGAGCAACAGGTATCGATAGCTGGAAATTAGTCTTCGCCCCGGAGATACCGCGCGCGCACTTAAAGCCGCGCTGCGCGGAGCTGAGCGGTGCCGAGCCGAGCCGAGAGGAGACCGCTCGTGTCGGTCTTTTTTTCGAGCAGTTAATAACTTGGAACTCCGGTTATTACGTGTCGCTATTTTGCGCGTGGATTTCGTACCGGTGGCGAACAAGCGTACGGAACACGAACAGGGTAGGGGGAACTGTGGTGCGCGCCGATACCATCCAGGATGGGAGAAAAAAAAGGCAGGAGAGGAGACGATCGGTCCACAGATCAACGTCAGAAAAAGTAACAGCTCGACGACGTCGATGGAACGACGCCGAGCGGGGGCCTACTTCTTCGACCTAATGAATATAGATTCGTGTCGGCAAGAAGCAACAGATATTGATCGCCGTGGGTATGTCTCCGCGGCCGAATATAAAGTTATCATTTCGCGGAGTCCGGACTCCGGGTGCGCCCGAAACCGGAGCAGATCCATAAACTGTCCACCGGTGTTCGCGCGGCCCTAATTGCTAACGATTCCCGTGGACACGCGGAAAAAATTCGGCATATTAATTAATCCGTTTCTTACGGGTGGAGAGGGGGGGCGGGGGGACGAGCATGTCGCCAAATCGGGACACACGTTCGCGTACCCGACCGATTATCGCTTGCTCGCGATTATACCGACGCGACCCGAGGCGACTCGACGGCGCTCGGAAACAGGTAACGAGAAAGCGAGAGAAAGGTTTCGGGACGAAGAAGAGGAGTATAAGAAGTTCGAGGGCGTAGAACGGGAGAAGCCGAAGGGGTCTCGTCCAGGAATTCGACGATGCAATGGAAATGAAGCGCGCGCGGCCGCGTATATGGTACGCATCGACACCGTGACGCGGGTATCGATATCGATTGATTTATCTCGGTCGATTCACCGCGGCCCCCGTCGATGACTGGCTCGCCAAAGACCAGAGGGTGTATTGGCCTCTGTTCGGCAACACACGGCCGATGGCTCGCGCGGCCGCACGGACCTAATGACATTGGCTCCTCGTGCAGCCGCTCTTAGGGCTGATTAAAAATGGCATAATGAAAGGAGCTGCACCGCGCCGATACGACGCTGCTACCAAGAAGCCGGGAGAACCTGGTGGAAGAGCGAAAGCCGGGGAACCGGCGGAGCGAGAGAGGAGAAAGGGGTGCACGGTCGAGGGAGGAAGCAAGACGAGAAAGGGGAACGAGCGAATCCGAGCAACAGAAGAAGACGGAACGACACGAACCGGCCAGCCGGAGTCCCCTGGTCCTCAGCGGAGTTTTTTAAGCGATCAATCACCCGCTCTACAAGAAGTACATATCCCACCTACCGAAAGGAGAAGCGAGTTAGAAAGGCCCAGGAAAAAGGACAATCAGAGAAAACGGAGACCGGCTGCGAGGAGAGAGGGAGAGAGAGGGAGGGAGGGAGAGAGAGAGAGAGAGAGAGAGAGAGAGAGAGAGAGAGAGAGAGAGAGAGAGAGAGCAGACCGACCAGACGGGCTAGATGGAGATAGAGGCAACCTCTCTCGGCCACCGAATCATCGTTATTAAACGCTTCATTGACCGCTTCCCTGTATTACAACCGACGCGGGCTGCTTACTTTGCCGCAAATTCCTGTACCTTCGCGGAACCAGACGCGTGTCGACCTCGAGTTTCTGCGTCTCCGTGAAAATGAACCGTGTAAACGCCGCTTCTGCGTACACCGAGGGTGAACTAGATGCCAACAACCGTATGGTTCGCTAGGTGCTCGAGGTGAAACTATGGTCGCGCGGAAACATACGCGGTGGCTGGGAAACAGAGGATGCAGACTTTCAAGACGTTTGCTTCGGCGAGTAGAAGCGACTTGGACCATGAAAAGACTATCAAGACAGTTTTTAGACTATGAAAATTTATTCTGGATTTTTTTTGTCGACATTTTCTGTATTTCTATTGGTATTCGTCCAAACTGCCTGCTTGTTTCACCCTGACCGGTTAGATTCCTCCAATATTCTTGAAAGCAGCCGTGACAGGTGACCTATTTGACAATATGCAGTCGTTTCACAGAAATGTCATTGTATCTTCTACGTGTCACTTGGCAATCCTCTAAACCGTTTATTAAGAGTTACTCATTCGACAAGCCGCTTGCCTCTAATCTTTAAGCGAAAGGTAGCCATTTGTGATGGGTTCCACTAATTTTCTAGCAGCTAGATTGTAATTACTTACATTGAACTTATTATGAAAACCATCGTTGAACTCAAAGAAATAAGTACAAAAGTACATGAAAGAAAATGATCATAAAAGAAAGCTGCCATAAAAATTAACACTGTCGAATCGATCCAGAGCAGTATAACGTGTAGAAGATACCGGAACAGCTACATTTTGTTGCATAATATGTAGAAAATTTTGACCGCGTTTGAAACGATTGTCTTCGCGACGAGCATCGATACAGATTAAAGCGAAGATGGTGTTATTCTCAGAACGTTCGTGCACTTCTCGCCGCGTCGCCTCAGACAATCCTTTGTCACCCGTCGCGTCACAGTCAATATTTGTTCTGGCTGTCTGAATTTTTCCCCGAACCGGGTCTCTATCATCGACATTTGCGCGTCGAAGGAAAGCTCTCGCTTAATTCCCGCATTCCACGGTGCCGCAAACGATTGCGCCTGATCGCAGCGAGGCCCTCTCGCGCTGTATAAATAACGTCCGCGATAATACACAAAATCCATCTGCGATCCCCCCGATACCCCGGCCAGGAACAATCGCCGGGCCCGGAGAGTCGGTCGAGCGCCGATTTCCTTGTAAATTGCTTCTCGATCTCTCTCGCACCATCCGGGACCGTCCTCGCCGTTCCGTTCACGGCCATCCTTCGGGGCTTCGGGCCGGTCCTTCGATCCGCCGTCGGACTGCCGACTCTCTTTCTCGCCGAGGGATAATAATAAAATATCACAATCATCGCGGCTAACTACTGTTTCATTGAACGATTAATTAACCCACGATATATTACGTAGATAGTGCCGGATTCCGCCTCGCCCCCGCACCCTTCCGGACCCGACCGACATCTTTCCACCGATTATTATTGCTTCGACGCTGCCCTACGGTGGTGTTGCGATGCAACTTTCACGCGGCATCGATACTCCGCCACCGGTGGCAGCGTTCCTCTTTTCTCCACGAGCCCCGATTGGGCCCCGGCCGGAGGCCTCCTCTTCGCTCCTCTCTGTTCGGGCCCAACGTTTTTTCCCTTCCTCTCCCTTTCTCCGGGCTTTAATTCCCTTCTCTGAAAAGATACGTCAAGAAGGGTATTAGTTGTCCTTCCACGAGGCCATCAGCGCCCCGCCGCGCCGTTTCGTCAGCGAGGTATTTACCAGCCGACGCCCGTGAAGAATCGCTGAAAATTAAAAATTAACCGGACCCCTATTTACACTGGCCGATGCGGGACCGTTTACCGTTATCAAGGAGACACACCGGCCCCCGGAAATCGGCCTAGCTCCGACCGCTGTCCAATCGCGACAGCCGATGCAGGATGGCGTCGGATTTGTCACCAGGACCACCGATACGCTCGCCAAGTCGTCGACAACTTTCTCCCATCTCTTTGGGGTAATATGTCATGGGACTTTCACTGTTCAGCCCTCATACGTTCCTGTCATCCGACACATTTTTAACCGATTCCGAGCGAACAGCATGTTCTACACTTCGTTACATTAGCTGCGAACGACGAGAAACATCGTTTTCAAGAATTTCCATAGAAAGAATTTGTAGAGTTAGCTTAATTTGTTCCCTGTCGAATTGGCACAATGGTAAAAATTCAATGTCGAGGAAAGATACATGGATAACGCTATAATGTCCTCCTTCGGAAATTCTTAAAAAAGCTTCTGCTCATCGTTCACGGCTAATGAAACGAAGTGTAGAACTTGCTGTTCGCTCGGAATCGGTTAAAAATGTGTCAAATGACAGGAACATTTATCTTTCCTCCACATTGATTTTTCACCAGGGTAAATGAGGCACACGATTCTTATATTAATGTGTTCAATGAACATATCGGCTGTAGTATGCTGTGCAATTGTAAAAAGGTTTCGGAAAATCCTCTAAAAATGGGGAAAAAGGGTCATTGAATCGAAACGTGTATACGGAAATCGAACGGCATTAACAAAATACCGTGCCCGGTAAAAACGCCATTGATCTCATTGCACGTTTGATTGTTCCGATGAAATCATCGGTAATTGCGTGCTCGTGACGAGCGTCATTTATATTCCGGTTGAAGAATCGAACAAATTGGAGCGTTTTTCCATTCCCCTTTTGTTATTTATCACACTTACCGTCGGGCACCGAAACTGTTGGTCGGTGTTGCCTTCATTAGCTAACGAACGCGGAGTGCGTTACGATTGTAAGCACGTTGCTTCGAACAATTATACTGTACAGGTTTCACCGAAAACACGCTTTTATTCTACACGAAACATCTATACTACAAACATGAAAACGTTTACCGTTCTCCATTTCAAGCACAAATCATTGCAATAAAACTTCTCTGTTTTGGGGGAGACGTCTTGTGGTGGTAAAAAATCTGCCTCTGCCATCCAGAGACGAGTTTAGTGCCGTTCAAAACTTGAGCAAGTTTGATTTGAAATATTTTTTACAACGAGCCATAGTTTTGGGCAATAATTCCACGGGAAACGTTAAATGGCTCACCTTGTATAATCGGAAAGTAGCAACTCGGTCACACCGTAACGCGGCAAACGAAGTTGATCACGGCCGATTACATAATTCATAAGAGTTAAATCCACGAAGAAAAGCGAGATCCCGCGATACCGATGAAACTTGTTTAATCTTCCGAATGGTTAATTACGTTTGCCAACGAGCAAATTGATCTTGAATAAGAATCTACGATCCCCGGAACGATTAATCGATCCGCGGCCGGGGCTGATACGCCCATTGTCCGGTCGGTTCTTCTTTCGAGCGGATTCGTCGAGCGGAGGAGCCGGTGGAAAAGCAAAGGTGTGCACCTCCCGGGATCCCTCCGCCCGGTTCTCTGCCCTCCACCATCTTCAATTGCACTTTATTTATCACAATTTGCTGACGTTGATATATCGTTACATGGCCCGGCGACACATATGTATGCGTCATCGCAATTTACATTGGCCATCTCTCAATGTAACCGTCTTACTTAACGACCACGGCCGTGGCCGCGCGGACTGTCTTTCGAGCTGGACCCACGGAGAAAACTCCGTCGAGTTTTCACGCGACAGCTGGACCACGAGCTGAAAGGTGCGCGCGATACGCTTATCGAAAAATAGTGCATTTTGCAATGGAAACCGGTTCCCGGTCACAGAGATAACCCGAGCCGCATAAATACAAGCCACTAAGTACTTTCAAGACGCGACGAACGTAAAGGGACTGTCATATTGCGCGTCTCTTTTCCCTTATCTGCCCGTCCACCGAAGAAAGGAGACGCCGAACGATGCTCGTCCCCGCTCCCTCGGACAAATTTTCGAGAGAACGACAACGCTTCGTGCCGTTGAACATCTGCCGGCCATTTTCGATCGAGCACGAGCATCCGAGGTTGGGAAATCTTTCAGAATCCCTTTAAGATTCTTCACGCAACGCAATCAATTAAATGGTAAGTGGTTTTCTTGGTAGTTAAATTTCATTTTTAGATTAATGGCGGATTCATCGAATTTTTTCAAATTGGACCTCGATTCGTAGCACTTCCGTTCGTCAGCTAAGTTCTATGTATATACGTGAAACGGGTACACGAGAATGTCAATCGATTCAGAATCTTTTTTATATTCTTTCCAGAGTGTAATTAATTGAATATTGGAAACATTTCAATGGTTTCCTTGTTCGCTAATTCGGTTATTCATTTTTTACTGCATACATTAGTGTCAGATTGATTCTACTCGTGAGCTATTAAATTCTACGCGAAACAGGTGCACGAGAATAGTATCAATCGATTCAGAACCTCTTTAAAATTCTCTCAGCGATGTAATTAATCGAATATTGGAAATATTCAATGGTTTCCTTGTTCGTTGATTCGATTATTCAATTTTTACAGCATACGTTAACATCAGATTCGTCAAACTTTTTTAAATAATTTCTCTAGACCTCGATTAGGAAGCTTGATTCTTTTTGTAATTGCGAGCCCGGAGAATTTTCGAAAATATTAACCATTGAAGTATAATAGATTCTGGAGCGTAACCGATGTTTCTGTTGCTGGATATCGGCGATTTTCTGAAAAGACTGTCCGGCTCGCGCGGCAGATGCATGAAACGCGAGTCGCAGGATACGGAACAATTAGGATGTTAAGTGTCGACCATTTAAGGACGCGTGTCACAACATAATGCGCGTGTCCGTCTAGCCATTCATTCATACCTCTCGTCCCACGCGATCCTCATTCTTTTCGGACCGTTTGCACGACTCTCGGCTTATAATGCTCTTACGGCTTACAAGCGTCTTCGTGCGTCGGATCCAGGACGGTGGTGCATCGATCACTCGCGATCCCGTGGGTCAGAGGACGCCAACAACAAAGCAGACGGATCTTTGTTCTCGAAGTCGAGAAAAAATCGTTCCAACGTTGACATCGCTGGCCTTGAACCAACAATTGAAAAGTCGAAAGAATACGCGCGCGTCGGTGTTATATATATATATATATATCGAAAGAATCGCGTGCAAAGAGAACGGAGACGGAGTGTTGTATAGTCGGTTTCGCAGAACGGACGGATACAATGCAGAGATACATAAAACGGCCGTTTGTTTGTTATGCGCCGAATTTTGGGCACTCGAAATCCACTTAACCGGGCGTAATGATCGAAAATCGCCACTTGCGAGCGCGAGAGGAGCCAATGCGAGCCTCCCCGTGCCGAGGGCAATAAATTCCATCCCGGATGGAAAAAGAGGAGGATGCGAGAGGGAAAGAGAGAGGGAGAGAGAGAGAGAGACAGATAGCGCTGCTCGCTGACGGGCCCGAATTTTTACTACCGACTTCTTTCGCAATAATTGCGCCGACCTTGTTTACCGATCTGGCTACGAGGGGGCCATCGTCTGACCCACTGGGCAAGCATCGAAAATCGCGGGAACGAAAATTTCAATTTTTTTCCTCGCCACCAGACCCGCACAAAGATTTCGCCTCGAATCCGCGGCGAAACGCCCCGGCGAAATTGCATCGGTTCGCTTTGAAGCTGGATTCGACGCGCGCATAAAAATAATGCGGCGAGGGGGCCGAAGATGGAGGGACATTTGACGGAAGATGAAAGTGGGAACCAGTAATCATATAGCGCTTGTAGACGAGGCTGCGGATAGATGGATTTAAACATTGAACTACCGTCTCCGATATTCTCGTTTCCACCGGCAATGCACTGTGCTCCCTGCATCGTTAGAAATCAATACTTCCAACGCGGAAGTAAGCTTTCTTACACTGGCTGCGTAGTTTAGACATTTACAAAATGCACTCGTCTAAAACAAAGGAAAATCCGCAACAAAAAGTAGCTATAGATTCATCGATTAACAGGTTGAGTGTCACGCCAATGCCCATCAAAGTCAGACAAAATCAAAACAACTTATTTAACACCCTTGAGCCTTGTAAAGCCTGATAATATTTGGTTTATTTAGTAGATTGTAGTACAAATTGATTTTCAAGTTTAGTCAAAGAATTATGTCGGTTATATATGACCGACACGACACTCGAGTTAATACCTATTAAACAGAAATAAAGGCCCACGATCCAGTGATTTGCACAATCCGCTACAATCTATCGTAACAATAGAGTACAAGGTAAACGAATCGGCTCTCGGTGTAGCGGAATTACTAAACCCAAGGCTATGAATATTTTTCGAACCTCGATTCACCGATCTCTGACACTTATCTCCAGATCAAGGAATATAAAGTGATACACGGGTCATCAAAGACGCGTGTCAATCACGCGAAGATGTGCTTCGAGGCTCGCGCGAACGACCGAGGAATGATCGAACATGTTTGATTTTACAACACCGAGTTGGATACTTGCACGATCATGCTGGTAAGTTATACCGGTGCCAGCGAACACATTTTTGTTATCGCGAGGTGTCATACGCGACATGGAGAGGAAAGAATTTCTAGTAAAACGAGAGTCTCTCTGCTCGGAGGTATATACATATGAGACGGCCAATCATGATTCGCCAGACTAACAATCCCGGTCGTTTATGGACCACTTAACTGTTAAGGAGTGCGAAAGGTGCGACGGGTTCGAGTCTTAAAGCATAACAGCTGGTTTCGATATTTTTATTGATCGTTAGACTGCGGATGTTCATACGAATCTCATGGCCGAGAGCATTTACGTCAAAAATCGGAGATTTTATTGAGCTGGAAATGCAGTGGATAAGTGCCTCGGCTGTTCTCAACAAATTTCTTCCGATGCTTGCTGTTTACACGTTTCCATAAAGTACAAATGTTTTGTATTCAACATCTTATCTTTTATTCATTGACTTTGGGCGAGCAGGAAAGTTCGTGCCAATTCGAAGACACGAACTTTCTAGGGTACAGTGAATTCTCGATGTATGTCAACGCAACACTGGTCTTGCCAGCATCGTGTATCGTCCAGGGGACATACCTGAACCGTGTTGTGTTTACACTCCTCGGCGTTCGACGTTTATCATGCAGGCCTTGGCGACATATACAGAGAAATTACCGTACCTGGTGTTGAAACTCTAGCATTTAAGAATGTATGAATAGACGTCTCTATTTTGATCGGTTCGCTGCAGCCGGTAGGTCGATAGCGTGCATTTAATTCGCAGAGGGGAAGATGGCGAATAAAAATCGAATGGAATGGGTGCGCGGTTAATGAATGATGGTCGATGGAAGTCTAAATATTGGCGGAGCAACGCGGAAGTCGGTGCCCTGAGAAAGCAAGGGAGCGGCCCGGGAGAAAGAGAGCAGAAAAACGGAACAAAGGGGTTCTTCTCGAATGAGCACCTTAGCAGGCAGCAGGTGTAAACGCGGTGGCAAAGTAGGATGCGGATAAATATGCGGAGCACGCGGGATTCCTTGGCCGAGGGTCCTGGCAGGGCTCGTTCTCGTTCTCGTTCTCGTTCTCGTTCTCGTTCCCGGCCGCACGCAATAAACCGGCGCGATGATAATTAGAGCAGCGCGCTACTATTATCGCGCCATATTTAGCGAGCACGGCTAGGCTCGCTCGCAGGGAAACCCTCGGTAATTGACAACGGGCGTGCACCTTACACGGTCACGCTTATTTTCCGCTTCGAAGGAAACGTCTCCCGATGGCATATTCGTACACATTTGTTGCCGCGTTTATGGAACCGAAACAGCTCCCCGACGAATCCCCGGTTAGTTAACAACGACTGATGCGTTAAATGGCGAGGTGAATCTTATCTGAGCCGAACGTCTTGTAAAATGCGCGCCAGGATGCTGAAAAACCCATGAACGCGAGATTCGAGAGACGATAGACGGGAAGAGTAGCTGAAACTCCGGGAAAATGTTCTTTTGTGCTCGAAGCTGAAAGTGTTGAATGGTGCAGACGCTAATTCTAATGCGATCTTCGACGGATACAATTTCACACCGTATCGCCTCACTTATCCGGCTACGATGCAAATAAAGACCTGAGAATAAAGTTGTAAAATGGTAAAAAATCCAACACATCCTCTTTCGCATTTCAATGCCCTCTCGGCGAATAGACTGCTTTCCGTTGAAAGAGTTATCCGATCGATTCCTAATTTTTTTTAAATCAGTGATGTCATCTTTCAAGTGTTCCGCAGATCGAACGTTCCGAAATCAGCGGGGGAGAATAGAAATTTAATCGTGGACCGGTTGCGTCCGACTGAAAATCCGTCGAAAGGATTTTCGTTGATCGACCGGCCGACGAATCATCGTTCGTTCATTAGATCGGCCAGCTGCTCGGGGATCGGCATTGCCACGATTGTTGCCGGTCATCGTTTGCAATCGATGCCTCGGAAACAGTATGGGGTCTATCCTCGGCGCGTACGTCGTCTGTCATTTGACTCGCGCGTATCCGCCGCGCCGAGCCGACGAGTTCTGGCCAAACATGCTCGCGCGCGCGATAATTAAATGTCTTACGAAATAATTGAATATTAAAGTCCCGGGGCAGCGAGAAGTTTCTCGCGTCGAGCGATGAATCACTCGATTATTGGTTAACTAAAACGGACAGAAGTGTTGCTGGTAACATGAAACGTTGACTCGACCGGCTCGGCAATCGAACTTTCTAAATGCATCAAGCTTGCTAAAACACACAACCGTAATGAAGAGACGGGACCTTCTAACTGTTAGGTTCGATTAAAATGTCTGAACTTTCCTAAAAAAAGCATTCCGATGCAACTTGGTCGAAGTTGGACAAGTACATAAAATAACAAGATGGGCACTCAGTTATCCCGAATCTTTGACGTCTTCGCCGTAACAAAATGCACAACGGCGAGACAAAGTGCACGATTCGTTTTCACAGCGTCACGCTCGAGAAGCTGCTCCGACGCTGCGAAACATCAAAATGCGATGCCTTTAGGCGACTGGATCGTTTTAGAGCATCGGAGAACGATGGCTAGAAGAGCGTCTCGTAGCGTCCCGTCGCGTCGTCGCGTCGAGCATCGCGGACACGAACTAAATCCTGTTGCATAAAGGCCATTATTTGCGTCGAAGCGCGAAGAAAAAGAAGGTCACCGATGCATCGGTCTTCCCACGCGGCCGCTAATTACCCGACCGTTACGGGGCCCGGTATCGGAGGATGTTTTTGTAGACGTTAGCTCCGGGTAATCATGAGTCGGCGGGTTGAGCCGCGATGCGCCGCTCGGTTCTCGAATGTAACACGGCAAATGAAGCGGCCGAGCCACCTGAATAATTATTAAGCCGGCTATCCGTCGAAAATATCTTCGTTTCCCCGATATCGATTGCGCGCGATGACCTGCAACAATCATATCTCTCTCTCTCTCTCTCTCTCTCTCTCTCTCTCTCTCTCTCTCTCTCTCTCTCTCTCTCTCTCTCTCTCCCACTCTATCGCGACCAACAGATTACGCCGTAATGATCGCGCGATGATTCGCTAACGCGCGCGAAATCCTCGAGCGTGTTTCCCCTCGCTCGCCGCGAATGCACGGACCGGAGACAGAAAGACCGGGGAAAGAAAGGAGGAGTTCCTCGAGAGCCGAAGCACAACGTGGCCCGTTGAAAGTGATGTATACGGAGTGGCTGGCTCCTCAGCGCTAATTACCGCTATTAGTAACTCCCCACCAGACCGGCACGGGCAAACATTAACATAAGGGACAATGACAAATGACAATAACGCGGTTGCGACGCGGTAAACCACCGGTCTCTCTCTTACTCCGGTACGGGCTCCACCGCGGCGCTGCGACGCGTATATACTTTCTCTTCCCTTTCGTCGACTTCTTAAATCCCCCCGCCTCGCCTGCCTCCTCCTCTTCGACGCTCGTGGATGTCATTTGTTTAGGGAGTTGTTGATGCCGCTTATGACCACGATGAATCGAGAAGGGGATCCTCTGCCGCGGCTTTCGTCGGTGGCCTTCGAGGGGAGGAGTCCAATTTAGATGTTGTGTCTACAGTATCGGCCCGTTTCACTCCAAGATTGCTCTCCGTGCTCCCCCCATTACGTCGCACCTTGATATTTATTGCCATTCCGTAGCATGCAAAAGGTTACCATTGTTTAGGAAAGAAAATCTAAGGTACTTTGTGAGAACCTAATTCCAATGCTCGGTGAGTCTACTTTATTCAAAAATATACTCTGTTCTATTAAAGGCGTTGCAACTTAATTTCTGGTTCCTTTGACGGTGGAAGATAAGCTCGAATAGATTTCGGCGAAGCATCGAACGATACCAAATGAAAGCTGGCAAACCATTATCTGTGTATGTTCAACTTCCGCTGTGAGGCAGCACCGTCGCGAGTGGTCAGCCAATGAGAGCATCGAGAATATAGCCTCCACTGCTCCCGAGCGTCTCCTGCTGCCTCCAAGGAAGGGTTCGCGATGTCATCTTCGACTTCTTGGGAGTAAAATAGAAGCCGAAATTGTAATTTTCCTGTACTGGTTTTGTAGGACGTTTTCGGCATCCATCTTCGACAACATATTAATCTCCTCCATTGATACAGAACGCTCATTTCCCGGTTGGAGGCCGAGTCCCACGGAATTCATTGTAAACGCCACAAAGGATGAACTCGGAACGGTTCCTTCCTGCCCGCGGCACGGCAAGAGAGAAGGAGAGAGAGAGAGAGAGAGAGAGAGAGAGAGGTGGGCGCTTTTCTTCTCATTTTACCTCCGGCCGCTTCGTTTACTCGGAGACGCTCGAATTCCAGCCCGAGCCGGCGTTCTTCTTTCCTTTTTCGTCGTCCACCTCATCGATCCTCCGTGATCCGAAGTTCGATTCCTCGACCGTTTCGTGTACATACGAAATTCGACGAAAGGGGCCCTGACGGCACGTCGAAAGGGACTTCCGCGTGTTTCGCCGCACGACGGACAATTTGTTTGTTGCAAGGACGAAGCCGGGGAGAAGTTCGAGGCACCGTTTCACCCTTCTGGCCCGCCTTCCCTTTCCACCTATCGATACGCACACTCTCTCCCCTTCTTCTTCTCTCCTCTGGTCTCTCTGTCTCTCGTTCTTCGTGCAGTTACGTACCTAACGAGGCCGCGAGATGGATCGGCTCTCCGTCGAGAATGCGCCTCTTTCTCCTCTGGCCCTCTCCTCCGTTCCTTCTGCCTCCTGGCTCTCTCTCTCTCTCTCTCTCTCTCTCTCTCTCTCACTCTCTCTCTTCCTCCCTCGTCCTCTTCCTCTCGGCGTTCTCTCCTTCGTTCCCTTCGTCCTCCGCTTCGCGTCCGCTTCTCATTCTTCTTCCTCGTGTCCGCGATCGAACAGGAGCACCGTCCTCCGGCCAAGTAATTTGTGCGCGAAGACAAAGAATTCCTCCCTACCTTTCGTACGTCTCTCCTCGTTGCCGGAGAAGTTCGTTTCGTGCCGCGGACCGGATAACGAGACGTGGAAACTGATTGATTTCCCGTCGTGGACGCCTGGCAGCGCGATAGTCGAAGCATTAATGAAGTTGTCGAGGTGACCGCCGCGCCGGCTCCGATCGGTGAAGGCTCGCCCCACCACGGTTCTCTTCGTTTGCGGCCGAACCGGAACGTTCGTCGAAACGCGACGTCCTTTCCGATCACGTTAAGGGATTTCCACGATCCTGGAACACCGATAGCGCGTCGTTTCTAATTTCGCGGAACGATCCCGCGATCGAGCTTCTTCCATAATCCCGAGCACCTAGCCTGCGTCTCGAGTAGGTGAACCTTGTTAGAGCTTTGTTAACTGTGTTCCATTTGTGCTCTACTACTTGGCTCTTTCCAATTGTAGTCAATTAGTGATATTAGTCGGCACATATATCATACGGGAATGGAAGATTGTTAATTGCCGTGTAAGGAGGAAGTAGCCAGAGCGGATTAATTCGGTTCAGCCGATGGAGGATTGCCGTCTCGGCTCGGGAGATATCGATGCTAGGTTTGCGTGGAGCAGGTATTATGGCTTTAGAGATTCGCGTACGTTTCATCTTAAATAGTACAGTTTGTCTATTAGAATTTGCTAGAAATATTTTCTAGAGAAATACTTCTTAGCGACTGGTTTCGTTTCTACGTAGAAACGAGATTGATTTAAATTTTAGAATAAAAATTAGACTATCCGTTTTTGCGACGAGATCGCCACCTTGTTCTTTGTCAATGAAACAATTTCGGTTTGGAGCTTATCCGTAGGCGGAAATGAAACGATCAAGTAAATTTCCATTCCATGTAATTTTAATTTCAACGACACCGCGGCCCCCGGTTAGGGGACGAAAGCTATCGAAGCCAATGAACGAACTGTCATCGAATGTCGCGGTGTACAAACGTCCCCTCGTCGATCTAAATCCAAATCTCCCCGCAATAAGACCGGCCCAGACCCAATTACCCAGCCGGCCGGTACACCTTGCGCCAGATTAATGATCTCGTTGGCTGATTATCAAAGCGGAACAGCGAGGTATCGACAGCTGCCGGTCGATTAGATAGCGTATCTCGCGGTAAAAAGCTCCGCGTGACAGACGGTATAATCTGCAAGGTGGGTGACGTCCCCGTGCGCCGTTAATTGCTCGGTCGTTTTAATTAACGCGTAACACGGTGATCCGTGATCGCTGTGGATCGCGCGACCGCCATGTCGGAAAACGCCGAACCAGAACGACCGCGCGATCTATACGAGAGAAGACGGCGACGACCACGACCACGACGACGGCGACGACGACAACGACGACGACGCGAGCGGCGCGGCGTCATCTTGTTCACCGGCAACGCTATTGATTAGGATGACTGGGAGTTTCGAGATAAGCCGGTCCCCATCGGCTCCCTCCCGTAAAGCCCCTTACCTTCCCAAGCCAGCTTGATTGAGTTCCGATGGGTGTGCCGTACTTCAAACGCCTCCGCATTAATTATTAGAGGGTCTCTCGTTGAGCGCGTCGAAAATCAGCCTCATCCCGCGCCCGTGATTTCTTCTCCAAATTCCCCGCAGGTCAATGGACCCGCTTGCATCCGATACCAACGATCGTAACTGTACACACACTCTCTCTCTCTCTCTCTCTCTCTCTCTCTCTCTCTCTCTCTCCCTGGCCTTCATATGCTCAGTGTAATTTACTTTTTAACATTACAAAATCGATCGAATTCCTTCTCCGGATCTAGATATTCCCGCTTTCGAGCTCGTGAATATTAGACCGTATAGGTCCTTGAGTGCTGTTTGCTACTGTACGGTACTTGTTCATATTTATCTCTGCTATTGATTTACAAATAATCATTTGGTCTTTTAATCTCATAATTCAGGTACAATTGGTAGCTGAAATCGTGGCTTGTAATATCGAGCCAGTCTCCATCAACATTTTGTTGCTAACATCTATTGCAGTAAATGTAGGTCTACGATAAATATAAACGTACCTTTTCTTCTAGGGAACCACGAATGACAAGGAAGTTTTAATCATCGTAGTTTTGAATGAGATCGTAGGAATGGATAGTTGAATGGAATTGCTACGAAAATTAGGGAATCCCGGTGGCGACACATTACTGGTGATATATTTGCCGGACTGTTTAACGTTTCCCAGAGGGCTCGTGTGCGCCGATGTCATGGCAGCTGATCCCGACGAGCGATTCCCTCATCTGCGGCGGCTGCGTAGCCGCCACGGTGCGTAGCTTGGTTCCACGTGCTACAAGTGTACCGTAAACACGTGTTTGTTACGCTTCGGTATACCCGGAATGCTGGGTCTAAACGAGCAGCACGTGTGCGTCAATGTTCGCGTCTCGGGACTACGATTCTAGAACGCTGGAAGCTACACCCAAGTTACCCTAATACTCGACTTGCTACGCAGCAAGGAAAATAAATTCTCTCCGGGTGTGATAAATTTGATCCGTACCTAGATAAAATATAATTAAATTATACATCGAATAACATCCATTCCACGGACCACGTGCCTCGCATAAACATCTCGTCGCCGGGTTACAGTGAAAACAAAACGAGACGAGAAAGAGAGAGGAGGCTCGAAACACCGGAGGGAAAACGATTAACGAATTTACGACGATACCCATGGATCTCCGAGAATTTATAATGCAATATAAAGTTTTGCTCTTACCCGGAGAATGGACTACCGCCTCCCTTCGGATCCAATCACAAAGCCTATCGATGGCTGATGACCGAACGAAGAACGTCGAGCGTTCGCGAGTCTGCTACGTAGAAGAAGAGGAAGAACAACAACAACAACAAAAAGAAGAAGAAGAAGAAGAGGAGGCGGACAGGAAACGGAGGAAGACGAGGCAAGCAGAGAGAAGTTACGATGGTTCCCGGGCGACAGGTGATTCCATCCTGCGATCCATCCCTTGGCCGTTCCCCGTTTTCCCATCGTCGATCTCGGCCACCGCGACGCATCCTGCTTTTATCATTACTGTTATTATAATTTTGCCGGCCGCTGCTGATGAATCGATGCGGAATCTCCCGGGAGAAAACGGTGGAGGAGTCGGCCACGAAAAACGGCCGAAAAAACCGTTGTAGGGAGAGCTTGGGACCACGAGCAAGATCAAAAAGAAGAACAAGGGGACCGGGAGGTGGAGGAAGGGAAGGCACGAAGGAGAAACTGGAAAACAGACGAGGTTCTTCTCCGCGAGTTCGTGGTGCGCCTCCCCACCCCCCCCCACCCCCTGGTAATTTGTAGCAGCGATATCATCGCTCAGAGTTATTCGGAGGCACGCCGATACATGGAGCCCAGCTGACTGACTACCTATCTGCCGATAGCACCACGGTTTTCCTCTCTTCGTGGTCTCCCTTTTTCCTCGAGAAACTTTATTCCGTTCTTTTTTCACAGGCTCTCCTACTCTTGTGCGTCCACTACAACAAATTGATTTAGCGTCATCTTAAACTTTAGCACTCTGAGCCCTTTTTGACGCCATCGCCAACCCCAATTTTGAAAGTGAAACTCTGGTAAAGCAAGAATTTTGTTTTTAAAAAGATTGACTATATTTATTATATTTCTGACGCAAATAAACAGTATTTTGATATTTCTAGTTCGGTAGCAGATTGAGAATGTCTCCACAGCAACGTGAACGGAGTTTTCTTAAGAAAGAGTTGGCAGATTGAACAAAGTTGCGTAGACCGATTGAAAGAGACTTATATTTCTAAACAGTGAAATGTCCCTAGTGGAATTTCTGTAATCGCTAGCCCATTGAAACTGTGGTATAATTCTCGCATAGCTTCGTCCCTTGGTAAACCCTCTATGATCGTATTTTTACGTTTGAGATCAAGTATCGCGTCCAACCGGAAGACAGCAATGAGTTTCCAGCGAATAAAACCGAAGGCAAAATAGTTTCCGCCGTTCTCGAGCAACTCATCGTGTCTCCAGAGCCTTGTAACATTACGAAGCAGGCGCAGCGCTTCACCGTACCTTATCCAAGTATCGAAAATCCGGGAAAGTCGTTACCTCGAAAGAAACATTGCCACGAAATTTACGAGATCCCCTCGGATCGCTCGTAGCGTTCGTCAGGATTCGATCGAGCCGAAGAAAAGGGTATCGAAGGAATTGAAATTCAATGAGAGCCCGGTTCAATCCCGAATCTATTTGCTCGCCGATAAACTTTCGATTTCCTCGAGCGTGTTATATTCGTTCGGCTAATTGCCACGCGAAATTACACGGCCAGGACACCTGTTTGATCGCGATAGCCGGCAGCCGACGAGAGTAATCGCAATTTCCTGGCCGCCGTCGGAGACTTCTTCCTTTGCCGGGAATTTCCATATCAATATGGAAAGAGAGACGGAAGGAACTTCGAACCCGGCTAAAGTTCTGCCCGGACGGGCGCCGCCGCCGCCGCCGCTGCCGCTGCCGCTGCCGTTGCCGTTGCCGGTACTCTCTTTTCAAGGAAACTGTCTGTCGAACGTCTCGGGAGTCCCGCTAATGACTTTCCGACGACGCGAACCCGGCCCGTCCCACCCGCGCACAGCTTCTTTGACCATTTCCCTCGTCGTGTTTCACCGTCGTCTGGCATTCGATCCTGGGGAAACAGACGAAAGTTTTCTTTCGCCGACGGTAACTTTTAATAACGTCGTCCGTCGGCACACGATTACCTTGAAAATCGAGGAAATAGAAAAATTAACGTCCGTATCGACGGTACAATTTAAACTCTCTTTATCGAGAGGTGCTTCTAACTTGGGAACGCAGATAATCGTCACGTTTTAAAAGTCAAATTGTCATACGATTTTTGAAGATATTTATGACGTATATCCAGACATAAATTTTTCATGAAACTATTATATTTTCGCTTTGCGTTTCACCATGTTTCAAATAACAAGTCCGAAAAAGATATAACTTGTAATCCTATCTTTTTAAATATATGTCAAATTGGCTCGGCTACATAGGCCTGGTAACCAGATGTTTAGAGTACACGCGAAGGGGTTAAGTACGTACCTAACACGTTTAAATTATATCCAGGCAGTTGCAGATTGAAAGCCGTAAGAATTTAATAATACGCAGATTTGTATAAAATTATGCTCCCGCGTCGAGCTCCGCTTTAAAGCAGCGGACGTTATCGCCGAGTTGAACATTTCCGAGTGTTTCCGCGCGGGTAGTGACGCGAGAACGTATACGGAGAGCTCGGGAACGACAAAAATGTTCGCGCAAATATGCGTCGGATATCGCGTTCCCTCTGAATTACAGCCTTTTTTGCGAGCCAGTGACGATTTGCTCGGAATTAAGGCAATTCAAGATTGCCGTTTTTAGCTCGGCGGAGAGCGGGTTTACCGTAACCTACCTGACGTGTCCAAAAGGTCACGATGTTTTGCAGTTTCGCGGCGGAGTGGGTGTGTCGTTCTAGGAAGAGCGATCCAAGAGAACCAAAAATAAAAATCATCGCGATACGAAAGTATAAAAGCAGCATCGAGATGCCTGGCCAGCTCGAGGATTCGAAAAGCGGAAGAAACCACCGCGAACAATTAATCGAGGTCCCGTGAAGACTAGAAAAGTCAGGCACGCACACAGGAGCACGCGAGTCGAGGGAAACGTGAGACAACCGGGTTCCCTTCGGTTAGGATGCGTCAGGCCGATTGGTCATCGGAGTAGGACGATCCGTCGAAGCGGCTCGATGGTTGCGGGTTAGGTCTGACCGTGGTCGGTCGGCACGGAGGTGCCAGGAGGTCGCGATCACACGCCTACCAACTTTGCGCTGCGCCTCCCTCTTCCTCGTCGCGTCCTCGTCGTCCTTTTCGTCCTGCGTGGCGCATTTCAAGCGCGTAACACGATAGCATGCCTAGCGCGGAGAAAGAAAGAGAGAGAGAGAGAGAGAGAGAGAGAGAGAGAGAAAAGCTTCGAGTTCTCCAGACACAAGAGAGGTGTCTGCCGCCTCACCCTCTCTGTCTCCATTTCTCCCCCTCTCTCTCGCTCTCTCTCTCTCTCTCTCTCACTCTCTCTCTTTCTTTCCACATATCCATCGTTACGGATTTCCAGCGGACGAGGAAGAGGGACCAAGTTCCGAGGTTCCGTACGGCCGACACCGCGACGACACCTGGAAAAAACAATACGCCATGTTCCCGGCCCTCTTTCCTCCCCGTTTCTCGCTGGATTCCTCTCAATGGCGCGCCGCACGGCCCATGGAGCTCGGCTCCGCTCGCGGTCGCAATGCTTGTCAACATCGGTTAGCGGGATATTTCCTCTGGAGCGGGCATTAGCCATTGATGTCACACCCGGTTCTCTCTTACCTTCGTTCTCCTTATCCACTCCCTCTCTTTTTCCCTCCCTCTATCCGCCGCGCGGTCGTTATAATCGGGGCCGGAGGAACGAGCGAGAAAGCGAAGATCTCTTTTCACACAGGAGCTCCGTACCAGAATGTTTTCGATTCGAGAATACACCTATATGGTATACGCGAGAGCACTCCATTCCTCTTCCTCGTCCGCCTTTACCACGTTCTCCCTCTCCCTCTCCCTCTCTCTCTCTCTCTCTCTCTCTCTCTCTCTCTCTCTGTCTGTCTTTCCTCTTCCCCCGCGTTTCCATCGACCTCCACCACTCTTCCTCTATCCTTCTCCTTCCCGTCGTCGTCCCGTCGACTGACTGTTCTTCGATATTCATCCCTGCCTCTCTCGCTCGATCTCCGTTCTCTATACTACACACCGCCTAGTTTCCTACTACATCGTGGCAAGGATGAGGAGGAGTGACAAAGAGGGTGCGCGGACCTCCTTTATTTCACGGGGGCTGCTTTGTCGAACGCGCGGTCGCTCGAGTGCGGGTTTCTTCATGTCTTTGTTAGCGAGGCGAGAAATTCTGTCTGTCTTCTACAATTACGGGCTCGAACCGGGCCACGGCACTCTCGTCAAGCTCGCTCCCCATAGGCGAAGCCCTCCCTTCTCTCTCTCTCTCTCTCTCTCTCTCTCTCTCTCTCTCTCTCTCTCTCTCTCTCTCTCTCTCTCTATCTATCTTTCGATGTCTCTCTCTCTCTCTCGTCAAGGCTCGAGGTGTGATCCCGCCCGCCTGTCACACGCGTTGGCCTCTCTGTGTTTTAAACGGACCCACACCACCGGCATACTCGACCGGCACACACGCACGAGAGCACCGAAGGAGCGCAAGAGCCTCGCTTTTCATTCTTCGTCACGAAGCATTGCGCGATTACGAGTACGCGTACGTATGTACGACCCGGTCGCGCACTTACGACCAGGCCTCGATACGCTCTCGAGATGCCCGCCGAGCGGTGTAATCGGGCTGCGATCAACCAGATCGAGATCCTCGAAAGACCCTCCTGACGCGAGCGACGCGTTACCCGCCGCACTACCCTCCTTTCTCTCTTTCTCTCTCTCTCTCTCTCTCTCTCTCTCTCTCTCTCTCTCGCTCTCTCTTTCAGTCATCCCCCCCCCCCCGGACATGTTCTACAATCGTGAGATGCATACTGATCGAAGCGAGGAAAGGGCACCGTTGCACCGAGAAGTCGTGAATGGTGTAATTGACCTATTAGTGCCCGCTTTTCGAGCCCCACCGACCACGGCTTCGTTATTCCGCGCTGCGCCCGCGCCCGCGCCCGCGCTCGTGTCGTTGCCTCTTGCCCGCTCCTCTGCCCACCGTCATCGATCGATGAGTAATACGGGGAAACGGGTACTTACGGACGCAGAAAATTGATCGCGTCTCCTTTCTGGTTTTCTTCGGGAATGGGGACTCGAAACCGATGGTGGAGCGAGGCTGCGTCGGATGTCAGCGATAACTGCACGTTTTCTGGGGTGTGCGTTCAGTCAAGTTTCACGGGGTTTGAATATTTCTATATAGAATCGACACTGACTACCGAGCAATGAGGAACATTTTAACACTTTCAGTGCCACGGGTCTGCAAGAAATACCACTAAAAATATGTTTAGAGTATTGACAAACAATGCCGTGAATTATTGCAAACATCGTCAATTCCATAGTTGCGAAAATAGTCCGCAGCCCCGGGGTTAAAGGCGTCTAGGCAGTCGTAACAGGTATTTTGGAGCCTCCGATAAGCAAATGGTCTACCGTCGAGCGGAATCGCCGCCGCACGCCCGGCTGACTCTGATTTTATCAGGGTTCAGGGCCCGCGTTAAATTTCTCGCGAGCGGGTCGTATCGACGCGCTGTTACGAAACGGGAATCGTAACGAGCGCGGGGTGAGAACGAGAAAGAGAAAAAGATAGAGAGAGAGAGAGAGAGAGAGAGAGAGAGAGAGAGAGAGAGTAGGGTGGAAAGGTGGAAGAGATAAAGAGAGAAAGGCGATGGAAAAAAAGGAGAACGAAGGCGGAATGAAAGGAATGGGCCGCGGCGGGCCGGATAGGCCGTAGCACGTAGCCGCGGTAGCCGGAGTGGTAATTGCATTAGATCGATATCCGAATATGGCGAGCGGGACACAGACACAACAGGAACGAGAGGGTTTCGTGAGGTCTATCGTGCCCCGGGCGAGCCTTAACTTTTACACGGCCGCGTGAATACATTAAGCGCGCGGCTCGACGAGATACGCGGTTTCTTTAATCTTAATCAGAAGACGTATGGACATAGCGGAGCAACTACATTCGAACACGAGTACGCCATTAGCAAACAAGATCACCTACCTGACCCGTCCGCCGGGCAAGCCCGCCCCCTCGAGCCCCCTGACCGATCCGGGGCCGCGTACCGCTCTTAAAACACCTCTGTAAATTGGTGATAAAGCAACGGGTACGGGTGTCCGGGTCGCTGAGAAGTCACGGGATCGAACAGGGGGAACCATCGAATCGAATCGAATCCCATCGAGTTCGAGTCCTTGCCTCGCCTCGCCTCGCCTCGCCTCGCCTCGACCGGTGCGCGCCGACTATCGCAATTACGCGACCCAGCAGCATCGTCCCGACATCGTCTCGCGAATCCGCGAAATGAAGTTATTAACAGCAGAGACCTTCTGTTTTCTCTCGGATTGTCTTTCTCTCGGGCTTGTTCGACTCGTTTTCTCGGATTCGAAACTAGTCGAACGACGGCGGCCTTGTTGCACAATCCGAACTCCTCATGCATTATTCCGGGAAAAGATAGCGCATCGCTCGCGCCGGAATTAACATATTCGGCCGGCCGAACGGTGGGCTGGGATAATGAAAAGCATATCAGATTTCGCGCATTTTTGCGCGGCTACGACCGATTCGGAATTGCGTGTTTAACGCGACGGGAACTTCGTTCCGAGGAGACCGTGGGCTCGCTCATTAAGAGATATTTCTGTCTGTGATTGTTTACGCACCGGTGTATGGAACGCGAATGGTATTATTTTCAATTTATTGTATTCCTTCGAAATTCAGCTGGTATAATCAAGCTGCAGATGTTTATGCGGTGTACCATCCTTGCAGACGAATCTTATTGGTGATAGCCTTCGTGGATAAAAATCGTATTGAATTCTGTAGTACGTTGTGTACATGGTAACGCTTATGTAATTATTCCTTCCTCTTTAATTATTTTTCCAAGAATCATTTAAACCGATTTTACCTTAATCTCTTCCGACTTACAGGAACTGCTTCTAGACTGTGAATCTTTATGTAAAATAAAAATTGATTACTTCTCTTAATAATTTTAATGAATTGCGAGTAAGGCACCAGTAATACTCAATTTATTCGATGTCTCTTCTATTTTGTTGTTCATCTACTCATTTTCATCGTAAATGCATGAAATCAGCAGTCCGGTTATAAATTACGTAGAAAAATACCAAGCACTGCATTTTCTGCAGTTACCGAATGCCATGAAAAAACTATATACCGTGCCCTCGAGTCACAGCGACCGGTCGCAAAAAGTCAGCTCAAAAAGCGACCTAATTCCCTTTCCGAAAACGTAGCCGTAAACGGGGCTGAAAAATCAATTTCGCGGACGACAAGAACGCGAAAGCGTTCGCTATTTGCTCGTCCCGCAGCGCAGCGAAAAAATCGAGATATCTTTTCAGTTAGCGAGTCCGGTGCTCGACGGTGAAAAAATTAATTTCTATAATTTCGGCGTGGTCGATTAGGGTACCGGTTGCGGCGCGAGCATCACGGTATCGGTAACAACCTGCGTATCGGCGTCGAGCTGGTCCGTCATCGGCGCGGAAATTGCCGAAAAGAGTATCGTAATAAACATCGAGGCCACGAGCACTGGGCGCGTAGATTGCCGGGAGATTTTTTACACGCGCCTGGCCACCTGCAAAGAGGCGTATTTTAATAACGCGAATTCCGTTCCGCACTCACACCGGACCGATGCCCGTGGATCCTCCGTGTACGGATCGGCATGCGGGCGAGCGGGTTGGAGCGGGCCGGAGCGGGCCGGAGCGGAGGCAGAAGCGGATCGGAGGAGCAGCAGCCCCGTACGCTCGGCCCGGTGTCCGTGCGCACGCTTGAGACAGATAGGAGCCGAAGGCCGGCGACTCTTATCTGGTTAATGTCTCGTTACTGTAATGATTTCGCCTCGGATCTTCGCCTCTTCATTTATTCCCGGCAGTATTGGCCGATCGCACGCTGATAACCGATCCTCTCGTTATACTAACGGTATTAAGGGCCCGGGCACCGCCGCGCCGCGAGTACGTTCAACCTCCAGTTTGCGGTCGCGAATTTCGTGAACAGGCTACCTACGAGGTGATTTATCATCCGACCGGCCTTCCTCTCTTCTCTTCCTCCGTTTCTCTCTCTCTCTCTCTCTCTCTCTCTCTCTCTCTCTCTCTCCCTTTATCCTGTGGCCGGTGATCGAACGTTCCACTCGTTGTTAATTATCGAAAATTTTCCGGCATGTCAAAGTACCCGAGAGACCGCGCGGTGCGTGCCACGGTGGCTCGGCCGACGTTGATGAATAATTCGGAATTCTAACCGGGAATTAATGCAGTCCACTTTGACGGAGAAACCGGCTGGAATTGTGATAAATTGGATGGTTCAATCAGAATCGTCGGTGGCAGATTGCCCCGTTTAATTGAAAGCGCGGGCACGCTCTGCTCTCTACGAATTCCTTGGATCGCGCGAGCCGTTTCGACGGACGAACGAAAGAACGATTAATGGCGGCCGGCTCGAGATTAAGGACGATTTGTCAGCTGGTCGACGAGAAGGTGGCGGATATGGCAGCGCGGATATGTCGCGTCTGACGACGCACCGCGCGGATTCGCAAGACGCCGCGCCGCGTGGGTGTTGGGAAGCATCGCCGCTCAGGCTCCGAGCGGGCAGCCACGGGGCCAAAGTCATCCACGCAAATTACTCGGCCGCCATTAATGAGGGTCCTCGGAGCTCGGGCACACGTCGAAAGTCATTGCGGTCGCTCTCGGGAGAGAGATCGACTCGCTCGGCCGGCCACTTAATTCTTTCGGGCCGTATCGGCGCGGGTCAGCCACGGAAGAAAGGAAATGCGAGCGCTGCCTTTCGCGAAGTAATTAAAACCGTCGTATCTGACCGGGCAACGTCGTTAATTACCGCTAATTACTCCCGGTCCCTTCCGTGGCCCGGCGTGTCTCGTTACCGGGAGATTTCGGTCGCACGGGCGAACGGTTCCGCCTGGTGTCCGTCATATTTCCACGCCGATAAATAACCCACCGTTTAAACGGACAGATGTAAACCGCCAGTTTTTAATTCGGCCCGGCCACCATTGTCACGCGAAATTGCTCGCCCGAACGCGGCCCCCTGTTGAGCAGATTTTTACGAGAGCGCAATAACGAAATTCTTCCGAAAGGCCCTTATATTTCGGTTCTTCGATTTATCGCCACTTTTATTATCGTTATTTGCGATCATCTTTTGATACAGCTCGAATTATCGGACTAACTTCTGCAGTTATTAAATTTCAGCTGTTCCTTCTTCGCTTCTAGACAATTTTTCCTTGCACGATTTAATTTGACGGTTATTTCGTCTTTATTCGGGATTAAAAGCAAAAATGTTGAACTTTAACGGGCCTTTATTAATTTCCGCAGTAAAAGAATTACAGGGGTACCGCGTTTTACGAGTCTTATCCGCGAGTGTACACGGATAAAACGATTACAGCACTTCCTCTCCGGTGTACACACTAATTGATTCTTCGAAGAATTTCTTCAAACTCGTGCTGCGATACCGGCTTATCTCGGGCCAAGTGTATCGTCGTTGCGTTCGTTAGTATTTTTATTATTTCTTTTTCTATATCTTGCCAATTGGTTCTGCGTTACGTATGCAGTCATTCTGTTCTCTGTCCAGTCCAAACTGGTCAACCGGAAAAGCATATTTTTTCACTGAATCACAAACACAAACCTCCAATTCACCCGCAGTTTATTTCTAATTATGCGAGGACGCGTGCTATTAGACAGGACTCGGCTGGTGCGTCTGTTCATCGCCTACCGTTTCTACTTTCCATCATTCCGGAAACATCCTGTATCTGTGCATACCATGTACAAAATTGAACGTACAAATTCCTCGCAGTTCAAAATATCCTGTCGGACAAACATTTTCTAAAGATTGTCGACGCTGACTCGATCCTTCGTAAATATCTAAACACCGCGAACGACGATGCATCGAATCGTCCGATCGATTTATGAGATACTGCACGCTCGCTAAAGCTTCTCGGGTAAAAGAAGCGGTTGATACGTCCGACGGTGAACCTGCGGATCGCGGTGCATCGCATCGACGATGAAAACGTCTGGACCCGCCTCGGTCCGTCACACCCACGCGATCGACCACCTACGATCGCGCCGCGACAGCGGTACGTCAGCGGTACGTCCGAGTCGTTCGGAGACGTCAAAGTCGCGACTGGTTTGCCGCGCCAAGACCGGAGCGGAGGATGCTGGCCGTCAGCCGTTCGTGCTTCGTCCGAGAGAGCTTGGGCATGATTTAATTACCCGCGAGCGAAACAGGGGAGAGCGGGTACAGGCGCGGGTAGACGCTAAACTCTCTCCGGTTCTCGTGTCTCTATTCGTTCTTGCCGCGCGGGCAATAGCTCTGCCGGCGGTGGCTCGCGGAGATTCACGATCCCGGCGCGATAGGACGCGACGATACGATCGATGCGATCGATAAAGGACCCGCTAAGGACAATCGGAGGCCCCGGAGAGACGTCGATCGTCGCCGCGCGACACTCGAAAGCGAGCACCGCCGCCGCGGCCGCGGCTGCGGCCGTGGATCGCCCCGGTCGAAGAGTTATTCGGTAATTAGCGGAATGGCATGGCCTCCGAGCACCGGAACGAGAGAAACGCGGCTCCGCGTCCACCGTCCGATCCGAGAAACGAGGCGGATACTCGCGTAACGCGAGCAAGGTATAGGCACGCGATACGTATAGGTAGGGCGCGCGGCCCCGGTGATGCATGCGACGCAACCGCGGCGAGGAAAGGATCGTCGGATCGGCGGAATTGAAATGCTCCTATGCAACTAATAGCGGCAGCGTTTTCTTTTCGAATCGGCGCGGCGCTACCCGCTGAGTTACCGGGCCCGGTCGCCGCGATTCACGACCATTGAATACCCACCGCGACGAGATACGAGACAAGGCGACCATGGATTTCTTGCGCGATTACCCGCCGCTCTCGAGCCGATCCCGCCGGCGATTACGTGTTCCATGTGTCGCGGGATACGTCGCTTAGCGAACAAGACGAGAGAAATACTGCGGAACCGGCACCGTAAAAGTGCATATCGAGCATCGTGCAATTAACGCTGCGGTATCGACTGCCCGATCCTGCGGTGCGCTACAAAAATCATGAAATTACGAGACCCGAGCAATTTTTATCAAATGCGAGAACGGATAAATCGATTCGATCATTTTCTACGAGACATTTCTAATCTTTTCGATCTGGGTTAGGTCCGAGTATCGAGCACCGGAGCAGTGCAATGGGATACAAAAATTTCAGAAATGCGTTCATCGAGACCGTGGCAGATTGTATCGGATGCAAGAACGAATAAATTTATTCAATAATTTTCTACAAGAAATCTCTGATATCTTTAGTACGTCCGATAGTACTAGCGTCGCTCAAGTATCTCGTCGCTCACCAGCCACAGGATGCATCATATTTCTTATTTTAGTTACCATAAAAGAAACAAAGCATAACGGTAGAAAATAGATCACAACTAACAAAATTAACTGCATTTTTACTGTCCTATCGCTACATAAAATTTCCTAGCAGCCGGTAGAAAATTTTGCCTGTACGTTGATTTTTATCACAGAAGATAAAATTCAAGAAAGAATTTTTATCTATGCAAAAAAGAATTCGCATAAAGATCAAGAATCTACTAAAATGCAATTAACAAAGATTTACATACAACTTTCGAGTTTCTACCGCAATTCGCTTAGGAATTCTCGCGAACCATAGGCAATAAAGACTGTCTTTCAAATGTAGACATTCATTCTAAACCACGAATTCAAGGATCACTCGAAAGAAGAAAAATGCAAGCTATCTTAATTACATAAGTATGCGGATTTCATGGCCACTAAAATGTCTAAAAAAATTTTCCCGATATTTCTATCTCCCGCGAAACACACCAATAAATTGCTTCCCATTCCAATTTCCATTTCTTCCCGAGATTTGCGGCTTGATTACAGCATTTGTAGGAATAATGGATATTTGTCGGGCAGATAACGGGCCAGGTTAACGCACCTGTAGCGCGGAACGATGGAAAGAATTCGATCGACGGCAATTCGTGCAATCCGACGTGTAGATGCACGGGTCCATTTACCTCCACCATTTCTGCGATCTACAGCTCTATGTACACGCATAGACGCCGGCACAGAGGCGCAGGTATACATACATGGAAAGACGAACGGGGCAACAGGTGGGTTCACGCTGAATCCGCTTTGACCCATTTCAACGAGTTTCCTTTCCACGTCCCGACGGAGGAAATTTTCTACACGTTTCCCGCGTAAAATTTCCGAAGGTGTCCACCGGCTCGTGAAAATTCCCCAAGTTCTTTTTCGCTCGCGAATTCGGCGCCGCGCCGGCGACTTCAACATGGTGTAGCTGCGCTATTTAACGCGGAACCTCGTGAATTTTTAGTTCCACGTTCCCCTGCTTGCCACGCTCTTTCAATTTATTTAAAGAACAATACAGAAACCTTTGAATATTTAGTACATGTTAACCATTCATACTGTTCGATAAACGATTCTAAATTGTTAAAACAGCTCGGGCGTTCGGACCTTTTGCTTTCTTCTCTACCTGACCCAGGCACAAAATTCTCCAAATTTCTCTATCAAACTAAACGAATAAAACAGTTTAGGCGGCGAGATCTTTTGCTTTTTTCTTTTCCTAATCGAGACCAACGATATAGAAACCTTCGAGTATCTGGTACACGTCAACCTTTCCCGACATTTCTCTATCGACTAGTTCTAAATGAATAAAACCGTTTAGGCACCGAGACCTTTCGCTTCTTTTCTTTCCCTGATCGAGACCATCGATATAGAGACGTTCGAATATCTAGTACACGTCAGCCGTTCCTCTATCGACCAGTTCTAAATTAATAAAACAGTTTAGGCACCGAGACCTTTCGCTTTTTTCTCGAGTACGTCAAAGACTATAAGTTGCCGGGTATATCAACGGGAACACCGGTTCGCCGATCCATTAATCAGAATTACGAGAATAAAAGGTACGGAATCAAGGATCACGGTTCGTTTCTCGACTGACGATCAATTACTAGACACACGCGTACAGAGACCGGTTCGCGTGAATGGGCGAGCCGAGCCCAGCATACGTTCTCGATTTTCCACGATCATCGTTCTTAATAGTTGTTAAAACCTCATTGTCTTAACGGTCCGCGAATTACCAAGTCAAGCGGACGCTTCGGGCGGAATCGGTTAATTATATCCCTGGGGAAATTGAACCGTGCGCGTAGGAGGAACGAGAGGATCCTCGATCCAGCCAGGAAACCCATGGAAATCCTCGGAGCGGTGATCGCTCAATTCCTACACGATTTCACGGTTTTTCTCACGCGCGGCGAATCACGCCCCGAGACCGCAGAACATTTCACGGCCGTGGTTTTTGCAACGGCGTGGCGCGGCGTGGCGCAGCGGCCGGGCCCCGTTAAATAAACGTTCCCGCGCCCCCGAGGTATCCCCGGAGATCGTTTGTCCGCCGCGTATGATCTTCATTACGTGAAATTAGCGCTGTGCAAATACGGCCGCACCCACGCGTTCGGCTCGTGTCCGGCCGGCAGGTCGACCAGTCTTCTTACGTATTTTTACGTCGCCGCGAAATTAACACCTGCAACGGGGATCCTACCTCGATTTTTTACCGACGGTTTCGCGCTCGGTAGCGTGGAAATTATTCCGACTGTTATGCTGTTTGCACACCCTCGGTTCCAGACACTCCCAGCTCTCGGGAATAAAATCCGCGTGGCTAGTCGGTAGACTGCGGATTGTACGCATTTTTGACAAAATCGAGTATGCACAATTTAAAACTGGAGACAACTTGGTCCGAAAGAGAAATAATTTGTGCTCCTGTCTGTTAAAAAATTATGCCAAATTGAGCACCTTCGACCAACAACTAGAATTTTACAGTGGACGCAAAGAGGTAAACAGAGGTCACAGATATCAGCAGATTATTTCCAACTTATTCGAGCGGTTGGAGAAAGAAATGCTCTTCTATTTGGCTCCTGCCTCTTGCAATTGATACGGACAATTTTTATTTTGCTTAGAGCAACATCCGCAATCTAATAACAACGTTGATGCCATTTCTGGCAAAGTGAGATCGCAAGGAACAGCAGGATCGAAAGTATGTATGAACGAGAAAGAAAGGAAGAATGGAAGAATGAGAGATCGTAGGGAGTGAAAAAGTGAGAGATAAGATGGAAAAAATAAAGATAAGATTTGTAAAGGGAGCGGAACAAATATATATGCGCATAATGTAATTGCAAAACCTGTCCCCACTGAAAAGTACCTGGAACTATAAACTTATAAAAGTATCGTGCAATTTAAAGAGTGTCTTCCAAGTTACCAGACCGCTTCTCGAAGGTATCCTCCATCTACCTCCAGTTTAATCGAACGAAACGCGCCTGGAGCTTTTTCCTGATTCGGAGGTCCTGTTTCCGCTGTCGAATATGTTCGCCCGGTTCTCACGGCGAAAAGTGTTTGGAGTTAACGCGGCCGCGAACGATCCCGAAAGTAAACCGCTCGAGGTCGTTACGCGAAACACGATATTAACGGAGCGCTAAATAACTCGGGCTAACTGGACTCCGAAGCAGCAGGTCCGGCAGGCCGTGGCCGCGAAGCGTGGGAAGTTATGCAAAAAGAGCGATTGCCAGCGGAGGAGACACCGCGAGGCGATATCGTGGCTGTATAACGCGACGGTATCACGGTTCAGCGTTTCTCGGTAGTTTCGAACGACTCGGGAGATCGTCTCTGAACAGGGAAGAGGATCCTAGTAATTGTCAGCGTTTGAAACCAGTACGGGAAGACCTACCTGCTTGTATCGGTCGGTTGTCACGCGTGAAATATTTTTACTCTCGTTGCCTCTGCTCGTTTGTCTCCCAGGGGCGGTCTCCGCGGCGTCCAACCAACGAGGACGTGTTATCGCGCGAGAAACGGTGTCCTCGATGAATCGCCGCGGAACAGGTCTCGAAATGGGATCGCTCGGGAAAATTACGGAACGAACCGGCCGGGTCGAAGTTCGTGGACGCTTAAACCAGTACCGCGGCTCGACGAATTAATGGCCGAGCGAAACCGTTGTTGCTGCGAACCGCGGACAGGTCCGCGCCACCGATAAATCACCGGTCGTATCGCTTTGAAAAAGTTACTAAAATATTATTTGGGAGCCCCGAGGGTGTCGGAGTTCGTAGATCCTCGGAGAGACAAGGATCAACGGATGCTCGACTCGTCTGTCCAACCGCGAGGAGATACTGCCCTTTTACTGGCTTTTAATTTCGCTGAAACTAATTGCTCGGGACTGCATATTTTATGCGGAATTTACTTTACGAACCGCAGCGAATTCGAGAATGTTTTCAAAGGTCGCGGGCCTTCCGCCATTTTGGTGTGCACGCTTCGCTTCGGTCCGACTCTTTGCTGAGACGCGACAGACTGTGCTGGCTCGCACCGAGTTGTTGTAAACATTCTGTTCGGCGAAGTACGTCTTCTGTAAATTTAATCTCTCAAGCTACTTTAGTTGCTATTGTTACATCTTGTAGGTGGATGCTTGCTTCTGTCTTCCCTTTGCAGAAATGCAACGGATTACGGCCAATCCTATTAAGTTACTGCAAAAATTCTGTTCGTGAGAACGTCTTCTGAAAATTTACTCTTTCAAGCTACCTTATTCCCCATTGTTGCAGTTTGTAGGTGGATAGAGGGAACACGGCTATGCGACTAAAGATGCAACTCGGAACTTTTCTTTCTCGCTTTCAACTGGGTTACGTGTCTTTTCTAAAGATCTTCCGATTTATTATTAATTTTCAGGTTTATACTGTGGATCCGTATGCAAAATAGACATGTTCTACAATGTTTACAATCTACTGGAAATTCTAACAAGTAGATGGTAAAGTACCACGTGTCATCAATTTCTAGATATTCGTCAGAGTCAGTGTACCGATGTCCCTGACGAGTTTATGATTTCAACAAGTCGACGATAACGATACTATTAAATCCCACTTGTCTTTTATTCGTTATTCGTAATATTTCTTACGAGTTAGCGCGTTTTAAACGAAACGAGTGATAAGAGAAAAATAATGCTTTGTGACTTTTCCCGATAAATGGCTGCGGAGGATAAATTATCGAATTTGGCTTTGTACAGCAGCAGAATTAATTTACGCGGATTATGACAACGTTGTCGTACAGCGGATCGCGTTTCGAAACTTTGGCGAGCAACGAAGAATCTTTGGTACTCGTAACGGCGATACTTTACATTTGGCGGTTATCGCCGACCCGACTGCGGGCATCCGAAGAAAATCCGGCAGTTAATTTTCTCGGATGCCACAGCTAAGTCTTCAGGGGAAGCCGTAGGTCCTCCATCGGGCTAATTGCTTTCGTTTTGCGCGTGGGAACGGTTCGGTCGCGCGTCGGATTTCCAAGGTACAATTAAACAGCCGTGATTCGCAGTCCGAGCAAAGCGAAGTTCTAGCTTCGAGGATGATCGTTAATTAACATCGAGCCATCGACGAGTTTACAAGGCACGTTATGTCACGTCCCATCGCGACGGCGCCGTTTCGTTTCGCGTAGGGAATCCTAAGACATCCGCGATCCGTTCCGCGCGTTAATCCGCTCCGACCGATGTTTTCAGGCTCGAACGTACTCCTGCCGCGACAAGAGCAAACGCGACGAGCGCGCGAGCAAGCGGAATCGGGGCCGAAAGCGGAAGTGGCTGCATCACGGCACCGCGCCGCGCCGGTTGGTCCGAATTAATTAACGCCGAGCTCCGGAGGAAACCGAAGTAATTAATGCGTCCGGATTCGATGGAGAGTTTAAATTCGGCCCGAGCGAAATTGATCGGGAGTAACGCCTTAAGTACGCGATGGCTTCGTTTGCCTCGGCTTTGAGTTTGTTTAATTGAGAATGGGAAGACGGTGAAATGCCGCCGCGCCGGTGAGCGAGATTAAGCTCGCCCGAAAGGTTCTTAATTAAGTGGACAGTTTCCACTGTTATTTCGCCGCGTTACACGTCTACGTCGATCGAACTCGATGGAAAATTATGATACTCCCGCCAACCCGGACGAACGCTAGCCTATCGTAGTTAATTATCTTTAAACGAGTGTACCATCGAAACGAATTATAGTAATAAACGTAACTCGCGCGGAATCGATAACAAGAAACAAAACGACGATCTCCGCGCGAGCAGGTGTTTCCAGCTATATTCCCGAGAGCAACCAGAGGGATTACCCTTACAAAGTAGGAAAATGACAGACCAAGGTAATTACCGTATACTTAACGAGAGCGGGCTCGTGGAACCACCGAAAATCGGGCGAGCGATACCGCGAGCGGGCCTCGCATACCTCACGGACACGGGATAACGATATTCGAGAACGCAGGACGATAATCGTTAGCATGGCGGAGCGTTATCGCGGCATCGGAATCGCGATCGAAATCGAAAATGGTCCGAGGGCGAGCACATTACTCCTCGTTTAGTCAAACAATTTGGAACACCTAATCACGATTACACGGCCGGCGGTTCGCGTGCACGCTCGAACCTCTAATTCAATAAAAATTTAATGACAGCAGAGAGGATGACTAGGCCGTCGGACGGACTGGACTCTGTCGGGGCCAGGTCGATGGAGCCACGGCGGATCCTCGTAGCCGGCGGCTAGCATCGTCGTGGTAAGGATCGGAGAGTCCTTATCAGATTTACCGACCCCTCTTTCGGCTAAGCGGGACGATAGGACGAGCCGGGGCAGAAAAGAAAGACAAAAACTGCAGGCACAAAGCCAGAAAGAGAGAGTCCAGCCCGGGGCACCGCGTCGACGACGACGACCACTGCTTGAATATTTCAGGATTCGCGGGGGGGTTCGACCGCGTTCACAATACCGCGGATACACTCGAGCCACCCTCGTGCTACCAGAGTATCGTCCGAGGTATTAACAAGGCATCGTTACGACCGGTAGCCTAGCCCAGGACACCGGGGCTAGCCGATCTGCCAGCCGGGGCTGCTGAAAAAGGCATTGAAAAAATGTTCGAGAGACCGCGTTGTTTAAGGACGGAAACTCCCCTTTTTCTCCCGAGGAACGTATCACCAAGAAGGATCCCACAGACCTTATCTGCGGACACGAGAGCACGCTTCAACGACGCTTTTCGCTTCTTGCGGCCGTGTCGTCCCTTTTCGTCCCCGATGTTGTCCCTTCTACCCAGTCGAACGGCCAACCACCAAAGAATTTCCTTTTGTCCCGGGGTCTCACGGTCTCCTGGAAAATCGGTCGGTCCATATTTCGAGAATACTTTCACCGGATCGCAGCCGAGGAGGGTCGCTCGCGTGGCGTCCCCCTCACGATTTGGGTTATTATGCTCTCTCGTCATCGACCCGTCGAACGGCGGGGGAGTCGAATAGACTTCCGTGACTAGGCGGATTACGTACACCGACGTGGAAAGACGAAATTAATCAGGGAACCGGCACGCCACTACCTTCTCGCTTCCTCCCTCTCCCTCTCTCTCTCTCTCTCTCTCTCTCTTTCTCTTCGTGTTTCTCTGTTTCCCATCGTCTCTCCCTTCGCTGGGTTGACGGGCGAAACGGATCCAGGCTTGGAAACCTTTTGTTTTCGATTAGGAGAGAGGAGTTTTCTTTCAGCCCGGGCCGGAAAAGAGGGGAGGCCATTCGACGAGATGTTTTATCCTCTTTGAGCCACTCGAGCAGCCATCGTCGATTGTATTAGGAACGTTTTCGACGATAGCATTCGCGTGCTGTGTACGGACTTTCCGTTGATTGGAACGTGGTTCCTTCGCGAACACAAATACGGGTGGGGGAGAAGGGGGCCTCCTTATTCTTGAGGGGAATAAAAACGTTTGATTTCTTGAGGGCAGAGGAAACGGATATTGTATGTAGCCAGATATAATGTTCTGTTAAAGTAATTGAACGGACGCTGCACGAAGGGGTTTCGGTCGAGATGCTGCCATTGAAATTATAAATGACGTCTTTCGGGAACTTCGAAGTTTCTTTCCGCTGGAAAAAAAGGGTTGCCCGAATACCTTTTCAACCGGCGAACCTTCCGAATGAATAATAACTGAATCCTTGGAATTTCCGTGTACCTTGGCCCCTTTATTTCGTTACTCTTTCACGAGAGTCAGACCGAGAACCTTGAATATGCGGTAAAAATTTGAAACTTCGCAAAATGTTCCTGTAGGTTGGCACCAGCGAAGCCCTTCGAAATTCGTCGACGACTAAAAATAAGTGAAATAATTCTTTCGAGTGTGGCAGAACCCTTCATCGACGAATAAAAATAAGTGAACGAGCGAAATAAATCTTTCAGGTTTTGCAGGGGTGTGCGGTAAACGACGTACTACTTTCAAAGATATCCGAGCACTTCGAGATCGCCGAAACTCTTGCACCGTGCAAAGAAATCGTCGCAGCGTACGTTCAGCGTTCAATAAATCACGAGATAAAGAACGTTTAACGTTTTCATTCGACTCGGCCTCGTTGCAGCGTGAATCCGTGGTTCGATCGAGACGATACCTCGAAATTGAAGGTCCGCAATGGCGAGAAGAGGGTCGAGGAATGAGAATTTCGCACTTAAGAGCGGTCGAATCGTGCGCGATACATCGCGGAACGTATTTCACGGGTGTTCTTCTGCTCGATACGCGGAATCGGCCCAGAATCACGCATCTCCTGGCGTTGGCCATTGAACTCGAACAGCCGCGGGGCCGTATTGGCCGGTAATCTCGCATTGTCTCGGCACTGTCGGTACGGGAGTGACAAATGCGTCCTCGACGGTACGGTCGAAGGGTATACCTGGGCTATCTCGGTACCCGCGTCTCTGCATACACGTACGTGCGTAACGGCCTGGCCAAGCACCGACACACGCCGGATCCTCCCGTAGAACCCAGATTAGGCTCTAAAACCCTTCCTCGGATAACGGGACCGCTAAGCTGTCCATTCGTCTATCGGTCCTCCATCCTTCGTTCCTGTAATGGAACTCGGGAAACCTCGGTCCGCTTGTACACGCGTCTCTCGCGATTGGTTTCGGGCTTCGAGATACCGGGAGCTCGGCTAGATTTTAGTTTCGCGATACTTTTTCCTATCTGCGCGGCGATAATAAAAAGAGGACGATAAGGAAGAACACCGAAATACCAGGGATTCCTCGGATCGGACCCTGACGAAAAGTTAGGGGATCCATTTTTACGAAGAGTTTATATTTAACGACGCGGCGTAATTTCATCGGCAGCCAAGGCCCTTGGCCAAGGTCCTTGGATGAACCTGCTGATCCGAGACGCGAGCGACGAGAGGTCTCTCGCCGAGACGAGGAACGTTGTGCGCGGTGTCGCGAACTTTACGACGGAGGCTGTAACTCCGGCGGATATACACGGCTATCTTCGCTCTGGAGTTTATCTTTTATTCAGAGTTTCCGCTACCGGTTTAACAGCCAGATATACATAACCTTTGCTGCAACCTTTAAGAAAAATGAATGAACCCGGTGCGCGCTAATTATGTAGAAAGCGAGAATCTTCTATTTCTAGGCAACTTACCTGCGCCGTTTCCGAGCAGAGTGACATTTAATGTAAAATTACTCGGGGACAAGTCTGCTACGTTTCTTCGCGACAGGCAGCTGTCGCGTTACTTTCGCGACGGGTATATTAATGTCCGGTGACGCGGCTGGATTAAATCGAGAAGCTCTCTCTCTCTCTCTCTCTCTCTCTCTCTCTCTCTCTCTCTCTCTCAGCCCACCCCGAATGGATTAGCAGAAAATCGAGGCTTCCTTCTTCAGCAAGGTAACAACCGGAAGGGTTCGCCGTGCTTTTCCATCGAAAAGCGACGACGCGATGGCGACGCGCGAACGGCCGAGCCGGATAGCGACGAGTGAAAGGTACAGATACCCGAACGGATGACAGTTTGACGACTTGAGAAATGTTTGAGTTATCATCCGGATGACAACCATATTTAACCTGCCATAAAATAGCACTCCGCCGTGCTTTTACGACGAAACCATAGCGACCGCCGCGCTCCAACATCAGCGCCGCAACAAATGCAGATAAGTTATTCGTTGCCTTACAGGGCATTCCACTTTTACCCTGGCCCCCGAGCTCAACGAGTTGTCTCCGGGGGCTACCGTCTATTATCTAATCGAACGAATTTCCCCTCGTGTCGAATTCTTCCATCGGCCTGCTCTTCCCTCGGGAACGCTCTGAAAGTCTCGGGCCCTCGGAACCGAAGAAATTAAAATAGGAGGAGTTGCTCGAGCCTGTGTATTCGTTGTACAAATTCAGATTTGTGGGATTTGCGATGCGAGTAAAAGATCTCTTCAGTAGGCACAGACCTAGATTATTTTCATTCTATATAATTTCCTTCGTCTTACCTCGTATAATATTTGAATTTTTAATAATTTGAGAGTGTCGAGGGTTAAATATTTGATGTCGCCGAAGCGCTTCTGAAGCTTGATGGTTGCGGGTGTTCTGCAGTGACAAATAACGGTGTGTGCAGCGGCAAGGGGTTGAGAGTAATCGGCGCAATAAATTTCTGCGGGCTAGTCTAAATCTTGTTACCGTGTAAAATGCGTTTAATACCTTCGGAAACCGTTTAAGGGTTGCTGGCGCCCTTCGGGGTGATATCCCGATGAAGTTCCGCGAGTTTCCTCGGTTCCCGGTCGGCCGGTAATCACGGGATCAAACTTTTACGAGGGGAAATCTGGCCCCGGCGTAGAAACCCATGGCGAAGGTCAGGGAAGATACACGTAGCTATGGGACAACAATGGTAAAGTCTCCGAGGGGTGCATCCCATTAGCGCTGCCGGGCGGAGTGGCTCGAAATGATTGCCGCGCGCCCGAAGCAATACTGCAAGAACATGTCATACATTATTAACGCACGCAGGACACACGCCCACTGTCTAATAGCCAATATATATTCATCGGCTTAATTGATTTCTCGCGCGCACCGAGAGTCGTCTTCCTTGAAGGTCGCCACGCCAGCCACTTGCGCCGCGAACCAATCAACTTTTACTTTCCGTTTAGGTGCACGCGATACTCATTTTCCGGGCACGAGCCGCTGCAACGGGTGCAACGGGTGCAACCGGCGCAACGGGCGCGCGTCGGGCGCTCTGTCCCCAGAACCGTGACAACCAGGCACCGGTAAACTTCGTTGCGGCGCGGAGCGCTCCTTGCAAAGTGTTTCCTATATTTGTTACTGGGACAACAAGTTCATCTCGAATTTGCATAAAATAATTAATTTCGAAGGCAACCGATAATATTCCTCCGCCACGTATCGTACGTGCTCGGCATACTAACCGAGGGATAAATGTGAAAATGATTTCAAATTAAAATTCCTGTCGGTGATGTGGGTCTTGTAAATTTCCGAGTTGCATCGTCGCAAACCAAATTCGCTTCAACCGCTTTTAACGCGAAAGGAATACAGTCGCGGGGATTTATAAATATTTCTATCTTTTTTCAATGAGCAAGAATTTTTCCAAGATCCATTTACTGCGGGGAATAAAATTTAATGTTATTTGCCGTAACCAGAAGCTGAAGTTTCCGGGTATACCGAACGATTCAACAAACGATGAACACCCGCCATAAAAGCCAGAAATTCTACTTTCCAGCAAGATCATAAAAATGACAAGTGTTACGACAACCGTCTACTTCCCGAAGAAGCTGCTATGACAGACCAGACGTTCGAACGTACTCGTCGACCCGCGGAATAAGCGTTTCCACGGTTTCAAAATCGCTGAAAGTAATATTGACGAGACCGGGAAGAGTCGCTCTCGCGTGCGAACGGCATACCCGAGCTTCCTCAAGGTTTAATGTATCGTAAAACCCATCCGGACACCCCGTACAGTAATTTCCAACGCGTGCAGGATATTTCTTTGGGTTTTAGTGTACGGCAAAGCAGTAGCCACGACCGCAAATCGCGCTAATTTTATCGGTGACCGCAAACGTCACTGACCTATAGCGTCGGCCGTTTCTTCGCCCGTAAATGGGATTAATTTTCCTGCGGTTTGGATAGAATGTCGTGTCAACTATAATTGAACGCGTGATACTATTTCAATCGATGCAGCGCCAGCTCAAATATTCCGGGATTTCATTAATTCGAGGGTTAATGCGAAACGAACTCGCGAATTCAGCAAGAAATTTAATTAACGATTACCGGACCCCTTGGAAAGATTATTTTTGAACGTGATTCGCGAAAAAATACGAAACGGACTGTTATCTGATATTTCTAGAAAAGTATACAGTTATATCGCTTATTAATCGTTCGTTCTCTGGTATCGAATTAACGGAATGGTAAAAAATGAATTACAAGTAGATTCTTTCTTTAATTGGAAAAGTGGAAGCTGCGCCGAATAAATTTTAGAACCTGGATGAGAGCAATCGATCGATGCCTATTTTTGCCGGGTGATCGAGCTAGGTAAAAATCGAGTTCACAGGGTTTTTGCCATTCGGATGTCAGGTCCGCCTAATTGCGTAAAAATAGAAGTACTCGAGAAGGTGTTAAAGCGATCACGGCCGAAGAAGAAGAAGAAGAATCGGAGCGTTGCAGGGTCGAAGGCGGTTCCATTATCCCGTGCAACCCCTCGTATTATTAACCATTTCCACGTAACAACATCTCCAGTCGGTTAATATCCCATGAACAGCGAAGGCCTAGCGAGGAGCCCGTCTTGGGCCGTGTGGCAAAGGCGCGCGATAAAACCCGTGTCCAAGTTCCCATTCACTCTATGACCCATAAACCCGGTGAGCCTCTGGTGCGGTTATCGCCGGGGTTCCTAACTCGTCGGCCGTGCTAGCCTAGGATGAAGAAAAAAAAAAAGAAAAAAGAAAAATCTACGTAACGGTGTCTCGTTAACGCGGACGGATTCCACTTTGAGCGAGCTGGCTCAAAGGGTGAAAAATAATTGAGACGAGACACAAGTCTCTCGCAAGGCGAACCCAGCGAGGGTGGAAAGAGCCAGAAGAGTGTACGGTCGACGTTTTCCGGCTACCGTAATCCCACGCGCATACTTTCCACCATCGCGTCGTGCCGGTCTTTTCTCCACCTCTGCGCCCACTTTTCTCTGATACTTTCTCGAGCTAGCTTCGAACCCTTCTTATTTCCATAGACGACGACGGCACCCTACGGTGAACTCGAATGCATTCAGCGTCGAGACTCAACCCCCATAGACGCGCGCTGGTCCCTCTAGGAGAGAGAAAAACTCGCGCGCGAGATACGATAAAGAGAAAGAGAGAGACAGAGAGAGAGAGAGAGAGAGAGAGAGAGAGAGGCGCGATGGGAGAAGGGATTATAAAAGGAGAAAGATTTACAACCCTCCTATGAAATTCATACGCACTTCGCACCTACCACTGTCTACTCCGATGGCATCAAAGAGCCTCTTTCCGTCTCCGTCTCTGTCGCGTTCCGCTCTCCTATCGATATCTCCCCGCGCGCCGCTCTGTATCTCTCTTTACTACCTTGTCGCAGGCACGACGCGTACCGGAAAGGACGAGGGTGGCGATGGCGCGAACAAGAGATATCCTGCACTGTGTCTCGTAATCGAACTTCTCGCTCGTACTCTCGACGTCCCTTTAAAGAACCACGGGGGATGGATGAGGAAAGAGGGCGGCCGGGGGCTTCGGAGAAAAAGGGGTGCGAGCGATCGCAGGCTAACACCGAGACCCGAGAACGGTTGTGGATGCGTATCCAGGAAATGGCAGCGGCGAGGAGACAGTTGTCGCGTGTCGGGTCTTCGTGCCTAATAACCATTCCGTTCCGAGAGACGCGGCTCCAGAGGATACTGCGCACAGACGTAGCCGCCTCTCTCTAGGAGCGAATCAACCGGCCACCCCCTTGCCGGTGACGGTTCACCCCATCGCCGATGGTCGGCTGTACAGAGGAGAGAAACACCGGGCGAGGGTTGCTACGGGGAAATGATTACCGGCCGTAATAATCCCGGAGAATTACGGTGTATTACAACCGTTAAGAGAAGGGACTCGAGAAAAGGGGCGGGACGAGGCGTCGGACCATCGGCCCCGACCACTGCTCACGCCGAGAGATCTCGTGAAAAAAAGTGCGAACTAAGGGCGGTACCCCTTCGTTTATCCCGTTTCAGGGACGCTATTCCCTGTTCCGTGCCCTGATATTTACTGCGACAATCCCCGGTTCTTCCTAAAAAATCTTTCACTTTTCTCGCAAGGGGTTGTAATTTTTCTTCTTCTTTGCGAGTCATTTTTTTGTGGAAAACCGAGTCGACCCGACTTTCGGGGCCGAACTTAGAGTCTTCGTTCGCTGTGTAGATTGTTGTGAAGGATTCCAGGAGGATTAACGTTTACGACGTCGAATGGAAAAAGGGAAGCGTCGGGAACTATTGCTAAACGCGCCTAAACTGATTCCCTTTATCGCCCAATTTCACGGTTTATGCTAATTCACCGACGCGGCGTTCGTTATTTATTCTAATTTATGCCGATCGAATGGGTCCTGGACATTGTCTTGTGAATCGGGGAAAGAACGAAGGTTGGGTCCGGGTAGAGGCTCATAACCACCAGCTGGTAAGCTGGAAGACGTCGAGTCCTAATCCTCTTGACGAGCAGGACCTCGTCGATATTCCGGCCTGTCGTAACGACATCGCCGCGGCGCAACAAAGCCGCTTCCGGTCTATAAATCCTGCCGCAAAGCTCAGACGTCATCGACGGTTCAACGGAATTTCACCTTGGACTCTCTAAATCGCCCATGGTCGACGGTCGGAAATAAACAGACCGTTGTATATCATTATGAATCGAAACTATAACTCCTGTCTGACGGTCTTCTACAACAATTCCATTATTCTGTAGAATCGTGTACACGCAATGTACTGTTCCGAGCAGATTTCGTTTCCTGTACTTCGCAATAAGTCTAAAAATCGAGGATTATTATCGTGTCGCTGTTGCGAATGTATTTCGGTGCCTCGTGTACCTCTTTGTAAACTGTCAAGTACTACGTATACGATTGTAGACTCTCTAGTACAATGCGATCGTAGACTCTGTTGGAGTCTCTCTGGTATAACAACATGTTATTATTCGATCGAAAAATATTGAGACAAGGTAGGAGCCGTTCGTTAACCCTTTGCAAACGAAAATTTTAAAAAGTATTTAACGTGACTTGTCCCAGGCTTTTGATCGCGAACGAATCTTTGTCGCTCTCGCGGCTCTAGAATTTCTCCAGCAATAAAATGAGACTAACCTATCCGCGGAACATTCACCGGCGCGGGTCTGCCAAATGAATATATGAATCTCTAGCAGGCGAATGCTCATTGAAACAAACGGCGACCGGCGCGGCGCTGCGCAACGACGGGTCCAGAAAAGGAGGTTACAGAGGGAGAACGGGGTGGGAAACAATGTTCCATTGCGCGGCGCAAGATGATTTAACACCCGGGACCAAAGAAGGGAGAGGAAACCGTCAGAGTGTTTGAAACCGAGTTCGCTGATGGACCGAGTAAAAGCGGGTATCGCGTACCGTTCAGCGACTTCAAACGTCCGTGCGATACGCGCGGATAGTTGAAACGATCCACTTTGGACGCGCGATTCCTCGCGCGTTGCCTTTTTGCTAATGGCAGCCGGTCGCGGAGCGGTTACGCTCGGCGTCGGATAAGCCGTAAATATAATTCGTTGCTTCCGAGGCTAGACTACGGGCAAAGTCCTCGCCGATGGAAGTCGCCGAGGCCTGTTTCGGGTCAGCGACCCCCGGCCGACGATTAATAACGATTTTTCGTGGCACGACGCGACGCGCCCCACCTCGTTCGGCTCGCATCCGTGCATAACGCGCTGAATGGACGAGAGAATGAAAGTGCGGAAGGAGAGCGAGAAAGGGGTGAGGCAAAAGGAGAGAGGGAGGGGGGCAGAAGAAGGCTTTTTTCACGGAAAGACCGCGAACGGAAGTTGCCAGGGGCGGCGCACCCTCGGTGGGTGGGCCGGCAGCTGAATTAAAATTGATGGATAAGCCCCAGACTACCTCGCAATTTTCATCGAATTAGCCGCGGCGTGCCGTTGCCTCCTCGCGAGTACGCCGAAACCCGATTTGTCTTTGAACCAGCTATCCACCCCCCTTTGTCGGCCTCCGTTGTACACGTCTTCTCGTGGTGCCTCGAACACGGTAATTAATTTATGGAAGTTGCTTCTTCGGCCTATTTGTTCTCATAGAGATCGAAGTTTACTGGCCCGACTTTCCGAGAAGGAGCCGGCTTCCGCGTGGAATTAAACGATCTTTCTTCCGCAGGAATTCCCTGGAAGGACGCCTTGTTTTTCTTCTTCCTCCTCTTCTTCTTCTTCTGCCTCGCGCCGAATCGACAGACCGATAGCTCGGGGAATTATTTTAGAAAGCAATAAATGATAATGGTGTATTGAAGTGCCCATAAATTTTAGAACCCATTTACCCTTTTTTACAACTCCGCGAGTAGACTCAATTACCGGCGCGTTCGATTGTGCCCGAACGGTTTTGTCTTTTATCTCGGCAGAGCGTTGACCAATAGTCGACGATATTAACCATTCCCGTCGATAAACGCGGGATGCCCCCGGGCTACCCTCGCTCCGGGTCCATCCTATTCCCCGGGAGCAGACGAGAACTTAAGTGGGTTATAATTATTCGCACTCGAACTTCTCGGTTATTACCGGACAATGCCGGTAGGTTTCGAAAACGAACACGAGTCCCATGAGATCGCTCGCGAATGTCTTGCTATTCGCGGCGACCCGGAAGCTTAACGAGAACAAATTTTTCCAACGTTACAGCTACGGATAGTATTTAAATACCGGCAATTAAAAATTTCTGCCGTCAACTTGCCGGAATGCAAATGTTGAACTTGCTTTTGCTCGGGGATCGGTGTGCTCCGGAGTTGGTTATTAGTCTCGTTAGCATATCCCCCGGCAAAAAGTTCACCCATTTTTGTGATCCGCCTCGCTGATACGTGACGACATCTTTACAGCAAATTCGCGAGAAAAATAATTTTTTCTAGAAATTCTCGCCGTCCGCAGATCCTTGTCTCGTTCAATATATTCGGATATCATTTTCGAGCAGGTGAGGTATCGAGTTTCGATGCAGACTCTGTGCGTTTATGATTTTGGAAGGATCTGGCAGTCTCAAGGACTTGGCCGACCATCGTGGACGTGTTTAATAGCTCTTCTCCCGTTTTCGTTTATCGGGCTCTCGTATTTTAAGTAATGGATACGCTAGCTATAAATTTTGAACACGAGTGAAAGGTCGCTCCGCTGGTAAGACAGCTTCGGCTGAGCTTCGATCGAACAACAGTTTAACTTTCGTGCGTTCCTCAGGGTTAACATTTATCCGTTTAAACATACTACATTTTAAGCGCTACCATGAAATTTTTCGTGCAACCGCTTCCGAGGAACGTACATACTTTGAACAATTACTTTGTGGACATCGGAGCGAGAGGAAAATTTTGCCCGATTGAAAAGTACAATAAAAATACTATTTAGTCTTGTTCAGAATTTACGTTGTCCCAAAACATAAAAGTTCACGGATCAGTTTATCCATGAAAGACAAATTGACTTCCCAGTACGAGCCTGTTGTGCATCCATAACGCACCAGACGATAAGCGTCACGGCCGTACAATGTAATCAAAAGTAAACGCACCTTGTCGATAGTATGTCACCGTCGCAACGAGTTCCCCAGCCCCGAAACGTGGGGTTAAAATACGCATCCGTTACGAAGCCGGCGCGATAGAAGTTTCCCGTGGCCTGGCGCTTGACGTTGCATAAATTACCACCCACGAAATTTATGGTAATAAGCTGCCAGGTCCAGGGGACTGCGCCATAAACATAATACCCGAAAATCTTCGCGTCCAGCGTTTCTAATTACTGTCCGTCTTCTGTTCCAGGTACGTAATCGAATCAGTCGTTAACTTTGGAGTACGCGCGACGAGCGCGCGAAATCCTGACCGTGGTACGTAAGTTAAAATCGACTCCATTAAATTCCCGTGTGTATCCTATTCCCGTGGACGGTCGATCGAATCGGGTAAACAATGAGAGACAACGCTGTTCTCTCGTAATTGACGACAGCGTCGCGGCCGGAGTTTCTCAGCAATCGGTAGAGTCGCCGCGAAACCTCGCAACTCTCGCAACGTTTTTTATTTCTCTGGTGGATTAGCGGTGATATCGAGTGTTCGAGAAGCGAACACGAAGGGACGAAGATGAGAAGAGAAGAGAAGAGAAGAGAAGGAGGATGGCCACGCCGAAGACCCGTGCACAGGGCGAAAAAGAGAACGACGGGGGGCGGCGGGGCGAGGGGTGGGCGCTTTATGCGTTTCTTTCGTCGCGGCGTTTCGTTTGCAATAATTTATGCGGGAAGACAGCTTGAGAAATGACCGCTAGCTCCTTGTGCAACCTTAATTTGCAACAGTTTACTTCGGGACCGTTTTGAGAAATGGCTGCCGGCGAGATACGAGGGCACGGCCCGTACCACGTTTCCGACCGGATCGCATAAAGACATTTATCGCGGATCGACCATCGATGAGAGAAGCGAAAAAGGAAAGAGGATAACAGGGGCGGAAAGGGGGCGGGGAAGAAAGGGCCTCTCTTTCTCGTTTACGTCTCGATAACTGGTGTAATTAGCGATACCGGACCGTGTGTGGGCGACCCATAAAAATCGTATTGAAAATCCTTATCGCGGGAACTTATTGTGAAGGCCCCGGCCATAACTCGCTCGGCCAGCCGAAGAGATTAACGCACCTGGTTAACATTTGTCTCTTAGTTAATCATGTTTTCAGTCGGCGATCTCACTCGCCCCGCTCTGATGCTGGCGCGATCTTGCACCGTGCATAACTAGTAACGATACGTAACTGTTGAACAGCGTCAAGTAACATTGGATGCCTGAATAAATTCTACGGTTCAAAAAGTGCTTATTTGCAAACTAGATCTTGGAGAGTCGTTTCATGTGATTAGGTTAAATTGATCTTTAAATTGCATCTAATTCAGCGTGCCTATTTAAATACATTCTGATAGATTAAATGCCGAACAATTTTATGAAAGCACACAGTTTAATTGTATCCGAACACATTCTGTTATTCTATTACTTTAAATGGATCTACAAATTCGAATCAAAGACAGTAAACGTTCCCGAAATTGTATGCAATTATTAATGTACACCTGAATAAATTGTAAATTCTTAACAAATTTCGAGACACTGTTCGATATCGTAGACTCTAAATATTCCTTAAATTTCATACACCATACGGTGCATATCCAAATAGATTCAGTTATGTTACAATAGATCGATTTTAAAACGTGTTGTTGCTAGGTGAAATCTGAAAAAATTCGAAAACGTCGTATACTTGGATTATTTTGGAAGTTACGATCAGTTTACAATGTGCCTGATCGTTCTCGTGGCCGACCGTCCGAAATGTTCGGCTCGCCGCGCCGCGCCGCGCCGTGCGGTTCTCTCAAATTGAAAGTAACGTTGCGCAATAATGGTCTCGGTTTCTCGGAGGCTCCGTCACCAGGAGCACGGCATAAAGACGAGCCATTCCGTTTCCGTGGATGGCCGTACGGACGCCGCGCCGCGCCGTGCCGTTTAAACGACCGTACGAAATCGGCTCGGTCGTGGAACGGCCCGGATTGCCGCAACCGGCAAGATCACGAGGATCGTTGCATCGCCGGTAACCCCTGACATATCCTGTCGGCGTAAAGAGTCATTGAAACATTAAACTGACCTTTCCGGTTCATCGGACATATACATCGGGGCCCGGCATACCCGTGAGACAATTACGCCGTAACGATCCGCGACCACGATCCATCAGGATTCCGTCACGCGTCGTGAGCATAACCGTGATTCGATGAAATTCTCTGTCTGCCTTCCAGCCCTTCCCCACGCGTCCATTTAAACGGTCGAACCGAAAAAGAATAATCGTGCGTACACACTGAAGATTTCTCGAAAACAATAAACCCGCTCTCTGGTCCGCAGAGAAATTCTCCGGCTTAATTTCCGCGAGCGCGATCGACGCGCGCTGGGAAATCGATAAAAATCTGTTGCATGGATCGTCGTCCTCGCTCAGAGCTGTAAATGTCCGAGGATACCGCACCTTGTAATATATTGCTTATTGAACGAAAGAAAAAGAGAATGCGCAATCCCCCGACAAGAAAACGAGCCTGGAATCGATCCGAGAAGACATCCTGCGATTTCTATCCGTCCTTTTACCCTTCGCGCAATTAAACCAAGGATCTTTGTTAAGACGTTCAGTTGAAAAATCTCCAAATACACCCACGCGACTGTACATCGTAACGACGCTGCATCGATTTTGTCCTGAAACGCAAGATTCGATACGACACGCGCAATCATCGACGTTAGGTAGGTCCAAGAGAATGAAGGTTCCGATGAATCGTCGATGAGGAAAACCGCAGTTAAGCAATAAGGAAGTTGCTCCACACAGCATTTGCATGCGTTAAAAATCTCGCGGTTTAATCGTAACAGGTTTAGTGCGAGGGAGCCCCGATAGTTAACCAATCGATTAGAGATATTGGATAATACGGCTCGAGCTATCAAAAGACGATAATGGAATAGATTTAATGCATAAACAATGAGCCTCGTCACGGGTCGATCGTGACCCTGCTCCGTCTATTATCTGCCTGTCAGGCGTCTCGCCATCTGACGCTTAATATCGGCCGGTTTCGCATGATTCGACCCTAATACCTGTTGTCTAGGAGGTGTCCAATATCGTGCTCCTTCTTCGCGCGATAATATTCATGAATTTAATAATCAGCGGTTTATCGTCGTAACACGGTAACCACCTGAAATCACCGCTTTCAAGGAAGTACATTTTTGGGGTACCTTGACAACAACTCCACCAAGTTGCCATTTGCTAAATGCAACAAACGAGGTGTTCTCGTAAGGAACGGACATTTTGAGGGGGAGTGCAATAAGCGAGAACCTACTGTACAGTTCGCCAGATTCGAGCCATCCTCGCAGCATCGTTCTGGCAAGTGATGCGCTCGACAGACACCGATACCCAGTAACACGGAGACGAGATGCTCTTCTTTCCGATTTAATTAGCGTCCCCGTTTCCCTCCCACGATCGGGCAGGTTGCGTGCACCGCTCTCAGAACTCACCCCAGCAACGCACGGAGCCTCGAACACACATCGGAAGACTAAGCTCCTCGGGCCTCCACGATGAAGCGGGGTTCGCATCGAGAGGCTTCATCCTCCTCGTTTCGAGGAGGATTGGCAGAAGTGGGCACCGGGTGAAAAGGGACGGAACAAAAAATTGCGGGAGAGAAGGATGGCCGGGGCGGCGTGTGTGGAGGACGGACGAGAATAAAGCCGAGCGACGAGGCGAAAAGCGTGGTAGCGCGGGATGAAGTCAATTACATTATGCATATGACTGGTGGAAGGCAATGCAAGAAGCAATCGGCCGGCGATGGAGGCATGCCACTGCTAAATTAACTACCTACCTAGTTGTGCGTAATGCAATAATGTATTAGCTGTACTACCACCTATCTCTCTTTGTCTCTCTTTATCTCTCTCTCTCTCTCTCTCTCTCTCTCTCCCTCTCTCTCTCCCTTTCTCCCCCCGTCTCCTAAACCCCCCCTCCGCGGATCCATGCGAGATCCTTCCACCATCTTTCTTCCTTCCCCCTTTTTCGCATTCCGCCACCACGCATTCAAGATACCCGTCGCTCTTCCTCGTCCTCCTGTCCGTTCCTGAACTGCCTCGATACGCGTCCGCGTCTATTTACGAGCCTGCAACGGCTGATTCCTAGGCGCCTCGCCGTGCCAGCTGAAAAAATAGCAAGAATGTAAATCGCTGCCCGAGCAGGAAGAGTTCCCTCTCGATCGGTACTCCTCCAGACCTCGAACGAAGAAGACCCCGACGACGAAGAAGAGCGACGCTCCTTTCACTCGGATTTTTTCCAGTCTCGTTTATCTTTTTTCTTTTTTGCCACCGGTTACAACATATTGTCGACGGTCTTAAGTTTCCGAGGAAAGCCGTCTCGCGGTCGGTGACTCACGCGACGTGTCACGTTTCGATGAATCGCATGACGATGCGGACGCGGATGCGGACGAGCCGACAAGCTCGCGTTGTTCCTGATGATGCCGGACGGAAAGCATCTTCGTGCGCGGTTGACGGACTAGTAATTATGAGTCAGTCTTGAATCATGCCGAGAACTAGAGTTTTTGAGTTGCCTCGAGATCAGGTTGTTGGTCAGACTTTGTGGTAGATGATGTGGAAGATTGCGAAAATACGTGTAAGAATTCATTGTTAGACCCTATGCAGGGCACTTACTGTGCGGACATCCGAGTATCCGGATTACTCATAGCTCGAAATCCGGATTCCGAGTTATATCGAGTAGTCCGAGTACTCGGATATCCGGATAGTAAGAGCCCTAGTCGATATAGAATTTCACGAGTATTGTGTAGTTACAGTGTTTCTACTATTTCCTCCAACCCTGTGCATCAAATAAACTCGTTTAGATAGAAAAATGAATAGAAGGAAAATTAAACGGAGAGAACGACGGTGTAGGTACGACGGAAAAGCGTGTACCGAAGCCGGTTGCATCTAAACAGCAATCTCACGGTTAACAACCTCTTGTTACTCGATGAAGATCCGACAAAACAACGGGTGGAGAATATTGTACATCAAATCTCGGCTTCGGCGCGGCAATGTCTATCAAAATAACGATCCCCGTTCCCGGTTGTTGCATAATGAACGAAACACTCGCCGGTACAAGCGCATACACGCGTCATCGACAGGTACATCAAGCGGTTACGGGAGCGTGGATGTGCTCCAGCCTGGTTTTATGGTGTAAAACGGGCAACGCAGGCATAGAACGCGCCAGGGTCTCGAGTAAGGCTTTAGTGCCTCCGTAATACACCGAGGTAAATCTCCCAGTTTATCGGCACGCTTTTACACGCCTCGCCGCGACGACCGTGCGGAACGGTGGAAATCGCGCGCGAGCGTGTTCCCGTTCCAACGTCGAATGGCGGGGGACGAAAGGAAAAGTTCGAGGCTGCAGGAGGTTGTGCGAAAAGGGAGCCGTTGCTTCGACGGTTGCCCGACACGTGAGAAAAGTTCCGTAGCTCTCAGCTTGCGAGCCTCTTGTTCCGGACGCGATCAAGGAAGCGCGCCAGACGGTCGCCCGTTTTCTCGATTTTCTGCCGCAATTGGGAATCGTAAAATGCGAACGCGGAAACCGGCGCGGCGCTCGCGAAAATTGGCTGAACGATCGCGACGGGTTTACGATCGAAAGGAAAAATGATTCGCCTTGGGAAACGCTCCCGATAGGCTCTTCTCCATTCGGAAACCAGTGGCTTTGTAAAATACTGATGGAGGTCCGAGGATTTTTACGCGCTCTTGGAATTTGCAAGGAACCAGCGTATTTTTCCTTATTTATATTTATATCCTTTACACGGAGGAACAGGTTCTTCGTTTGCTCTGATTTCTACGAAATGATCTACGAAAATGCTTAAAAATCTCCTTTTAGATAGTAATTTGATTCGACAGAGGATTCGTTTCGTTAGAAATGTTTAGTGATCTTTAAATCGAGCGTATCTAGAAGCTGTTAAGCAGTCGCCGCTGGTAGCGCACTAAAACTGATATAGATATGTAGATGACATGCGAATACCTAGGTGGACAAAATTTTGCGATTGGATTTAATAGTCCAACAATGTCCGGAGTAATTTATGTATAGCTCGTTAAATACCCTGAACAACCGTAAAATATTCATTTCATATTTTATATTGGTATTCGTTCGGCACGAGCAGCGTATCATTGGTAACCGAAGACAGTATTAGGTCCTGCAGCGTCGAAAGGAACGTCTCAGACTATACCACAGTCGTAATAGTTCACACTCCGGTCACTCGAGAGTCGTACACAGTGCTCGAGTATACGTCACATATTTAAAGGGTAATTCTATAAACCATTTTCAAGATTAAAAGTTCCTGTGACGCACACCAATAGGATGTTTCGTAAGTCGGACAATGACGTAGCATGCAGAAGTCGTAGAGCTGACTCGTGCATCGCTGTTGATCAATTTTAATCGTTAATAACTTGGAAGCGAAGCGTTTATAGTAGTGTTGCAATTATTGAAGTTCGTCTTGGATTGGTTTGCAGAACCAGTTCTTGGAGTATTTGACAAACGCGGTTGGACACACTGTATAATCATGTGGGATGAAGTGGGATGGACAGCTGCTGCGACTATCGCCGGTATCTCGAGTCCGGTCCGAAAAACAGAGCATAATATTGCGAGGCAGCGCACTAAATCTTGAATAATATACTGCGCGAGTTAAAATTTGATAGTACAGCTGTAGTATCAAGATCGAGCGTTGTACAGCGGCCGGTGGTTCCGGCGTTGACCTCATTACAAATCCGTGGCCGATGTTCGACGTCGCATAAATGCGAGTTGGTCCGACCAGCGATATTCCGGCATTATATACGCGGTGGTACGTAGGTGTGTGGCAGAGTACACGAAACCAGGCTTAACGGAGAGGCAACCCTTTATCTCTGGACACGAGTGGCGTACGACTGGTCCAGCGAAGCGTGAAAAACGCTCGCGCGAGCGGGCCGAGCGGGCCGGGCGATCTCTTAACGGCCAGTCAGGCCTTATCGCTTAACGGCGGCTTTTCATTTCGCAAAAGTGTCCTAACGGGGCGGCTTTAAGAGCCCGACGGAGATACTCGTCGCCGATCGAATATCGGCCGAGCGAATCGGCAACCAAGGGCTGATCGATGCGAACGATATTTATATCAGGGATATCGGGCCGGGCCGGGCCGGGCCGGGCGCGGGGGAGATCACGCCGCGGATCTCCTCTGCCTTCGGTTGGACCGGAACCGCTTTTGTGCGCTTTCAAGAACAGCGCGGAGAGCTGATCGAGCAGCGGAACGGGTTGGGGATTCTGCAATATTATCGAATGGAATCTGGACGCGGCGGGGATTAATTAAGCTGCCAACTGTGGGAACCGCGAAGAAGACATAATGGTCGAAGCACTCGCCTGTATCGGTAAGCGACCGTGAGCGCGCAGTGCATCCGCCTGCTGAATTCTCTGATTAGAGCAAGCCGTGCGATGTTTAATCCGGTTCAACTTATTGCGTGCACACGCGAACGATCGATTCGATGCGCGCGGCTACTTTCCCTCTTTGCTTCATTTCACTTTCCGGTTTCTATATCGGAAGGTCGTTCCCCAATTTTTTAGTATCGAAAATTCAAAGGAAAATCGAGGATATACGATCGAGAATCTGTATCCCTGTGTCAACAATCATTTTTCACAAATAGCGTATCATCGTGTAGATAATATTAGCTTTGATACTTTGAAAGTTGTTCTCTCGTAACCAGCACTTTTTCACTGGCGCTCTCCGCGCGAATAACACCTCAATCAATGTACCGACACGCCTGTACCGTATAAAACCGGTAAGAAAATTAAAAAGACGATGGTAATTCCCATTGTCGTACCGGTTTTATCACAGCTAAAAACCTGGAGGAAACAAGTTCTCGTTGTGCCGATAGGAGAAAAGAGAGCAAGAACTATGAAAGCGGAGATTTTAATGCGGGGTCCGGTGAGAGTTATCGCGGGGAGAATTCGTTTAACGAGAAATACGTATCGGTGCCGCGTATAAATAACCACGCGAAATTTACCTGTTTATCCCCAATAAAAACTCCAGACAAGAAGTACAAGATATAAAAAGTCACCTGCTGCGAAGCAACACCTTTCCCTCTCTGTTCTTCCGTCGCCGAAAGGCTAGCCGATGTCTCGGCATCAAGGGCAACAGAAGCATTTACATTTGCTGCTTTCAACGGCGCATCCTCCATCGGCAACATCCACGATCATTTCCGTTGCTTGTCCACCTGCGAACCGCGTCGCTTCACGCCCCGCTCGACCGATCCGAGATCGGTATCGTACAGTTCAATATCCACTCCATTAATTACGCTCGATCCGATTGTTTCCAGCCCGATTTCTCACGCCGGCGCAGATTTATCTGGCCGTCGATCTTCGACGTATACATCTCCCGCGTTCGTTTCTTCGAATCGAACGAGCACGCGGAGACCCTGCAACACAAAGCGAAAGCAAAAAAGAATTAGCACAAAGAAGGACAGCGGGGAAAAAAGTAGAACGCGGAATGCCCGTGACTAACTTGCGTGCTCATCCCTCGAACCCCTTCGGTCATTGCTGTGTTTTACAGAAACATTTACTTTTAAACAGATACCGGTGGGAAAAAGAAATACCGAGTTCAGTTGAAACAGCTTTTTAAGCAAGAAAACGGTACGAGCGAACAAGCGAAAAGATAGAAAATAATGAAACTTCAGCAAAAACAACGCTTTCCGACCGTTGCGCATGGTTGAGTTTTCAAAGAGATTTTTCAATTTCGCAATTTATACAAGCCAAACTAACTGGTACAAATAAAACACGTGTGAATTATTTCCGATAGAAATGGCGGGATGCCGATGACCTTGAGATAAGGTTAACACGTTGCTCGCGCGTCCTCCATTCGCCGCGACCGCGAGAAGAACTCTATTAATCGGTCGTGGCGGCTGTTTCGAAAACGCGAACGGGTTCGGGGAATTTTTGCCGAGTCGACGCGATCGAGGATACCGGCTCGGCGAGCGCGAGACGACCGATAAGAAGTTTTCTGTTTTTGCGATTTTGCGCCGCGGCCGGGCATTGGTAACGGGAATACCAACGACGCGGGCGTTCCTCGCGCGACTCGAAGCGGAGCGGTACCGAGCGCGAGCAAATCGAGCGGCGTATCGACGGACAAATTGCCGGCTGGTTTTAAACAGCGTGCCGTGTGAAAACGATGACCGTGAGATTAACCGATTATTTTCCGGGGCATTCCGGGGCCCCCGGCGTCTTGTACGAAATAAAACGAGACCGTCGGTCGGGGCCCGGGTGACCTATGCGCGCTGCTCGCCGGAGCGAATTACGCTCCCGATCGTTAGATAACGGGTCGCCCCGGACACGCTGCCCCGGATTAGCGAGCGCGACCATGCATGGTCCCGTCCACAATGGACCCCCGATCGGCAGACGATCGCGCGTCCCGCCCCTCCGGACTCCTTTGTGGAGACCCGGGGATTGTGGGAACGGGAATCGCCAGGGAATTGGAAATCAATTGTAAGCGTTGAAAGTGATGTTTCGATCGATCGATGCCAGTCGCCGCGCAGCGCCGCGCCGCGCCGCGATCCGCATTGTTCCATCCGTGATTGCATGTTAATAGCCCATTGCGAGATCTTCGATCCGTAGCGACGACGGACTCTGCGATTCGATGGAAAATATAAAAGATATTGTCCACCGGTTATCGCCGATTTAACGGCTACAGATTGGTTTACGTTTCTCTTTCTTGTCTACGAGGTATTCGTGAAAATATCTGTTCTCCGTGTCCGATTAACATTTTAGCACCGCATATTTCTACCCTGTAATCTGTGATTCAAAGTTCAGCCGTTAGACAGAGAAGATTGTCAGAAAAGAATTCAAGCGTGTCGAGAACTCTTCTTCCTCGGTAGACGACTATTCGTCCAATGGATTTTCAACGTTTACGCTTCACAGCTAGGTATTTCTTAAAGAGTTCTTCGACGATAAAGACCCAGGAACGTGAACCAATTGTTTTGAATTCGGCAAACGAAATATCAATATAGAAAATGTTGCTTTCTCCCCGAATCCAATACTTTGATACGACATTTAGAATTTGCCGAAGAAAACATGAAATATTTAACAAGCCCTTGGCCCGCCAAGGGTTAAAATGAATTTTTCCCGAATCGTGGCGGATTATCTTCGGTGCAAGGCGACGACCGGTCGAATAGAGGAAAAAATGGGGAATCTGAACGGGGCAATCGGCAATCGCCGACCTTCGGTTCCCGGTAACGAGCAATTTGACCGGGTTTCTTATCCGCAGCCTCTTTCCTCGGATCCCGTAACCGAGAGGAGGCAGGTACGACGACAAAGAGGATGATTGACCTGAAACCGGAGGTCGAAAAAGGGCATCGAGGATGCTCTCGGGCCGCGGGGCCGTCGTCGTTCGCATAATGGCGAGTATCGCGGGGGAACCACGGCCATCTTTGTTGCGCCGTGGCGGCGAGAGAGGTGTCCGCGGGTAACACGATCGAGGGTGGGCTTATGGAGATCAAAACCCCGTATCGGATTCCTTATGTCTCGCAAATGGCTGCCCCGGATGGTGTTGGTTACAGGCCATCAGCCATCTTTGGGACGTTGGCGTGCTTCTTTCCCAGCGGATTCGGCTCCTCGGCCGAGACCTTTTCAGCTAGAGACCGTTCGACGTCCTCTCTCGGCGTGTCCCGAAGATTACCACGGCGCGGCTCAACGGGCTCAAGGGGATCTCTAGGCGAAAAAATGTTCTCGGTCCCGGGCGCCCGGGTCTCCCGGCAACCGATAATCTACGGTAATTTGCATCCAAGTACTGACATATTCCGTCAATCGGCAACGGTAGATAAAACGGGGGGAGAGGCCCACGGATGGACGATGGGAAAGCGGTCGCGCGGCCCGAACACCCCTGTACTTGGATTTTCAATCACCCTTATTACGTGCAATCGATCGGGGCCCATTTGGCATTGAGCAATTTAGCCCCCCGCGCGAGACCGGCCAGCCTATCCGGCTATCGGGAATCCTTAAACATAATCCGGCGAAATTAAAAAGCCCCGTCGGATTATCGTCGCCGTGACCGGCCGGCGAGATACCCGCGCGCGGTTTCTCAAAAAAACCTTCCGACCGGAGGAGAACGGGCCCCCAAGACTCCGGACTACTCGCCACCGACGATACCGATAATTAATACACGCGTTCCCAAAGGTCCCTGCTCCGCCGACGTTCCTTCGCGTGCGTCTCTTTTTGCCTCTCTCCGCCTCGATCGGTCGACGAGAGACGCGACTCGAGCCGACCGGCCAGATAGCAGCTCCATTAGGTCGCGGTCCAAAGCCGGGGATCTCGGTTTAATGAATTATAGGCGGCGCGGTAGTTACATCGGCCGGATAACGCCTACGTGGCGGTCCTGAAAGACCGGTATCGGGGCGTCGTCGTGGTCGTCGTCGTCGTCCTCGTTGTCGTTGTCGTTGTCGTCGTTGTCATGGTTGTCGTCGTCGTCGCGATTTCGCGTGGGTGACGTCACCCGCGATTTACTCGCGATGGGAAGCGCGTATTTTAGCGCGAAAGCGGTATCGATTCAATTTGCCGCACGCGATCCTTGTTGTGCAACGCGTGTCGCCCGCCGGATAGAATCGTAAAAGAGAAACCGTCCGCTCTCGGCTCCTTCGCGACGATACCGATAATTAATACATGCATTTTCCGTCTGCTCGTTTTAATTCCCGCTCCTTAACTGGACAAGAAAACTAAGAAAGAGGGAGAGAGAGAAAGAGAGAGGCAGAGATAGAGAGAGGGGCTCTGGGTGATCGCGAATGTCTCCGCAATGAATCACTCGATGCACGGTAGTTACGTAAGCCATTGTTATTGGACGGTAAATCAATGGTAGCCGTATGGGAGGTCCGATACGGATGCCTCGTTCGAGAGCCTGTTTTTCGGCGAGATCACCGTGTTTGTCACGTTTCTCCGAGAAACTATGCGAACGATTATTTATCAACATGCTCGGCTCGATAAGTGTCGACTCTGCACTTTCAGAGGCTAGTTTTCGATAAATATGTCAATTTATTGCATGTTTACGAAAACAAAATATTTCTCTATACGCCTGTTCGTTTCCTCCATAGTCCCGCCGGAGAACATTTAGTTTGTCCCCTCAGTTTCCATTAACTTTTTTCTTTGATTCGTCTTAAATACTTTTGGTGAAATGCTTAACCCAACTTCATCGTTGGCGAATATATACGCGCAACGTTTCTGGTCGTTATTATCAACGTGAATTACCTCGCGGTTTTTTCTTTCACTTTTTGAAATACTACTGAAATCCAGTGAAAGAAAACTCGATGGGGTGGGTATTACTTTCCAATCTTCTTTGTGACGTAAACGGGGGTCGAATCTCCCTCGAATCGTTCTCATTTGCGGGTCGAGAGACGCGTCGATCCATCGGGTGGAGGGAACAACAAACACGTGCACTCGCTGCGAATTTATCAGAGCTATTAAAGTTTCTGAATGCATCGTCTGGAAGAGGCTCGTCACCATTCGGTTATATCCATCCGCGACGAACAGGCTTAATTAACCGGCACTCGAAACGGACGTCTCCCACTCAGCCGTGTCTATCAAAATCCCCCCCGCGAGCAGAAGTTATCGTCGATCGGAGTTAACCCTAACCGTCGAACGCAGAAGGTCCCGAGACCTATAAACCGGCGTCGTCGGGCTGGATCGCTGAAATAGTTTACATCGTAATGAGTCTGAGGAGGGAGGTGAGCAACGGATTAACAGGATCCATTACGCGATGTTTTCAACCGAAACGTTCGTTCCCGGGCTCGTGGGATATTACCGTTAATTAATACGAAACGTTCCCTCCTCGTAGTGCCAGCCCGGTCTTGGCCCCGTACTCTTTTCACGCGGAGCGGAGAGGAGCCGATGGGATAACAGCTTCTCCGCGTCGTAGACCGAAGGTAAGAATACCGCGCTAATGAATTATGGGACGTACAGTAGTTATATCGGCGTGTATCGGCTATATAACAACCGAGGAGGACGTGGCCGATACCACGGGAGTGAGAGTGGGCTCTCTCTCTCTCTCTCTCTCTCTCTCTCTCTCTCTTCGCCGCTTCGCTCCGCTCCGCTCCACGTCGATCCGCGCGCAACGCCGATTTCTCTGTGTTTCGCGAGGCTGAGTGCGCGCTCCGGGTTACGAGCGAGAGCGAGATTGATTTCGCAATCGAAAACCTAAGAATAGCGTTGTAAAATGTACCAGGCGAGTTGTGTGAGCGCGGTGTACGTGTGGGTGGGTGTCGGTGGCGCGATCGGCCGAGCGAGTGCACGGCCACTACCGGTTTTCGGACGTAAATCAAGGATAGCGGAGTGCGATCGTTGCGCGCAATTTCGCGTGCTCGCGGTCGCCGAGACCCGGCTGCAAACGAGTTTATTAGCCCGGCAAAAAGCCCCAGAAAAATCGGAACGCACCGCGCCACAAAATAGAATTGCTTGCGACGACCACCGTCGCTCCGGCCACGCCGCGTTCCATCTTAATTGAACGACGCAATATCGTGTCGTGCTGATTGTTTTCCCAAAGATCCGAGCACCGTAGCGCAGCGCAGCGAATCGTCCGTTCCCATCGCGATCGAGACCGATCGTTCGAACGCGCCAGACAATTTGTATCTGGCGGGTGCGAGTGCAGGTTACGACGAGCATCACGCGATCCGGCTGCTGTTACGTTACGGTCAAGAGGAACACCTACGGATCGTTTTTCTTTCCTCCGCCTTCTTTTTTCGAAATTGAGGCTTGTACCGGTGGAGCATACGTGTCAAGGGGAACTCCTCCGTTGCCTAACGAGTTCGAGGCATCGATGCCCCCGTTGCCAACGAGGTCGTTGAGAAATAAAAAGCCCAACGAACTGCGGACTCTGGCGAGTACGAGGTCTCCCTTTCCGAGAAACGCTAAATGCGTGCGCGTCGGGAAAGGGCTTAATGAACACGCGTTTCCACGAACCTCGAGGCTTCAGCCGCAAATTTGATTAGACGGAGCTGTGCCTCTACTCTGCTTTATGAATAGGGTTAATCGCGATCATGGCGATACAGACTACTTCCATGGTAAAAAAAAGTGTTGTCGTTCGTACCAGATCCAGGCTCGTCGACGGCTAGACAGTGTCGAAAAGTCCATGTTGAAATCTAGCATTCGACTATTCTAACGAAGAGAGATAAATTGAGACCAGATCCGTACGAAGGGACTCGTTTCGATTACAAGGGTGTAACATGAAAATCAGGTCGAGACGGTATTCCCCGAAAACGAAAAAGTCCGTACTCTGGCACGCCATCAACCTGTTCCGAGCGAGGTAGAGCAGGGCAAAAAGAGGACAAGTTTGGACATATCTGCAAAAGAGTCGTCGGGCGAAACTGGAAGTAACTGGATCTCCATGATCCTTCGTCTCTGTCCCCTGTGTTCTCCGGTTGTTCCGCGCGTATTCTTCGCGAGACAACGCGAACCGTGGTCCCTGTGGATGGCGAGGACCATAGCGCACGACGGCAGCCGTACCATAATACCAGGACTTTGGTAGATGCAGAGTATACGACGAAGGGCGCGCGGTTGCGACTCGTTGCAGCAGCAGCAGCAAGCAGCACAGCAAGCAGCAGCAGCAGCAGCGACCGACGGTTTCTTGTTCGTTTTTCTTTTTTTGTTTTTTAACACGCTCGGCGAAGGCTGCTGCACCTTCGTAGACCGGGGCTGCTGCTGCCGATGGTGCACGGAATGGTCTGGCTGCCCGGCATCAAAGGACGAGTGGGACCAGGACGTCGACGTAGGTGTGAATGTAGTCAAATCACGTCAGGCTCACTTCGGGCCGACACTCGAACGGAAGAAGAAAAGGTAGAGGGAGGATGGAAGGAGGGGAAGGGAAGGGGGCCGAAGAAACGCACCCTCTTCGGACTCGGGCCTTCTTACGCCCCCGCCCAGGGTACGGGGCTCACCGGCGTATCCGCCATTCTCACGAGAGCCGCGTTGTATTCTCTGGAAACCCTGCGTGTGTACCTCGCACCCGTTCCCTCTTCTGCTTTCCCTCCTTCTACGCTTCTCCCGGCGCATACCACCGCACTTCCGGTAGACGCGTAAAATATATCGCCTCGCCTCCGCTCATGGCTCGGCTTTGTTCCATGGCCGTCTTCTTACCTAGCCGACAGGGCCGAGTCGGAAGACTTGCCGACGGCACTTTCGAATCTCCCGGCTGGCATTGTTGCTTCTATTTCGATCCTTTTCCTTATTGTTCCTGGCGCGGAGTGGAAATAATAGCGAGGGGTGGGGCACGCTTGCTCCGTTTTATTAACGATCAAAGTGAAATTTCTCGATCACAAAAGCGATGGGTCCGTTAGGTATATGGACGCAAGATGCCGTCCTCCGAGCCCGACGAGCCATCTGCATAAGAATCACTTCAATCGGGAATCTATATTTACGACTATTCAAGCGCAGCCTGCTACGCAATTACGCCGGGAGGGAGGAACACGCCGAGTTTCCCACAGGAGCACGCCTCTTGACCAAGAAAGAACGCGTTCCGTCTCGGCGCGGCTCGATGGTCTCCTCGTTTATTTATTTTTCCCGCGTAACAACCCGAGTCATTACTCGGCAGCATCAAGCACCATACAAGCCCCGTAGCAAGAAATCATTGTTTTCGCCCGTCCTGTCAAAGGAGAGAGGCGAGGCTCCCGGGTTCCCTCCCGTACCCGAGACCGACCCTCCTTCCCCGCTCTAGCCCCGTTCAATCACCGAGCCATCGAGGACCGGCTGGCGTTATCCAATGATTTTTGTCTCTTTCTCGTTAGCGTTGCCACGCGTGCATTAATTAATCGGGGCCGGATAACCCCTCGTTTTCCTCTCCCTCTCTCTCTCTCTCTCTCTCTTCTCTCTCTCTCTCTCTCTCTCTCTCTCTCTCTCTCTCTCTCTCTCTCTCTCTCTCTGTCTCCAGTCCGCGGGATCACCCCGCGATGACGCGACCACCCCCGATCCCGCTTTCCAATCAAACTTTCCCCACTCCTGTATGTATAAAAAAAGTATAACGAGTGACAGGAAAGAGGAGACGGGGGTAGGACGAGAGAAGTGGAAAGGGTGGCGCGAGAGCGTCGTATGGGGTCATCGTCACCATACCGCGTGACGCTTATGGGGGGATCGCACGGGGAAACCATGGTATCCTCGAACGCGGGCCCTGTAAGAAGATCCGGGCCAACGATTGGTCGATACAGCACCCCTCGCGTGCACGTGGGCGTGCATACGTGATACCGAAGCGTGTCGGTGCGACACTATGTGCACGCACCGCACGCCTGTGTGCACGCAGCTCAAGAAAAGGGTTAGTATACCCGTCGCGCACGGCGTGCAACCCCACGAGAGAGGGGCTGGAAGTCATTCTGTCCCCCTTTTTTCCCTTTTGTTTACCTTAGGGCCGATCATTAAAATGGCCGCCGTATCGGCGCGCTCTCATTGGCCGACGCCTCCCTTTCTACCCTCCTCCGGTAACCCTGCAACCCCTTGCCCACGATAGAACACGCTCGTTGTCGAGAACGAGCCGACTGCGCCAAGCCGTAACACGGTACGGAGCAGCGTTACCTTCCTAGTTCTTTCCGAGGGAGTTTCTACGCGAGAGCGCTTCTTTTTCTTTGCGCTCGCTCACCTACTGGAAGCCCTCTACTTCCTCGAGGATCGGGCCACCACCGCCGCGTAGAATGGGAAGCGAGCGAATCACTTTGAGCAACGCGACGGGGGAATTTGTTTCGATTCGAAGCTACTCGGATGACTCAGCGCGCGATTTTAAAAAATTAATCTCCCTGCCCGCCGGCCCTGCCTAGAGCTACTCCTCGCGCGTTTCAAAGATTAATCCTCCTGCTTTTCCGAACTGTTCGGTGGAAAGAATCTGGTATACCCTCAGGAAATGACTTTGACAATGTTTTTAATCAGGCCCTAGCCTGAGTTCGAGAATAGATACGACCCTCCAGAAGACGGGCTAAGGCGACGCACACTTCGGATGACGAATTTAATTCATGGCACCGTTTAATTTATGGCATGTACGCCATTCAAAGGCGTAGCTACCGTCACCTAGAAGGCATTTCTTGGACACGTACGGCGTGCTCCGAAGCCAATCGGTGTAATTCCAATTTTCTCAGAAAATGACGTACGTAGTACATAGTTGGTATCTGTTTACAACCACGTTACTTGATCATCTCAGTTTTCATGCCGAGGGGCTTACACCGATTAGCTTCCAAGTCCTGCATACAATGGTTCGTTCTGTTAACCCAACTTGAAGAGTACTGGTATCGTTTATGTATTAATTCCTCAGAAATTATTCCTCGAGCAGCCAGCCAATGGCGGTCACAAGTTGCTATAATTCGTTTACGCCACGTTCGAGTAGGTGTCCTCGTTATACCCGCCAAAAAAAAAAAAAGAAAGAATGGTTAGCATTTGCTCGATGGAACCAATTATCCAAATAAGTATTCAGGAAGAGCCTTTCCCGAGCATTTTTTCAATTTCATTCGTCGCACGGGGGGTTAAGGACGCTCGAATCCCTCTCGCGCAAAAGCGAAGTGGCTCTCGTCCCAGATAGCTGGAGGATTCCAGCGACGCGACGGGGTTCGCCAGCAGTGGAAGAGCCGAGCGGATCACGCGTGAGAACAGAGACGTAGCCGCAGTAGTCCGGATCGCCTTCATTATCCCCGGCACGACAGAATAATTCCCGAACGCGAGAGGATCGCGACGTCTCCAGCTGCTGGTCGTCCAAGGAACGTGTCCCTCTGTACGGTGCACACGCAGCCGCCTCGCATCGCCTCGCCTTCTCGGCGAAGCGCGCGACGACGTCTCCTTAGGGTCGCATTCCGAAATCGAGAATAGAGGCGGCGAAATCGAGGCGCCCGCCGGTGCCGGCTTTGCTTTGCTCATTTCCCTCGAGCGGATTGTTTGCGAGAGAGAGAGAGAGAGAGAGAGAGAGAGAGAGAGAGAGAGAGAGAGTGCGAGCAGAGAGGGTCGGGGGAGGGAGAGAGAGAGATCCGCGAGACAACGGTTCGGGGGGAGAGATAAAGGAGGAGGACAACGCCGCCGACGACGGGGACGACGGGAACGACGACGAGATGGACTGTCACCGATGGTAATACATCGTCGCCTTCCGCTGCCTCTTATAGACGGACGTACGGACAGACGGTTCACGCAAACACGTGTTACGAACAACAGGTTCGTCCGTAATTCCTCCGCCCCTCCGGCCCGGTCTGCCTTCTCTGTCGGTTTGCCGGCCCGTCCCGGTGCTGTCGTCTCGTTTCGACGCTCGCTCCATCGAGCCAGGTAGTAGCTTCCTCCGCTCGGTTTCATTCCGCTCGGCTCGGCTCCGAGCGGTCGGCAGTCGCCGCGGGGCCCCTCGGCGGACTACAAACGAGCCGTATTCGCCAAATCCAGCTAACTCGAACCGAACTGAATCGAAGGAATCCACTCCGGCCCTCGCTCACGGCTGCCTGACTGGCTGCCCCTGCCTCTGCCTCTGCCTCTGCCTTCCTCGCCTGCCCGCCTGCCCTTTTCGCTTCCACCGCCTTTCGTGTTACCTCGCTACGCGCCTCGAGCCCTCTTCGCATCCACCCCGTACATCCCCGTACCCCACTGGCCCTCCACCACCCACGGCTTACCTGACGTTCGCTTGAAACGAGAAATTAGCAAGGGAGAAAGAGGGAGCCGGCCCGTGGAATTCTCTCAATCCGGCAGCCGCGCGTTTTTCAACGAGGGAAAAAATAGGTGACGCGGAGATCTTCGAGGGTCTGCCGTCACCCTCCTGCTTTCGAGACCTCCGAGTTACCGAATATTTCGTGACCCACGTATTTTACGCTTCCATCTCGGCTGGCACACTGCTCTCCCTTTATCCGTGTTCCGCTTATACGAAACTCGGTTCCAAATCTAAGAATCATTACCGAGCTCTCCTCACTCGGTCTACGGACAAATCAAGTCTCTCTCGTATTCGTGTTGTTGCGATTAAACTGTTCGACTCGGTTGATTATTTTCTAAAAGTCAGAGTTGATCGAAAAAGTCTGGAAGGACATAATCTGCACACACCGTAGTCTTCTTATGCAATTATGCATGTATACCAATGAACTGAAAATACTTCCCATCTATCAACCATGTTCGTATCTATTTATAATTCATGCAATCCGGTTAATTCGGTTTCCAATATTCCGAACGTCCGCTGCTGCTTTTATCGAAGCTAGGAAGTATGCATCGTTGGAGTTAGAATATTCCTGATAAAATTACCAGTCGTTCGTTTCTCTCTGGAAAGCCGAGGTCGCTTGCAACCACGTCTAAGAGGTTAGCCAACGGCCTAGGTCCGCAACCTTCCTGCCCGACAACGTCTAATAAATTCATATTCGGAATTTATTAGCGGATGATTTAATTATGGTCATTTTTAATTTCTAATCGACGTCGCGGCAGTTAACGCCGCTGATCCCGGACAGAATGAAATATGCGAAACGCCTGGCCCTGTTCCTTCTGGCAATTAGACAGTCCTCTCGACGCCGAGACCCGGAGCTTTTCGAAACGCTCGCGGTGTCTTCGTTGGGACGACGAAATATTGCGCGAAGTTTTGTAACGAGAGCCCCCTCCAATCTAAGATAATCCTCGAGTCCTATAATAACTCATTTATTATAGCCATCGACGAGCGTGGAATAGCGACAACGAGGGGCCGTTTGTTATTTTCGAAACGATGGAATAACCATAAGCGCCACACCTTCGCCCTCGTACGGAATAATGAGAAGCTTCGGAAAGCGGTTCGACCCTAAATCGGCTCCTACGTCCACAAATTATGCGTATATAGGTCGACGATTACGCGCATCGACACGGGAGAAACCGGCTGGTGTTCCACCTTGAACATCCTCGCCGGGCGCGCGACGACGTATAATTAAAATCGATAGAAACGGTACCGATTCGTCATTTTTAATTTCTAATATCGGTGGGGCTGGAACCTCGGAATCCAGACGTGGAATCCGTTCGTTACCCGCCTCTTTCTTCCGTTCCGAGTGGTCTGGCTTACTCAATCGGATTGTAATTTATCGCGCGAGCTAGAAAACTTGGGAGTCGTTAATAAATCGGCGTGCGAGTCTGTTCTTTATCGTGGGACGCGGGGAATCTGTGTTGCGCTCGAATAGTTCGTTTCTGCCCGGAATGCGGACAATTGTGATGGATTGATCGATCCACTCGAACAACCTTTCCTTACTTTGGAAAAATTCGTCTCGGCCGAGATACGGTCGTAATCGCTCCTGCGTTCCCTTATTGCGAACGGACGGGAAACAAATTTCTATTCGATTCAGGCTTTCTGATTTAATTAACCATTTTCTTAAGATCGTTGCCCGATTAACAGCACGTTGACGCCAGACTAGTATGGACACGTTCGTAACGACCAAAATCAGTCACAACTCGTCCCGTGTTATGTCCGTACAAATTCCATGAGAAATCTAGATATGCTGTAGACTGTGGATTGAGCGAAGAAGGCATTCGTGTCTTTGTTCGCGCAAAAACCGAGCCTAGATGCTTTCCGAATATAACGAGAGGACGTATAAAGAAAGAGTAGTAGTCTGGACACTGGTTCTGCCATCTGGAAGATTTCCCAGAGCGGATTTGCATCGAGACGCATCAGATTGCATCGATTGTGAAACGGGGCTGCCTTAAGCCCGAAACTGAAACGTTTGCGTAGAGAGCGCGATACCAATCGGGAGCTATTAATTGGAATCGGCTCTGTCTCGAGCATCCCTTAAACCGGAGAGGCGGATAGCCCTGGTCGATCAGAGGCGTCCACCGTGATCCTTGGTAGAACGAGTCGAAGGGATAGCGGAACCGTTGGAGAGCATCGCGCAAGTAGAAACTCGTGTATTCGGAGCGGTCGTAATTAGATACCTGGCGGTACCACCGGCGTCGATGGTGCGCGCCTCTGTTCTCTTGGTCAGCCTCTAAATCCTTCGACGAAATCACGGGAGGAAAGTGGCTGCTGCGTCGGCAGCCATAAGGCCTCCGCGTATCGACCGGCCCGTTTATTGGAAGTGACAGTTTAACACACAGGGCCGAGACGACGCGACGCGACGCGACGCGACGCGACCCGGCGACGGGGCGAATAATATCGGGGCAGCGGCGTTGCTCGGCGCGATCCCCCACCGTATTAATTTTGAAAACAGCTTCCTGTGTAACGTTCGACATTGCACGGTTTTCTTTGTCCGGCCGTTGCACGCATAAATTCCGGCTAGAGAACCCGATGAAACCCCCGTACGGTGTACAGTACACCGTAAAGGAGAGAAAGTTCAATCGCCCTTTTAAAGCGGCGCACGCTTCGGATTTCTAAATTGCAGATTCGATGAGGCAAGAGGCGAAACTTTTCATACACGGCCCGGGCCTTTCGACGAAGATTTAAGGACGCCCCGACCCGGAACCCGAGCTCCACTTCTAATACGCTTTGCATAACTTTATTTACGCCAAGCGATAACTCACCGGAATCACATTAGCCTCCCGATTGAGATTCCGTCGGGGACACGAAAAATGCGCCGGCTTGCGCAACCCCGCGCCTCACCGAAAACATCGTAAGCGGACGGAGGAAAAATGCTTTTTTCAGATTTTAATAAAATACTGTCCTCGGCAGCCTCCGAGGTAAGCTTTACGAATGAAGACTGTCGCTCGCTTAACAGCGCCGCAAACGCGAATGCGACCACGCGTTCGTACCAGCACACAGTCGACACTCCACTTTTTTCCTTTTTCTCTCCATTTCATAGGAATGAATACGTTAAACTAGTGACATCCTTAATGAATCCTCGCTGGGAAGTAGCTGGATATACAATCTGGATTTTATCGAATTAACCATCGTGCTCCCATCGGAGCACTCCGAGATATACGCTGGTATAGTTAGTTAGTCGCAGCGCACCGTTACCGTTGCCTTTACTCAATATTTTGACTGACTGGCCCAACAAACTAAGGATCTTTCATTCGAGACTTACTTATATATAAAACGCGACTGCATTTTGTACCAAACGCAAATAAATGTGTCAACAAAAAGTGTAAAAGTATCTTGCCGGGAGATTCTCGAGTTTCGACGGGAAACGGTTCATTCTAAAAACACGAGTGCAACGTAAAAGCTTCTTTCCGAGTGAATTGTAGGCGCGGTGCGGCGCGAGATCGGCGAGAGATCGCGACCGGGGAGAAACGAGACAACGGTTTCTCGATTCATATTTCCTTGGACCGTGGCGGTATCGAACATCGACGCAACGAAATTCCATCAATTATTCTTTCTATATGCCCCGGACACCCATCGAGCGAAGAATTAACCGACATAAAAGGAGTTTCGAAGCGTGTACGTTCCTCGGTCGCCTTCTACGACCGCGGAAAAAAGTCCCGAACATCGTTACGACATTTTCTTGCGAGTACCTATCCATACGGGCCGATACAAGCCGATTCTTGTCCCCGATGTCTGTCCCGGCGATCGTACTTTCATCTCTTGCCGCTAGCCTTTTCTTCTCTTTCCACCTCTCTGCCTCTCTCTCTCTCTCTCTCTCTCTCTCTCTCTCTCTCTCTCTCTCTCTGTCTTTGTTCGTTCGAATCCTCGAACCGTATCCTCCTCCGTTTATTCACTGGTCCATTCCTTCTTCTCTTTATCACCTTCCGCGTTCGTCGCGCGAGCCGTTAAACTTTATTACAACGAGATCTAGCTGCAAATTAAGTTTATCGATGGACGATCTACGTCCGGCCGGAGGGTCGCGCGAAGATGCGTCGTTAACGCGATCGTAAATCGCTCGCGACTCTGGCCGCCAATACCGTTTATTACGATTTTATTATGAAATCAATATATTAAGGGGACACCGCGAGCTAGCAAGCGGATTATGATAATTCAGGCCGGCGGAGAGCTGTCGCCGGAAGCGGCCACTTTCGCGACCAGACGCGAATTCGATGGCTTTGAACATCCCCCCGAGTCTTGCGAGTCTTCGATGCTCGACAAAATGAAACTCCCCTCGGTACGTCTATATCGTGGAGTTGATCGATGCCGAGGTCAAAAGAAAAAATGTATAAATTATCCAGCCATTCGATCGAGCTTTTCGTTAAATCTTTGCGCGGCCAAGAGTATATTTCTTCCCGAGAAAATGGCACGTGCTTGAATGAAAGAATCCGATTGCGCGATTGAAAATTCTCGTCGAGCAATAAACACGGTTCAGCGTGGGATTGGAAATTTTATTTCAATGCCGTACTGCAACATTCTGCGAGAATTTATTGCCGCTGGAAACTTAAACTTCTGTAATTGCATTAAAGACCTAGTAAACCAACTGGCTGCCGTTTCGGACTCCAGGAACCGCGTTATCCGGGAATATTGCACAACAAAGTTACGGGAACGAGGTAAAACGTGTTGCGCGGCGAGTCTTCATTGCCGAGAAAAATTGCATAATTCGTAGTATGGTCGGGGCGAAGAGAGCATAGTAGCTTTCTCCGTGTTTCATTCAGTACCTCCCACCGATTTCCAGAGCCATCGAGTGCTGGCCAGCAGTCCGAATCCGCCGATTATCGGGCGCGATTACGCAGGGGCCGCGCGTATTTCGGCTCGACGAAAAAAAAAGCGGAATCAATCACATAAATTGCGTGCGCATGTTTCGTCGAAACTGCTCGGCCGGTGATCGGCCAACGTAAAAACGCCGGAAGAGGGAGGATTAGTGACACAATGTGTTAAAAAGTCTGCGGTATTCGTGGCTGCGACCTGTTAATTCCGTTTCATTACCATTTCGACGCGACGGGGGCCGACCGATCCGTGACCGAGCCGAACAGACGGAAGATGCTCGGTTTCGTTTCGTGTGTAATTTCGAATCGGTTTTATGTATGCGATCGGTACGCGGGGTGGCGCCGAGACTGCATTCGCTCGATTTTATGCACCTGGGGATCGGCGGAAAGAGGAGCGAAACGAAACGAAACGAAACGAAACGAAACGAAACGGAACGGAACGTAACCGTGGAAAGGGGACCGCGTGCAGTTATACGGTCTCGATCTCTTAGGAAATAATAGAGAAGAGTCTGGCCTGAGTGGTACGAATCCCGATATTTAAACGGAACACGGGGGCCGTAAGAATCGTTCGGACGTCGAAAAAATCCCGTAGAAAGAACGAGTCGGCCGTAGTTCCACCAAACTGACGATTCCGCCGGTGAAAGCCCGGAGGGCTCGTGCCCGATACCCGCCCGCCGCGCCGATTTCCAGTCGTCAAAATATACGTTTGTCCCGTTTCCAACGGGTTTGTCTCTACTCACGGCCTCATTTTAGCCTGTTGCTAATATCCGTTGGCCCCGCGATCCTCCTAGGCCGATTCCCTCTGTTTCGTGGGGGCCGCTGCGCTGCTGCCGTTTTCTGGTGCTTCTGTTGCGTGCCCCGTGGGCTCGCCACGATTAGCCATTACCCAAGATTAGAGCGTGCCACGGCAATCGTTTCGTTCTTCGTGCCCGTTCCGTTTCGTTTTCGTTTCGTTTCGTTTTGTCTGTTTCGCCCGTTTCGAATGTCCATTATGGTACCGGAGGGCCGGAGTCATTGAACGCCGCCGCGCCGTGAGAATCCACCGGGAACGTACGATTTTAAGGGGTTCCTTTCGCTCTGGCAACCTCTCCTGGATTCTGCCGGGACTACGAACCGTCTCGGAGCGATCGTTAGACGCGGAGCAATTCCTCCCGAAATGCTGATTATATGGAGAGCTTTGCTCGAGAGCCAGACCTACGACGGCTGGGAATCCTGATCTCCATATATCTGCGGTTCCATTACCAATGGGATAGGAGGCTTGGCTCTATTCGGACTGCGAGACGCTGCGCAGACTAAGTATTATTGCCAGCCGGCTATATTGTTAGGTGAGACACGCCTTTTAAATACGAGGATACGCGATACTGTGTAGCAATATTTATTGCATCGCTCATCCGCCTATTATTTATACCCCTCTTACCGCATCTAGATTCCAGAAGACCACGGCGGAAACCTCCCTTCTTGGATCGGAACAACTATTGTATCTACCGTTGTATCTCGGGGGTTTTCGTTCGAGCGTCAGAATAGCAGAAAAATATTGTTATTATGTTGTCCTTGTTGCGTCGATCTTGTAGAAAATCGTTTTACAACGTATAGGGTGAAGCAGAATTTATATGCACGCTAAGGGTGTAACCGGTCAATAAATCAGAGAGTCTATAAAAATAATCTTTTACGATAAATATATTTTATTACTCTAAGAGATTCATTACACTTCAACTGTATCTATCTCAACTTCTTTAGAATGTGATCGTCCATAAAGTGCATCGGATAATTAGAGAACCTTAAATTATTTCTTATAGAACGCGAATTATAAAGACCAGAGCTATACGCAGCGAAAACTAGTTGAAAACTTTGACGAAAAACTAAGAAGACCAAGTATAAATCTAAATATTATTTTATGGTTTTTAGTAAATTCTTTAAGTTACTCGTGACAAACTGAGAAGCGATGCAATAGGTATTCCCAGCGCCTCTGACGAATAAAATATGTTCCTGTTAAAAGAAAGACTAGAAGACAAAAGACAAATGATTTCCCCGGCAGAAAAATTCGCAGTGCGCATTCGAAGAGGTGTTCGGTCTCGGTCGTCTCGTCACAAGACCTACCGCACAAGGTGTGACTCGGAGGCCGAGCTTGTTCGCATCTACTCCCGGTCTTCTCCTTGTCCGAGCGAAAGGATAAATTCCTGGTCCGTAGGACTTATCGCTCCAATATTCATCGGTCCCCTATGCATGATGCATACGTTCATCCGAAACGGCCGGCCTGTTGTGCTCGTATACGGCTAATGGCGCGTAAAGCAGCGGAGCAGTCGTGTCGCTCCCGGAAAGAAGGTGTTCTTCGACGTAAAGGGTCATCGGCGAGCGTCGCGTTGCGCATACGTATATCCTTTTACGCGGGAAGCGTAATTAACCGTTTCGTAATTGGTATTTAGCGTCCGATCGTTAAGCGAATCGGCAGCGGTGTGGCCGGAATGGTCGGCCGAGGCCAGATTCGCCGAGGTGTGGGAGAGAGAAGGAGAGAGAAGAGAAAAGAGAGGGGCTCGCGTGCGATTAGTGTCAACCAGCCGGTGAAAGGAAATTTCTAATTGCATACGCGCCGCGCGTCGTCCGCGGAAAGGGAGATGCATAATCGTGCGCGCGTCTCACGTGGGACGAGCCACGTGGGTTTCACGTGCCACCGAAAAACCGCGTGCTTCTCCTCGAATTTCGCGACGACGGGATCGATCGTCGGCGTTGCATTCGTCGAAGGCTCGCTTGGAAATCGTGCCTTTTTCGGTCGACGGGCTGTGCTAAGCGGCTCGTAAAGTTAGGCGAATTAAAGGCCTCCGAACCGAGCGCAACCGGAATAGGATTAGGGCGGCGCATTTGACCGTATTCAGCCGAACGGGCTCGAGCATTCGCTATTTTCCGGCTGACCATTTCTGCGTTACACCTTCGGGATGGAATGCAGCCCCGGTATAGGTACAATCGCACCAGCGATGCTAGCAACTTCGCTTTGCTACGTGTTCGTCGCGCTAGCCCCGTTGCCACTGCCCTCTTCCTCCTCCTCTTCCTCCTCCTACTCCTCCACCTCCTCTTCTTCCTCCCTGTTCCTCGATCGGTTGTACTTGTTTAAATTCAAATCGAGCAGGTGGTTAACTAGCTAGTACGCTGATTGCCGGAGCAGTTCTTGCTCTAATCGCGATTGCTCGTTTTCGAACGTTCAAGGACTCGGTTTCGAGCGGACGGCCACGAGGATTTGCGATTCCGTCGGCCATTGGTCGGGGAAGAGAGCGGCGTCGATAAATCGGAGGCGAAGATTACAGAGTTGTAATTTTAGAAATGGTAGGGGTATTCGTCTGCTGGTTAACGAGGCTCGGCCTGTACCGATAGCGAGCCAATTTTGCGCAAATATATATCAACTCCTGATGGTGGCGCCTGGGTATATTCGGACCCACCGGCTCAAACGATTCGTCCGGCTTCTTCTCATCTTCCGATGATTAACTTGTTATCGTGCGCTTTGCAAAAGGGAACGACAGGAGCCGCATCAAAGATCGCGTTAGCTGGTCGCTAGACCTCGATCGTTCCAATCTTATCTATTCGAATTAACCCTCTACCGACGAACAGTTCCTCAGAGTTGCTGTAAACAACTCTCAGTTGCTGCTAGCGTTTTTGCGGCAGATGTAGCGATATTATCTTTGGAAAACAATCGAAATAGGTATGTGGAAACCTTTGTCATCGAACAAGGGTTGACCGAGACGAGTCTTTCCCCTAAAGTACAAGCTATCTATCAATACGTTATATTGAAAAAAAGAGTCGATCTATCTGAAAGAAGTACGTTGAAAATATTTCTAGAAAATTTCACGAGGATCTAAGCGGAAACATCGCCCCTGAATGAAGTCATCGGTAGCGTCTACCATTCGACAGGGTCGAAAGTCTAAAATTCCTATGAATTCCGGTAAAAATGATTGAACGAGTCATTACGACCAATCCGCACTACTATAAGCCTGAGCGAGAAATAGAAAAGGATTGGGCAACGCGCAGCAGGGTGGTCGACGCCAATCACGAGCGCAAATTGTCCGCGATCAACCAGCCCGGAGAACATCCGCGTCTAATTTCGGATCGCGTGAACAAAACTAGAACTCCGCCTTATAAAAAGACAATGGTAGCTAATAAGGAGTTGACCATAATGACTGGTCAAGGTCTCGGGTCCCCGTGGCCACAACGGACAACCACTTTTCGAAAAATCCGTGTCAATCCGAGATTCCAATTTAGTCTGGTTCTCGGATGTTCTCGCCCCGGCACGCACAATTGTAACAAAGTCGAGGATCGATCCACTTTAACGGAATCGGCCGCGTAATTATCGGGTAACGAACTACAATGATCCCCTGCTGCCTTTCATACCGTAGCTGTTCGCGGCGTGCAATCGAACGGGGGGCGAATGAAAAAAAGCCCGATTTCTCCCGTGGAAACAGACACCGGCAGAGATCCGTGTCTCGCGGTGGGCAACCGTGTTATTATATCATTCCAGGCGAAAGAAGTAAACGTCGGGTTTAGCAATCTGACGGAAGACGTGATTTAAGAGAGCGCGCGCAGATGTCATTACGAGGATCGCGGTTAAACAGAATCCTACGGAATCCTTGTATTCGTGCGAACACCCGTAACCATAGTTTTACCATGCGAAATCGATCATCGATCTTCCGCACCGCGTGTTTATGCGAATTTCACGAACGTCGGCTTCTAAACTCGCTCTCGGGTAATTGTCTCCTAAATTATCCCCTGTAACGACCTATAAAACAATCTATCCTCCAAGAACAGAAGACGCGACATCGATTTCGCTCTTGTTACGTAATTGATAATTACATCGATGGCTTAACACGAGTTAACAGCTAAAGACCAAACAAAGAGTTGCAATTAGATATTGAACTGGAAGCCCGGTGGCCCGTATTCAAAATTTACGCATCGTCTTCAAGTTGAAACTAACCCTGGAATACGTGCATTAGCGATCCAGCGAAACCGGGTTGAACGATGGTTCCGCGAATTCCATGGCTTCCAGGCTTCGCGGCGGTAATTATTCGTCAAGCGAGCAAGCGGGGTTAACGTCGATTACGCGCAAATAAACAGCCATTAACGAGTCGGGAAGAGGTGAACAGTTGATTAAGTCGAGCGCGAACGGTCGCTCAGCTTTTAACGTACGAATGTGCAACCGTTGTGCGCGAGGGGGAACCGCGATTTGCCTTGGAAACGCGAAGAAACGTTGCTTGCACGCTGTAATTTACCGTTTCGCAGACGGCCGCGGCTATCGGGCCGCGCTCCGCGGCCCGTTATTAATAATAACGGCCATTAACGATTATACGGCCGACAGTTATTAATTCTTCGAGGCGCGATTCGACGGGGAACGTCGACGGATTTGCCTCGTTTGTCACTGCGCGACGATTAATGCATCCGTCGGTGGTTGCGTGAGCCGATCACGCCGGAACTTTGATATTCCAGTCATTGCGAGTCGCAATGTTCTTCGCCGATTACCAGACGTAACCTGTCGCTCCGACCACGAGCGGAGCCGGTAGTCCTGGATATTAAATGAGTCATTCCCTCGCGGCGCGCGCGATCATCGATCTGAAATGACATAATTAATTCCCGAATTTCTTTGACCGCCGCTACTGACGGTCCACGTGGATCGAGGCCGAAAACAAGGTTGAGCGACTTCGAACCTGAATTATTCCCGATGACATTCACACCAACGAAAAGACGCTAATTGGAATTTATGTGGCTCCGAGGTATGTATTCCGCGGGTATGTGTGTCGCATCTCTATCTCGTATGTCCTGGACCCTAGACTCGCGCACTTCACGGAATATATGTGTTATAAGTAATGTAGACTTTTTTTCGAATGACGTTATATTTGTCGTCCCCACTCTCCCTAGTCTCTCCTTTCGAAGCCAGACCGTAACATACGATACGCTAGGCTTCGAGAATGTTTTACATTGTAACTCGTTCTAACGAGTATACAGAGATTAATGAAAAGAAAAGGCCGTATCACGCGTCGACACGAGTTCTGGTATAATTTCATGCGCAGCAGCGATCGAATCGTATACGACGACCGAGAACTAGTTCGGCCCACGGAGTCGGCATAAAAGTGGTCAGAAATGAATTCGATCATCGAGTTATTGCCGAATTTCGATTCATAGAATTATTTAGTCTATTAAACGCAGGTGGTCGGGCAATCAACGGTCCAATTTATATGCTATCTATTCTTAATTTACTGCTAGCAGTGAAACGCACATGGCAATTGGCGTTGGGCGTTGTCGATTCAATTCGAGGTCTCCGCTTCGCTGGCAGCTATGCTCAAAAACGTTAGGCGTGCAAGGAGCCGGGCAGCAGCGTGACGATAATCGTGTGCCGGTAGCACGTAATCGTCGAGATACCGAGGTGGCAGTAACCATGCCGGCGCTTTCTGGGCGACGGCGTAGCCGTGTTATCGAAAAAGGACATTACCGGTTCGCGTCATTGTTGCATAAATGTCGAGGAAGGGCAAGGGGGTCCGAAGTCGGCGGCTACCGTTTTCCCGCGGAAAACCTATTCCGCGCGGTCTTATTGACATTTCCGAGCGGACGGTATTCGCCGATCGAATCGACCGCGGTCGTGTCAATCATTAATAAGCCTATCGATACCGTTTCGCCACGCGATAACGGACGCTTTACGCACGCTTTACGGCCCCTGTTGTTTTATTCACGGGACGGAAACGCGTAAACGAACGACGAACCGCCGTATTTTTAGCGATATTATTTACTGCCCGTCCCACAATATTTCTAGCCCGGGGAGAATTCGTTCCCGCTGAATGTTTTATGCTCTGTTTATACGACGAGAAATTTCGTTGCTCTATCGCCGCTTTCGTTCCCCGGCCTTTTAACATATAATTTATGGGGAAGATGAAACTCTGCTCTACACGACAGCCGAATAAAATTCGTCGGACAGTATTTCGACGCATCCTGTCGAAACGAAACGTTCAAGTTACAATGGCGAAGCAAAGAACAATATTTCTGATACATATTTCGAGGAGTACCTTGCCATAATCGTGTCCTATTATCTATGCTCTGCGCGAACGCGTTGGTTATTTTAGAACGACTCGCATAAAGTTTATGCGGTAAACATATTAGGTTCGCCGGTTCTAGTCCCCGGGTACGGCAGTAACGTTTGTTCTAAGTCCAGTTAATTCCGTAATGGAAAGAGAAGCAAACGAGGGCAAAGGCTAGAATATGCTAATCGGATTACAGGCAGGCGTGGTGTATGCTAGTTATGCGAAAACGGAAAGACCACTGCTCAGACTATCGAACCAGTCCGCGGACCAACTTCTGGCGCAATAACGGTCGAATGTTAATGCGATACATTTTTCATCGCCGCTTTCTACATTTCAATTCGAAACCCCGGCGATAATTACCGGCTCGGGTTTGAGTTCTATTATTTCGTTCCTCGCCGGATAATTCTATAATTATAGTGGCGCGCGCGAACGAGAAAACCGTAAGAACCACGGAAAAAGATATCGATGACTATTTACTGCGACAGCTTCGGTTTCCGCGCGCGGTCTCTGCTGATTATTTCAGTTATCTCTGGCAAGTAATTCGCGAAACTGGGCTATGCGTATAATTTGTAACTGTTACACGCTGATACGGGAAAACCTGTCGCCCATAATACGTGGGTTCGCGATATCTGAACGTAATTTCAAATCGGCACGCGGTAAGGAAAAAGTTGAAGTAAACGTGTATAATATGAGCTCTTGTTTCCCAGTGTGTACATACTCTGTAACGATTCTTTCAACGACTCGCTAACAAGCTCTCTGTTCAGATGTTTATAAATTGGCTTTAATTTCTCACGCACGACCTTGCCGATTATTATGTACACAGTATTTCGTAGTGCTTTGGAGCAGCACGGAACGTGTATCGAATATTGGTCTAGCGAGATTTATGATTCGACGTTGATTTATTCGGCTCCACCAATTAGCACGTAGACAGAATTTCATTTCTCCTGCTATTCCTTGTTCCAGATTGTTATTTGTACTTTTTAAGGGTAAAACCTTTATTGCCTTGTGATTAGAAGGTCTGCTGGTTCTAATCCAATTATCGATGAATTTTATGTATTCGTTGTGTTTACAACTGTTGGATAGAGTGTAGGCATGTATAATGCAAGAGTGCGCGTGTTGACCGCTAGAGTGCGTGGATGAGCTTCATCTGAGAGTGAGAGAGAAAGACGGGTAGTTCGAGGATGGTTCCGTGTATGAAAGTCTGCTGTACGCACGTGTTTATTTCACACTGTATAATATTATAGTACATTATATAAATATATTGTTTGTGTGCCAAAAGCAAGTGTTCATTTACTATAACAACAACAATCGGAATTATTTTCGCAAAAGCACACGAATAATTGATAGAATATTAAGGACGACGATAACTCGGGAACAAGGTCACAGTGTTTCTTTTATTCTTCGGCGAACGATCTACCTAACTCCTGCCCGCATAACGCGAAACGCCGAAGGAGCAACAAAAAATTGGAATAGCTGGAAAACAATGGATCGTAAAGCACGTGTTTATTAGCTACTACATCTGTTCCTCAAACTCTAAAAACTCGACGGGCGTTCCTTCGAATAGAGCGTTTCCCTTGTCGCGGCATGCTACCTAGGTGTACAACCTCGGAATTCACTTGCTCTTTTGCTCGCGAACCATACAACACAACATACATGCACAGCGACAAATCGTTGCATATGAAAAATTCGAAAGACTTTTTCCTTTCTCTCTCGGGACACGCCATTAATCTCGCGCTCGCAGCGACAAATCACCCGACAAAATTCGAAAGAGTTCCTTTCAAATTGTCCTGTCCGTAATCTTTGCCATCTGTGTGCAGCATTATCGTTGGCAAACGATCCGTTACCGCTTCGGGATCGCGACACGCGCGGTTTTAATTGCCACTCCTACGACCGCTTATCTAATCCCGAGGAACGCGGCAAAGTTTCTTTCCGAATCTGGTGCACGGGCGTGCAGCACGGCTAGCCGCAACGTTTGCATCCGCGCGCATTCGCTGTGGACGCGTGGGCGTCGCGTCGTCTGTGCTCTATCGCGGCCGATTTCCCCCGGCAGACAGGCTTCGTTGAAAAAGGAAACCGGTGGTTTTTAAGTAACCCGCGTCACGGTAATAGGTACAATTATCGGGCCGATTACGTTTCGCAACGGGCTGTCTTGTCGCCGTTGTTGCGCGCGGCGTCTTCTCGTCGGGATGAAATCCTCGGCGCGAAGCGAAGGCGTGAGAGATCGTTAAGATCGCTCGAACCTATCCACCGTGTATCGGACCGTCGGCAGACAATAGGTCGGGTCGGGGCCCGGTCGTGTAAGTAATTGAAATCGAGGCGAGCGGGCGGACGGGCGCGGGGCGGAACAGTTTCGCTTTTGAAACACGAACGGATCGGCCCCGGATCGACGGGGACGGGTCGCCGTTAATTAAGAAAATTTGCATGATCGTAATCGCGACTCGTTAAGCAAAACGTTCCCCGTTGCGGGCCCCGGATAAATCGGTAGCCCCGCGGAATCGGTAGCCGTCGATTTCGAAAAGGCTGCGCTGCGATCGTGCCGACTCTCGATCCCTTACGTCCGACGACGTCTACGGATCGATTTCTTTGCTCGACGTAGCCGAGTCTCGGCGCGCAGCTCTCGATCATGAAAGTGTAATTGCCGGAGCGGAGACAACCGGCGGGTACACGTTACGTGCACCGCGGCTGATTATTCGCTCATAGAAAATTCATCGTTGAGACTAATTGCGACTAATGGCCTGGGACTAGGATCAGCAGGGGTTAAGCTGCCAGAAGACTCGAGATTGCAACACTCGGAGGCGTTGGATAGAAGCAAACCGACGCGGTGGTGACGAACAGTCGCGCCGCGCCGAGCCGCGTCTTTAATCGGAGAGGAGACGGCGAGACCGTGAGAGGAGCGAGAGAGGAACCGATAGATCGAGCACCGTGTAACGACGATTTAACAAAACGAAAAAGAAAACGCTGCGCCGCGCCGCGGCGATCGGCGTGTCGGGGAAGAGAGAAAGGCTGAAACAAAAGACGCGTTCGTCGCCCGAGCATTATCGTTGCTGTTATAGTTGCACGCTCGTGACTACAATGCCCGGGCCCCCGTGGAAAAGGAGGCTGCCAATCGGGCAGATTCAGGCAGTTCCTGGTAACTTTCTCCTCTCGACTGCGGCGAAACTCGGCTAGCTTCGAGTCATGATCTCTTATGTAGATCTACTTCTCTTCCTCGTGCACCTCCTCCTCCTACTTCTTCGCCTCCTCCGCGCGACTACCACTACCGTCACGCTTCATATACTTTGTAGCTTCTCGTCTTCCTCCTCCCCACTTTCCTTCTTTTTCTTTTTCTTCTACTCGCTCTCCCCCCCCCCCCCCCCTCTCTCTCTCTCTCTCTTTCTCTCGAAACCGGGTCTAGCACCCGTTGATGCTGCTTTTACGAGCGTTCTTGCTCCGGAATCACTCGCTTACCTCACCTCCTAGCAAGATATACCCGCGATCTTCGGAGACACGCTGCGCTTTCTCGTCTCCTGGCCTGGCTCGTTTGCTCGATGCACGGAATCGGGACGTCGCGTCGCGTCGCCTCGCGTCGTCGGACGCGCACGACTCGCGTTTTCACACAAGAAAACGACTAAAGAATCGCCTCTCGAAGTCGCCACGTTACGTCAAAGACCCGATTACGGCTGCCGATCGAGCGCGCCGTCGAATCACCGGTCTTGTTTCACCCGGTGTTTCTCGGTCTTTCTAGCGACATGCTGGTTCGGGGGCTTTTTCTTGCGGTTTTATCGTTCACGTTTTTCGCTCGACCTTCCGCGAACGAGATCCGTGGGGAATAAAATGTACCTCGATTTGTACAGACGCGCTCGAAGGCGCGCGCGTACATTGTAGAACCTGGGACTGGAGACAATTCGGTACCGGCTTTTATAGCGGGCATTAAAAATCCTCGACCCGGAGAATAAACGTTGCGAGGACGCGAGTACGTGCCGTCGACATATATTTATGTATATGTTACACAGCGTTTTATAAACGTTTAATATACATATCGTATTACAGTCCGAACCGAGCTACGAACTCGGTTTTATAAACTCGACACCATTGCCAGACGATCGAAAGGTCGTACGACGGAATATAAAAGAAACCGTTTACCGGCGTATTTATAGTGAAAAAATTGATATCAATTGCCGTTGAGCAACGCATTATGTGCTTCGTCTGTTACGCAACCTTCGGCGTATCGTATAGCGAAAATCATTAAACCCGGGGAGAATTTATTACGCTCGATCATTAGCGATCTGTTGTGCGCTATTCACGATGCCGGTACAGACTATTAAATAAACCTATATACTTATCGAACGTATTGTAGGTTGATCCTGAATCATGCGAAATGGATCTGTGTCGGTCGGCCGCCATTGCGGCTCTGGCCCCGCGCCGATCCGACTCCCACCACACGGTTGATCTTTAAATGACTCGCGCCGCGCGTAGAAAGTTGCCAATTAACTCTGACAAATAAGCGATCGATGCTTTACATAAGGAATTTATTAGGAGCGTATCCGTTGTCCGCGGACACACGGCCAGATATCGCGGCACGATTGCGCTGGATGTCGGCCATAGGCCTTCGCTTCACCCATGAAATTCGAACCAGGCTGTTATTCGTTCTGCCGGTGGCGAAGCAATTTTCTCCTCGACCTATAGTTATGAATAGAAGTTTAACTAGCGCGCGAGCGGCGCTCGCCTTTTTTCCCTCGTTGCTTCCAGCCCGCGATCGACAATGGACCGTATATTGTCAAATCCCTGACACCGACGGGAAGTCGGCCATTGGAAACGAACGAGCAATTACTTTTATTACGGTGCGTTCTTGTCAGTCGTATATACCAAATATAGTCAAATAACAATATTATATTCCCGTCGCGCATTATCCCCGATAAAAGATCGTGTTACGAGTACAGGACCAGTTCCGCTCCGTTATGCCGACGTTTACTGCTAATCGACCGAACGTTTTTAACATGACATTTAGCGTCGCGTGTCTCTTAAGATATTGAACGAGCGCAGTTAGGTTTTTCAATCGATGAATAGATTATATCAGCTTACCGGGCATAATTTATTCAATCGATCCAAGATTGGATCACGTGATTCCGCGAGCATTCGAAAGATCAAAGATCGCGAAAAAATTCGAACGGTCATTTTCCATTTCCGTTCAATCCCGGATAACTAATCTCGAGGAACGTCGTTCCGAGTAACGACCGAGTACTTACGTCGTCGGCGAGGACACACGGTACTCAAACGAGATTGCGGTTTTCCACGGAATAATAGCGGGCATTTGTTAAGAACAAAGGGGGGACGCGAGCGCCGGCAAAACGGTGAAACGTCGTACGTTGATTAAATACGGTCCATCCGAGCCGTTTCATCCGACGTGTGTAACCAGAAAACGTCGCGAAAACGCTAGGCAAACGGGGTGCCCGTCGTCGTTCTATATTTGCGACGACATTTTCATCAGTATAATTGCTATAAACTGCCTCCCGCGGAAGAGTTCAGAGAGACGGTTTAGAAAAAGCGTTCGCGAAGCGGAATCGCATGAAAAGCCCCTGGTCCGACGCGACGGTCGATTTCAATGAAAGCCGAGGCGAGACGGCAGTCCTCTTTAAATGTCGCGTCTCATTTCGCATTGCTCAATCCGCGACGACCTAAATAATTACAAAGACCGTACAATCAGCATTCCTGACGACGCCTATGAGAAACACCTACGCCGCCGCGCCGCGCCGCGCTGGTCGGAGTCTGCCAGAGCAACAGCGGTGTGCGAGCGCGGCCACTATTGGCGCGACGATTTTCGCGTTCGTTTTGTTTCTCGTTTTCGCTCTTGATCGGGGGCCACCGCGCCGCGCCGCGCCGCGCCTCGCCACGCCACGCCACGCCGGTTGCTCTGACCCAGATTCTAAGTCGGGGGAGGCTACAGGAGGGAATTCCCCGCCATTAGAACCGACGACGATCCAACGAACAATAGAGATCGACAGTTACGATACCGAGGGACGACGGCAGCCCTGCCGGACACCCCCTCCCCTAACCCCGTTATTTTATTTTCGAGCGGACCCGCGGAAAGGTGCACGGCTCTGCTCCATTCTATGTAGATACCTAGCGTCTCGGGCGTTACTCTCGTTTCGCCGGTGCACGCAGGCCACCGAAACCGATTCAATGGCCTCTAAATCTTGCCGCTCTATGAATAATTTACGCGTGTCGCACTTTCTAATTGACAATTAGCCGGCGACAAATAGTGTCATAAAGCCCGCTCGCGAACCACTGCCCCGCTGTCCCGCTACCACCACGATTTTTACACGCGACCCCTCTCGTTTTATTCGAGCTCCGGGTCGGTATAAATCTCTCCTCGTTAGAAACGCGCCGCGGTGGTCGCTCCGCGAGGCTCACGGCACCTTTGAAACCTCCCTTTTCTGCGATCAAACCGTACCTGGATCCTCTGACAGCTTCGTCGAACCAAACATCTAATATATTATATTCTCACAAAGGACGTAGACAATTGCTTCAATGTCTTCGGTCGATTTCAATCGATTATTCGACATTGTCTTCGCGAGAAGAGACGTTCGACGGAATTTTGTTTGACACTATTTGCAAACGTTTTAGCGTAAACGCGTGCGTGACAGAGGGTTTTCACTTTCGCTCCAATTAAAAACAGGTCGTGCGAAAAGCGTATGCGAGATGTTCTTGCGTGCGGTGGATGGACCTTGATGCCGAGGATAATGAGATGAAATTATAATATATTATAATATTCGTACAAAGCGTTTGAGCAGTCAGAATTTAAATGAAGAAACTCTTTCGGGTCTGACAATTTAATTAATCCTTCCTACGTCGCTCCAGTAATTTCTTCAATTTACATTTTTATACCATGCGCGGGCAACTGAAATGTACAAACGCATTTGCAGCTTTCAAAGGTACAATGTTTTGCGGAAAATTGTTGTTTCGAAGATAATAGAAGACAAAGAATGGAATTCTAGTAATCTGTATAAAGATTTTTATTTTCTTCGAAGCCTGGTAGAGTTTTCGAGCGGTTTCGCCACTTTTCAAACAAGTATCGGGCACTATTGAAAAATATCGAGCATCGAGGTTTCGTCGCGATCAGCTCGAGACCGGCTGCGAAACACGATCAAGCAGTAACAGAAAGGAGTAAAGGAGGGAACAATGGCGACACCATCCCCCGGAATTAATCGCAACGAGAGCCTCCTCCAACGCTCTCGTTGAAAGAGAAACCGCGTGGTCGACATCCCCGCGTATCGAATCGCGATCTCGTGAACAAGCTCGCGAGCGTGTGCAGGCTCGTTCAGCCAGTCGCACGACCGTAGCATGATATCATTGCGGCGTTAAGGAGTGAGTCATTTCCTATTGACATTAAGAACGACAATCAAGCAAGCCGCGCGCGGTTCTGCCAGCCGAGGAGGCTGCGATCTCTGCTCTCTGTTCTCTGCTCTCTGCTCTCTGCTCTCTGCTCTCTCGCCCCCCTTCCTCCTTTTTCGACTCTGTTCAACCGGTGAACCTAACCCGATGTTCCGGGCCTCGGCAGAGGTTGACCTCGTTGCGCAATCTTCTCTCGTCAGGGCGAACGTGTACACGAACCCGCGCGAGCGAGCTACAACGAGCAAGCGTGTACGCGTTACAATGAATCCGGCCTCATCGTCGTCGACTTCCAGGAACCAGGAAAATACATTTGCTACGATTTCCTATCGTGTACACGCCGGTGGACAAGGAAATACGCAAAGAACAGGACGGCGAAGACGGAGCGAGACAGGGGCGAGCGGAGTGGAAGAAGGGGAATAATGTTTTTGCAGCGAATGCATAAATTCCGCCGACTTTGCGTGCACCGTCTCACGAACCCCGGGAATCTGGGGCAAAAAGGGTAGGACAGGTTTACCAAGGTTCTTCTTTGTCCGCCACCTTGTTATCGTTATGTGCTCTCCTCTCGTTTTACGCTTTACCCGGCGCACGTCACCGACTCGGCTAATTTATTGATTGCTCCCCTGAATTGTCCCCGGGAATCCGGACAGATTTTTGCCACTCTTTGGCTTATAGACCGATCGTGGCGGAGATAATGTTTCTTCTTGCCCTCGGCTCGGTTCGGCACGGCTCGACTCGGCTCGACTCGGCTCGGCTCGGCTCGGCTCGACTCGGCACGGCTCGGCGCGGCGCCGCGCCGGTTCTTGTCCTCCTTGGATATCGCGCGAATATTTTCGCTATCTTCGGGAATGTTCACACCGCGAGCGACCATTCTCGATAATCCGCCAGGATTTTTCCCGCGGCGAAAGACATTTTATCGGCGTTGTAACTGTGCTCCGATACGATCCCCGATCGCCGATAGCTAACGATGCCGGCACTAGTTATGTACAAGATCGAATCGCGTTTCACTTCTGGTAAACTTTCGACTTGTTCCATTCAATCTCTCCTCCCGCCCTCTCCACCTCGTGGTTCCTCGAGCACGGTGCACCGCGAGCGACAAAACACACGACATTTATGGCGGCGTGACAGTTAATTAAGGATGAAATCTTACTCGGCGTGTGTACACATTCCCGATGTTCCACATTTCTTCCGACCGGAGCTTAATTACAACCGTTCGCACCTCGCGGATTACGCAAACACGGAGAAACCGAGCGATTACATAAAAAATTATTGTCGCGTTCGAATTCTGTTACTTTCGCTTCGGGAACTTTGCGCGGAGCAAAAAATTATCCTGGCAAACGACGGTTTCTCGATCCGATCGATCTCTGGTGGTACGATCGAGCCAGTTGTTCGGTGGATCTTCGTCGAGATCTCTGATCCGACTATTCTAACAGGAAGATTCAGACTAGAGACTCATCGTGAGCTTCAGAGCTAAATTTGTAGAAGCTGTGGAATCTAGGCTAAACGATAACACACCGTTCCAGTTCTATTATCCAGGTGGCTGTCCACCAGTGGATCTTCGTTGAAACCTAGAGTCGTGCTACTCTGATAAAAAGGGACAGACTCGGACTAAAATTAGGTTTGCATCGTTCGAGTCTATCCCGAGAGCAGATTATTCGAAGCTTCGACTCGAAAGAAACGGCGACCCCTGGACGCGGGTCGTCTTTCGCCGGTATATCTGCGTGTCGGTCGGTTCGGCTGTCAGGTGGACGCGTGTCGAATCGCGAATTTTGCGCAGAAAACAAATCGCGTGAACGTTGCCCCGTGTCCTTCGCGATTATTCGACCGGCCGGTTGGAATGCGCACGGCCCTGACCGTGGGCTAACACCTCCTTCTTGTCTCCGCGACGATTGTTTCGTACGTGACATGAAACCAATTGGTTCCCGGCGCGGCCGCTGCGATACGCTGCTCCCAGCATCGACGCCCTGACGTGTCCGTCGTTTTTAGAACCGTTTAAGTCCCTTTAGCCGCTCCATCGATGTCCTCCGACGAGCACATCGTCCGCCCGCTGAATCACAATTCGCCTTGATTTCGACGCGCGACACATACCGGCATCTCGCTGTTGAATTTTTCGCGAATACTAAATAGCCTGCCATTTCTGTCCGCTTAATTCCTTTTTCTCCTCGTGTCCGGGAACGTTCGACGGGGTTTTTGGCCGAACGAACAAATTGGAAAGGCTCCTCGAGCAACAAGAAATTCGGTAGTCGTAAATGTGGAAGATTAACGTTCAGTTTTATTGCTCCGAACGAAGACGCGCAACTAATTTGATCCTCTCTATGTTAATCGCGAACCTTGGCCTGGAAGTCTCGATTCGACGTACACATTATTTCTAGAACATATCGTTACCGTTCGGTAACCGTGCGCAATTACCGATTAGCTCTTGAGAAAAGCGAATGGACTCGAGTCATCGAAGTTACGAAAATGAAAAAGAAAAAAGTATCGTCTGATCGTCGTTATGGTAATGGAGCAACATCCGTTGAAAAAAAGAAAAAAAAAGACATGAAACCGCCGTGGTGCCCACGGGGGGAAGCCATTTGTCAGCGGTTCCTCCCACAAACACGGCCATCGGTGAATCGAATTCGCTCCGGTGCCCTAACGAGGATCGTCCCCGTTCGTCTAAGAGAATATCCAGGCTGACGAGTGAAACGTCGATCCGTGGCGATCCGATCGTGATCGAGCCACGAACCGTAAACCAGATCCAATCCGGCTGGCATCTGGTCCTCCGTCGAGCCGGGACCGTTTTACGCAAGAGCGACAAGCAGGCGCGAGCGTGTTCGTAAAAGGAGTAAAATTTCGTGGGGCTGGTTACAGGCGCGAACAGAACGACGGCGAAACGGTCGGCGACCGTCGTTGACAGAGCGTTAACTTTTCGGCCGCGTTTTTCGGCTGTACCGTCAGACGTTTACGACCCGGTGCGGTGCGCGCCGCGCCGAGCCGCGCCGAGCCGCGACACCCTGGAACCGGTTGCTACCGCGAGACTCGTTCACGATTTTGTCGCGACGAAACGAAGCGAGACAGAGAAAGCTTTTATGATAAAATAACGCGAATCGTTTTCTCGCAGGTGGATACTTTAAGGTTTAAGAGGCGACGACACGTCCGTGGCTCGCCACGGTGTTTCCAGGGCACGGCGCGCCGTGGCAACGTGCGAAACACCGTTCGATCGACGGCCACCGAAATAAAAGCGGAATTGAAATATCGTCGTTCGCTAGTCTTCTTATATAACGCGCACCTCGCGGCGCATAAATTATCCGCGTTATTACGCTGACTGAAAGTAGAGGAGATAAATTCGCGAGATAAATAGCGATACCCCGTAAAGTGAGTCGTTGTTTTACGAGACCGAGATACATTTATAATATTCGCTCGTATATCACCGGCCGGTTAACGCCGCGAAAAATCGAGCAACTTTCAGCGGATCCGACGCGAAGAGAGCTTCTCACGGAACCGCGTGTGCAACCGGCGACCGCCCGAACCCGAGCCCGAGCCCGAGCCCGAGCCCGAGCCCGTACGAATCGCGAATGCAGATCACGTAGACACGTTCGCCACGGGCGCAATCTTTCGCTAACCTCGACAATGTGTTTCCCGGCGCTCCAGCCTTTTCGGACCGAGACGATCAAATATTTACCGAGACAGTTCATAAATTCCGCGATATTCTCTTCTTCGCCTCCCTAGATATCTCAATCTAGCACTCGCGCAAAGATTCTCCGACGAACGCCAGTCTTTCATTAACACTGGATTTACGGGACCCGTCGAAGTGACGGTCTCGAAATTTTTAAATTTACAATTATTAAGTGTGCAAGGACGGACTTGTGACGAATTGTTCGATAGATACGCTTTTTTCAGCTCATATTACTTTAAAAATTCGTTTTTAACCAATACGCACAGTTGTAAATTGGTCATTATGCAAGTGAAAAATTATATATTATATGTTGTAAAGAGACAAAGTCAGCAAAGATTTATTTTTGAATCTAATAACTTTGCGCAAGAATGCCGACAAAATGCGTGACAAATTTGGTTGATTAACTTTTCAATCCTGTTTGCAAGTATTAGCTTGTTTGTCTTAGTCTGCCCGAACGCGGCAATGGTTTACTGTGAGAAAGTACACTTTAAGTTTACCACGCTTCCGATTTATAGCCCATTCTGCACGCAGTCTAATGTATCCCCGACTTTCTCTAATCAATAACGCGGAGCGAACGCATAGGCACGTGTCGCTCGCACTTTTTATTCATAATTAATATCCCGCATCGTAAATTGCGCCGATGTTAATGGACAACCAACGATCAGAAATGATATAGAGGAGCGTTTTGAAAGACATTTGATCGGGAAAACGAATTTTTAAGCCGGAATCGGATTCTATTATTTTATGTTATCGGGTAATAACCCGGAGCAAATAGGTTCGTTTCCGTTGAAAGCCGCGCACAGGCTATTATTTTCCTAATTTCATAGCGGTCACCGAATCGCTTAACTTTTCCCGCATCGCCGTCCCGCAGATGACACAGAATTGGATCCATTTGATTTCAATGCGGATCGTTACGCGCACTGTTTTTCCGGTGGGCAATCATCAGTTCGAATAATTGCTTTCTAGTTCATCAACCGGTGCACATGCCTGGGGAACACAGCCGGCACGGTCCCATAAAGTTCATAATGATGCAGTTCTTCAGCAATCCACCGGTCGAAACAAATTCATTCGATCAGTTTTATTGGCTCCGTTGCGGATCTGCGCTACCGTGATGCCGTGCGCAATTCCATTCGAGTCCCCTCGGCCGCTGTTCAAATATTTTAAAACATTACGACTCGCGTGCTACCGCGATACCTGCCGTTTCTACTCCCGTGTGATCAATTTAACAATGTTACGGTAATTGGACACTGCTATTATTGCACGCTAAATTATTCAAGAAGTACTTCTGTAATTTAACGACGTAACGCCTGTCGATGCTCAAGTTTCCAGTGAAACGAGCGTTCTCGATGCTGACCCAGTTAGATCGATTCGGTGAAATTTACGGCGGCTATACCGAACTCTTGTAAATACAACATTAATTGCAGTCCCCGGTTCGTTATCCGTTTTATAATGGAGTCGCAAAAGTTTTTGCATTGCATTGTACCAGACGGCCCTCGACGTTGCTATACTATTACAGAAACGGACCGCTTTCGATAATTACTGTTCCTACTTCGCACGTGTCAACATTTCAAGTGTCTTTGAAGCGACACCGAGTCAGAATCAATCTTTGCTTTAATCGTTTGATTTCATTTTATCCAGATCGCCGGTAATGCTTTTTCAATACTCTTCTGCATTTCGAATCCCATTTATATTTGCTTAAGGTTCGTGTGAACTCGAAGGTCTGCTTTTACTCCATTTAAATGTGTGTTTTAAAGCACTTTTTCCATAGACAATCGATCAGGAACCCATCGTGTTCTCGGATTTCTTTACACTCCGAAGCCCTACAAGCCGAATCGGGCTCCATAAAAAAAAACTCGTTTGGATCATTTAGATCGTGACTTTCTCTTCCAGTTACCAAAAAAAAAAGTCTTTCCACGGTATCATCTTCGGGCACCCGCTGGCTCGATCAATTTGAACCATTAGACAGCAAAACTCGATTGCGACGTGACCGTGTTGCCAAGTGAAAAAAGATTGTTCTACAACGTACACCCCTCTATGTTTGACGTGTTTAAAATTTTGTTTACATTGTACAAAATGTTGATTATTAACTCTGCTCGAAAGGGTGTAACTTTTGCGAGGACATAGTTATAAAGATTGCTATCTATTATGACGCTTGGAAGATCTAAAGTTTTTGTCCAAATAAAATATCACGCGGCACGCCATTTACCAAGAAGAAGAGTAATTATTTCCGTAGGTAATAAAGAAACGCATTCGAGTCGGCGGTAGGTGAGAAGTCCGAGCGTAAAGGGTTCACGGGGGATTATTAAAATGGCGGAAAATAATTAAAGATGCATTAGCCGAACACATTTGTCAGGTTGTTAATTTGCGCGGGGATCTCGGCCGCGCATCGACAATAAAGACGATAGCTGGAAAGGAAGGGTGTGCATTGCCGAGTGGGTCCCGCGTGTTCGCCAGGCTAGGTAGGACATTGAAGGCGCGTATTCCCAGGAGCGAAGGAGACCGACGCGAAGCGACGCGACGCGAACCGGAAGAAGATAAATATCGGGCGTCGGACAGAGCCGGCTATTATGAATCGTAGGGGCGAAAAAATACATGCCGGGCTCGTGTAGTTTTTAGCTTTATCGATCAAGTTTATAGCCGAAAGAAGGCATAAACCTTACTTATTACCACGCCCACGCTTTATGCGGACTATTAACGTGCGAAGCTAATTCGCATTGTGCACCGCCGGGACACCGGCGCGGCGGACTCCGTACGAGACGGAAGAATCTGGGCCACCGGCTAAACACCGGCCGATAAATCGAGGCATTATCGATACGCCGACTGCGGGAGAAAGTGTTCGATATTTTCCGTGCGGCGTCGAACCAGCATTACGCCATTACGCGACACAAACGCCGACAAACTCTCGTGCAACGACGTGTGCATGTGCGCTCCACACACCGCGCAAGCGTAAACGCCGCGCCGAACGTTCGCCGTTTGCTTGAACGCTAGAGACAAAGTCTGCAATCTCGACCGCATTAAACTCGGACCAGGCTAATTAAGGCTGAACCGAGCGATCGTGTGAGAGACCGTTAAACGAAAGAACGGGGGCCCCCGACGCGACGTGTGCAAACGACATTAGAGGCCCCGGGTAGGAGGTAGACGACGCTAGTTGCTCTTTATGGAATCCCGAACGCGGAAGGCTCGATCGCGAATTCCCGATCGCTATCTACGCGATCGTCGGGGACTCGTATAGGTCGCCGCGACGATCACGGTCGAAATACCTACCCCTTCTCCCCTCCCCCCGTCTCTCCTAAAAGGGACAGATGCCGCCGCGGAAAAAGGGAAACCCGACGTACAGAACCACGTTTCTTTCACTTTGCATGACTCCGTGTAATTGCTCCGTGGACAATTAACCGTAATCGTTTCGCGCCCGTTATGGCGGCCCGCGGCGAAACCGACAGGGCTCCGAACAGCTGTAAATCTTGACAGCGGTTTGACAGTTGCGCCCAACAATGTTGTACTTTTCGACATTCGGACGGACATTGTTAGCTTCTTAAAAAAATATTTTATAGACAGGGTGTCCCTCGTACTTTTGAATGTCTCCCGGATATGGTAAATAATGTTTTGCGTTATAATGCATTCGGTGCAGCGAATTTGGTTAAAATCTGCAATATACTGGACGAGTAATCGAGTCAGACTCGACATTGTACCGTTAAAGGAAGATGTCGCATCTGTCGAGTGGAAAGCCTCTTCTGATTTTTGGTCCTCGAAAAATAGAACTTGATCGCTTTAATTTCTCTGAAAAGCCATTGCAGACATGGTAAAATTGATTTATCGACACCACGAGCAGCGTTTCCGATTTAAACGAAGCGATCTCTCAACTGTGATCGAAGGCAGGCACGGTTTGCGAATCGATTTACCAGAACCGAGCAGCAGGCTCGTTCGATTCATAAAAAAAAAACTCTCGAGTGTCCTCCATTCAGCCATTTTATATCATATTTCAGCCGCGTCGATGGCCGCGCCCGCCATCCGCGCGAACTGTCTATAAAGCATCGATGATTCGCGTCGAATTTCAATTTGTCTCCTCAAAGTGGCCGATGTCCAAAGCCGAAAAAAAAGAGCGCAAAAAAAGGGGACAATGGCCGGGCCCCCTCGTTTTCCAAGTACGTCCACATAACTTTCTCGAACGGATCGTACACACGTGTTTCGATTAATCGACGAACCTCGAGTGCCGACGAGCGTTCTCTCGCGCGCGTTTCGAGTACGTGCTCGAGGGACAACTGGCAAAATTCGCGGCAGGTGAAATTGCGCATAGACTCGCCTTCTGCGAGAAAGCCGCCAAACTCTACCGGCCGGTGCGCACCTGTCGCGGAATGATATTCCTCGCGTGCGATAGAACCGAGGCGGACCATTAGGGACTGGTTCCCGGTACAGGCCCGAGGTAGGTACGTTTCAGCTGTTCGGCCCGATCGAACGATCCTCGATCACAGTTGTTTGCGAATTATTGAAACGGTAGGTGTCGACGTTGTCATCGTTGCGATTGCTGTCCGACCCTCGCGAGGGTTGCTCGCATGCTCGTTGCATTCGTTCGGCATAATGCGCGTGCTAATTGGCGCACGGTTTCCCTTTCGGTCTCTCGGAAACGTTCCCCTCGCGTTTGCCGAATAATCAGAAATTGCAGGTTTTCGTAACGTTCGCGAGAGTAAAATAAGGGGAGAGGAAGAAGGGAACGTTTTGTCCCAAAAAAAGACTAACAAATTGAAAGTCCAAATCGATCCAAAGTCCTCTCGGACTGTTAATTATGAGTTCCAGACTCTCTAATCCCTCCGAAATCCTAGGGTTAATCCCAGAATGCCAAACATACGTGATTCCGGTCGCAAGGAGTTTAAGCGCACTTAAGTTATCTTTGGACGGTTCTAAAAGTGTCATCCGACAGTGCTGAGAATACCCGACGGTCTGGTAAACACTGCAGAGACTTCTGAATAAGTTATGACAATAATGTCCTGGAGATTGAATTTGGAAAGCTATTCCGGGGTTGCATTTATAGACGTGCAACCGGACGTCGATGTAACCGTAATTCCATTTCTCCGGAATACGTAACAAACCAACTATGACATAGTTTCTACTAGCTGTCGAAGAGACGCCGCGCCGCCGTACAGAAATAAGTGATTAAAACGAGGCTCGTAGTTGACAATATGATCGAGTTAACGCAGACGCCCGAGCGTACGGGCCAAAACATCCTCTCTACCGTGTCTGCCAAAGTTCACAGGATCGAAGGCATAAATGTTGCGTTACAAACGAGCAGAGGATCCGCCCCTAGCCCCCCCTCGACAGGCATTCGTTACATCGCCGCATATTTCCTGTGTGTCGGCGCGCCAAGTAACGGACCAAACAAACGACGAGCTATGAAAAAAGGTCGACGAGGGGCCGGGATAAGGACCTGTTCCGAATCGTTGCTCGCAATTTCTTATTCCCTCCTAACCACAGGGACAGTAGTACGCGCGGGGGAGGGCCCGAAACCGAAAGGGACGAACAGCCATCAAATCCTCCGCGAGGATGACGCAGACCCCCATGATTTTTTTACGCAGCTGCGAATGCGGAATTCGGTCGCCTTTGAAGTCGAAATCATTTTCAAACGAAAAACAAACGCGTTGCAGAACAAAATCCAATCAAATATTGAATTTCCGGTACTAGAAATTTAACAATTTGCATCCAGATAGCAACTACAAGGCGCCATCAAAAATAATCATACCATAATCCAAAACAATCTTACCCAAATTTGTGCTGCATTTGATAGACTGCTAAAATTTGAGCGCTATATAAGATTGCGCGCTCGATTTTTCGTTTTCAGAAGATTAAAATAGCTTCGAGTTCAAAGGGTTAAGAATCAGCATGTCCAATATGATGTTTTGTTAAAAATTGCTGCGTTGAAAAATTTGGCGGAATCCAGGGCACTTCCGCACCCTCTGGTGAGCGCAAAAATGGCAGGCGAGTAGAATGGTTTTAATTAAAGCGTCCCGGTCGGACGGGGAATTCTCAAGGCCTTGAGTTGTCACAGTACATCATTCAATTTAGCCATTATCAGTCGCGAGCATTGATACCGCGCGACACGTGTACAGGCGGCGCGTCGCGATTAATATGCACCGCCGTCCAAAAGAGGATTATTAAACGAGAATGATGAATGACCGCGGCGCGGCGGTCGGGGATGTAATAGAATCCAAGGGGGTTGACGGTGGTTTAGGGTTTACTTACCGATGACAGTGGTCGGTGGTTGGATAGGAAAGGCTCTGCTTGCTTGCGAGCGCGCGCGCGCGCGCGGGGGGAGAACAAGGGGACCAACGGTGAGATATTGGAGAATGATTTCATAGCTGCATTCCTCGGTGCAGCGAGGAGCGAGGGAGATACAGCGATGCCCATCTGGAATAATAGAATACCATTTGCCATTGTGTCCTTTTCCGTCTCTCTCCTACCCCTTCCCTTCGCCGGTCTGTTCTCTGGTTCTCCTCCGGTTCTGTTGCCTCTGTTACCCCCACACCGTTTGGTTCCCCGGGTTTCTTTCTCTCTCTCTCTCTCTCTCTCTCTCTCTCTCTCTCTCTCTCGATCGATCTGCCTTTCCAACCCGCTATATATATACACACATCCGGCGAGAGCGTGTATAAACGTAGATACAAATAGATGCGTGCGAGTCTAGATAAAGTGCAGGCACCTTCCTCCCTCGTAATATGGTACACCTACGGTGGGCAAAGGCATTATGCTGTGGCGGCGGGCGGCGCGTTTTACCCGCGGATTATGCAGCCCGCACACGTACGCTTGCCGCATTATGCTCGGGGTTCGATTCCCGAAGAATCCGGCGTCCTCGAACCCGTGTATCGTCGCGAGGTCTCCTGAAAAGGCGTCCTTAAAGGGCCACGGTCCGGCTCTCTCTCTCTCTCTCTCTCTCTCTCTCTCTCTCTCTCTCTCTCTCTCTCTCTCTCTCTCTCGCAGGACACACGCGTGCACGCGCGCCACCGGCATAATTTGTCGACCATTCAAATGCGTAATGATGCAAGTCAAGCACGTACCTAGGAGCCGAACCCGTCGTCTCCGACGAAACCTTCGACTATCGTAGGAAGCGGGAGGAGCATGCTCGTGGTATAGCGCGCGACGATTTTCCACGGACGAGCTCGCGGCTACGTGTGTCGATTTCACGGGCAGGTGTCCCGCGCCATTTCGACTATTACGTGGACACGGGAGAAGAGGGTTGGCGTATCTTTCTTTCTCTCTCCCCCTCTCCCACTCTCTCTCTCTCTCTCCCTTTCTCTCTCTCTCTCTCTCTCTCTCTCTCTCTCTCTCTCTCGCTCGCTCACTCGCTTCCTCGATGGGTGTATAATAATGGATAGTCTTTTAAGATTCCAGACGTGGTCGAAACAATGAGGGATGAGGGGAGGGACCATTGTCTTGGCGCCTCGAGATCGCCGGTGTGTCGAATTCCAGGATACGCTCGCGATCAGTGGCGTAGCCGGCGAGGAGTCTGCGTTTAGAGCATAGCCGTGGGTATAGATCAAAGGATAACGCCAGACTCATTCGTCAAAAATAAACTGAACCGAGGGGATACTAAAATTTCAAGAGAGGATAGCAGGATATCCTCGTATTCTTTAGGTGAAATGGACAAATGTACTTATTGAGAAATAATGGACAATAATGGATACTTACAAGCTAAACAGGATAAAACACTGTCTCCAAGGATAAGTAATAAATAGTCTGTTTTATTTTCAATTGTGCATACATTACTCTCAATGTACGAAGCGTTTCTACTATTTTGTCCCATTCCTACATACATGTTTATTAATTGAAAACGATACTGTAACAGACTCGAAAAATGAAAAACAACACACCGTCTACAAGCGAAAGGTCAACAAAATAAATAAGTAAATCCATTTTAGTTTTCTTTATGCCCGCATCTCGACGGTCCGGCCAACAGGAAATGGTAGGCAGTTCTGAAAGAATGTTTTGTTCGCGCAGGATTTGCTTAATTTCTTTATTTTCGATATCGTACGCAACGAAGTGGCAAAAGGAACAATCGACCGACGCGACGATTCGGAGAAATCAGGCGAGGAGCTATTCTCCAGGTACCGCCGCCGCCAGTGGTCACGCTCGCCGCCAAGGACACCCGATCGTTTTACAAATTAAATACGTACGCGTGGCGTAGAGGGGCGGAGTGGTTAATGCATTATGCGAAAAAGATAGCGAAGCTTTCGGAGACCGGCGCGATGCGGCGAGGCGAGAAACCGACGGATAAAAGAAAGCCGTAGAATTGATTCTTATTCTGGTGGCTCCATTGTTCCGACGGACACCTTGACGCGCGCAAACGTTGCCTAATGGCTAATGGATCCTTGGGATCTTTTACGATCGCCGCGCGCAAGCGTTTCACGACTTCCCTAAATCCCCGTGTCGCGCAGGTGCCAATCTCTCTGGCGAACCGCCCCGAAAGATCAATCAACGGGGCACCCTCGACTATCGAGCACGATCTTCGATCTCGCTCGTGTCCCGACTCGTCCACCGAGTTCGTCGCAAAGACGATCGATCGACGATCGTGTCGAATCATAGTTCAAGGATGGGTCAGCCAGAGATCTTCGCGGTGGTTCCGTAACGAAGCGAAATGGATTGGGCCCTGGCGAAGGTGTGGACGCGCGAGTGTACGAGTGGACGGGCCTGTGTGGTACACGCGCTCGTTACCAATTCGGCAAACGCCGGTGAATAATGATGATCGATGACCGCTAAGCATTTTACCGTGTACGACCGAAGATCACCGGTGGGTACTCGAACATCGGTCGCGGCTGCTTTTGACCAGCGAAGTTATTAAAATATGATAATTCACGCGTAACCCGGGCCGAGAGAGCATTTCTTGGAAACGTAGAGGGGCGTTCAGGAAGAGGCCCGGTCGTTTTGGTAAAACTAATTGCTGTTTTATGAAAATGAAACAGTGGAGCATGACGGATGTCATGGAAATAACAGCCGAATATTATTCAGCGGGATCAGCGGAGTTGCGTGTAATTAAGCTGCTCGGAACGGACCGGGAAGGGAAGATACGATCCAATTTGTATCAAAGTATCTCTACGGGTCCGAATATTATTCAATCCCATTTGAAATCATTCAAATGATTTCTGATATCGATGTCGAATGACACCGGTTCGGCTCGGCGCAGCGCGGCGCAGAGCGGCGCGGCGCGCGAAATCCGAAATCGGCGATGTTATCCGTTCAGAAAACCGTTATCGCGGGATCGGTCTTTGAAATCCGTGTAATAAATCGCCGCAATAGCGATGGATTAATTTATCATCGGTCCGCGCCTCCGGGTGATTTATCTCCAGCGGTAACGTCATCGATACCGATGCATTAATAATGTTGCAACTTTCTTGATTTGCGAGTCGGGCCGCGCGGCGAGCTGAAAATAATCGAACCGGCTCGGAATATTAAAGTCAAGGACCATTAGGTGATTACACGATCTCCGGGGCCCGTTGAATTATCGATAAATGCAACTCCCGGATTTAGTATTCGACGTCGGACTTTCCGTGGTCGTGGAATTACCATTTCCGAATCGCTGCACCTGCCCCCGGCCGCTGTCGAATGACTGCGGATTCATTCGGTTGTACAGGCCACCGATAGACCCTCGACGACCAAAGAAACTCGAACGCTCCGCCGCCGCCGCCGCCATTCGTCCTAATGTGTGCTCAGGATTTCGGTTGTCCCACAGGTTCCCTTTTCCGGAGCCACTTGAAAATTCATTACGGCTCGCCGACGGCTCGAAAGCTTTCTCGGAACTTTCGCTGCTGATGGCCTATTGAGGATCGACGCTCCGAGCGGAGTCTCGCTCGTTCGACCATCCTCCAAACGCGTGCTTCATTCCCGAGACCACGATTACGCGGTAGGACCACGATTTTTCTATCACTCGTGCTTCAGAGCTACAACTATGGAACGACAAGATTTCGATGCGGTTTCACCGAGAGCTCCGAACGTTCCATTTAAATTCTAATTTTCCTGAAGGCAGTCTAAACTATCCGACAAGAGAATCAATCATTGATCTTCAAGAAATTCGAAAAGTTAGCCTCGCGTGGCTAAACAGTGTAATTAATCTAAAGCTGGAAGCAACACCGAGCAAAAAAAAAAGAAGAAGGCAACAAAAGGCGAAAAAAAGTTGCTCGATGTTGCTTCAGTTTGGACATAGCTTAATGATTCACGATATACGAAACGAAGCGTGGATATTCGATTTTTAATGGAGGCATCGAGGCTTCGAGAGACGGTCCCGAAGAATTTTAATCAACATAGTTGCCCGAGCTGCGAGACGTTCGAAAGAAAAATGCCTGTCGACCCGGCGGAGTAACGAGACGAGTAATCACGGGCAGCCGAACGTAAACTCGCCGCGAAAGTTCTTGGAGCACGAATCCCGGCTGGAGCAAACACAAACGGGAGCGACGAGCGTTCGCAGGTTTTCCGTAAACGGCGAATGTTGCTCCTAGATCGACACACCTGCCCTCCGGAATACCTGCGGCTTCGGTCCGCCGAGCTCGGGCCCCCGAAAACGGACGCATCGGTGTGCCGCTGTGTGCGCGCAGGATTCGGCTTTCCTAACGGCGCTTCTTCTTTTTCCCTTCGAAGTCTGCGAGAGAGAACCGCAAGAATAACGATCAATATTTGCGAAGCACTTTCATCTCTATGAGTCGTCCTATTTATACAACGAACCGATCGAAGTGGCTCTTCGCCTCTTTATCCGCTCGCGCATCCGTTTGATATCTTCATCGAACCACCGCACCGGCGCGGCGCGGCGAGGCGAACCACCTCCCTTGGCTCTCCTCGATCGCGCGCGATCGCGAAAAGAAGAAGACGCCGAGTAACGAGGAAGAAAGTACCCGAGATGCGCAACAAACGAATCGTGGGTCAACGATCAGGGACCCGACCCGCTCCGCTCCGTTTCAGGACGATTTAGAGATCCCGCGGAATGGAGCGTGACTCGACTTTATTAGGGACGCGAGCTGCTCCGAACCCAGATCTCCTCTTTCCCTGCTCCCGTTTCTCGCATTTTTCTTCTTCGAAACTGTTGGCACACCTTTTGCGGAATTTAGAGAGCCGTGAGTCACCGCAAGAATGCATACGAGTCGCCGTGGTCCGTGAAACGGAGGAAAGAATTCTCATCGTTCAGGAAATCAACCGTTTCAGTTGTCGAACGTTAACACGCCTTTTGCGAAGAGAGATCTGAATAACAGAAGCAACTATAATAGCATACGAGTCTCTACGACCTATGAAACAAGGAACGTTCAAGTTATACTTTTAACAAGATTTCCATCTCCCCGCTGAAGATCGTGCTGTTAACAGCCAGAAACTCTGAACGATCGAAACTGCACTCATGAAATGAAAATAAACGCGTTTATTCATAAACTACCTTAGAGCGACTGCTAGGATTCCATCAGGTTCCAGGCGCGATAAAAATGTTATTAAACTCGGTAAATTGTTTAGCATAAGTTTGAATCGATACGGGTCCGCGGTCCGGCTCCTAAGCGATACTTTGAAACCTTTAATTCGCTAGTCTCCGTATGCACGCGGCAGTGGAATCATTTAGAACAGGACCGAGAACCTGAATCGAATATAAAAAGGAGCAGAAAATAATGATGCTGCTCCAGGAATGATTCCGCAGGTGAGATCCGGAGGGGGATTGCTAGGATCGGACGCGTTTCTCTGGTCCTCTATTAACGTAGCCATTGGGTTTTCTAGTGGGAGGATGCGGTCCTGGCGCCGTGCCCCGGTAGAATTTGAAGCGTTGCATTAGCCGGACTAATGACCGACATGACTGTCCGTGGGTAGATACCGGTTCTTCGAGATCCGAGAGAGGAGCATGCCCCGGAGAGGATCGTTGCATACGGCCGGAGCAATACGGGGAATGATCATCGTTCGCGATGAGGGCGCCACGTACCCGGGTGCATTCGCAGGGAATATATGCACGCTCGCATGCATCGCTCTTCCCCGCCTGGGTCTCTCTCTCTCTCTCTCTCTCTCTCTCTCTCTCTCTCTCTCTCTCTCTCTCTCTCGCCTCTCATATTTCGTCCGTAAGCACACGCATCCACGGAGAAATGTGTGCTCGCACACACTATTCGTCTTCTGCCCTCCCCTGTCCCCCTACACCCGCCCCTATTTTTTCCCCTGTTAGACGATCCCCGATGAAGATTCAGTCGACGAACTATCGAACCCGACGAGAAAAAGATGCACAAACAGATACGGAAACATTATTGGCCGGTCGATTTGCATTTCGCGATAAGCCATCTATTGCTCCGCCTAATTCGTTCTGCGATCGCGCGCATCGATGAGTCAATCGACTTCGACAGAGACGACCAATGAAGATAGGCTACCAATTATTCGAGAATATGCTGGCAGCCAAGACTAGATTTTTGTCGATTGATTGTATTTCAAGAACGATCGTGTACTTGTCTATCGATCGTAATTTGTAATCGAAATTACAAAAGAGTAATTAATATCGAGAACCTTAATTTCAGAGTTCATGTTTATCTAATTTTTGTGGTTGCCGAATCAACCCCCAACGTGTTTTTCCACAGCCTGTAATGATGCTCGACAAAGTACACCGGTAAATCTAAAACAATTTTAAAGTGTCCTATATTTATAGGAAGGAGACTAAAGTTTGTGAGAGTCGGACGAAAGCGACTCCCTCTTTGCGGTGCAAACTAAAACCGGGAAAACGCGTCAGGGAAACGTGAACGCGGGGCGCGTGCCGAAATTGAAACAGGAAACGGGGACTAGCGGCGATCGTAAGTCAAGGGAGGCACTCTGGGTCCCTTAAAAGCCCGTTGCGACGGTGAACGAAAACGAGTAGGGACGCTAATTCATAGGGTCTCGGGGCGAATCGTGATCCAGACGCGCCTCCTCGGCCGTGATTGCTCGTACGGAGATTTTCGTGTAACGTAAATGATGTTTAAGGAATGGCTACGTTGTAATCACCGTGCTTCGGACGAGAACAATGTTTCTCGGGGACGATCCTGAAAATTAAATCCAGCGCGAGTTTTGTCATTCCTGGGGCACGGGGCAGCACGGTCCTGCACGGTCCTGCACGGCCATTTATCACGCCGCTTCCGTTCGTTTCCGCGGCGAAATCCAGGAAGCTTCGCCCCCACCCACGATTAAACGAAAACAGCGGATCACGTTGTCGCGAAACTTGTCTTCTAATTCGATCATCGTCTCGACGCCCTATCTCCTCCACGGTTGTTTCTTGGTACACGGAATCGCGAGAAACCGAGGCTAAACGACGACCTCGTTATAATGGCAGACGCGAAGAGATCGATCGATTACCACTTCTCGCTGTCGGGCAACCTTCGTTCTCCCCGTGGATATCGGTGAATATTTATAACGCGGCATTAAACCGTGAGTGCGTTCAACGATAACCGTAATATTTAAGCAGGAAATTACGTATCTTATCGGTGGCGCGCAATTACGTGAATTCATTTTAATGGTGTTCGATCGACTCCGAAAACTCGCCGTAACCAAACATGGCAACCGGCGAATAACGCTCGCCTCCCGTTGAAACGTAATTCCCTCGTGAAAATTGCTTTCCAAAAAAAAAAACGAACCAAAAAAAAAGGGAGGGATTCCAATTCCCAGCACCTCGTGATGAAACCGGGACGAAATTCACGCCCCTCCTCTTCCACGACCCTGATAACTTCGCGAAACGGTCGAAACACGAAACCAATCGAGCCACGCCGATAGACATCGTAAAAAATTCAAAATATCGGTCTCACAACGCTTTTCGGGGGTTCTGGAAGAAGACCCTGGGACCTAGTTCGAGTAGAAATCCAAAAACCCTGGCACTTCGCACAATTGTCAGACACCATCGAATCTTCTCATGAAATTACTATAATAATGTTCAACTATTAGTTCCTAGCTTCCCTCGCTAGGTGACAGACCACTATGAGATACAAGATGCGATACAAAGTGAAAAAAGTAAAGCTTCAGTTTTCGTGAAAATGAAGTTGAACATATTGTAGATAAAATAAGATAGTATTCCATAACATGTGGCTTTTGATAGAGATGATTGACGGGATCATGGCGAGGACCTAATGGTGATAACGATTAATTCGAAAAGATCAAATATACCAGTAGTTGCAGCGATATTTCTAAATCCTTCCATTAAAATCGTCCAAAATAGTCCACGTATAATGTAACAAGTGTTTGTCAAACATGCACAGCATCGAATAGTACATAATAGGCCGACGAGTCTGTGCATGGCTTACCGTTCCTCCTTCTCGGAGATGCGAACACTTGAACGTTAAAACCGAACATACTCGAAAACTAGATCTCAAATGAAGAAACGATACCCTTTACCTCGAGTCTCGATGAGCCTACCTTCCGATCACATACCATGTATTAGCAATTCTATCCAGAGAAGGTAGCAAACTAGTTTCCACAGTTGCCTTTACCGAGGAGAAGAACACTGTACGGAGCGAGTAAAACGATCTCAAAGTCGGCAATGCGATCAAGTTATGTCAGTTGCGTTCGCGTGTTGTCGGGAACACACACACACACACACACACACACACACAGAGAGAGAGAGAGAGAGAGAGAGAGAGAAAGAGAGAGAGAGAGCGCGAAGGGGCATAACCCGAAATCCTTGGAGCAAAAGAGCGCGGCGCGGAATGAAGCGGCGCGACGCGGCGGTCCAGAAGAGTAGAAATCCAGAAATCCGCTCGGGCGACGATTTCACGGTTAAAAACACGAGGCGGCGGTCCCGGTGCGGCACTTGTCTCGTATCGGCACACTCTCGAGGCTCGACATCCTCCGAGCCGACGACGACAGAACACGGAACGGAACGGAGCGGAGCTGAACGCTCTGGGGAGATCCTCGACTCGGAAACTCGCGTCTCGCGAGCAGGCGGCGTAATACCGCGTAGTCGCCGAGCGGAGCGAGACACGTCGGCCGGCGCGAGTCGAGACCGAGGGTTCCCGTGGCTGGTTCGTGCGGTTCCGCCGGCGCTCGGCGATCCCCGACACCCCCGTTCGCCGTTCGAGTCTGCCGACGCGAGACGAACGGCCGCGACACTCCGCTCGGCCGACAGACGCGTCCGCGACACCGACCAGAACGGAGGTGCTGTTCTCTCTGCGTTGAACGGGGCTCGTCTCGAACGAACCTCTCGTGTACGAACAGTCCTACTCTCGAGTCCCGGAGTGAGTCGCGCCGATCCACGATCTAGCTAGGACCGGCCGCAGCATAGTCCGCTACATCGATCGTCTCCCCGAGTGATCCAGGATCGTTCCAAGGATTTTTTTTTTTTTACTCCGAAACCCGAAAGAAAACGGAGTCTTGTTTTTGTGGATCAGTGAAGAGCGTCGCTCTCGAGGCGACCCGTGCGAATCGCAAGTGCGTGAGAAAGTAAAACCGGGGGTGTGCTCCAGGCGAGAAGGATACCGCCTCGTTTCGCTGCGTTTCTTGTGCTCCTCGTGAGATCCTTCGGTGCGATCTTTGACTCCGTATAGTTTCTTGCTCCGTACCCTGTACCGCCGCGAGGATCGCCGCGCGGAGGAGACTCTCTCTCTCTCCGGTGCTGTTACCTAGCAGTGTTTTCTTCGTTTTTTTCTTTTCTTTTTTTTTACTTTTTCCGTAGAAATTTTCTGTGGTGAAGAAACAGTTGTGATCCCACCCCCTCCATGTGGTTTCTTGCTTGTTGGTTTTCGATGTACCGTCGAGTTGCGTGAACGACGCCGGGATGCTCGGCAGGTTGATCGTTCGGTGGTCGGAGTGATTCCGTCGGATACTGTTCGCTGCAGCTCGATCGGAGTGTCGTCGAACTGTTCGGATTACTCTCGCTGGGATATAGCTCGCGCGACTCGAGCCTTTCCGATTAGAGATCGTCCTCTGTGGGTTTTGGTTGATCGGTTCGGGTTGGCGTGCAGACAAATTTGGACCAATGAGAGGGCTTGCCGCAAGGTGCGCTCCAGGTGAGAGAAACACGGGGTGGACCCATGGAACAACGCGTACCTCGGTGGACACCGTTGGAAGCAGCCGAACACCGGAGAAACTCGATCGGTTCTAATCGGCGGTCGATCGCGGCCGATCCCATCGAACAGCGTCGCGAGTTCCGAGTCCAGGATCGTCTCTGACTCGGCTCCGTTTTCGAAGAGCATAGAGACGCGGGCGTCTGATCATCCGTGCGCCGCTCTTTCCGCTGGGAATGTCTCGAGGATAACCGGCCGGGAAAAACAGGATCCCCAACCGACCAGTGTTGAGGAGAGCTGTGAGCAGAATCGGAAAAACGCGACGAGGAGAACCGTTGGCCGTTCGGGGAAAGTGAAGCGTGGATGTGGTGTTCGTGCAACGGTGGTGGAACGTGGTTGTGGACGGCAGCAACGAAGGTGCAGGTGTTGTTGTTGTTGTTGTTGTTGTCGTCGTCGTCGTCGTCGTCGTCGTCGTCGTCGTCGTCGTCGTCGTCGTCGTTGGTTCTTGTTGAGTCCCGGTGAACGTGGTGACGGTGCTGGTCGTTGTCCACGTTGTTACGATGGTTTCCACGTCCTTTGTGACTTTGGTGTTCCTCGTCTGCCTGCAAACGGTTCTGCTGTCCACTGTGAGCAATTGCGCGAAGACGATCAGCATGTACTGGAACACCACCAATTCCATGTAAGTGGCACCAGAATTCTCGCAAACAATTTCTATCTGGTTTCTTGGTTCGATCCTGGGAACCATCCCCCCACCCCTCGCTCTCCGAGGAAAAGAAAATGGCCACGTGGCTCGGACGATGTCCCCGAGATTTCTGAGCTCCGTTTCGCGAACGACGACGCGAACATGTCCGCTCGACATAGCCGCTCTGGCACGCGTGCCAAAGCGTTTTCAAAGTTGTCGCCGGGGAATCGATTTCTCTTGGCGTCGCCGCTTTTGAGTAACGACCCCTAGCGTCGGTGTCTACCCCCGTGCGCTTCCGGCGGGGCTTTTATCGCGTCGAGCCGTGCGAGAGCGGGGTATCGCGTATGCCAAAATGACAGGGTGCATCGCGACGTCTTGCTCGCTTTAATACGCTCGCGAATGGCCCTCGACCAGACCATTCTATACGCGACGTCGTCCAAATCGTCGACGATAAAAGGGACGAAACGGCCGATTTCCAGCGAAGCAGCAGAATCGTACCTGACGATCTAGTTTCCTTGAATTGTTCCACTATGTCTTGTCTCCGTTACTTGAAGTATCTCGCACTAAAATGCTCCTGGCCCTTTGACTCCGAATTTTTACTGCCGTCGTTGAACCAGTGCCCCGTCTTCGGCTTTTAACCGTGGAATATTCAACTCTTCTTATTTTGGAACAAAAATATTCTATTCTATTCTAAAGAACAAATTTAGTATTCAATTTGTTGGTTATTCAAATTTAAAAGAATAACGAAGGTCCTTGACTCTAGGCTTGCGGCGCAAGAATGTGTCTATCCAAATTTTTAGCAATTTTTCGTTTTTTTTTTTTAATAATATGTACCCAAAGTAATAGATTTGTTGAATAATTCCTCATAGACCAACTTTACGATCTCAATAACCGTAAGTGAAAAATATTAGAACCGGTCGTTTCGATGGGTCCCGTAAACCTCGTGTTAACGTTGCTTGCGTCGCTTTTCGCGTCCGAGCAAAGCGATTGGAATTTGAAGCGCATCCGATGCATCCATCTCGATTCAGTCGCGATTGTTTCTAGAGTGGTGAAACGTGGTGTAAAAATAATTGATTGCAGACCGCTAAACGCAGGATTAATGGTTGAAGGGTGTGAAGGAAGCGTGTTAGGATTGAATGGGGATTCCGACGTGAAATTCCACGTGTTCCGTGGGGGCTCCCGCGTCGTTTTCGCACGAGACGTGTAAATCTGACCGCGTAACGAGCCTCGTTATTTTATCTGCGGAAAAAAATCTATAAGCGTTCTCGTTGTTTCCTGTCGGAGGCGAAATCGCCGGCGCTCTCGGCAAACCGAAGCGGCAGACGCGATTCACCGCACCGCCAATTAAATCCGCATTATGTGGTTAGGCTAATTTGTCACGGCATTTTTCTGCTCTTCCGAGCTGGATCGGGTTCACGCGCGAGTCACCGGCAAAAACGGTTTAGCCCGAAACGATCGCGGCTCCGCAAAAATTCGAATGCGGAATCACGCGCGTCGGAGAACCACAACCTCGACACGATGGAAACTAACAGTTCAGAGAGTTCAATTACCGGAGGAGACTCTCGTAGCGTTTCCCCTCCATTTTTGCCTTCTTCCTGTCGTCTCCTTATACGCAGCTTGTTAGCCGAGCAAATTTCTTTCGCCGGTTACGCGGCAATTTGCGTAGACCGCGATATTTCTCGACCGAGCGAGAGACGACGAAACGCGACGCGTGAACATTGTAATTGACGCTACTCCTTTTTTTTTTGTTTTGGAGCTCGACAAACCTGCTTGGAGCGTAATTTCCACACGAACGGCTGGAATTTCTTGCCGATCGTTTCGTCGATCGTGGATACCGGCTAAAGGTCAATTCACATTACCCGTTCAGCCGGGGCACGATTTCAGAAAAACACTGTTGCGGGTTATGATCCAATAATTGTCCGAACGCCCAACATTCTCCACTTCTCTCAAAGATAAATGCAAATACAATTTCAAAATGAACGCTTTCGCCCGTCGACTGTCGTTGCCGAGCGCGAACCGATGGTACAAATACAACATTGCTTTTGTCCGAGGCGAATCGTTCGAAACGTTCCGTGCCTGAACCGATAATATAAATCGTACGGCTAATTCGATTCACGGAGGCACGCTCGTAAAACGAAAATTTTTGCCCGGATCGAGAACAGGCTCTCTGGAACCTCGTAAAGGAAGAGAGAAAGAGAGCGATACGGAGGACCAATCCCGGAAAAATTACGACAGGGCCGAACAAGGGTGATCTCGAACCTGTCGAGACAGTGTCGCGAAAAATCTCGACAAATCGCGATATCGAGTGAAACGGAATTTTTCCGAGTTTCGTTGGTGGCGGTATCGCCGAGAAAAGTGGCGTAACTTTTTTGCCGTGAAACGCGCGCGCGGTGCAACGTCCGGAACGCATTCAGGTTCCTCCCTGCTCGTCCGAAAACCGTGAGCCTGTGTGTGCGGATCGGCGCAACAACGAAATCCCGGGCACCCTATTCTCCTCTCGTATAAGGTCCCGGACTCGACGTCCGGCTGACTTTGACGATCGGTTTGAAGTCGCGCATGCATTACTTGCAGCCGGGACGAGGTGGCCGGGGTCGGGCGGTGTGTGCGTGCCTCGTACGTGTGAGAATCCATTTCGCGAAGGAGAAGGACGTTGTCAGACTGTCTTCTTCGCGGGACGTACGGAGGGCAGTAAAAAACACGTCCCGTGCAGAAAAAAATCGAAAAGGAAGTAACGCGTACACCGTGCACAAAAAGGAGAAACTGAGAAAGAAGAAAGGGGTACGATCCGAGGGCCCCGAGCTCGCCCGGTCGGCTGTAAATCTTGGCCGCATATTGGAAAATCGAAATTCGCTTTACGAAAAGGCGATAAAAAAAGAAAGCCAGAAGGTGCACTGCGAAACAAAACCAGAGAAAGGGAGAGAGAGAGAGAGAGAGAGAGAGAGAGAGAGAGAGAGAGAGAGAGAGAGAGAGAGATATGGAAAGTTGTCAGCGAAGCACGAAAACCAGTGGCTCCTTGATTATCATAAATCTGTTTCCACGTGGAAGGCGTATTCCGGCTCCCCCAGGTTCAAGTACGGTGTCTGACGTTTACTGCCTCGTTGTATTTTCGACGGTGGTGGTGGGGTTCGCTTTGTAGTTACGACGGCGAAATGTATTAAAAAGGATTGGAGACCGTTTGACTGGGCGTGTCGCGTGCACGTTAAAATTGCGTAATGTTCATGGAAAATGTCGTAAACGTCTCGTTAATTCCGTGAGTTTGGTATCGAAGGCCAAGATTATTCAGCTGTGGCTATTCTTGTGGCTCGGTGATAGCCGATTCGGTGAAATATCGGGGAAGATTCCGCTTCGGTTTTTGCGAAACGAACGACCACGGAGAACAAAGTACGAGCGATGCGCGGCAGATGCTGCTGCTGTTGCTGCTGCTGCTGCGGCTGCTGCTGCTTCTGCTGCCGCGCCGCTGGAGACTTCAATGCCGGACAGGAGATCTCCCGCGGCAGATTATTGAACTCTCCTCTCCTCGGCTCGGCTCGGCTCGACTTGGAGCGGCGCGGCGCGGTGCTGCGGCTAGACGATTCTATCGGGTTCAAGAAGCCGTGGAACGGACCGGGCAATAAGTATTTCTAGTTATCCCCCGAGAGCTTACAGTTTCGTATTCTACTTGTTTGCACGCACGCGTAACACGCCCTATCGTATTTTTCGCCGACCGGCTCGTTAATTTTCTCGCGAGCCGCAGTCAAACGTGCTGACAAACTATTAAATTGTACCTAATATTTCACGACAACGCGGCCCGATATTATCGATATTTCAAAGATGATTACGCGCATCCCCGTCGAACGGGATATTTATGAAACACGTTTGCACGTTGAACCGCGTTGCTCTCCCGTTGATTTTGATGTTCGTTAAAGTGCCCGCGTGTCCGTCTCCGGCAGAGAGAGAGAGAGAGAGAGAGAGAGAGAGAGAGAGAGAGAGAGAGAGAGAGAGAGAGAGAGAGAAAGAAAAAACAGACACGCATACACACGGTTTCGCATTCCGCGGTGTTTCACTCGGACGCGTGAATAATTAACGACTGACGTCAAGAGCGAGCGTGTAAAATTAATCGGTTTCCTCTCGAAAAAATTAGTATAGCTGCGGGGAAACAATCTGTAGACTCGTTTTTTGGTGGATTCTCGGGTTTTTAATGTTCTACGAGAGGACTGGTGCGCGTACGACGACACTACGGTCGTTCGTTTTGGTCGTTGCGCTCGGGTGACACGTGTCGAAAAACTTGGTCCGACCGACTAGTCCGCGTTACGAACGTGTGACACCTTCCGAGAAGTTAGAAAACCACCGTCGCGAACCGCTCGCTCTCGCAAACTGTCATTTGGACGAGGCTCCAATTATTCCGTACGGCGAGTCACGTACGTACACACCGGCGAGCATGAGTAAACTTAATGAATGGCAAGTTGGCGAAGTACCAAACGGTGACACGTTTCGCCGGGATTCTCGATACCGGCAACCTCTCGGACCGTTCATCATTTCGCTAGTTTCGCCTGTCACGAAATATTCTCGCTTGTCATTATTCACCTCATACATTATGCATCCGGTAATGCGTGTACACACACGGGGGCCTCCGAATTCTTCTACATTGTATCGAGCTCGAGTGCCGCGATACGAATCGCTAAGCGCGGCCAGCGCAAAATTATGGGCTTAGCGGGGCGGAGCGTGAACGATAAGCTTTCGGGCCAGCCGCCGCGAAAATTAGATCGCGGGACCGTTTACGAGCGAAAATCTTAATTTCCGCCAGTGTGGATTTCATGAACCGTTACGCTTTAACACGGCCTCGGTACCGTTATTAAATTGCCGGTGTGTAGTACACGCGGCGGGCGAGCAAGCTCGTTTTTGAAAACCACCGTCGAGGTTCCTATTATCCTCTTCGGTAGCTCCGTTTCGTGGCGCTTTATAGCTCCGAGTATTAAGGCAACATCGATTTGCAGCGGCCACAAATCAGTGGTTTCACCGAGGAAACTAGTACCCTTCGTACCGAAGATTGAGAATTCGCTGCTCGATTCATGGAAATAACCTTCGGCCACCGCGCCGCGTCTCGAATCACGCGGAAACAAAGAAACGTTTCGGTCACGACGCGGTGGAAACGAAAAGAACGCGCGTGAACGTGAACGTGAACATGAACCGTAACCCGCCGCGCCGTCTAAACAGGAAGAGATACGACATTTCCATTGTTCCGTCGCTCGCGTAAACAACTTTTTCCAAGTCGCATTCCCTGGAAATGTCTGCAAAGACGGCCAATCTTCTTTTAAATCCTCCTTTCAACCTCCACTATTTATTCCACCAAATAGCTTCGCATTTGTTTCCTTTAATTTCCCACATAAGCGTCAGTCAATTATCCAATTTTTTATAAATTCTCGAGTCGACTGTCAGAACCTTTATTGCCTAGAATATCGCATAGAATATTATCCTGTTCGAGGAAACTTGCCGGAAAATTGTAGACGCTCGTGGTTGTTGGTTCGGATGGGCAATCGTTAAACGACGGAAATGATTCAAAGAGTCCATGAAACTGGATAGTAAATGATTCACTTTTATTGGAATAATAACGATATAACGCGATTGAAGGCAAAAGCTTCTGCGGTAGCAATATCTGTCTCTGGCGGAAAAGTAGCCGTTGCGACAAGAAACGGTACCCATTTCGCTTGAATCATGTTCCCTCTAAAGCGTAAAGAATGAAGTCCCGCAAAGAATACCTCTGACTACGTTAATCGCGACGGGCGATAAAGAAGTGTGTACCGAAGGCAAATTGCATAGAACCAAAGTGATATAGTGGCAGGTAGTTTCCGTCAGGGGATACCATTATCCATAGTGTGTAAACGTGCATTTGCGTCGACGATCAACGCAAATCAACGGTTTTCCTCTCGGCGGTGCGACGCCGCGCGTTCAAGAAAATTGAAAATTCCACGGGAAGCCGGCGAATGGCTCTGGCGAACGGTAAAATGCTCGTTTAACCAGTTCGATGGGGAGAAACGTGCCATTCGGATACACGCGGAACATTGTTGAGAGTTTCCAGCGAACGGTCCGCTTATGGAAAATTGTTTGAAGCATTTTCGTGACGGAATGCGGTCGTCGAGCGGATTCCGAGCGTTCTCGGAGGATCGGGACGGCAAAAATCCTGGAGGACGCCGCGGGCTGCTTAACGAGCGACAAATTAATTATTCATCATTAAAGGCCAACGGCGCGCGGTGGTGTCGCGTCAGCGGTGTCTGCGCGAGAAAAACGAGATGCGAGACACCGCGTTGACGTTTACGAGTGCGCGGACAGCGCGTAAATATCTCCATGAACTTGCGAGACGCCTTCTTCCTGTTACCACGTGTTTCGCGTTCCATCGGCTGGCCGGATCAAAGAGAGGGGTTCCTCTCCTCTACCGGGGGGAGGTGCGAACTTACGCGGAACGGCGCAGAGCGGCGCGGAGCGGAGCGACAGATGCGCGAAAAAGCGCGAAAACGCGCCGCGTCGGCTAGAAAACCGAGCCTCCACTGATTTACCGACCTCGGCGAGAGCTCTTCTGCTCTCGCGTGATTTACTTTCCGAGGGGAACGTCTGTCGACCTACGCGCCCGCCTCCGCGCGGCTATCATTGCATTTAATTAGGCAATAAAGCCGACCGGCAAAAAGAAAGAAAAGGAAAGATACCGAAGAAGAGTCGGCGACGAGCTCCGCCCGCTTCCCGCGAGGCCGATTCTCGCGGGACAAGGATTTTGTCGCGACAGTAAATTCTCGACCGAGCCAAAACCTCCGAAGGACTCGATAGACAGTGAGAGAAATATTGAGAGGGAATGGGACGCCGGGAAAATTTGTTTGGCACGGTAACCGGAAGGACGTAACGATGTTCCGTAGCTGGGGAAAGGTCCGTGTTCTGTTTATTTATCTTGGTATGCTATACGCGAAAACGTTCTTGTGTAGACCTGCTGATCCTGAGAAATGGTGGGGATAGAAAGCGAGAGTGTTGCAAAAAACGGCAACTGTTATGGCGTGGAAATGAGAAAATGTCTTGGAGAAAGACCGCGGGTATGATTGGTTATCGGGCACGTGTGTTATCGTATCGAGCTGCGATACTCGACCGACAGTAGAATTTTCAAATAATGCGTTTCTGTATCGAATGAAAGTGGCTCGATCAAACTGTTTACGCGTTCCGCGTGGAAAAATATTAACATATTCAGCTGCAATGTTGAACCGACGGTCAATTCGAATTCCCGGATAATACGCATTCGTGTGAAACTTTTGGAGCCGATTTTTGCAAATCCCGTGGCACTCGAGCGCGAGCGAATCAGATCGTGGAACAGCCGGGATTAAGCAAAGAGAATAGGGTCCTCTGTTGCGAGTATGTCCAGCTGGCCATCTCCTCGTCTCTGCATAGCAGGAGCCAAGTCCGCGCGCACGGTACCATTAATTCAACGCGAGTTACGCCGGATAATCCGTACGCGGCGTCGTATCGCGATATATGGACGCGGGGCCCGCTGGAATATTCGATTTTCTTGGTCGTCGCGTCGGCAGGAAACGGGGAAAAAGACCAGCTCTCTCTCTCTCTCTCTCCTTCGTGGCTCTCCGTTGGAGGCGGCCTGCAGGGTTTATCGGTACCGTCCCGGCGCGCAATAAATCCTGGCCGTTATCAGCATTTAATATCTTCGTTAAAAATCCACGAAGAGGCCAAGAAACAAAAGATCATTATTAGCGTAAGCACCGCGTGTACATCATTACTCGGTGTCCCGAGCAACCAGTGCTCCTCCTCCCGCTTCCTGCTCCGGCAACAATACGGAGCCACTCGAGTCGAGTCACCCGTACCCGGGGAAAAAAAGCGTACGTCGGGGCGTTACGAGCTACGAGGACCGCGTTACGGTTAATTAAGCGCGAACGGAGCTGCTGTAGGGCCAATGCCAGGATCGCCTAGAAACTGGAAGCCAGACGTGCCGAGAGAACACGTCCAGTAGCCCCCCTCTCGCTCTCTCTCCTCTCTCTCTCTCTCTCTCTCTCTCTCTCTCTCTCTCTCTCTCTCTCTCTCTCCTTTCTCTCTCTCTCTCTCTCTCTCTCTCTCTCTCTCTCTCTCTCTCTCTCTGTCTGTCTGCCGGTCGGCGGCCGTGTTGAACAAGGCCCACCGAAATCATCAGAAAAGTGTCCTTCCTGCGGCAGCTGTTTCCTGTTACAAAAACTCTTCGGGTTCATGGGATACACTGGGTGGGGCACCCTCGACCACGGGGGTAGCCAAAGCCCCCGGTAGCGTTGTGGTTGCGACTTACATGCGATTACGTGCTCTCCCAGAGCACCCCGTGTTAGACACCGTAATCCATAAAACGCGACCCCGCGCCGAAGCCCGAAATTTATGCTCCGCCTAATTCCGTGAGGCTCGTTCCACTGCCACAGATGGACGATAGATCCTGTGTTGTACACGAGAACGTAAAACGCGGGGGAAAATAGCTTTGGGTAAATTGTTTCGCTGGTGCCGTTCGTGATCGATCGTTGTTGGATAAAGAGAGGGGTGCGAAATGGAAAACGTTAATGAACCAACAGGAGAACTAACTTCAAGTTTTGAGAGACTTTGGTATGCGAGTATGCCGAGTCAGAGTTATCGGGGTTCGTTTCACCGGCCACAATTTTATGAAAATTTTATGTCGAATATTAGAGCGTAAAAAGTTGTATAGTAAAAAGAAAAAGGCGCGAAGCGTAAATGGCTAATATTTTTGTATAATTTTTGGTACTCGGGATACGCGGAACAGGTTTTTAGCGGAATAAATTTCCCCGATATATGGAAATGAATATTTACCCAACAGAACTGGGGAATGAGGGGGGCGCGTGCAAGAATAAGTCGAGGGGGATCAGGTCGTACATCAGAATTATGGAATAATCGGGCATTGTGCGTCGACAGATCGCCGTCAGCGTTGACGCGGCGCAGATGATATTTCACGTTACCCACGCATTCGATTTTTCCTAGATCGGGTTTCCCCTCGGTCGATTGCGGCGCGAATCGGCATGTTCCCATGCGTTTTGCGGTCCCCGTGGGGCAAACACGGTCGCAATGAAAATCTCTCCGCGACTCAGCAGGTGGCGGCGGACGTTGCAACGGCGCGGCGCGGCGAAAAAAATATATCGTTCGATTGTGAACGGGCCACACCGGTAATAATCGTTATTACACCAATTAATTCGCGCCTACGTGTGTACACTGGAGTGCGTTATCCGTGGTCAGCACGCGATTCCATCTGCGGAGGAACGTCATTAATAGCTAGTCGGATATCGCTATACACTTAAAATAATTGCGGCCACAAGGATGTATGTACGTTTCAAACGGCTCTCGAGCACACGGTTGCGCGTCCGCGACCACCGTCTCTCCGCCTCTCCGCCTCTCCGCCTATGTACACATACGCGAAAGTATAATTTCAATCCCGTGGGAACTCGCGAGGCATCATCGCGTTTACCCCAATTAGCTGGTGATCGACGCCTCGATTTTTTGTCTCCGTTCGAAGGCCGAACGATCCCTTTTGTTTTTCAAGACTGTTTAAGAATTTTAATCGACCGGCTACGTCATGCGTGATATCATATAGGGGCTCGGTTATCGGCCGTAATTGTCGAAGAATTACTGGGATGCTTTGTGGAACATTACAATCTTTACGGTTGCTGAACAGATCTGTTAAAACTCGATCAAACCATTCTGATCGTACAGAGGTAAAGATCGAAATTATGACGAACGTCTACAATAGGTGGAAAGTATCATATCGGCGAAGTAATCGAACATCGAAGACGTACGAGTAGCGTTTAACAGAAACGAGTACCGTAAGAAGAGAGGAGAGCCGATTTCTAATTTGGTGGTTCCGAGCAAAACGATTTCTCTTCCCCGTCTCTTTGAGCAAATTCTGTGCGGCCAATCGCATAATTCGACCGACACAAAGCCTATCGAGCGAACGAACCGGGCCAATCTGGTATCGGGAAGCTTAACGTTCCATTAGGAGTCAGCGTTCGCCCGGGATGCTGAAGACAAATCGACGAAAGATCCGCGATAATGCCACGAATCTCGTCGGGGCGACGAAAGGAAAAACGTCGGTTCGCGTCGGGACAGATGGTTATCGCGTTATCTGCGCCCTTTGTTCCCGGTCCTTAGCCGTGACAAACCCGTGGCCCGGAGAAAATCCCGTTCCTCGGTCGGCGGCCAAGTCCTCGAGCAGGCTCGTCGATGAAAGAGAGGAGGTCCGCGAGACAAGGATGACCGGGACAATGCCGATTTCCGCGGCGTCACCACCCGGAAGAGTCGCTCGCTACGGTCGCCGATGATTTCCTTGAAAGCCTCGAATAAGAGAGGCGGCGACGTCGCGCCGGAAAGAGACACATGCGTGCGCGCTGCGTTCACGCGGTCAGAGAAAGAAAGAAAGAAAGAAAGAAAGAAAGAAAGAAAGAAAGAAAGAAAGAAAGAAAGAAAGAAAGAAAGAAAGAAAGAAAGAAGGAAAGAAAGAGGGAACGAAGGAGAAGAAGAAGGAGATGATGATGATGATGATGATGAAAGAGAAAGAGAAGGAGAGGGGCCGCGCGTGAACTGCGTATAACTGCACGTTTCGCCTGCGAAACCGTGGAGGAGATTGCACCTCGAGGTCCTGCGGTGCACGTTCCATGAAGGGACGGCACCGGTGACCACGGTGGCGGTGGGACGACGGAGGGGAATGGGCAAGGAGAGAAGGAGCGAACACGAACGAGAGAGGAACTGCCTCTCGCGGTCCCTTCCACGACGTATCCTCGCTCGCTCGTCCTCATTTGTCTCCTCGGTTTTCGAGCCACCGGCCAAAACTCGTGCCTTTCTTTCGCCCTCTTCTCCTCCGGCTTGTGCCCGGCCGTGCCCTCTCTTTTTCTCTGCCCGTTCACCCCTCATCTCCCCCACCAGTGATCTTTTCATTTTTTTCCTTCTCTTTCTTTTCTTTACGCCATCTCGCTTCCAATCCACCGCTCGCTGGGACCCTGAAAGGCCTCGCGGCTTCGTCGGGCCAAAGGAAGGGAGAGCGGGAGCGAGGCTTTTTCGAATCGAATCCCTCATTGTCGACTCGGTAATTCGAGGAGGATCGAAATAACCCATTATCCCGTAATGAGCGGTGCATTCGCATCCGCGCGGGGATGTGCGCGCGGGACCTTGCGTCGGTGCGTGATTCTCCGAGCGTGTGCGTCCTCCGTGCGTACACTTATACCGCGAGCAGGCAGTGTACGCACAGGAGATCCAACACCGACAGACCCCCGTTACATTTGCATACGTGTAGAGACCCCGGTGATCGTCGCGCGATCGACTACCAGTTTCTAGGCCTGTACAGAGAGTTCGAACCGTTCGACGCCTGACTACGATCTCCCCCACCGCATCAGCTAATAATACACGCGATTGATTATTCTTCCAGTCCGCAAGTGGAATTTGCGTCAGGCCCTCGTTTTCTCGCAGCGAGACTGTCGAGAACGGCGCCTCGGGTGACCGAATCATCTATACAGCCGGTGTGTATCGGCATGGATTTTTCTTCGTCTTCGTGGACTTGTTCCGCGCCGGCGACGGGTCATAGGTAGCTATTACCGTATTAAATCCGGATCTCGACGAGTATTTATACCCTGTCGGCCAGTTTCTTCTTTTAGAGTCTTCTTTTACGCGGAAATAGCATATACGTATGACACGAATCCGCGCGAACAAAAGAAGCTATCGACTCTGATCGATAGCTGGAAACTCGGACGGTCTCTCGCGTTCGAGTAGCCTTTCAGAAAAGTTCAACGCAACGTATATCTCTTCTAACTCGTTTAAAAGACTCCTTTGTCCCTCGTAAACGAGACCCGACTAATCCCGATCTTCCGGCTAACTTGCCCGCTTTCTCCGACCCGGGGCAACGTTAACAGTCACCTTATTAGCTTAACATAACATTGCGGAATCCCCGGGGAACTTTCGGATTCCTCGACCGGGAAAGTTCTTCGGCAGCTGGCGCGCGCGCGAGCGAGCGCGATCAGCGCAGGACCGATCCCGGAAACTTTTCTACTTGGCCCCGGAACCGAAATTCGGATTCGCCAGGTTTTAAGAAGTGGCTTCGCCGAGCATTAATGCAAACTATGCGGCGAACAAACGTTAAGTCGCGTGTGGAGAAACCACAGAGACCAAGGGTAATTCCCGAAGTGCCTCGAACGCTCGAAAGGTCTTCGAACCGCCGCGCCGTCGTCGGCGTCTTTCGCGCGTAGGGAAGAGAGAGTGAGTGAGAGAAAGGGAGAGAAGAGAAGAGAAGAGAAGAGAAGAGAAGAGAAGAGAAGAGAAGAGAAAACTGTGTGCTCGACGGTACAAGCGGCGCCATCTGTAGGGCCGACCGGAAACTGGCGAGAACCCGCTCCTCGTTTACGACTCTTTCAAGGACCTGGTTGCACTAAATCCTTGCACCGGACTCCCCTACCAGCTGCGCTCGACTCGACGAGTCCTCGACATACCTCCGATAAACGGTACGACTTTCGCGTTTACCGGCCGGTAAACGGCGTCGCGTAATGAAGTAATCATCCCCGTTATCGGCCCTCATTAATCGATCCACCTCGAGCAGGCGAACAGTTACTTTTCACCGCAACCAACCTCCCTCCTTCACCGGCTCGAAACGATCAGATCCTGGGATAACATCTGTCGCGCGTTTCGCCACGTTTTCCCGGGTAATAACCGTATACCCTCCGCTCGGAAAACAGGATCCACCATTTCCATTCGGGGGTCACGGTTTCTTGCCAACCGCGCGAGAGCCAAGTACTGTTATTTCTTAACGAAGGACTACAACCGTAGATATTCTACGTCGCGTTGCTCTTTGTTCACAGTTTCCCAGGACCCGGTGCAATTACCGCAAATTCGCCGCCTATTGGACCGGTCTTGCTAATTTACTTCTTCTTGGAAATAATTAAACTTAATGCCCAGAGCCTTTGGAAATCCTGACCAAACCTGTCGTTATCCTGTTCGCCTCTTCCATCTGCTGATAATGTATCTGCCTAGCTTCGTTTGCAACAGGGCTTGAAATATCTACGGAGATGATGTTCCGCGTTGTCATGAAATCAGAATATCTGGATGAAAAAATGTATCTTCGAAAATTGATTATTGCTTAAAATATAAAACTACGTTCGACAAAATTTAGGGCTTGACTAGATTGCAAAGAAATAAATTTGTTGAACAATTCCTCAGGGATGCATCTTTACAATCTCAATAATCGTAAATTAAAAATATTAGAACGCATCCTGCAAACCTAGTGTTAAAGAAGTGATCACCGCGAGGTAAACCAGAGCAATAATCAAACAACTTAGGTTGCGTGGGATTTTTAAGTATTAAGCAGGATATATGGCGCAATCTTTCGAACCTATCGATGGTCCGATATCTCCTGTTTACCCTCGAATATCACAGTGTATATTCACGAAAGTGCATCGATCCGCCACGAAACTAGTCAAAGGTTTTCTTCCCGTCGGACTTTGCACGGTTCTCTAATCTCGTAGCGGCACGGCGCGGCGTTGCGCTCACGTTTCCCGTGGTTTTCTTTCCTCTCCTTATACCCCGTCCATTGTTCTAGGGGGTCTGCGGTACGTTCTAATCATCGCGTTAGATTCCATATTCCCTTATCTGTCCGGGACAAGACAAAGAAATCTTACAGGGTTATCTCTGGCAGCGCGCACACAAGCTCTCTCTCTCTCTCTCTCTCTCTCTCTCTCACTCTCCTCCCCCGATACTTGCATTAACGTTTCTCGGATCCGCGCTAATGGCTCGGGCCCTAGGCGACGCGCGGATCTATACACAGCCTAAAACACTGAGAATTTCCGTGCTAATGGATCGACCTGTTGACACGGGAGTTCGTTTGTTCATCGGGAATTCTGAAAGGACATCCTCCGCCTCCTTCTCCTCCACTTCTAGCTCGAGGTAGAGGCGCCGTGCGCCACGGCAATGGAGAGAGAGGACTATTTGCAAACGGACTAATCACGAGTTCCTTGGATCCCGACGGATGCCTATCCCCGCATGGAAATGCCAGGCGAACAATGGAAATACCTGGGAGTGGTTTGTCTTCGCCAAGACAAACCACTACTGTCGCTTATCTGCGCAAATTATCTACCTTTAAAATGTTTGTTCCCTGAAAATTCGGTGCTGGGTGCGTGCACGGGCGGGCGACGACGGGCGCCATGTGCCCCGAGCTGGAACAATCTGATCGCGGATCTAAGGAATCTACTAGTGTAATACGATAGCGAGGCCTTAAAACAAAGACGTAGAAACCTAGGATACGGCAACGTAACACCTGGACCCGGGGCTACCTGCTGCTGGGTTTTCGGTCCATCGTTTTTCGTGGCGGCTGCTTTTTTACACGCGCGACGCCCCGGTTCTCGGTATTATAAATTTCGGTATTTTAAATTCCCGAACGCGCCTGTCCTGGTATTAATTCATTCGACGTTAACGAATCGGAGCCGCGCGAAAATAGCCCGGCGCGATCGAATGCGACTATCGCGGATGCGTCTCGCCGCCTAATGACGTCAGGCCGACGAATAACTCTTCCGCGTGAGAGATCCGTGAAAAGGTTGTCGGGGGACAAGGACGATCGGTCGAATCGCTCGTTTCGAGAAAGGTTTAACGCAATTCAATGGGGTATAACAAATTCCACGATTCGGAGTCAGAAAAAGGGATCGGGCATCGGGCGTCGGGACAGGCGCGTTGCCTCTTCTGCCTCTTCTGCCTCTTCTCTTCTCTTCTGCTTGCCTGCCTGCCTGCCTGCCTGCCTGCCTGCCTGCCTGCCTGCCTGCTCGGCTGACTACCTGGGACCCGAGCTCTCGAACGTGTCCAACCGTTTCCCTTCCACAGATCCTCCTTCATACATATCTACACATATATTTTTTTTAATTTCGGAGTTTCACCCGACAGAAGAGGATTAATGGGTGCTCCGAAGCAACGAAACCGTGACGCAAGAGGAGAGAAGGAGAAAGATCGGAGCGAGCTCTCTGGGTATCCTGAAACACCCCATTCCGTCCACCCCAGGTTGCCAGGTTCCTCGAAGCAGGAATGCCATAATCTAGATAACCGAGCATAATAGAATACCTGGACCTGGACTGGTTGCTTTCTACCTCGTTGCACCTTCACCTTTTTTTCTCCCTTGCCTGTGCCAGCTCGTATCTCGTTGCTCCTCTTCGCCACGGCTCCCTCTCTTCCTCGTCCTGCCCTTCTCCTTCGTTTCTCTCCTCTCCTCCCCTCCCTCCCCTCCCCACCCCTCTCCTCCGGGCTTCGCTCGGTTCTCCCGTGTCCTGCTCCTCCCATCTGGCCTGTTGATCCAGCTTTTCCAACGCGATCGTCATCGACGATCCCTGTGTTTCTCGGTGTCCCAATGACAGGGACGTGCAGGAGGCATTCCTCGTGCTCGACAAGAGACTAGGAATGCCGATACCTACTAGGCGGACAGAACTACCCCTGACACCCCTCCCCCTCCCCCCGTCCGTGTCTATACGTCCTGCAGCTAGGACACGTGTTTTTCCTCCGGACTGCCGTTCGCCGAGAAACAAGGGAAACTCTTGTCAGCCTCGGTGGACCCACCAGACACGATCGTATCGGGTTTCTTCGGCGGATCGGAAGCTCTCTCCCTGGCTACCTTGTCCCCTCGAGTCACATGTGTATCCTAGAAATTTCGTGAATGTCCTGATGAGACTGGCCGGGGCACCCAGTTCTCGTTATTTCTTCCCTTGTTAGCCGTTCGGCGATAATTCAATTCCGTCGGTCCGTGGGATCGAGCCACGCGGTGGCACGCAGCAGCCCGACTCGCCGCAATGTTGTTAGACATCGACGTAGCAGCTTGTCCCACCCCTCTCTCCTTATCGGTAACACGATAACTTTCGGGAAATCGGAGCGCGGGAGGCTATAATTATCGTGATCGCCGATTGCAAGAAGAAACGACGCGAAACCGCGAAACGTGTATTATAAGACTATAGACGGGTTTTCGACCATGGGAATAGCCTCGGCGAATAAGAGTTCTGCCCCTGGCGAAAAAAATCGATTCGACACCGGTCACCGGTCACCGGTCGCCGGTCGCCGGTCGCCGTTAACGAACCGATCCCGATCCCGAACGAGCTCTGGCATTCACAGAATTTTAATTCGTATCCGAGCACGCCGGAACGAACGATACCGGCAGCATTCCGGGATTGTGTCTACACCGGGAAGGCGTCGTGCCGCGATCGTTTGCTTTTACGTTTATGTCGCCGTTACGAAATCTCGGTTCCAATTGTCCTTCCACTCGGCCGATACGGATCGTTGCCCCGCGACTCTTTATCTAGATGGATCTCGACTGCCTCGCCGTACACGAAACCACGGACCTGGCGGAGAGGTCAGACCGTTCTACCTTCTCTCTCTTTCCGTCCGTGTTCCCCGCGTTCCCCTCTCCCCGTTTCCGCCTTTGTCTCGCCGTTCGTCGCGCGAGCATTATCGGGAGAAAGCCGGCGATAATTAAACATTTTCGCGAATCGGAGCGCGTACGCGCACACTTGCGATTAATAGAGAAGCTGGATCGCGGGCTGGACTCTCCGGTTACTTTCGAGCGGCGTTCTACTGGAAATCGCAGCCGACCGATAAGCGTTTGCACCGTTTCCCTTCCGGTTATGCTGATAAAGCATACGCTGAATGGAGCTCGTAAGCGACATTGATATAGGACGTTCGCTGAAAGGACCGAGAAGCTTGCACCTGGGCATCGGGGAGCGTCTGCCACGAGAAACCTGTTCGTTTTGACTCTAGCGCAGCGAGAATGAACTCCTTGATCGAGAAAGACGGGTTCTCAATTGTATGCCGGAGCGTGATGAAACTGGTTGCAAATGCGCTTAATAATACAGTGCACTGCCCTCGTTGATCTCTTTTCCGAGAACGCAGCCTCCGGGTTTTCGAATCAGAATCACTCAACAGTTTTTAAGTTTTCAGCGAAATTGGATGGTCCGACCGAACACTTATTAACCGGTAATACGCTGTGTACGCGTAAGTTAATGATTCGCGTTGCCCGCGTCGCGTCGTCTTCATTATTTTCATTCGTTAATTTCATCGCGAATCTCGCGCTCACAACTCGTCCGTCGCGAATTTGAAGCGAGAGCGGCCGGGTTCGTCGTTTAACAATGTTTGAAACAATTCGCGAGAATTCCCCGTTCGAGATATAATTATCAAACTTTCGAGTTTTCCCTCGAATCTCGGACACGCGGAAACGATATAATTTTAAACCGTCGAGCCCGAAAAACCGGGAACGCCGTGGAAATCGATTGCTCAATTATGCGAAACACAGTTAACGCTCGTTACCCTCATTATCGCCGATAATTTCGTTAAAGAATTCCGCTCGACTTCGAACTGTGAAACGACCGGCGCGGCGCGGCGCGGCGCGAGCATCGAAAATGTTCGCGGAATGGGCTACACAATTTCGAAATTGGATTGCCGTCATGGTCTTTCTGAGGAACGAGACGAAAAAAAAGAGCTCGTCGAGGCTTCGAACGCCATTCATCTGGCGCGCGCGCGCGATCTCACTGTGATCTCTTTCGGTGATCAAGACGCCGCGGTGCATGAACGCGAATGTAATTACTTTAAAAAGCGTTGCAGCGCCGCGTTAAACCGTGACCCGGCGACTAGAATCGAAGAAACGAATCGGGAGCGTTTGCGAGAGAGCAACTCGGCGCAGCTTTTTATTGTACATATATCTCGCCAACCGTCGAATCGGTGACGAACATCGATCTTCCGAGTCGGCGATGCGTGCAATTTTTAATTACTTTCGGCGATTAATACCGCGGCGCCGACCGCCGACAACGAGTCACGAAGAAATCGAAATAAATATGCGTACTCACGCGCTGAGTAGCAAACCGCCTGGTTGTATATTTACGAACGGGAAAAGGAAGACTCATTACAACATCGTTACGGCGACCAATAAGTTGTATCTGTTGAAAACATCGCAGAAAAAAAGATGTAACAATCGAAAGAGGTACCGATTATATTTCAGTGTGGGTTGAAAACGCTTCGCATAAAGCTTGAAATGTTTCTATCGGAACATTCTGTTCCACGTTGCGTACTTCATTTCCGGAGACAGGACCGTGTGTCATTGCGCAAGTCACGTATCCATACGTGCATTTCTAGAATCGTCGAATATTGAAAATCTGTTGTTTTTTTTTCGCCAGCAATGTATCCCTTTCGAAAGAATATCTTTGAAGCACTATAATTTGCGATGAAAGGCGATTTTTTAAGGGAAACTCAATTTTCTAAATGGCGTTCGTGTGCCAGTTCATTGTTATGCCCGGCCCGTTACTTGATAGTGAAATATGTCTCCATTGTTCTTTACCGAGAACACATTCCTCCGATAAATCACGCGAGATTTTTGCATCTCGTGGTCATCAGCTTCGCGGAACGGACGCGAAACGAAACGCGGGGGTCAGGCCCGATTCACGCCTCGACATTAATTTCTCCTCGATTTCCGTCGTTTAGACGCGGAGGAACGTTAAGGAGGTCGGCTCGAAGCATGACGAGAAGTAGAGGAGAGCGAGTTACGCTCTCGCGGCTCCGGAACGATTCCCTTCGGGGTGATCGTGGATCGTTATCGCGTGGAAGAGTAGTCCTTTCTCTTTCTCTCTCTCTCTCTCTCTCTCTCTCTCTCTCTCTCTCTCTCTCTCTCTCTCTCTCTCTCTCTCTCTCTCTCTCTCTCTCTCTCTCCCTTCCCCTTCCCCTTCCCCCGTGGATGGCAAAAAGTTCAAAACGACCGAGCCGGCTCCAGATGCGCGATCATTTGTAATATTTAATTATGGGCGAGTCCGCGGGGTAGATTGTGTCTCGCTACTTTGGATCGAGGGGAGGATTTTTTACTCGAACGTTTTTTCGCCGACCCGACGATTTCGCCTCTTTGCCGTGCGATTTAGATCATGGGAACCGATGCACCACGAAAAATCGAGGTATTTTAATTGAGTCTCGAGCGGATCGGTAAGGAATGTTCTTTGAAAAATTCGGTATCGTTGCTGTCTCGAGAGATATAAAAAATATTATCGGATGACGAGAAGGAAGTAAACATTGGCCGATAAAGCGACGATAGAGCGATGCGGAAGATTGGAAAGTTTCGCAAGCATTTGGCGAGGCCCTCGACGCGCTGTTTGCACCTCGGAAGTCAACCGAACCTCCAATCCGCGGTTATAAAAACCGCTGGCTGATCACACGAAACTGGATACCGTATCTGTAACGGCGACGAAGGCACAGCAACGAGTGTTTCCGAGCCGCGATCCGGCCACGGGTAGTCCATAATGCCTGGTAAATTGTCGGGTTTGCGCGGTGCAAAATGCGAAGCGGCGTCATTTCCCAGCGGCGTTCTTCTAAAATGATCGATAACTCATCGACAATCGGCTGTAATTTCCCGCTATACGCGGACGTTCCACCGCGAAAATTCTCTCTCGAAGACTCCGTCTCTAGCCAGCTCGACGCTTGCTGGTCCCCGTCTCGACGCGAGGATCGAACATTGTTGCGCTTGTCCTGTCCGCAAGGATGCGTTTCTACCCCGCGGTTGCGCAGTCCCGTCACGTTCTGCGATCTTCTCATTAAACGATCCCTGAACGTGTGACGATAATGGAAACCGATGCCGTTCCCGCATTCTTGCGGCTCTTTTTCCCGCAAAACGAGTATAATGACTCTATAATACAAAATTTCAGCTTGCAACACTGTTCTCTCATTATGCGTTACACACGCGGGCGCCCCGAGAAATTCGCAACGAACGAGCGTCGCGGTTTTGTTGCTCGAGCCCGTTATCGCTGAAAAATCTTTCGGTCGGAGCGATTTATGTGGGATAACCACGGTCAAATAATTATTTACCTGGCACTTTCCTTCAAATTCTTAAATCGAATTTTAATATTCTGTGCTCGACCCATGTTCATACTTTTTTCCTCGGCACAGGTTTCGGGCGCAAACTTTGTGCCCCTCTTTCGAAATCTTATTCGCAATCACTTTCACCTACTGCGGCGGTTTTTTCAGATTTAGGACAAATTTGTGTCGTGGCTCTTTCCACCGCTTTAGAAAAATTGCGACAATTGTGAGAAATCTGGTAAATTTAAAAATTCGATGTGAACAATTTAAGGAGTTGGATAAAATTAACGGGTGATATAGATGAAGGTCCGTCACCGACTAGAACAGTTGACTGGGATATTTTGAAAGCATCGTGCGCGTCCTTCTGTAAGAATGGCTCGCCGAACAAAGTGCAACGAATTCGAACAAGCGTTTTCATCTGGTTTCTCGACGGTAACAAGCATCATCGGGAACCATAATAAAGATGTTCGGTCTGACCGAGCGAGTTCTACACGGGCGATCCACTCGAGCTTCCTTCCTCTATTCATCGATCCCTGGACAAACAATCTTGAGCATTCAGCGGGGATGAAAAATATTGTGTTAGCGGGGCCCGGCGTTGCGTGCCAGAAAGCATCCTAATGCGATTCCGATGTAGGAGCGTGGAAGAGGTTGCCGTAGAAGTACAAGACGGAAAGTCTCGGTCAAGAAGCGAACCGAGGACTGCTAGACAAGGGTCGAATGATTCTTGCCGCGGCTGGCATAAGCCCTGCGGGCTGGGCGCGGCGAGAATCATTCGAGGACTTGTGCACACAGACCGGATGCGGTAAAAATCTTCTTCCCGCGGTCACGCGCCCGTGCGTCGCCGCCCTTCGCGCATACTTCAGGACTGGTTCTGAAGTGTCGCGTTTGTCATCCTTTCCTCCATCCTTTTCGTAAAATCGTCCTCGACTCCCTCGCAACGACGGGGCGGGCCGGGGGATAAAGGCCGAGAGAACGCGGCGCGGCGCGGCGCGGCGTGTTTACATTCGCACCGGCCACAGATTTTCTGCAGCACAGCCCGGCGCTCCGGACGACTTACGCTCTCGCGTACTCTGAATGGCCGGTCCCCGAGGGATTTACGTTCCTCTGAATGGAGGTTAAACGCGAGCGCACCCGATACAATGCGGCCGAACACCGGCCCTTGCTTTTCGCCGGCTTCTCTTTCCCCTGCTCCTCCTCCTCCACCTCCGCCACCACCTCCACCTCCTCCACCGGTACCTCCTCGTCCTCCTTCTCATCCTCGTTCCTTCTTCTTCTTTCGTCGTATAGCTCGAGCGGTGCGTACGCCAGGACCAAATAACGCGGCGAACGAGTACGCTTTAAGCGCAGTGTAAACAGGACGCATTGAGATGTTGCAGACCACTCGTCGACCGGCAAACACGCTGCCCTCGGTGACTGTCTCGAGATGACGAACAAACGCGCGCCGATGGGTCCTCCCCGGTGGAAAAAATGTTGCTCCCGGGGTGGTCGGACGCCGCGCCGCGCCGCGCCACGCCGGCAGAATCCCGCGGGATCTCCTGATCGGTATTAAATTCCGAATCTGTATTCGCGAGTCACCGCCGACGGGTAACCGAGGACGGTGTTTCGCGAGGTAAAAAGTTGACGACAGCTCCCGCTGATTAATCGAGCGCACACCGCCCTCTCATGAATTCCCTGTGCTCTCTCATCGGACCGAGCCCCGAATTATTCTAATCTTCTAAACATTTTTTACTCGACCGACAGTACACGCTGTGTCGTCGCGCGGAACTCTTGCCACCCGAGGCGCGCTAGAACCTCGAGGAGGTTTCCTCGTGGCGACGCGTTTTCCGTCCAACATCTTATAATAAACATACGGCCGAGCACTATGCCCTGCACCGTATGATCAGCCGAAATATTCATGAATATATTTCGCATATTACATGCATCCCGAAATGCGAAAGATGTTATTACCGCGCACGATGCTCCTCGCCGAGACCGAGAATGGAGATCGGGCCCGGGTTCGAGGGCGAGCATCATCGTGTACCGGCACCGAGCAAGAAAATGTGCCACGTAATGCGCCGCGGGGCCGAAACCAGGATGACCAGAACGAGGAGAAATCTCTCGGTCGGCAACAGAGAAAGAAAGCATGAGAGAGAGAGAGAGAGAGAGAGAGAGAGAGAGAGAGACGGCGAGCAGGGAAAGAAGGCAAGGGCAGATGCGAGAGTCCAGAAAAAGAAGCAGCTGCACCCTCTGCAGGAACTATCCTCTCCTCGACTTCGCGATTCTATGCGTCTCCCCTGGCACACCCGACTTCTTTCGTTTCACGGAAAGGAAACGATACGCGTTACAAAATATTCGCCGCCTTCTTACCGCGGGCTTTGCGGACCGACGAACCGTGGCAGACCGCGTGAAATCGACGAGCAGCCCTGCTCCGAAACGTTGAGTCCACCTTGTTCTCTTCTGCTCTCCCCGTGCGATACCTAGAAAAGAGTAACGAGCTGCTTTTCGGAAGAGCTTGCTGCCTGAATGAAACGCCTCCTTTGCCTCACCGCGCGGAACCTTGTTGCACGCTTTGAAGCGCGCGCGCCGCGCCGTAAGAGATATGTTACACCTTCTCGTTTTCATGTAATAGCCATCGGAAACAGTATTTCGCGAAATCGTCCTCGATGCTCGTTATTACGGTAGTCGGTAGTCGTCCTCTGCTACCTACAGTGTATGTTACTTTCCCTAGTATTCGGACATCACCGTTTATTTCATTGATTCCATTTCCCTTACTGCTGATTCGATTCTCCGTTACTGCGGTCTCCGCTAATCGCATTTGCTTATTGATTCTAGCTTCGAAATTTGTATCGACGAATTTTGTTCACTACTTCCGGTTAGAATACTACCATATACCGGAATATACTAGAATATACTGTAGAAATTTGAAAGTCTGCTGGAATACAGTTCGGGTAATAGAAGAAACATTCGGGTAAAAGAAACATTTGTAGATACTGTACATGTACATACGAATGGTCACAACAGTATTTGTACACAGAGATAAGATGTTGCCAATTTAATGTTACGAACAGTATTTATGAAAATTCTCAATCATCGAATTTTTTATTATGCAAGACCTTTGCTCACGCACAGCACTACTGCTTTAAAAGTTCTAAATAGACGATAAGATTAAATTGAACGAATATCATCTATGTTTACAAAACACTCGTGGTACATACTACTACGATAAAAACGATGCAATTTTATACGGGTCTGAAGCTGCAGTCCCGTCTACAACCTGGAAGTTCAGCACAGCGGCATGATAACAAAAATAAAGTGTGAGTAATATTGACTTTACGACATTTGGGTAGGTCGGTTCGAGTCAACGCGTTCTCGATACACAGACCCAGAGACATCGTGGCTGTTCCGGGATTGATATTACAAATTCCCCTTTATCAATCGATACCCTTTATCTGACAACCGGAGGGTGAAGCTCTCCCTCGGTTCTATAATTTGTTTCGGAGCTAAATAAAAAACGGGCGCGATTGCATCGCGAATATTAGCAGCCGGTTTCTATTTAGAAAACGAGAATAATGGAAAGTAATACCGAAGGAAGAGTCTGATCGGAAAGTGGGGTAGCAGCAAGAAGGAGAAAAAGAAGCAACCGGTGCAAAGGATCTCGAAATTGCGAGTCCGGCCAGAGAGAGCAGCACACCACCTTTTCGCTTTGATAAGAATATCTCGCACCCGTATCTCACAAAGGTTATACTATATTTCTTGTCGAACGTTATCAAATACGCTGAAGGATAACTGGCTTCCGAGAAGGAACAATCTGCCGATGCACGATAAGCTTGTTAGTCTGGAACCTGGTTCCCTGGTTCCCTTTGGCTCCCCCCCCCCCGATCCTCCTCCACCGTCCACGGCGTACCCCGTCAAGCAACACCGAATCATAACTGACACCGAATTAAAAGCAAAGTCCTCGTTACTCTTTCCTGCTCGCACGGAGCAGCGAGAGCCGGGCCGGTCGGGCTCCTTCTGGCGTTTCCCTCCGTCCCGTCGTGGTAATTACGAGCACGCGGTGTTTATAAAAGGTGTTGCAATAAAGTTAAATTAACCTGTCCTCGCCAGCGGACCGTGCGTATCGGGTTCGTTAAACATTTACATCTGTCAGTGGTCGCTCCTCGGAATCGGCGCTTGACGCGCCCCGCGCCCCGCGCCCCGCACCCCGCACCCCGCACCTCAGTGAAATTTAGAAAACGCGCGGAGCAACGTCATCGCCGCCGTCGTCGTCGTTCTCGTCGTTGTGGTAGTTGTCGTCGTCGTCGTCGTCGTCGTCGCGGCGATATCAAATTACGCTCGTTACGCCGCGACAACGCGGTCTTGATTAACTTGTCCGAGAGTTGGTATGTAAACGACGCGACGACGGGAAAGTAACAGCCTGACGAGTTTAACGCGCCGCCACGGAGAGGAAACTCCTTAAACTGAATAACGCGAGCATCGGGGGTTACGTAGACGGCCTTCAGCGACTTTAGCGGAACGGCTTTAGCGCATCTCACCGTAAATAGAATAGAGCGAAGCCTGGTAACGCGATCGAGCCCGTCTCGTGGAATCTCGGGACGAATCTCGGATGGAGTAGCGTAGATTTCGCGGAAAAGTCTATCGAGAGGTTGTTTTAGGTTGCTATAGTTTAGTTTCCTACCCCTAGGACCCCAACCCTATGGGTCTGGCCTTCGAGCATACACAAAGGTACTAAAACATACTATGAAAATAGACATTTCATCAAACCTAAGCGTTTATGCAAGAATCTTAACCCCTTCCTCTATAATTATTTTCGTAAGGAGTGTTACATTTCTTTTTTTTTTCTACCGCTACGATTGACAGTTTTTTCAACTGCAGTTACATCGTGTATTCTGAAAACCCTTTTGCAATTATATACTTGTTGTTCAGGCTCGGAAGAAATTGGATCGCCGAAGGTTAAAACTATTTCTACACTTTGGTAGCCTACACACGAGTGTTCATTCGTTGGAACACAACCGACCCTACAATCAAAGTGATCGTAAATCTTCGGTCCCTCTGCATCCCCAACACCACCGAAACTCTCGACAGACGAATTAGAAGGATCCGTAGGCCTCGTTTGGTCAATTTCTTGTCACGAATGCATTTCTCTGCGGCATTTTTAATCTTCTGCGAGTGAGAGGGTGTAGTCGTTCTGTGTCGACGGGATTCGTCTTCCGTGTAGCAGGTGCCAAATCCGTGGCCGCTTAATTAGCGCGACTCGTTTCCAGGACCGCTGGAAATTACGTGTTCGTGCACCACATAAGAAAAATAGACGAGCGCGATCTCCCGTTCGTGGAAGGTGGAAAGAGGCGAGGAAGAGAGGGAGAGAGAGAGAGAGAGAGAGAGAAAAAGGGGGCGAGATGGAAAGAGAGTGGAGCACCGGTTATCGAAGGTTCAATCTTCGGGCCATGGGGCCGGTCAATATATGGGATTCTGGGGATACGGGGGAGGTAATCGATTACCATGGGACCGATCTTTTCTCCTCCTTCTTCCCTCTTTTTTCCTTTCTGCTCGTTTTTTCCCGGTTGGTCCGCCCCACTCCTCGGAGAAGTCTCCCAACCCCGAGCTCTCTCGGACCGACGCCAAAATTTATACCTGGCGGCTGCTACGGAGATGCACCCTCGTCTGAATGGAGGCAGGGCATTCAACGGCGCCGCGAACTGTGAAACGAAAAATATATGGTTTCCAAAAGAACAGCCGTAGGTCGATCCTCGAAGGCGGAGGAGAAACGGGCGATGCCGCTGCGGAGGGAACGAGACCCGAAAAAGAGAGAAAGAAAGAGAGAGAGAGAGAGAGTGGGAGAGAGAGAGAGAGTGGGAGAGAGAGAGAGAGAGAGAGAGAGAGAGAGAGAGAGAGAGCGAGTCGGGCGAGCACACACGCGGGGCGAGAGAAACGAAACGAACGAGGAGGAAAGAATGAAAGGAAGGTGCGGAGAGAGAATAAGAGGCGAGAAAGACCACGGCTGGAGAGTCTCCTGCGAGTCTCCGAAGGGAGAAACGGATTCTCTGAATTTTCGAGACCGGCAAGATTGATGCTGAAGAACGTTCTTAGATGTCTGTAACCATGGACGGTATTGTCGACAGACAGTTGGACGTCTAATGACGAACGATGGGGGCTTCTTGTCGTTCCGAGCGGACGACCCCCTGTGCTATATCGGTGATCTACCGACGACCAGGTTTAGAAATGTATCGACGATTCGATCGTTGCTGATACAAGTCGTTAATTCTCGTGGGACCATCCCTCGCGCGCACCGAGTCGGTGTGATAATTAAAATGCAGCTGTTGGTGAATCCGTCGTGTTACTCGAGCAGTCAACATCTGTCCTGATAATTGTAACATTCTCGAAACATATTTTTGTGATCGATCGTTGGTCGTGTGTCAGCAAAGAATCAAAAATGCGGTTAACAATTCGGTTTGCTCGCAAAGATCCCAAGGTGTCCTCGGTTGGCACGAGTACCCTACAGAAAAATCCTCGTTTAAAGTTTGTTCGGCAGGAGGGCCAGGGATCCTCTTAAACTTGTTTTCGAGCTTCTGCTCGCAAACCCGAGAACGATCCTGAATGATCATTACCGACTCTAATCCCCCATTCATGGACATTAAACTGTTACGCTGCGTAGCCCGGCCCCCGAATGCCTGCCCCCGGCTCGAAAACACTCGACAAAAAACCCCGACGCGACAAAGTACCTCGCGAACTATTAACCCCTGGCAACAATGCCAAGCAAACAAAACGCTGCACTTCTGTCCGCAATAATTTTTTATCCCTTGCTGGCTCGGTATCTGGCACAATGGGAGAACCTTTCCCGGAGGATCCAGATCGAGCGTGGAGCGTGACGACGCTGTGGCCCCGGCACCCTAACCCCCCGGACGATACTCACAATCAAGTGGGCCATTATTTGCCGAAAACTCGACAGGACGCCATAGGGCTGTGACTAGAAGGGGGAGCCGTAAGGAAAATCGTAGATGAAAGGAGATGCTCGAAAGACGTCGGTCAGGTATCTCTGTGAATCCCGCACGAATATCTTCCAGGACGTCGCGGCGTCTCCTCCAGGTACATATAGCCACGTACACCTTCGACCTTCCTCCTGCGCCAGCACTTTGGGACCGACGAGCAAAAGACGCCGGTGCTCTTGGTGTCGGACAAAGGCGAGACGATATGGCGGGTTGTGCGAGAGCTTGCGTACGCACCGTTAGGCCCCATTTGTCTAGAACGCTAGGATTTATGCCGTGGCTACTCCGCCCTTGGGCCTTCGAGAGTTCCACCGATTTACTTTTATGGGCCGTGGTGTGGTGCCACGCTACGAGAAAGCGGAAAGTCTGGCTCGTGGATGATCCTCCTTGGCCGTTGCGCAAGGGAAAATATGTATGTACCGGGAGAAAGCATGGGGAATCGGCATGCCTCTCTCGAGAACAACGCTGCCTATGGGAGCACGGGGGGCGTGCGTTGTGAAACACGAGCGAAAGAGATGACGCGCGCAAGAAATCGTATCCCGTCCCCGTGATTCAGCATCGGAGGTTTCTAATTCACTGGAGCATAAGACTCCCGAAACGTTTCTTCTCTCGCTGGCTGCCACCGTTCCGTTCCGTTCCGCTCCGCTCCGCGCCGCGTCTCCCCGCTGCGCTGGCGTGTTATTCGACACGATTAAATTCTCCGCTCGTTTAAAGACATATTTCCGAAATCTTTCGGTGACGCTAATCTCTCCCTCTTCTTCCGTATCATTTACTCGGCGGCCGTCGAAATCTCTCCTAGACCTCGAGATAAATACCCCCGCAATCGTTCCCCGAACAAAGACGAATCTACCTCTGGCGCTCGCGCGCGCGCACGCGGGATCCCTTGCACCGGTTGGTCTCCATTTGTCTATAACGACCGGGATTCGTACGAAGGTAACCCCGCCCTGAACCCGGCCCGGAGGGGCCCCCGGCTATTCACATCCACGGCTTAAGTGTCCGTGGCCGCGTCGAAGAAAAAGAAGAGAAAAGAATGAGAGAGAGAGAGAGAGAGAGAGAGAGAGAGAGAGAGAGAGAGAGAGAGAGAGCAGAGGAACACACGAATGGTTCCTCAAGGTTGATTTCTACGCCACTTGCCGCTGGTCGATACCAGCGCGGACATTTTCTTCTGCCGCGTTCCTCGACCAAATAGAGCCCCTCCCACGGGCTCTCGAAGGTATCCAGATTATCCGGAGGTCCTTTGTCCCAAAGGACGCCGCACGTGGTGAGGCCCAGGTACGCGGTCTCGCGGTGAGGCCCCGGGCCGAAAGTCACGTGCGCGGGCCAGCAGCAAAGGTAAAAGTCGTGCCTCTCCGGGCCTGTTTCAACGAGGACCGAGGTCGTCGTGTTTGCCCGACTGCTTAGCACGTCGTAAACGGATGACGAGTCTATTTCCTCGAACCGAACGGACGAAATGACATCGACGGCGCGGGGGAGGTTTGATGTATGTGCACAGGCAGACAGAGAGAAACGGAAAGAGAGAAACGCGATGGAGGAGTCGTCGAAAGAAATCTTGGAGATGTTGACAGAGCAGGGAGCACAGTGGGGCGAGCAGATAAAGAGGCGGCGAGAAGAAGCAGGAGGCAAAAAAGTAATCTGCCGCGCGAAGAGGATCTGGCGCGGCCCAAGAGTAAACGATAATCACGACTTCCCGATTCGGCGCTGGTTTCGGGCCGCGGGCTCTGCGCATCCTCGTTGGCCGACCACATGCCCCGTGTTCGCGTGTACGGACTGTTTGTTTACACGTCGCGTCGCGAAGCGTCGGTAAGATCGAGCGCGGCGCGCAAGGGAATCCAGACACACGGGACAACGGGACATACACCAGACGCGGGCAACAGCCGCCACTTCTATCCTCGGAGATTGTGGGAATGCTCCTCCTTTGGCCATGGACGAAGCTAATGCCGAAGTCTCGATAATGGCAACCCGAATGTTATCGGGTTAAGTGGGAGCGTGGGTCTCCGGGGAATCACGATGTAATAAATTGCTTCCTGCGGGCTGGATCGGGGATACCACGAGTTTCCTGAAGATCCAGGTTTCCGAGATGCTCGGCTAACGGGCAAACAATATTCTTGATTGCTGGTCTACCCGTTCGATGAATTAATATCACTGACCCTGGAGGTACATCCAACTGCTGGCACGATGTAAAAATTTATCGACGATTGCGTTTCTCATTGTGCGTCGTTTATTTCTCGGTGTCTTCTCGATATCGACTATTTAACCGTTAGCACTTTGACCATTTTTTTATTTCATCAGCAACATCAACATTTATAACGGAGTTGTTAAAGATATTTGAAAATTTATTTACTTTTCATTTATTTTTTCACTAATTCGCTTTACCCTAACGCGAATCAAGATAGTGTCGCTGTCGGGCAGTGAAGAGCAGTGTACTTGGAGTGTCTCTACGGATTTTTCTTTCGGATGAAATAAAAGTTTGCACGGACGAGTGAATATCCAAGAGTGGTTGGATCGCACGACCGCAGACTAGAATTGGTTCGATGGAATTTGTAAAAATGGAGCCGTCTGGACGCGACGGTGCAAGGACGCGTACGATTGCGAGGAATTGGCGGCGACGCGACGTTCGATCGCGAGGAACGCTCGGAACGGAGTCCCGTCGCAGATTTCTCAGAGATGCGATGCCGAGAAAAAGAGAAGAGACAAGATGCACCGCCTCCTCGGTGTCCGCGAGAGGAGACGCGCGCGGGACGGGTGATTTTCCGCGAGTCACGCGAATTCGTGACCGAATCCCGAGAATCTCCGGCGATGTGTCACGCTGGTGTGAAACGTCACGGCACTAGGAAGTGACCCCGAACTGTCGCTTGGGCCCGCGTACCTGCGCACGACAATGTCCATAAACAATGGGGGCTATCTCGGCAATATCAACACGATGGCCGGCAGAGGATCTGACCCAGGAACGGGGCCCTGACCCCGAACGTGCACCGGGACACGGGTTATCTTCCATATCGGCCGGACAGAAATGTCTCAATGCGCAATCCGGATCTTCGTCGAAGGTGCAAATCCAGCAACGGCGTTCCGTCTCTGTCAAGGAAGTCCGCTGTCTAACGGATGCGAGCGGGACCCGCGATCGGGACCGCCCCGGGACAGATTAATTATAAGGATTATGGAATCGCGACGGAGATAACGTGATTGATGCTCCTCCGCCGGCCGTTTTGTTAAGATAACAGAACAATGGAGACGGATGCTGCGGTTTACGGACAGGACGTTCGTTTCGCTGCCTCCGGGGATGACGTGATTTACACGGAATATTCTAATGTTAATCCGATCGCGAGACGCACACTTCACTTTCGGTCGGAATCTACACGAAGAGACCCGCTTGCGTCCCCCAAAATAAATTAGCCGGGAATCGTAGACGTTGCGTTCAACGAACAACAGACCATCGGCGTGTTATTCTTCTGTGGATCGTTCCAACTCGATTTTTACTACGTTACCAAGGCGTAGTTTGAAAAGAAGAAGGTCAGAGGGACACGAAACACGTGGATTTCTCCGATAAGAAGACATTTCCTGTGTTGTACCCGAACGACATTGAAACGAACGGCCTCGGGAGCATCGCTCCGAAAAGTTCGAAAGCGAAATCCCGACGCACCATTTCCCCATCGTAGGTACAAACATTTCCATAACCGTAAACCTTTCATCGGCTCCCTCGTACCCCGGCAGCTGGTATCAGCCGTAAAACTGAAGAAGCTATAACGTAGCAAGGTCATGCCGCAAGCTCGACGATTTCTTTCCGAAGCGGAGTGCTAATACAGCCAACGGTACTTCCCCGAAGAGTGGTCCCCGTCTAATCGACGTTCGAGATCGCCATAAAGTTGCCGATCGTAAAATTAAATCGTCGTTAAATGTCACCGGGGGTCGGGCCGATCTTTCGTTGCTTTCAGGACGATGACAGTGTCCGTGAGCGGAAGGAGGCAAAACAAAAACAACAAACGAAATTGGCCGGCGGAGCGAGGGCAAATGGCTCGGCCGAACATCCCGCCAAATAGTAGTCGAAAAGTGTGTAACCGGTATCGTTACGTCCCCTCGAATGATACTTTAAAACAGGTCCCATCGCTTTGTCGTGTTCGGTTCGGGTTGGTTCGGTTCGGTTCGGTTCGGTTCGGTTCGGCTCTCGAATCCTCTCCTCGGGAGAAAATTAAGAGCCGCGTGACGCACTCGAGAGGGAACTTGTTTCAAATAGCGAACGAAAGCAGTTAGCGATTCAGGTTAATGAAAAGTCGAGTACGTCCACGACTCTATTAACACCGCCACCATATACTCCGCGTTCTCCGCAGCAAAGGTTCAAAGGGTAAAGACTGCGGTCGCTTTCGACACATTCGAAACGCCACGACTGATAAATCTGCGACTAGCAGCCCCGGAGGAACTCCGAAAGCACGCGCGGCGTCGGGACGCCCGAGCCCACGTGGTTGGTGCAACCTTCGGGTCGCCGACTATTTCTTTCGACGACGCCGGCATTTGATCACCGATCGGGAGAGACACACCTCTACTTGCACGGTTGGTCCAATTACAAAACGCTGGCGTGACGGTGCACATAAATTGCGACGGCCCTGGCTAATTCGAATTCCAGTTAATCTCGCTTGGAGGCTCCTCGCTTCTCGCTCCTCGTGCTTCCGGAATGTTCGATGTTCTGCCAATCAATTTGTCGCTTCTTCTGAAAGCGTACAATTTTATATTGATTGAATGTGCTCGACACTTTTATAGAATCGTGTCGGCTCGAAAAGAAACGGGAACAATCGCTTCAGCCGTTGTCTTCATTACACTCCACCGTTTCTAACACCAAGTACCAAATTCTGAGATGAAGACGTTCTCTAAAAAGAATATATTTCCAGCTTGACTCGTTAAACTGTAGATTCTAACGTAAACTCCAATTTTCCTGCAGTCTAATTATCAATATCTATGTAACATACATGTATCGTGAAACCAATATTCACAATTTCTGCTTTGCATAAAAATGCGCGGTCCAGCCATCAATTGGGCACAGCGAGCACAGCGACTTATCGTTTCAGCACGTTGCATTAGGGCGTACATGTGTACATACATACGTATGATGCCACGAATGCGCGAGACGTCGCGGCGTAATAATCATAGGAAAGAATAGATCGTCGGCGTCACCTGTTCGAGCGAGTCGAGGGCGAATTCCGTCGGACGGTCGAGGATCGTGTCGCCGCTTTCGACGAGCTTGATAAATCGACGGTACGAGAGAGACGGAACCCCGAAAACACGTGCGCGGACGTGGCTGCGGCATAACGTCCCGGCGGACTATTTCTTTCAACGGCGGCCCTCTGATCTCCGGCCGGCTCTGACACTCCGTCTAGCCACTTTAGTGCCTCCATTCCACGCCTCGCGAGGGAGGTGGAACGACGACGAGAGGCGAAAGCGCGTTTGTACGCTCCGCGGCCCGGCTTTTAATAGGACGCAACGTCGCGGTACGCGTGGATCGATGAACTTTCGGTGAAGTCGCGCCACGCCGCTCCACGCCGCGCCGACGGGAATCGTGTTGTTCGCGCTCGCGTGCGCACCAGCTCCAATCGCCGCTCCGATCCTCGAAGCTGTCGGGGCATCTCGCTTCGATCCGCCGTTTCTTTTTTCTCTGTCTCGCGCGTCCTCGTGGAATCGAGCATCGCCATTGGTCTCGAGACGCGCCAAGAAAATGGAGAGAATCGTCGGCGAAATTTTTTCGGTTTACGACTCTGTAATTGCCATCGACCCTGGAGACACGGATCGCTCTTTCAGGACCGGGAACGTTTTTGCTCTTCCCACAGTTGCTTCATCAAACCGTAGTTAATCTCTCGGAATACCTTGCAAGTATGGAGCTGTTACTGCACTTTGCAGTTGAGAGTCGATTTCCATACCTACCGCTCCTTATTGGTTGGCGACTAAACGACATCGCGATACGGAAGAAAATTTGATACGTATGCATTACGCAAACGCTCTGCGCATCTCATTCGTTCTAAAAGTTCTTGGAGCAGCCCCGGATCGTCGTCCAAATTTACTCGGTTTACGACTCTGTAATTGTTGCCATCAATCCCGAAGACGTGGATCGCAGTTTCAGGGCCGTGAACGTTTTTGTCCTTTCTACGGTTGCTCGATCCACCTTTCTGTATTTAATCAAACTGTAGTCAATTTTTAAGATACTCTTTCCAAGATGAAGCTATTACCGCACATTTTGCGGTTTCGGAACCGCTCTCCATCCCCACCGCTTCTATTTCTTATTGGTTGACGACTACATAGATTACGTAACGTGATCAGAGACGAGGAGAAATGCTATTGGATGCGTCATAGGGGGGTGGAGCTAACAACGCGATGCTACAAAGGGAATCTGTATTCGTACTATAGAAAGTTAGCCGGCGTATCTTATTCGCTTTCAAAGTTCTTCGTTTACAACTCGTTCAGAGAGCAACGAGCGGAAGAAAGATTTGATCTTAGCACGGATAAGTGTCGATGTAAAATCTGGGAGTCTCGATACGCATTCGCGGTGTCACATTATTTCGTCTGGCCGCGAAAAACGTTTGATTTTTAGACTGCTTTGATCTCGAATATCTTGAGAGCAAGGGGAACAGTCGGTGACGTCGACGGGCGACGCGGAGGACCTCGTAAATATCTTGAAATGCTCTCGTTGACTATGATCGCTTTGTCCTCCCCTCTTTTTTATATCCATAAACCACGACGGCGCGGTGTATTCTTTCGCGGAGATTTATCCCCACGAAACATCGTCAATTTCCTAACGACCCGGCGTTATAATGGAGCCGTATATTTTAAGCGGGCCCCTCTCGATTCTTCTCGGAGTTTCGACGTGTTTAACGCGAGCCCGCTTTGGCCCAGAATTACACCGCTACGAGCACGATGCAATCTTCGCTAAAACTTCGGGACGGGTTCCCAAAGTTCCAGCCGGACCACGGAATCGACCGCAAACTCGATCGCGTGAGCAAATGTAGACCGCACTTTCGACCGCAGAGCGGCGCTCGGTTTTTCGAGAATCGGCCAGAAATCGGTCTCTATTGTTTTCCTCCCTTTTTCGGCACCGAATCCAATCGAACGCCGCTAATTCTTCCGAAATCGCGTGAACCCATCCGATCGCGAGAAACCGAAAGCGATATGTACAGAGGGAATCGATGCCCGGTAACTGGTTCCGTAGGAGAGATCGTTTTGCTCTTTACAGTCGAGACAGAGTTATAACCCGAGGGAAAAATTACCGAGCGCCTCGTTAACTTTCGTTTCGTCTTCCGCGCGCTACGCTCCGCAATGTTTCTTCCTGTGTTTTCCCGGCGCTCGTAAATCTCCTGGATTATCGGCGTCGGGGAAAAACTCTCGGCAGATTAGGGTAATTAGAATGCGAAAAGAGGAACGGTTTTTTCTCCTACAATCCTTCCCGTGATTGCTCAATCTCGCCTTTCGACTGAAATTGCACAAAATCGCGAAAGAAGTTTACATCGAAACATAAATACCGACACTGGGAGTCGTACATTTTTTCATTGAAATTCAGAAAAGTCATAACTGCTTCGCAGCATCGTCGATACTTGCATTTTCTTCTTCTTCGACAACTTGGTCATTAGCGACGATTGCGTTTTCGTTTTACACGGAGATACAAAATATTGCCGACGTCTTCTCTTGTTCTCGCAGAGCACAAAACAAGTTTGATTTCTCCTTTGTCGTGTTCCACTTTGATGCATTCGTTCAATGTACGAAAGACGAATGTAAAACACAATTTCTCGAATTGAAGCGTAAAGAGAAAATGAGGGAAATATCACTGGAAAACCTTTTCCGTTATTTCTGAAGCATGCGCGAGGGTTGAAGCGTGCAACGGGAAAAATTGTCGTCGACGAAAAAACAGGCGTTTCAAAGACGAGTATGCAGAAAATGCAGAAGTAGCAGGAAGTCTATTCGAGTTAACCAGGACACAAAAATAGACCGAACCGGAGACGGATTCGTTCGCGGTCGAAGGCGGACGCCGTGGAGGGAAGAATATAATAAATATTTGAAGTTAACTAATAATAACGCCGGGGCCGTCCTAATGGCATGGAGAGACGAAAAGACGCCGCCGCCACCACCGCCAGGCCTCTCGCAGACGACGACGACGACGACGACAACGACAACGACAACGACAACGACAACGACAACGACAACGACAACGACAACGACAACGACAACGACAACGACAACGACAACGACAACGACAACGACAACGACAACGACAACGACAACGACAACGACAACGACAACGACAACGACAACGACAACGACAACGACAACGACAACGACAACGACAACGACAACGACAACGACAACGACAACGACAACGACAACGACAACGACAACGACAACGACAACGACAACGACAACGACAACGACAACGACAACGACAACGACAACGACAACGACAACGACAACGACAACGACAACGACAACGACAACGACAACGACAACGACAACGACAACGACAACGACAACGACAACGACAACGACAACGACAACGACAACGACAACGACAACGACAACGACAACGACAACGACAACGACAACGACAACGACAACGACAACGACAACGACAACGACAACGACAACGACAACGACAACGACAACGACAACGACAACGACAACGACAACGACAACGACAACGACAACGACAACGACAACGACAACGACAACGACAACGACAACGACAACGACAACGACAACGACAACGACAACGACAACGACAACGACAACGACAACGACAACGACAACGACAACGACAACGACAACGACAACGACAACGACAACGACAACGACAACGACAACGACAACGACAACGACAACGACAACGACAACGACAACGACAACGACAACGACAACGACAACGACAACGACAACGACAACGACAACGACAACGACAACGACAACGACAACGACAACGACGACGACGACGACGACGACGACGACAACGACGACGACAAGAGAATCACCCCGCACGCTTTTACATAACGCATTAATGTCGTGCATTAAATGGACCGACTGCCGGCGTATAGAGGACCATCTTGCAGGAAGTTATTATAAATACGGCACGAGATCGTGGTATTCGTCACGGTACGGAAAGCCGCGGGAATGCGAGCGTCTTTTATAAATAATTTAAAAGTTGAACGGGCCGCCACCGAGCGGACGTACGAACGGAACCTGTGTTTCGGCAAAAATGTCCTGTGCCCGTCTTCGAAATAGATTTACGGGACCGAGTGCGGTGCCCGGTCCCTTTTATACTTCCACGGTGAAGTAAGTTACGTCAGTGGCAAGTTGAATCTTCTTTATAGCCGGGCTTAAAAAGTCCTCGTCCTCGTCCTCGTCCTCGTCCTCGGCCTCGGCCTCGCCTCCGCTCCTTTTTCTTTTACGGGGAAGCAGTGCGTCTGCTAACAGCGATCGAATTAAGCTGTTTTGAGGGACTTTTTCAAAAATATCTTACCTCGGAGGAAACAAAACGTTGATCGTACAACGGGACACGCCCTGTACGAGCGGTCGGTTGTCGCTGCGATTAACATACTCCTTAAAACGACGCCCGTAAAAATGTTCACGAACGTTTCACACGAAATTACGATCGCCACCGTGACGAAAGGAAAGGTCCTAGCGGTTTTGTGTTTCTACCGTAGAAAAACAAAATTGTCTAGGGGAGCAGCAATTACCGAGCACGTTACAAAATCGCGGCGGCAGGTGGAGATCGATACGCAACACCTTCCCGGAACCGTAAACTACGATTCCCATATTACTGTTTGGACAGGAAAGCAACCGTGCCGGTGTCTTTGGACCCTGGCATTTTTCCTGGCGCAGGTGTAGCGATTCGGCTGGCGTGACTAATGTTCGAATTATGATAATTACCGAAACTGTGCCCCTCCTGTGACCGAACAGTTGGGGTAAAACTCGAAAATCCAAGAGTGGCTTTAATGAACCATCGAACTTCCTTAAATTATTCATAGGCGTCGGCCGCTATAAATTTTCTACGCTAATTCTTTCCGCACCAGGACCCGTCAGCCGTCAAGTAGAACGGACAGGAAAAGTGTGCGTTGTTCACCTTTGACCATAAAAATTAGGACGTTCCTTCGTTTCGTAAAAGAATGTGTTTTTTAGTCCGTAGTCCTAACATTCTACAGAATTGTAACATTGATTCTTATAAAATATGATAAATTGTGTATCGCTCGTAACGAACGTGTTAATATTGGACACAAGTTCTTTACAATTCGAATCGTCGCTTAAGCGAGGAAGTAGTCATGCTTTAGCATCTATTCAGGTTTGTTTCGTCCTTCTTGAGCGAGCCAATACGCGCACAGAGATTCTCCAGGCAATGAAACGCTGAACGAAAGGGTCAAACACTTTTCCGGCAGCGTCCAAGGATACATATGTCCGCGAAGCATTTTCGCTTCTGGTCTCTTTCCAGTTTTCCTCTCGGTCTTTCTTCCTCCCTCGTGCTCGGTTTTACCATCCCTGTCTGGCCGCTTTGACGCAGCATCCGAGCTTTGATATTCCTGCCAGAATATCCCACTTATAGTTAGTGCATAAGCCTGCGCTTTCTCCGCTCGTCCCTCTTTCCCTGTTTTTGCCTCTGTTGTCCATCTCGCTCCCGCGATGTTTCTTTCTCTCGCATTTCCACGGTTCCCTTCCTCTTCGCCTCTCTGTTCCGCTTCCTCCACGGTCCCGGTTAGCATATCTTCCTCTGCGTTTCTCGTCAAGTCTTTGTCCCGTCTGCATCGCGGACGACGACGACACAAAGTTTGCGACGCGTGCTTTGAAAACCGTTCTCTTCCTTCGCCAGGATGTTCGTTAACACGGCGAAACGAAGGTCAGGGATCGATGATTAAAAAGGTTCCTTTTGCAGACCACGAGAAACGACCGTGTCGTTTCTGCGTCGATCGTCCTGCGATTTCTATTGCTTCCCGGCGTTCCTTTCCGAGATCCTTGAATACCGTGAACCGCGGGGAGAACGACGGTAATTACGCCGATAGGAATCTCGCGTAATTGCGGCCCTCGAAGCGATAACTTTTTAGCTTCGGCTACGCGCCAGACCTCTCCTTCTCCTTTTTTTTTTTTTTCTAACGCGATCGGCCGAGAAAGAGAAACCATAGAGCTCTCCGCTCTCGCCGCGCGCCGTTTGAAAACGGGAAATGAGGATTGGACACGGTGTACACGCGCCCGTGTGCGTATCCTACGTGCATGTGTCCGTACACAATTTGTATGCATATCTCTCTCTCTCTCTCTCTCTCTCTCTCTCTCTCTTTCTCTCTCGATGTATGTGTACGTGTACGCGAGCTGCGCCCGCTCGTTCGAGACGAGAGACGCGTAGGCAAAGGAAAGAAGGAGTGACGGATAAAATTGATCTCGGCGAACGATCAGCAGGAATTTCCAGGGGTCCCGAAACGATGGAGGTCCACGATCGGTGCACGCCCACTTTTTCGTTGTTCCAATTAGGCGGACCCTTACGTAGGTTTTATTTGGTAGTTGATTGGTGTCGGCCGGACAGTAGTGGGAATTAATGAAGACGGTTAAGGGGTAGGATATGTCGAACAATTATTGGCTCTCGAATAATTCCGCCAGGCGCTCCGCGGATTTTATAGGCATTTACCCGTCGAAGCAATTAGCACCGGCGACACGATTCACCGGTGAAAGAGAGCCGCGATGCCCGTATTATACATGTGACACGGAAATTACGAATAAACGCGGACAGCTCGGAACCGGACTCCGTAAATACAGTCGGTCCCGCGAGATCGCCAATAAAGACCGTTTCATCGGTAACCGAAGGTTCATTAGCAGTTTGAATATCCGCGCGAGAACACCTAGTAATCTTCTATCAAGCTTGAACGTCGTACTAGACGACAAACAAATTTTATTTATCGCCAAACTCCTCGTAAACTTGCAAACGTAATGCTTGGTTTTTGTCAGATTTGCAACATGTTCGCCCCTTTCGCGGAGTCCAAATGTGTTTAAGTTAAATTGGAATTACCCGAATTGTGTTTCTTTTGCGCTAATTCGTTTCGCTCATTCCGAAACAAGTACATTTGTTAAATTTTGAAGAAAAAAAAACTTTAGGGCAAAGGTTCGGTTCGTCTCCTTCAAGGGGCAGTGTTTATATGCGAACAGAAAAACAGAAAAACAGAAAAACTTTGAGCTTTCTAAAGTTCATTTGTACACTCTACACATTGAGTCGACGAACTTTCGATAGTTTTCGCGGATGATTCCAAGTGATTTTTAGTCATTTTAACGGTTGCGGGGTGAAACGTAACGATCAATGGGAGCGGCAGCCACCCCGTGTGCAACAACCGCATAACACAGGGCGAACATTAGTCCGTGCAACATTATCGTGTGTATCAGGTGGACGAAAACGTTGTCCACGCGAGCCCCCGATATTTAGAGACGCACAGGTTTCAGGTTCGAAAGGGTCACCGGAGACTCGCCCATACATATTCATGCAAAGTATTTACCTAAGGCCAGAAAAGAACTGTTGAGAACCAAGGCAACGTATCGCATTAATACGAGGGTCCTCGGAGAGAGATCCTACGAATACGTAGGTATATGCAAATGACACCGTTCCCGCCGGGGAAACCTTTAAATCACACATCGAGGCTACCAATAACACGTCGACGATCGTAATACAAGACAGCCTTTATGCGCTGTACCAGCAAGAGTACCAAAAGCGCCTCTCGTCCTCGAGTTAAAAGGATCGCGTTCTAAGTACCGTAACATGCAATAACAGGCTTTCATCGGGCATAATTCGAGCCGGGATTAAAATAACAAATAGACGAGAGGCCGAAGACCGAGACGCGTGTTCCGCGTAATCGGTATACCTTGTTGGCTGTCCACGCGATTGGTAATACCGTGTCGTAATGTTTTTTTATTTAACAAGATCCTAATACCGAGAGGAAAGAAAACATCGCGCGTACACACGCACACGTTCTCGACGAATCGCGTCGAAGGCGTTCTTTCGCCATAATTTTCGTATTTCATTCCGTTGGCCGAACAAGAGCTCGAGAGAAAGGGACTGCTCTCGGAGAGCGGGTTTCCTTCAAAACGGAATCCTCCGGCAAATTTATACATCACAATTCACCGCGCATCGCCGCCATTAACGCGTCGACGACCGGGGAACAAGACGGCCACGGTACATCAACCTCCGTGGAAACGGAGCTGCCCGTCCCGAAGTACCAAAAGGAGCCATGCCGTGCTTTTATCGCGAGTAATTCGGGCCACGATCGTACGTATACGGTGTCTAATAAATTCGTGAATGGCCGGTTTGCGACTGAAATGTCCTATACACCCACGCGCGACGCAGACACACACACACGCGCGCGCGCGCGCGCGCAAACACATACATACACCTTCCTCGAAGCGAACAGGAACACAACCGTGGCCGGTCTCGGTTGTGTGCGCGTGCCTCTCTCGTTCTTCCTCTCGGTCCCGAGGTTGTTGGCGTTGGTTGCGCGCTTAGGGTGGGTACACCGAGAGCCGACGGACGCGACGGACCGACATGGGGGCACCGGGCACTGGGCACCGAGAGAGAGCGGATATTATCGCCAAACGTTAATTTGGTCGAGGCCCGGCCTACCTTCCAATTTTCGAGCCCTTACACGCCCACTTACGAGATTGTCCGTTAATGCTCCGAAACGTAGGGCCGCGTTTTCGACGCCCGCGTTTTACCGCCACGGAGAGCTTTACGGGCTGCTCTCCCCAGAACACACCAACGCCGAAACCTAAACGGAAAGCACAAAACCTGCTCGCACACCGCGAAGCGAACCATCTTTGCGCGTCTACGCATCCCGAAGACCGAAACGTCGTGTCGCGTTCTTACAACCGGATAGAGAACTTGGCGAACTTTGAAACTCTGAACCCTGCCAGGTACCCCGGCCCGTTTAGGTACTGGCAGACTCTCCGGATACCAGTAATTTATCAAGATACCAGTGATTTAGACCCTAAATATGGATCCTGGTATTAAGATAATAGCTTTAAGAACTAAATCCACTAGGTCCCCAAGCGCGGATACTAGTTCTTAGCGACGAACCTCTAGGTAACGCGTAATATTACTGCGCGATGCTATTCATTACCCGAAATTGTACGTCATTGCTCTCCGCGCGGTGCGTTCGATTACTTTAATCGAACCATTAGCAACCAGACCGACGTTTATGCATTTCAATAACATACAATGAAATTCGATGATGTTTCACCTCTCTTTGTCAGTATATATTAACATCGCTGATAAATGAAATAATCCGTAGAGTACCGCCGACAACGTCGTTAATATGCACTCTTTGCAGCGCACCTTACTGTAACGCATCTCTTATCACTTTGATTCGATCATTTCCTAAGCTGTACGACTTTTACATGAAATGTTTGGAACATTTATATTTTAGGCTAGTACAAAAGTTCGTGTCCGATTTCTTGTTGTATTTTAGGACGAAACATTCCGTTCAATAAATGTTCGGTTTTATACACGATATAATGTTGCACCATCCGGTAGGTGCTGGATTCGACTTGCGTGAATTTGCATAGCCGACTACCGATAAGTAACCGCAAATTTATCATTGATAGCGTGTCCCAACATTGACACGATAACGCGACGATCGGTCCGCTTGCGATGCGGCGCGGCGTCGTCGGCCAGGCCTTCACGATGGAATTAAATTAAGCGTCGCGAAAAAGAAACGGTCCGAGAGTTGGTCCGCTCGAGCGTTAAGAAAACAGGGAAACCGTATTTCAACGGTGCCCGAACATTCCCGTGGACGCCGGGCATCATCGCGCGTCCGTATCTAATTTATGTAACCCAGAACAAATATACTCGGCGGGCATGCACGGTCGTACGTGGCGGAGGCGAGCCGGCGAAAGGAAAATAAATATGGGGTCGAAACAAGTGGAGCGACCGCGAGAACCAAGAAAATAGTCGTTGCGCCGATTCGTAGACCCGAAATAGGGCGGTGTGAACAGCAGGAGACGTTACTGTGCTCGGTGCAACGTGGAGGTACGGACGTGTATTGCCGTATGTGAGCGCCGTTGGGAAGAACCGGTTATATAGGAACCGTCCTCCACTTTCTTCACCTTCCTTCTCCTCCTCTTCTTCCTCTTCGTCTTCTTCTTCTTCTTCTTCTTCTTCTTCTTCTTCTTCTTCTTCTTCTTCTTCTTTTGGTCCTTCTTCTTCTTCTTCTTTACCTTCCTTTCTACATATTCGCCGATCTTTCGTTCCATCCTCGCCAAGTATCCAGCAAGCTCCGCTACATAATACAACCGAACCTGTATATACAACCTCACCTGTGTGCGTACATGTGTGTACATGCGCGCAGAAGCCGTATGTACACTTACGTGGGGTCCCGACACCATGGGCGCCTGCCTATCTGACATTGGGTGCCTACGAGGGCGAGTCCGCGCGTCCTCTCTTTTTTCTCTCTTTCCTGACCTGGCTACCGAGGGACCCAGAGGCAACCATGTACTCCCTGCGAGGAACCTCCGGGGGCGTCGGAATTTCGCGAATGTTTCATGGATACCCTCGTTTCCGAGCGACCGATACGCGGAAACGGCTGGACCTATTGTGCCCCCCCCCCCCCCCCCCCCCCGTCGACATCCCGTGGCGAACGGAACGTAGTCGTTAATGTTCGTACTCATCGCGCGGATATCCCGGAATTCATTTTTCAAAGGCTCGGCCATGTACAACGACCAACTCTTCGTTCGCTGTAAAAATATATTAACCCTTTGCCATTCGCGATACGTTCCTGATTTGTGTCTGGTCGGTTACATACGATTATAATGCCAGTAGGTTCTCGCTCATTGCACTCCCGATCAAATGCCCTTTCTTCACGCGAACTTCGTTAGTTGCATTTTTTTCGCGCAACGCGGGGAATGTAGCGGAAATGATAACTTCGAGCCGTTGCCAGTCGTGTCGCGACCGTTTCTTTATATTGTATAACTCCGCCAAGTTATAGGTGGGAAATTTTACTGTTTTTCGAACGTAAACAGTAAATTACACATGTATTTGTATGTATTTATGATTGAGCGGCGTTGCTAACGGTCCTCTTTTTCTGTTGCAGATTTCGAATAGACAACACAGACCATATAATAGACGTGAACAAGAACAACGCGGCGTTCGAATACGACCAAGTGAATATAATATGTCCCGTGTACCAACCGGGGACGTATGACGACGACGCTGAGAAGTATATTATCTACAACGTAAGTACACGCGGTTCGACCGCGAATAATTCAATTCTCCTTCCGGTAAAAGTTCGTCGCGATGCCATGTATGTTATGCGCCGCTCCACATGCCCTGGGATCGGCAGATATAAATCGTGTTACGGGACTGCCGGCCCATTACACGAACGAAAAAATTGTCAAAGGGCGTTCCGTGGATGTTTAGACAGCTGTTGCTACTCGAAACTCGTTCGTTAACTCGCTCGCCGCGGACCCCCAAGAACGACTTCCGCTTCGGAGCCAACTTTTAACACCGCTCTGCCACCGAGAGGGGCTGCTAGATCACCACCACACCACACCACCACCACCACCGCCAACTCCTCTTAAAAATATTCACGGGCGGAATATCGTTGCCGCGATTCCTGAAATAATAGAGCACGCTCGGTTGCCCGGCCGCTGTTGGCAGTCCTGAGAAAAACATCTCGTGAATCAAATTGTTGCTAGCATCGTGGAAAGTTCCCCTCTCGCGTTGCTATCGTCGATCCCGGGACCGTCCGGCGGCGCAGACGTAAGCACAAACTTACGAATCATCGTCGAGATCTAATCACCGTTTCGACGCCCATCATCCCCCTCGCATTGTCTCGATAGCGCGGCGATCGAGTCCCGACAATAGACATTATTTCTCCGGTGGACCGTGTCTTGCGAGGCGAAACTAGTCGAGTAGCAGAAATCAGCCTTCTCCGGAGCCGGGCCACGCAGACTAGCCGACGCGACGGCAACTTCTTTCACAGTAGTCAATCAACGATTAATGTCCTTTTGTGGGACTGCGCGCTCTGCCTCCGCAAACACCGTGCTCTCGTCGAGACGTAAAACAAAGAGCACGTTATCCCCCTCTCTCTCTCTCTCTCTCTCTCTCTCCTTCTCTCGAGACGGCCGGTTTCGCTGCAAACCGGAAGCGTCGCCAATCGATTCGCCACAGAAGTTTACAACGCCTCCAATTCGTTTCCGTAGGTGTCCAAGGAGGAGTACGAAACATGTCGGATAACGAATCCGAATCCGCGGGTGATAGCGGTCTGCGACAAGCCGTCCAAGACGATGTACTTCACGATCACCTTCAGGCCGTTCACACCGCAACCCGGAGGACTAGAGTTCCTACCGGGACACGATTACTACTTCATCAGCACCTCGTCCAAGGAGGACCTTCACAAGCGCATCGGCGGAAGGTGCTCCAGCAACAACATGAAAGTCGTGTTCAAAGTCTGCTGCGGCAACGAAGCTGACACCTCGTCGTCCTCCGCGACGTCGCGCAACAACTGTGAGTACTATAGCAACTTCTTTGCAACATCTAACCAATACGCAGACTACTCTCGACGTATTTTTCAATATTCGATCCCCCCATCCTCGCAAATGTTTAGACAAAAGGTCCGACTCGATACTTTTCCCATTTTCGCTTTATACTTTGAATCGGTCAATCGAACTTCGTTGGTAACTTCATATTTTGAAGAATTACATTTTACAATGCAAAGAAAACAAGCATTTTACATATGGCATACATATGGCGAAATTTTTTCACCGAAGAACATACGAGGGTTAAAGTTCAAGTTCAAGTAAATGTCCTGATTTTGAGTTACGCAAAACGAAGCGATAGACCCGGCAGATACGAACACCAATCTCCAAAAAGTCGTTCCACGAACTGTTTACGTTTTATACATCCGATCACCCTAATCCAAAGTTACAGAAATACGCCTCTCCATTCCTTGTCGCATTCGATGCGTTCACGCTTAGAGCGAGCGTCGCGCGCGTGCGATCCTCGACAGGAAGAAACGAATCAGAAGAGGACCGCGCCATAAATTCATTATCCCGTGATCAGTTCTAAAGTGGAACAACTTTTGTGCCAGCCGGTTCGCGGCTGCTTCTTCTTGGCTGTCCTCTGAACTGGTCCCTCTGCTCCAATGTCTCTTCTGGCGGCTCCCCTCTTAAATAATCCCTATCAATTATAATTCTTACTGTGCACCATTTGTTGCGGTTAGGGGGGGGGGGCTAACGCTGTGTCCCAGAGCACAATAAATTCCACTATTTCATTCTAGTCCGGTCTCTCCACTCTCCCTAATTCGTTCCAGCCGCCCTCCTTGCACCACCTCCGCCTCGTTCCGCCCGCTACCACCGACCCGACACTCGCCAGAGACGATTCATGCGCCGTAATGACTAGCTATTTCGCTGCCCGAGAACTCTGAACTCTTCGGCGTCGGGCATTCAGGATTCCACGGGACTCACGGCCTCGAAATCCCCGCGTGTCGGACGGTGGATAAGCTTTGCGTGGACCCCGCTCGGTTCGAGCGCGCGCGCAAGCACCGTGGCCTACGATTACTATCGCCGGTCACGAACCGCGAGAAATGTTAATCTCGCGGAAAATTTCAGGCGCTCCTCTGCACACCGATGCCTCGCGACCACGACGCACGACGTTTACGGTGGCAATTAGCCGGCGAAAACGGCGAATTAATTTTCGGTTTTATTTCCACGATGGAAGCTAATTCTCGCCGGTTCACGGGGACACCAACATCCCCTGAACGCGGATGAATCGACGCTTCGTCGGGCGATATTCCGTTAAAGGAATCCTTACTTTCTTTTACGGCAGTCACGGTTCGGCGTAACATCGCGCGCATAGAGATTTCATTTCCATTTTTCCGTAGACACACGGTGGATACGCGAGTCCGGACAAGAGTTCTCGCAGAGTATCTTCCGATGAAAATTCATTCCTTCGCGCGGAAGCGGCCGCGGACGCGGCCGCGGCTTCTGATGCAATATCACGGATGCGAGAATCCTCTCGTTGGCTTTTGCTTTCCGCGGCGCGTCACGGTTACGTAAATTCGTATCAGATTTTTACTGCACCACGTTTACGGTTATAACTGTAACGTCGGCGGCTACCCGCGCTCCTATTATTATGTATACGGACGTCATACACAGGGCATGCAACGCCGAATCATCGCCGACGCGATTAAATAAAATTTAACGACCGCAATCATAACCGCGTCTATTTCGATACGCGGACGCCGCGTTAAAATACCGAACGCGCGTCCTCTGTGCGCAGTGCACACCGGTAATTGAAATCGATGTGCGATTCCACCGTGGCCCGCGTTTATGGCCGGTCGTCGACGCAATTCTACGTCCGCGAGGCTCCGGCTCGGGGAACGCGCCGAAAATTACGCAAAACTCGGTCGTTGCCGAAACCGAAATTGCACGGGAACGGTATCCTAAATCATCCGGCCGAGACCGCCGTTGTCGCTCGTAACGGCGAGTATAATCGAATCACACGAAATTGCGGGCGAGACTCGTTTCCTCGATCCGATCAACGAAACTTTCACAGTCCTCTACCTACCGATCCTTGACCTCTCCCGTAGATCGATAAAGCTCGCGTGCGATCATATATCCCAGTCGTTTTGCCAACATCATACTTTTGTGGTAGTAGTTTCATACTTTATTTTGGGATGAATGCGCGTACGGCCATTAATAAAACTCTCCGGAAATTGAACGAGACGGCCACGTAACTCCGGTGGCACGCGATTGCTCAAAAAATATTCACGGATCGGACAATGTCTGAGACGAAGCCGCGATAACCGGCTGCGCAGAGAAAGAGGGAGTGAGAGAGAGAGAGGGGGAGAGAGAGAGAGAGAGAGAGAGAGAGAGAGAGAGAGAGGGAGAGGTGCGGGGAGAGAAATGTAATTTTTTACGTGTCGTTGCAGCCGTGCCCGTGACCAGCAGCACCGTGCCAAGCAGCAGCTCGACCAGCACCGCAGTTTTGGGTGGAGGAGCCGCCGGAATGGCACCCCAGCCACCACCAAGCGTCCTCAAGGGCGGAGATCGATTCTACCCAGGGGGCAACATTCATCATCATCACGATCATCATCAACCGGCCACGGCAGCGCCGACCCTGCCCCACGCGCCCCCTCCGGCTATCTACCCCGTGCATCCGCATCAGCCTCCGATTCACAATGGACCGCCGTCTTCCTTGCCGCCCAAGACCGAGCAGAAGAAGAAGAACAGTACGTATACACAGCGCCTCGCCACCTGCTCCCTTTGCCGCGAAACGAGTTTCTCGATGCTCCTCGTGACCATTATCTTGGCCAGCGATTTTTCCTTGGGACCCCGTTCACCGACATTAATTGCGGAAGGGAGGGCGAGAGTACCTATAGCCACGTGAATTAGAGGCTTTTCAAGCCGGACACACTCGGAGATTGGCGGCCGATTTCCAGGATCGAAAGATAGGAACTGTATGAATCAGCCTCTCGCACAATATGTAATCGGCCGAACCCTGTCCGTGAAACCGCCCCAAGGGGGCCGCTCGCTCTCTCCTTCACCGTTTATCGGTGATGAACGCGAATCCTTTCCGCGAATCGAATTTCTGGATGTTCCCCGGAATCATTCATCACGGCCTCGGGATTTCTTTCACTGCGGAAATTAATTACACCGCGACGGGTCTCGTTGACCGACGCAGCCAGAGGCAGAAAGTTTCCGCGGAAATCCTCGAAATAGTGAGCTTCGCGAGCTATCGGTGGCTGGCAATTAGTCTTGGAAATCTTGCTCGATTGTTCGATAGCCGGGCCCGATTTAATTATCGGAAACGGAAGCCCCGATGATAACATAAATTCGAGTCGCATCGCAGTCAGCTGAATGCCGAAACGCAAAGAGGACTTGCTCCCGTGATGCGTTGCGGGAAAGGCGAGTCCTCTGTTTGCCGGGTGGACGCGCACCGCGTTTGCAATTGCACCGCTCGGTTGAGGTGTCTTTAATCGTTGGTTCCTTTTTGCCGTACTGGTAATTATTACTTTGTATCGGAATTACTGTTGCATAAAATTAAGATAAACCACTCGTCCCCGACGACTTTACTGCTCGTTATCTTATGTAAATCTTTCTTTCGGAGGCAGAATTGCCGGGTTGCGTCGGGGTTCGTTATTAGCGCCACGTAATTGATATTTCTCCTTTTCGAGACGGCGCGCATAGTCACGAGATCCTCGCGCTTCTTCTTCTTTCTTTCTTGTTCTCTTTTTTTTTGTCTCTCTTCCACTTCTTCTTCTTCCGTGTACACGGTGCGTTCTCTCCTGTCCTTCACGATCGGTTAGACGGGGGAGATAGCGTCACCGGTTTCGGTGGTGTGTTCCACTCATTAAATTACCGTTACGTAGTTGAACGTGACGGTCCATTGCGTGCCAAACAATCATTGTACGTAATTCATTCGGCTTATCGGTCGAACGCATTAAATCGGATAAAGTAAATAACGAGGGAATAAATTTTAATGAGGTTTAAAATTTTATCGTCCCCGAGTACCTTGTTCTACTTATTACCGGACCCGGCCGATGCGCCTCCAGTTAAATTGCATCGAAAAGAGTGATTATTAAAGCGCGCGTCGGCCGCGCGGCGCACGTGAAACCTCACCGATCGCCGAATGTTGTCGGCGTTGTAACGCCCAGAAATAAATTTTTGCCCGCATAAAAAATAATTTATGGACCGCTCGCATCGGCCGATCGGAGTATCTTAATTTTCTTCAATTACAGTAGCGAAAAAAATCGAGCCGATGCGTCGATTACCGGTAGCGATGTTTCGAGCGCGTGCGCGAGAAAGGATGCACGGTTAAATAGATTAAAAGGAGCACCGCTGTGGGCGCGAACGCGTGCCAGATGGAGAACAGTCCGATGAAAACGGGAAATTGAATTCGACGACTCCCGACAACCATCTGTCGGATGCGACTCGATGCTCGCCCTTTTTACGTCGACACCTATGATAATTCGACTTGGAAACGCGCGCGGACGCGTGCATTGCATTTGCATTTCACCGATAAGCTGCGCCACTCGTTAACCAGCCGCGCCGCTGCTGCCCTGGATCGCCGCACGACCGAGAATTTGTATTCACAAGCTGTCCAATTGAAATTACTCGAGTCGGTTCGCTTAATTCATCAATCTCTTTTCGATCCCCCCATGTTCCCTCCGAAATTACAAGACAGTAGATCAATTTTACAACGTCGTATTAACGATTTAATAGAACTCGGCACATATCGTTTAAAAAGAAAAGGCAAAAAGTCATTTGTAAATGTCTCTCACCGGCTCTTGGCGGACGCTCTTCGAAGAAGCGTGATAGGATCGGATTGGAAGTTCAGGATGTTCGGGAGTCTCGAAAAGCTTGGGTCCTGCGAAAAGATAATATATCCTGTTAATTTTGTAAAGCAATGATAGGATAGATGTTATATTTGAGACACGTTGACCCGATTGTCGCTTTGGTTAGACGCAGTTAGAGTTAAACGAGCGGGGACCGAGACGATAATTTGACTTGAACTCGCATTTAGAAGTGTAGGTACTCTCAAGAGTGTTGGCCCAACTAAATTCAATCCTGAACTAGAAGCAGTTGTTGTATCGTAGCATCCATTGAAACCGGCTACTTCGAACTATATCTTGATTCAAAACTCATCGAATCCAATATACGTCGAATCGTGCGAATTCTCGGGAACCATCGAAGAATGACTTTTGAATGTCCTCCCATCGATCATCAGGTTATTTATCAGGTGGGTGTCCCGAAGACACCGCGGCTTTAACGATTCCCAAACAGGGTTGCTATCAGATTCTGTTGTCCTCGCGAACCCGATATTTTGGAACGACGCGGCGCAGCGAGTTAATAATGGTTTCTTTTTGTGCCAACAGAAGAGTATTCGGACCACCCGAACGAAGTAGTGAAGAACGAAGAGTTGACCTACAACGGGGCGAGTTCCAGCCGAGTTCAGGATCGGTACAGCCAGCTGTTGGTGGTTGTGACGGGAAGCCTGGTGATCAGCGCGCTCCTGTCGCAGTTGTTGCGGTGAAGCGACGGCGCTGCCGACGAGAACGTATATCCCATACGTCGAAACCCCTTTTTCTGTGATTATCCTACGTTTAATTAATTTCTTGAGGCACGCGCGTAGCCCCGCGCGGCCGCCCCTCGATCGTGAAAAGTAAAACGCGCACGATTTATGGTCGGACTGCCTCGAGAGAGAGAGAACGGGAAAGCTTAATCGTGAAGAAGACGCGAGAAGACGCGATAAAACCGAAAAAATCAATGAAAACAAAAAGGAAACGAAGAATGTTATATGTGGGTTTGGGCGAACGTAAAGATCGACGAAAGATCGATCAGCGTATATGTACAACCGTCGAGAGAAGAGACACGCAGCACGACGCACGAGCAGCAACGCCATATTGAAGTAAAAACTAAAAGCAAAAGATTAAACTATCGGGAGAATAATAAACGAAAAAGACGAGAGGAAGGATGAACGAGGACGTAGATAGTAAGATTACAAAGACGAAAGAAAGGCGGCGAAACGAGGTGAAAAAACGCTACTACTAGACACTATTATAGTATGCCCACTATTATCACTACTATAAATGGTAGTCGTATTGGTTGTCCTTCTTATCATTACGCTAATTCTAGATATTTATTCGAAATACGAGGAAAACGTGAAACGAAGTCGTGAACAGCGTGCTAATTATTCTCTAGCGGGGCACCAGACGCCAGAGACAGCTGCCGTGGGGACAGGGAAACCGTTTCGAACTTCCCGCGCGATCCTCGATCGATCGGTACGACCGCAGGATGTCGATGGACGAGCGAACGGTCCTTTGTTACCGACCAACTCGAGGCCGGTTTCCAGGAACGAGCCTCGAGATCATTGACGGAGCAACCGTTCGTTTCTAACGGACCTGGATTCGATACATATTCCACAAACGACGAACCAAAACCGACTGACGAACCAAAAGCTGACCGCTAACCGAATTCTCGACAAAACACGTCCATACACAGATACGCAGTCTCGCGATGCACTGGGCATTGAATCGAGAACTAATTGTTCAATTAGTTCAGATGACAGTCGAATCGAATGTCTAACCGGGTTTGGTTGGACAATCGAATCGATGACCGACCGACCACGATGATATCCCGGTCGATGAACGAAGGACCGTTCGCGATTGCCTGAACGATAGCGACCAGGATAATTAGCACGCGTGTAAATAAATTCCTAATGAATATGTACAAGTGGCCCTCGCCCCCACGCCGGGCCGAGGGGATTTAAGAGAGTGCCGTATACTAGGTAAAAATCTTATATATGACACAGGTGGAAAGAGTGCGATATACAGTGTGCGTGCGTGTGTGTGTTGTTCTGTTCTGTCTGGCGAGACCAGACCGAGGATCGCCTGACGGGATCGTCAGTGTCATAAAACAGTAAAACGTGCGACGAACCATTGTTATGTTCCGGCGAGACCGTGTTTCGCGTTGACGGGCACACGAGAGCGAAGCAGCCTCGTCGACGCACGAGAAAAATAATTCCTCGCTTCGACGTCGGACGTCGTCGATTGCCGAAAACGAGCGTGGTGCGCATGCGTGAAAGAGAGAGAGACTGATCGCGGAGCGAGACACGATGAAATTTTTGTATCATAGTTGTACCATACCGAACTCTATCTATAGATCTGTATTATATTTATTCTCCGCTATCATTACGCTACGAATAATCACACTCGATATTCTATATTTACTAGTAAAAATATCAAATTTCACTAGCGAATAAATTGCGTATTCGGCGGGGGTTTAGGCGACACGATGCGACGCGACATAAAGCGACATAAAGCGACATACAGCGAGCGCAGGCATAAAGAGAAAACGATCAGCTCGTCGTCCGTCATCATCGAATCAACCGGCGTTCGTTGTCCTCTTCTTTTAGATTTCCTCGTGTAACACACGCGCGCTCGGATCTCGTTGAAATACCTGCGATCCGACATCTTGCCGATCTGTCTCGCGGACTTCGACCGGTCGGCCGTTGTGACCGCTCGTTTCCATTCTATCTTCTTCGCCATCTTCTTTTGCACTCTATTTATTGTTCGCCGGATACATTCGTTTCCACACACGCGTGCAGCTCGCATTTCTTTGCCAATCGTACGGTACGTTAAATGATATTCACACAAGACACAGCGGTCACTCCATTCGCGCTGCCACTCGGGCCTGCGCCTTCGCCTGCGCCTGCGCCTGCGCGGCAGTGATCTCTGCGCATGCGTTGAAACTCCGTTCACGCTGCGAACGCAACCAAACGTAATTCAACATTCTCTCTGTTAAACGCGTTTCGACGATCTGTCGACACACAGTTGTCTCTGCCGAACACAGTACTGCCATATATCCATAATAACCGTTGAGCGTTAATCGAGGTAAGAACATTATTCTCGAATTGAATCTCGCGCATCGCGACACGCATGCGCGATCACTGCCGAACTTTTGCCCGGCGAGTTTCACTCGAAACTGAAAGTTTCCCGCCAAAAAAACAACGTCGGCCTATTCGTTGCTTTGCGAGCCTCATTTGATTCACGACTAGCCTCGACGAGCGAGAAATTTTGTTCAATGCTATTTCAGCGACGCGATACTAACTCGTGGAGAACGGTGTGAACGGAGCTTAACGCGGAGAACCGAGAATCATCCGAGGATATAAAGGCGAGAAGAACGGCGAGCAGAAGCTGTCTCGTGTCGGCCAAGGGAAAAAGATGAACCGAATGGCGACTGGAAGAGTAACGAATTATTGTAAATACGAGTATGCGGAGAAAGATAGATGTATCGTATGACGAGAGAATGAGAATGCGCGAGAGAGAGAGAGAGAGAGAGAGAGAGCAAAAGAGTAACAGCGACCCCAATTCCGAATCGTAGCTAATAAACAAAAAAATGAAATGTATCCTGAAGGCTGCTCGATTGACCGACTCGTTTTCATCGTTCATCGATGGTTCATCATGGTCCTTGATTACTAACGCGACAAACCAAGTAGGAGGGTCAACGACACAACTATCAGCCGGGAATGTTGAGAGAAACGTCGGAAATTGAATGCGTGTATAATGTTATCCGATACAGTATTGTAAGCCTAAGTATTACATGCCTCCGATCCACGTCTGTTTGTCTGTCTGTCCGTTCGCCTGTCTGTTTACAGTTTGTACTTTTACGACCCATGTGTTAATCGCAATAGCAATCCGTAATCGTACGAGCGATCGACGGAGAGGGAGGGGGGACAGCAATCGATGTCCAGCGTCCACGATTCAACATTTTTCAGATCTGTTGTTTCTATATATATTTCTTTTTTTTCCACTGTATCTTTGCTTTCATATTTTGTTCCCATTCGCGTCGCGTTTTACGAGGTACGTCTCCGTTTTAGTTTTCTCTAGTCGTAGAACCGTTCGATCGCTGACCAACCCGCAAATCGAAAACCCAAAGACAATCACCTGCACAGTGTAATAACGAAAAAAAAAAAGAAAGCGTTCGCGTAACGCCTCAGCCGTAGATCAGTTTTGCCCTAGTAGCGTTCACGATCCTTCATAGATATAACGTTCGTCGTTGTCCTCACCGTAGGAGCATTCGCGCGATGTACAAAATGTTTCTCGTACGTACATACAACAACTTCGTTTTGCGGGTCTCTCAGAGTTTTATTTTATTTCCCCCGGGGTGAACGGGGAGAACCGGGCGCGATGCATGGTACGTAGATGCGGCGCGATTGCTTTTCGCGCGTATATGTATTATTTGTGTACGTGTACGCGACGCGTTTCACATCGTTGGAATCGTGGATGCAACGGAGGACTGCGATCCTCCCTGCCCTCCTTGCCACCGGATATCGATCGCCTCGGTAGCGAATTTAATCAGAACCAGCGGAAGGACGCCCGTAAAAAAGAAAAGAAGAATTACATAAATGCAATAGCAATGCAGCAACGTTACATAGAATCCATTGTGAATGGTACTCATTTTTACGGACGATAGGTGAATAATAGTAATAACAATAATATAGACTCGAACTATCGATAGAAAATAGACAAGGTCACTCACTGCAATTCATTTTTATTTTTCTTTCCTTCTTCTGTTTTGTTAAGATCCGTTCCAAAGCACCCGCAACAAAACCAGCATCCACCGCAACGAACCCAGTCACCCCCTCGTCACACTGATCGTACACATACGTGTAAACACACACACACACACACACACACACACACACACACATCAAACAAATAAACACACAGGTACACACACGTACGTGAAACGCTGCTCCTCGGAAAAGATATTTTTTTATCCAACCAGACAGGAACAAGCGTCATTTGAAGTATTTAAATCGTTAGTAGAAAGTAATGTGTAGATATTAGTTATGGCACCGACATGTCGACAGGAATAATTTTAACGTCTAATGGAACAGTTAATTAGGTCGCGCGTTAAGATTAGCCTTCACACAATTAATCGTCTAAGTACCGTACGTGCACACACGCGTTCAAGCATACACATACACAGACGAGGAGAGAAAGAAAGAGTGAAAAACAAACATATATACACACACGCGCGCGCATACACAGGGAGAGACACGTCGCAAGCAGCACGTTTCCGAGCAGATCCGCGAAGAACGGAACGAGGAACAGGTTTCACGTTTCATTCCAAAGACATCCCCGTGTTTCCCCGACTGCGATTTCTATCGTTCGTTTTCGCTATTTCATTGTGTTATCCTCTCGTGTGCGTGTTCAGGAACAATGTCGAAGGAGATTAGGAGGTCTTCTAGGAAGATACAGCACGTACTCTCGTTGCGTACGCGAAGGACTTGTTCCTCTCTTCTCAAGACAGAGGTTTTTTTTCAAAGGGGGAATGTAAACGAGGAAAAAAAAGAGAGTAAACGAGTACAGACAAGGGAAGCGAATAGGGGGATGGAGAGAAAGAAAGAGAGAGAGAGAGAGTGAGAGAGAGAGAGAGAGAGAGAGAGAGAGAGAAAGGGAGAATGAAAGAGAAAAACAAGAGGAAGAAAGAGGTTCAATTATATCCACCGCGTAATGAGAAACAGGCCGCGGATTATCGAGCGTAAAAAGGGATCGAGATGATTTCGTAGGTACGTCGTTGTAAATATAAAGAAAAAAAAAATACCAGATCAATAACGATAACACGATGAAATTTATATTAAATGCATAGCAAGTAACGAGGATAGGTTTCTAATAACGATTTATTATAAAAGTGAATGTACGTTGATGTCTAAGATTTTTAACAAGATGGAAGAACTCGAAGTGGTTATTATTAAAGTATGATTATTACTCATAACCGAGAACACAAGTACTAATTAAACGAGAACGTTTGAATACAGAACCACACTTTTTAGCCAGGTCATGAATTCTCTCACAGTTGCATATATTAATTTTGTAACAGGTACATTACATGACACAATACGGTCCCAGTCACGGAGAGCATACGGGGCGCCGCGTTGCCATCCTGTCGCCATTTTATCCTTTTTCTTTGGTGCATTTGTTTCCTCCATCTTTTCTATCACGTTCTAAACGATTTGCAGAAAAAAGAAAATTACAATTTATCCGATTAATTTACACTTGCAACGATTCGATTGGTTCATTCGCATTTTTTTTCTTTGCGTATTCGGTTGTGCTATACTTCGAGAGCTGAGTAATTACGAAGACGATTAGCAGCGAGATATGTATACGTTTAAACGAAAGGAATACCAAAAAAAGGACAGTAGATAATGGCGCGGGTCCACGTGTGGCGTTCGTGAAACGGGATCCCTTTATAGATTGCGTGTGCTCACCAAGTATGCACGTTCAGTACAGTACAGTCGTTCATTACAAAGCATTACAATACAATACAAAGTAGCGTAGAGTTTCATAATGGTAGTCCACTTGTAGCGAAATAGTATTTAAACAGTCCAAGCAGACAAAAAAACCGGAAAAAAAACACATAATCGACAAAAAAATTGCAGCTAACCGTAACACTGAGTAAACGTTAAAAGAAAAAAAAAAGAGGAAAGAATCGATCTTCATGAAGTACATGGAAGACCACGCATACACACACACACACACACACACACACACAAACACACACACACGCATACACGGATACACATGCACTCGCAAAATCATTGGCATCGAACATTCGCGATACGGAGCATAATAGAGCAGCGTAATCGTGCGCTCGAGGACGTCGCTGAAAAATGTGCGACACCCCGGAACTGAAACTACAAGGAAAAGAAAGGCATCCATTTACATGTTCACACGCCACATCTTCGCCAAACCTACATACACAAAATCACGCGAAAGGCAAATTTTCGGCGGCCACGCGAACGCGTGTGCTCGCTCTGAGAAGGCGGAAAGTAGGAAAGGGTCGACGACGCCAGAACGTGAATTTGTCGGCGTCGCCGGATTTATAATAGGTATATTGTATTATGTATGTCGATATACGGTCGCATATATCGATGGAAAACGAAAGTAAACAAAAGAAAGCGAAAGAGAGAAAAGAGGTAATGCCGGAGAGTAGTAAAAAAAAAAGAAAAGAACGAAGCTACGATGTAAAAAAGAAGAAAAGAAAAAAAAATGAAAAGATAATGCCGGACAGGGAGACCGGGCGTCCCCCCTTTATCACACACGTGAAGAACACACATCCACATCCACACACAGAGACACGTTTGCTACACACGTACAGAGAGTACCGTCGACGGACGTCGACGCCGTTTCGTTTTGAAAGTACCTTGCGCGAGTCGTCTCGAATTGTTTAGTACAAAATGGAAATGCTCTCGGTGGACGAGATGCGTGCGATCCACGTTCCACACGGTTCAGACCAGGGTATCGAGCACCAGTCCGCGGATTCGATGAGAAGCCAGGTTTCCTTTTTTGCGTTTGAACGCCATCATCAGCGACGGGCCACCATCGCGTGGGTTGCGAGCCGAACGATTCACGGTGCTTGAATAGCCGGGGTAGATTTGAGGAAATCGCGTGTCACGCTCTTTCCGTTCCAACTCTGACAGGCATTAATGTGTTCCTGGAATAAAAATTCGTGGCGGCGACAAAAAGAAAAAAAAAAGAAAAGAAAAGAAAAGAGAAAAGAACGAACGAGAGAAGAAGAAACGAGCTCTCGGTTACTAAATGATTTCTGCCTGCCCTGCCTGCCCTGCCTGCTCGCCTGCCTGCCTGCCTGCCTGCCTGCCTGCCTAAATTCGAGACATACATATTCAAAACGCACCGTGGACCATTCGGATCCAAGCCGGAAGATAAACGTATATTTTTTTGTACAAATACAAACGCGACGATGATTTCGAAAACCGCGTGGTGGAAACACGTTCTGACATCACACTTCGTTACGCTGATTTAACCAGATAGATTTTATCGATGTTAGGTGTGCATCCTTGAACGTTACTCTAACTACACTTTAGAGGATTGTAAACGAGCGATACGCGAGAGGAACTCGATTGTTATATTGGATCTCGTGTCGTTCCTTATTTCATTTCTTTTTCTTTTCTCTTTTTTTTTTGTTTTTCGTTTTGTTGGAAATTGATGGTTCTCGGCGTTAGAAAGAATTCGAGTGAATTTCGACAGGTTTTTGATTTCAGCGATGTACCGTACGCCACGACGCGGCGGTAGCGATATCCGGCTCCAACGCACAGAAACAAATAAAGGTTCCTCTTCGCGCGAGCTCCTCTCGCGTCGCGCGACACTTTGAATGAAATGAAACGAAAACTGCCATTTTCAATTATTATCGTCATCGGTGCCCTCGGAAGATTGACAAATTTATTGAATAGTCGTAAATTTATTCGTTGTCCTACCTTGCGGAACGAATGCGAAAGAGAAGTGGGAAGGTTGGGTGCGAAGGGAAAGAGGAATGTGAGAGTTCGCGGCGAAAGCGGATGTCCGGTTCGATCGCATATTTCAATTTTGCGAGTCTTTCGGTACTGATCATAGAAATCGCTCCAATTCGTTCCATCGAAACCGAAACGTCGTCTCCCATAGACGAACGCGCTACATTCACGAGCAGTACATCTTGCAAAGCACATAATATCCACCGTTTAGCAAGAATCCTTTGACAAATTGGCGAATCATTCGGAAAATCGCACGTTCTTTCGAATATTCGTAAAGGAAACCGTCGATACCATGTTTCTTATGCATGTTACACCCTCTATCCAATTTCTTTTTTTTCTTTTTCTTTTTTTTTTTTTTTGTTATACCGACTGCCAAAAAGAGAACCACCGAGTTACGTAACAATTCAAACGTCGTAAACCTGAATTACTTGTGCAGCTCATCGCTTAAGTTTAAGTAACAACTCCGTTCAAGTAGACGATTAATGATATAAAAGACTCAATAAGACGTTCGAAAAGAACTGATCCTTTCTAATCGGCGCATTTTTGTTCGATCGCCTATTGGAAAAATCTACGTACGCAAAATATTAGGTATATCGTCGCAATTCGACCGTTCAATTGTAGGACATCCATGATTGATCGACTTGATTGATTGATTGATTGATTGATTGATTGATTGATTATGATTATTTACACTTAAACGGGACATATCAACGAGACTTTTGCATATTCTGGACGCATTGGATAATCCTTTAAGTAATGGAGAAGCGATACGGAATGGTAACTGTAAGAATGTCGAGTCTATGGGATATCGTGTGCTTTATGGGATCGAATGTACATAGCGTATACATAATAGGAAAATTGCGGCGGCGTGTAGTGTACGAAATCTCACGATTCGCGATGCCGAGAAGGAAGATGATTATGTTTCGAGACGCGCCACCCCAACGTTGGGCACGCGGCCATGCCACTTGTTTCAGTCGATTCGATCCAATTGATTAAGCCTCGATTTCATTCGCCTAAGGTTTTTAGCCGTGTATGCTTCACAGACAACGAATCTCTCGACTCGCCAAACGACTCGCGACTCGCGACCGACAATAGTTTGCGACCGTTCGACACAATGATTTCAGTGCAGAACTTTTATTACGTAAGACAGAACTTGCAGATGAAAAAGGATAGCCATTCTCGCAAAACTTCTTGTACAAATATATGTACATTATATTCCTCGTGAAATTTGTTGTCCCGTGAAAATTCTGTATTTTCTCACAACGGAAATATCGTTTAGAATCATAAGTTGTGAAAACCCGAAAACAATCAATGTCGTGAAACTTCCGAACCGTGTCTCTTTCTGAAACGACTATGATGAAAACTCAGTTCCTCTGTATCGCGTTAAACAAAGTATAAGAAAATTTCAAAGCGTAGCAGCGTTTATTTTCTTTCGTGAGCTTGAAGAAAGCGGTAAACTCGATGCAACACGGTCGTTAAGAGAAATATTTGTAAACGCGCTGTATCATAAGTTTTGTCTTACACGCGTATTGTGCTTCAACTGCCAGGAAAGATGCATACGGAGCCTCTGATTTGGGAAAAATGCAACGATAAGCGAATATATTTTGAACGGTTAGAGATAAGTTCCGAAAATTAGCGTGAATTGGTGCCATTTCCGTGCCCTCGCTTCTCTTCGCAAGCACTCGAAACGGATCGTTCTACCGACTAACAGAAGCACAAAAAAAAAACATACACACACACACACAAAAAGAAAAAAAGAAATATTTATTATCGGACGATGCTTGAAAACGATTCGATTAATAATAGTGAATTCTCGACTAATTTGCGAAAGAGTTGAATAGGTTCGCGGCGTGGAAGGGAGGGAGGGGGTGCGATGCCCGATTCGAAGAGTGCGAATCGTTACGACCGCGAAGTTGAAACAATCGGAAACGAGACGAGAACGAAGGAAGGAAGGAAGCATTTTAGACGGGACGTATCAGAGTAAGGTATTATACAGAGTTCTTAGTGAAAGTAAAAACTAACGGGGATGACACTGATCAGGCGAAAGCCAATGTTGTTCGATTTATCTGCGGAATGGCACACTCGCGTCCTAAGATCTAAGCATAAGAAAAAAGAATGCGGGAATAAAACGGGAAGGTAATTAAAAATGGAGCACATGAAACGATGAGAAAAAGGCCTATTTAGATGGCCTACGTACTGTCGCACTCGTTTGAAAACTTATTGCAAGAATGCACATCAAGTAGCGTACACTCGCTGTACCGTTTGTTGACGCGAATAACCACGCGAATTAAAAGTCGATTTGATTTATATGTACACGGTGAGCCCGAGATTCGCACGAGGACACGCGCGTTTATGCAGGAATAAGGGAGAAATAAGGGAGAATAAGATCGATCGATCACCGTGCCCCTCCGGTTAGCTTGCCGGTGGCACGAAAACCAATCAATGGCCGAGCCGCTTCTTTCTCGTAAGCGCAACTGTCCTCTGCGGCGATAATTGTTATTATACGAACGAATTCAAGACGGCATGGAATACAAGACTAAGAACAAGACCTAAAATGGGGACATAATATTTTATAACTCAACTTTTGTACAGAATAAATAAATACTTGTACTGTGGACCAATATTTGTTTTATTTCATTAGCACCCACCGTAAATGGAAATCGATCTCGACGATTTCGGAGGCGCTGCAGTCGTTGATGCAGTCATTTAAAAAAATAAACAACAAGTAAAAAAAGTAGAGGACGATCTGTGTTTTATACATACAACAGTCTTTATATGTATGTGTGTATATATATAACTCTGTACAATTGAGTTCTCTTCAGTTTCTGTTGCGTAAACTATTTATTTTTCCTCTGAACCAGCGGTATTATAATAATGCTATTTTTCGCTTCCGGTATGCGCCACCATCTTCCAAGTCTGTGCTCTTGACCAACGCCAGCAATCAGTTGTGTTCCATCCGGAGTGAAGTGCAATGCATTTATGAAACCTGCTAACTGAATTTCAAATAGCGGGTTCAACGATCTGAAGGAGTCGCTGCATTGCCATAGTTTTATAGAACCATCTCGCGAGCCTGCAATATCAAGTGCAAAATATTGATCGTTTCTTCTTTAAATAATATTGCGCAATATATCGAGGAAAATATATGCGATACCTGATGCGACTAAATCTGTATTGAGTAATGCAGTTATACTTGAGATCCACATTGGCTGATTATTCGTCTCGTCCATCCCGTGCGCGTTTGGCACAGAACACAGAGGTTTCTTCTTCAGACAGCCCCAAACAGACAACTGTCCATCATCTCCGCAACTGAAGAAATTTTCTTCGTTTATAAGCTTCACGCTGTCTATACTGCCACCATGACCATTAAATATGAGCTGCGATTCTTCGACGATTTTCCAAATTCGGACTGTCCCATCGAAACCACCGCTCGTGATAGCCCGTTCCCGTGCCAGTGCGTCTATCGCCGTGATACCACTTTGATGCCCAAATCTATTAAAAAGTTGAAACTATAGCATTTCAAAATGTAGACGCGACAAAATGCACCACCAAAAGTTTTTAAAAAACAATATTTACAAAGATTCAACGTATGCCATGTCGTCCAAGTTCCATACTTTCACGCTTCTGTCCTCGGAAGCAGAATACAACGTATGCGTGTCTTTACGAAAAACCAGACCAGTCACACTACCTCTGTGACCCTGCAAATTCTTTATATGATTCAATGTGTCCGCGCAAAGTACTTTAATATCTTTGCAACCACTATCTCCTACTACCTTTAAAGAGGAAAACTCTGATTTATGTATGCTCGTTTATTGCAAAATATATTATTTTCGAATATTTGTTTACATAGTCTCACCAAAAATTTGCCATCGGTGCTAATAGCCATACACTGTACACATTTCATTCCTCCTTCCTGATTCTTTCTCTTCCCTTTAATAGATTTTAATTTGGTGGTTTCTTTCAAAGACCCTAATGTACAGTACAAAGTAAGATAAAGTAATAGGAAAAGAATTATGCATTTGTTGGTGATTAAATTATAGGTAATATACATTTCACTAAACTGCCGTCCTTTGAGCCAGAGTATAAGAACTTTCCGCTGCTAGATAGGCATATGCAGGTAATAGAATTTTTGTGTTCTTTGCACTTCAAAATAATTGGCTCGTCGTGACCAACATAATTAGATGCTACGGTTTTCCTCAACCGTCCTTTCTCCTCTAAATATTCTTCATGTAACCTTTTTGTTACTGCTCCCTGCTCAAATTCTGCTCTATCTCTCTCTATGTTTCATCAAACTAAAGTTAGAACACGATAAAGCATAATTTTCTTGAAATATCTCTTTGAAAGGTTACCTTCTTCTTCAATTTGTTCTAAATATTTCTTTGCCAGTCGTATACGCTTCTCCTGTGCAGTTTCTTGTTCTTCCTCCTCACTTTCGTACTCTTGAGACCGACGTCTACAAACACCAATAATAATATCGCATCAGGATACCTAAATTTTGTTAATATAAGTTTACAGTAATGTATATACCCTTGGTTTTCCTCTGCAAGTTCTTCATCTGTGCTAGCAATACTTTCATTGTCGTCGGGTACAGATTTCTTGATGCTTTTTTTTCCCTTCTTTGCAGCATGACCAGTAAACTAAGAAATCAATGTGAATGTTTTGTTAAAATTAATATACGTTAAATATACTGTAATTCTGTAACATAACAAATATAAGCGTGCAATCTAAATAAAGTAAATACTAAAGCAAATATATAGATGTACAACATACCTTTCTCTTGTTTGCTACAGTACTTTGATTATTACGAATGAAAAATGACATGATATATTAAAAATACTTCGTATATTGTCTAACCTATTTCATTTCAAGCACATGGTATGTATTCGTACACATAAGAGCTGCCAACCATGCTTTCAAAAACGTTCCTAGTAAATACAGTAAGTTTTCGTTTCTCCGATCGGAGCTCCCTCCGAATTTGTTATAGGTATATGGTCTAACCTTCTCGTGGATCTAGTTGCAACATTTATCGTTCGTCAACGTGGAGGGCGTAAGAAATCTAGTTGTTGTTAACGATGTCGGTATTTCAGATCGTGAGATACGAAACCCCATATGGTGATTGGTCTACTCCTACTCCTATACCTCGTCTGTGTTTCGGCGTTCCCGATATAGTGCTGCCCCCTACTCTGATTTTTAGTATGGAACAAAACCATGTCAACTTTTTCGCCTGGATCAAATCCAGACGTGAGATAGAAAAATACATTGGATGATTGATCTGATCTGATGACATGATGATTGATTGGATGACTCCTATATCACGTCTGTGGTTACACGCGACCGTTGCGTATGGCGTAGTCTACGTTAGTGTAAGGTGTAAGGTGTAAGGTAGCCTGGTGCTCGGTCTCGTGCACTCGTGCCCGTAAATTCTATGTAGCGTCCTATCTGTCCTGTACGCCACAACTGGCAACTGGATTAAAGTCTTGCACTCCGAAAGAGTAACTTGTACTAATTCATTTGCGAATACGCAATACACTCCTCATTCTTTCAGAATTTTTCTTTTTATTAGCTCTTCATTTAGTTCTTACTTTTGTGACAGTGATAGTAATGTACCGAGTGACATGTCGTCTGGAAGCAGAATTTTTTTAACCATGCAACAGCGATTAGACGTCCTGAAGGATTTGGAGAAATGGCATATTTCAACTGTCGCCGAAAAATATGGTGTATCCGTCCATACAATTCGCCGGATAATAGACAATGCTGCAAAAATTTCCATATTTTCCAAAAGGAATAAGCAACATAAAGAAAGAAAATGTATACGCGAGCCATTATATCACGAATTGGAGCAACGTTTAATTCTGTGGTTTGAGGAAAGAAAAACACTCGGAGACGATATAACAGACAACAAGTTTTTGAAAAAGGCAGTTGAATTGAGAGACACCATAGGATCCTGCTCCGCTTTCAAAGTAAGCAAAGGGTGGCTTCAAAAATTTAAAAATCGCTACAAAATTCGTGTGGTGAAAGTATATAGGGAAAAATCCAGGGCAAACAAAGATGCAGCCCAGAGATTTGTCGAAGAGTTTAAAAAATTAATCAAAGAAGAGAACATTAATTTAGAAAATATTTATAATATGGATGAGACAGGATTGTTATGGAAAGCTCTACCCACAAAACCACTAACCAGAGCACAAAAAGGACGCATCAATGGATTTAAAATACAAAAAGACAGAATAACAGTAGGATTATGCACGAATGCGATTGGCATGCATAAGATTATGCCCTTGGTTATATACAATTATAAAAAACCAAGAGCTTTAAAAAATAGAATGGAAAATCTTCCCGTAGTTTTGAAATCGGAGAGCAATGCTTGGTTGAATCAAGAAATATTTATAGATTGGTATAGTAATCATTTCAAACCAAGCGTTAGGAGGTATCACACGGAAAAAGGAATTTCAGGAAAAGTTATTTTACTATTGGATAATAGTTTAGGACACAAAATGCTATTGAATCATCCACAGGATGACCACTTCAAGATAGTATATCTACCTGCCGATACCGCATCATTGATACAACCAATGGATCAAGGAATAGTTCGAGAAACCAAGACGGGTTTCCGGCATCGAATGATGCGGTCTGTATTAAAATCCGAAGGAGGATTAAAAACATTTTGTGGAAAATATAATCTACAAGATTGCATAGATATGCTAGCTGTATCGTGGGATGCGGTAAGCATCGGTAACATCAAGAATGCGTGGAACAAGATTATAGATTCTGCGACGATAAGAATGGAAGAAGAAGATAATCCACTGGTGCATGAAATGCAAAGTTTCATGAGCGTTATCTCCCAACAGGAAATGACATTGGAAAATGTAAGACAGTTTTTGTACAGATGTGAGAAGTGTGAAAGGAGATGCTTAATGGAGATAGAGAAAGACAGGGAAGACGAGGAAACTGAAAATGGGGAAGATAATGAAATTGAAAACGGGGAAGACAACGAAAATGAAAATGGGGAAGACAACGAAAATGAAAATGGGGAAGATAATGAGATTGAAAACGGGGAAGACAACGAAAATGAAAGTGGGGAAGATAATGATATTGAAAACGGGGATGCAGATCAGGGACATCAAGACGAGAATAAAGAAACAAACAACGACAGGGATCAAACTAACAAACTGCGCAGACTGGTACACCGAGGTATCAACGTCAATAAAGAACAAAGAGAGGAATTGCTATATATATTCCAAAGATTAGAATCATATAATTCGTATGTGCCACGGTCGGTGCAATTACATTTGGAGGCTATGAAAATTGTTTACGTGGGAGACCAAACAGAATAATATGAAAACATTTTCATGGAAGAATCCATCGTATCGTTGATGTCTCATAATGTGATACATGGAAGGAATGCGAAAGCAATTTGCAAAGAAACCATCTAATTGATCAGGCGTACACAGTTGAGTCACACGCATCTCGCAATTCGCTGAGAAGATTACCACTACTACTTCAGGTGTATCGCATTGCGTGACGGTGTTACCGGGGATTGCTTCCCCAGCATTTCGAAATTTCGGATGGGAACCAAGAAGCCGGCTAACCGAAAATTTGGAACAAGCGTAGGAAACCCAGCCACCAGGCCCGGATCAAAGGTTCGAAGTAGGGGACTTAGTGTTGAAAAAATAGAGTCTTTCGTCGACGGAATAAAAGTTCGCGGTAAAGCTCGTCCTAAAATATTCCGGTCCCATAAAAATCATCAGAAAATTCTGGTCCGCGGTGCACCGATTGGCGACATTAGAAGGACGAGCCATCGGGAAGGCTCGCGTTAGTGATCCGAAGGCATACATTCCACCACGAGATAATGGGAGCTAGCCTAAACCTACGTTTTACCATATTGTAGAACTCCGCATAATCGCCGCCTGGGATATCAACACCGGTGGTCAGACTGACGGAGACTCTGCAGGAACAACTCGAGTTCTCCTCTCAACGAGGCACAGTGTTGGAGATGCACCGCGAGCACCTAACCGAGTTGCCGTCCGCTGCCACGGACGAGGCACCTACGCGTCCGAGGCAGTGTCGCCAGACCGGGGAAATTTAGGAGAATACAGTTACCCGCGCTCTGTCATTACCGGATCAGTGACATGACATTGTGGCACATGCTCGACAGAGACGAAACGCGTCACATGGGGATGCTCGCCAAAGGAAAAAGTTGCACGCAAAAAGATCTGGTGCCAGATCTTTCGAGCCACGTTATTGCTGTTACTTCGGTAATATCATTCGCTAGACTGACAGCCAAAGTCTTCAGAAACAAATGCATGACAATGTCAATTCTTCGAGCTAATGTTATTTACAAAGTCAACTCTTAGTCCGAACAACGCTATGGCCGGCGATACGGCAAATTTATTTATTTTATTTAATTGATTCGGCAATTTTTTTTTATGTTTCATACGAATATCATCGAACAGTTTAAGCTAAAGACACGCGTAGGCAGTGCTTTCACCTGATGTTTACAGGTTGTTTCCAGCACGATACGTGTCCCGTGGTATGCTACAACTTTCGTCCGATTCGTTCTTTCCTATCTATCATATTTTTCGAGATATATAACTGTTGTCCTGTAAACCGGACACATTCCATGTACGATAAATTTTTCATAATGAAAACTCAAGTTTTCTTTGGAAAAATGACGGCCCTCTTAAAGGATAAGGAATAGGTTATTGAGCAAGGAAAGAAAGTCGAGACGAATACCCGAAGTCCATTAGGTATCATTGTCTTTATTTTTCAGTTCGATGCCTCCGTCGAGTTCCACGGCTCGCGTACATAGCCGGCGACGGAGGGGACTAAGTTTAGAGACACGGGCTTACGTGGTAAGAGGTGTCGCAGTGCCTTGTGTCGGTTAATAAAGGTATCAGCCGTTCTTTTTTTTCTTTTTTTTTTTTCTTTTTTTGTCTGTTTGTTTGTTTTGTTTGTTTGTTTGTTTGTTTGTTTGTTTGTATGTTTAATAACTCCTTACTCGCTATAATACGATAATAAATAACATATAAAAAAAGACGTACGGGTAAAAGACGTAAAAAAGAAGCTCGCCAATAGGGGGAGCGGTTTTTCGTCTACGATAAAGTCGATGTAAGTTTCCGAAAGAGCGTGCAAAAATGTACATTGTGGCAGAGGTACAAGGTGGACTCCTAATCGATCCGCTCGACATATACGATATAGCTACGTAGCTTCCTATCGGTTATTCTGCTCTGGATTCACTTTAATCGTGACTTTGTTGCTGAGAGCTGACGCTAGCTTCTCGACGCTGCTCTGCGGGAGTTTTCCTGGCTCCGAATTCGTTGTGTCGTTGTTGCAGGTTGTTCCGTTTTCGGGGATCGGCTTGATTGTTGACTGTCCCTCCTACGAAAGACAAAAGACATCAGAACTCTCACGGTCTTACTGTGCTACTGCAGTCCCACCGCTCTCCACCGAACCTACTATTAACTTAATTCCTAGTTCTGTCATTTTTACTCACATAAACGGGATCTATTGTTCGGTAGCAACTTCAGCCGAAGCTAATTTTGTTTACTGTTCGGGGGTATCATAGTGCTATCCGAAACACTCAAACAGCTGAATCATTTTCACTGGAGGACGCGTTACCAAATAATTAACAAGGACTGGTTGTACTGGTTGAACAATGGAAGCGAGACGAACATGTGTATTTTCTTTCGTTAAGTTTTACGATTCTAACGTAACGTAACGTAACATTCTTAAATTCTTTTAATTGCTCCGCTCTGTATAGTTATGGTAACCAGTGGACACCGAAATTTTTTATTTTGTCAACTATTTCGAATAAATGTTAACATCTGTGAAAAATTATAGCGAACACGCAACCTACCCCATCAGTCTTTCTTCTTAGGTTCGATCTCTGCAACGTTGCAGCCAGTTCGTTCTGCAATCTGGACACTACTGGCCCGTTCGCTATTTCATTGGTACCGTTTTTCTCTGGTCGTGCTTGCTGCGACAGGAAGTCCAGTTTGGAGGGTTGCTTGGCCTCTCCTTCGTACGCTCCTATTCTAATGGCGACTTTTCCCGTCGCAGGTTTCGGGATTTGTCCGTTCATAGCGGCTGATGGGACAACAGGAGGTTTCGGGACTTCCGACACGGGACTGATCGACGTGTCTTTCCCGTTAACCTGTGGCTTGTTTCCGGTGCCGTTTCCGATACCGATACCGGTGCCGGTGCCGGTGCCGGTGCCGGTGTGTCGGGGACTTCCGTTCGTGGTTACCGCCGAGTTCTGTAGAGGGAAGTATGTCGGCGGTGGCTTTGGGATTACTGGATTTGGCGTTTCCTTCAGTTTGAACGACTCGATGCTTTGCATCTCTACGGCGTCCTCGCTGCTCTTGCTCTTTGAAAGAAGCGGAAGTGGCGGCGGTGCCGGAGGTGCAGGTGGCGCAGGTGGAACTGGCGGTGCTGCTACCTGTGCAGGAGGTGCTGGGGGTGCTGGAGGAGCTGGTGGTGCCGGTGGGATGTTTGGCGTTGCAGAATTGTTCAGCACTCTCTTCTCTTGCTCCTAATAACGACAGAAAAAACATATAAACTATAAAAGACTGAAAACACGTTACATAAAACGACCGACGGTGGACACATTTTCAAGATATCCTATTTGCTCACGGCATGCAAACAGTTTCGAAACGGCATTGCGCGATAAGGCAAGGCCTTGCAAATCTGACGATGACAACGCGAAAATAGAAGGAATTAGAATACTTATCGCGTCCGGCTCCAAACATATTTTCATACGTTGCAGCCTTTATCGCATTCAAGCAATGAACCAAATGTCAAGAGACGATAATATCGACAGTATCTATGTCTCACTGGAAATTTCATGTTATCGTCAGCCTACAAGGACTACGGAGCAGTTCGAACGAGCGCACCGTCGAGATACAAGTTATTTTCCAGAGCGTCCCCTTTTAGACGTTATCGCAAAAACACGTTTGTTCTATGAAAATACATTCGAAAGGCTACGGGGGGCATACGCGCATACGCGCTACGAGCACATCAGGCTCCATCAACGCGAATGGCAGGTTCGCAACACACATCTGTCCCGTTATCGGTGGTTTTAGCTGAGCGTTCTTAATTGCCCTTTACCATGCAGAAATGACCGATCAAACGCGTCGATAGCACGTCAAACACAGAAAATTTGATAACTAACACCGTAGGGAGTGATGGTAACCAAGACCCGGCTCCTCCGTTTGGCATAGCTCACTGAACCGTCCATCCTCTGTGCTTCAAGCTCCTATCATTCGTCAATTAACTTTCCCCTCCATCGTCGATACGATCTCCTTTTCCAGCGGATTGGCAAATTTCAAGCACCTGCTTTGCCTTCGACGCGCTCCTTATAAAATCACGGGTCTGGCCGCTCGTTAATTAACAGTTCAAGGAAAAGCTCGCCGCCAATTAAAAGTTAACTGTGTTTCACTGTTCCCGTGATTGCGCTTGGAAACAACGACCGAGGACACGGAACGCCGCCATTTCCGAATCACGAATTACGGTGCCGGCGCGGCAGCGTCTCTAAGGACGTTGAGATTTCGTAAATCATAGTTCGTGGCCGGATCCGCGGTATTTTGCGGTGTTTCTGCGACCCACCTTGAACACCGATCGCACACTAACCGCACCAACAGTCACGAGCGTTGCCTCCAGCTCTTATGTAAGCTCTATTATTTTGCGCGTCTGCCACGGTTTGCAAGAAACCGACAGGTTGCGTGAACCAAGCTGGAATCGACCGTGGCGGCGGGCACTCGCGCGTATTTAAAGCGGTATCGACCAACCGATCAGCCTCGACTACCGACCGATAGCAGATCCTGTAATCTCAGAATCGTCGCATTCCAAGAAATTCTTCAGATTATCGAAAACAGCCTGTTTTACGTCCTACTCGTAATTCTCGTTCGATTCGATGCGAGACTTTCGCTTGCTCGAGGAGTTGCAAAGACTATTTCCTTCAGCAGTGAAATGACTGATTTGCGCGCGATTATGTACATTGAAATCTTTACGCATCGGAAGAAACAAAACTTTAGTTTTCTGTCAAGAGTTCCGAAAATTAAACGATACATTAACACGTCGACTGTCTCTCGTCTGCCACATACGGCTGATTTTCACCAGGCTCAGAAATCAATTTTCACCGTAATGGAAAATATTTATTTCTATCGAATGATTGCCAATATTTACAGGAAAATAATCCATTAGCTTCAAACACGTTGCACGACAATTCTAGAAAATGCTAGCAACTATACAATTGTCTAACAAATCTGTTACCTTAACTCTTTGAAGCTCCGTGTAACTTTGAAGTCAATCACTGATTATTATTATCTTACCGATCGATCTTATGCACCGGTGTTGTTAATACTTATATTTCACACATCGGGGTAAATTCAACTTCTTTTAAACTGTGAATTCACTGTTCATTTCTGTATCTAGAGGATGACATTTGCTGTTCTAAAGTTACAAAAATTTCTTTAAACTCCTAATAAAAATTCGGGCTTTGCATGTACTAAATTATTTAAATTTTGTTGGATACTCTGGCGATTGCAACATTCCAATCAACGTGTTAAACATAAAACATAAGATCCCCAGTCTAATGTTTAATCTCCACCCCTTGTAATCAGTATTAATATTTACATTTCGTGGTTAGTGCACATGTTTGTTATTCATTGAACACCAAGTTAAACCATCTGAAATATTACCGTGTCAATAACGAGCAAGAGGATCGAATCTTCTGATACCGATTTTCGAAAACTTACAGTGACTCGATCACATTTCTCAAAAAATTTCCTTTCCGATCAATCGAAAATCCTTCGCTAGTTTTCGCGACCGTGTCGGCGATACCGTAATCGCTGATCGTTTTAATTTTAATCGCGCTTCGTTAGCGATTTAATGTTTCCCGCGGCAGTCGACCTTCTCGAACGCGAGGGTACTGCAATACTGAGGCGAAACAGTGAAATGTACGTGACTATAAGCGGGCGGATCGGTCTCTATCTGAACGGAGCGCGTGCTGTATAACAGTTAATAACGCGGTTCTTCATAAATTCAGGTGCAGCTGAGCGTACGCGTTCACATACACGGAGGCGTAACGCGCGCGATTCTTTCGGGGCACTATTACCTGCGTTATCTCTGTTCAAAGCGTTATCCGTTTGCATTAGTAGATCTCGCCGGTTGTGTAATTAACTGTGTAAGAATGTCCGTATCACCGACAGATGCTCCCGGTCTCATGTTTGCTTCGCGGTTCTCTTTTTCTTTCTCCCGTTTTCTCTCCTTTTTTCTCAGATACCAATATTTAATACACGCCGGTTGCTATGCATAATCCTCACTGGGAAACCGTCTTCGCCGCGCGTAATAATTCCGACTCGGTTGCTAATAGGGTTTTTAATTGGTCCTAGACGTACCCCTAGTTCCGCTTTTTCCACAGAGCGTTCGCCGCGTATCGTCGCTTGAATCTAACGAGAAATTTTACCTGCTCCGCTCGGTGGTCAGAGGCTGTAACGTCTTCGCCGGCGAAAGAAAACAGTGAAAGTCATCGCTGAACGATGTCATTGCTCGTTGCAAGCGCGATATACGATGTTTTCGTTTGCGCGGAATTCGTCGAACGAATCGCGGTATTTCACCAAGAGATAACAGCGACGGAAAGACACGCGCTTCCGGAATTTTACAAACGTGTCAATTCGGCGATTCGAGGAGGCCAGATAACGACAGATAATAGGATCATCGTTCTCTTACCTGTTCGATGGGCTGATCGGAGAAATGAACTTTCTGCTGGTTGGAGTTGAACATCTTCCGGTGAGCACGCTTGAACTCCTCCATTAGCTGCAACAGAACGAAACGTTGCAACCACCTATGTGTGTAGTCAATTGCGAGAAATTATCGGCAGCGGACTCGCTCGAATGTGGTTTGATTATCGTCGCCGCTTAATGTTACTTTTACTTCTCGATTTAGAGGCGAGGAACGGAATTGATCGGAGACGCAGCAAGAACACGGTGAAATTGCAAGTGCATCGCCCGCCCGCCGCCCCGCGCCTCGCCGCGTCCACGGTACGGTTGTAGTAAAGCTCGAGCCCACCTCTGAATATCGTCGTTTGCAACGCTCATACACGAAAGTTCGATCGTTTGCAACATCGCGGCAATAATTTTTAATTAGATCAACTCTCTCTCTCTCTCTCTCGACTCATTATTTCCCCGGGTCTTTACAGCCTCGAGGCCCCGGCTCGATGTGATGTTTCCTCTGTTCGAGCGCGCGCTTGGCTCGTACTAATTAATAAATAGCCGAAACATATCTGTACACGATAAACGAGATTAGTAATTAAACGCTGATCAGACTCGTGTGTGGAATTGAATTTATTATATAGTCGTTTGGCGGTCGTAAACGAGTTTATGTACACAATTAAAAACAAAGAAGACGATTTCAAAGTGCTTAACAACTCAATTGTGACGATTGAATAAATGTCAATTATTGTAATAATTAATTAATATTTTTATAGTACTGTTCATCGAATATCATTCAGTGTTTGTTACAGGGTTCTTACCCCATGCTGTACTAAATAGATTTATGTCATCATTTCCCACGAAAGCACCTTTATAATTTCAGTAATTGTAGAATAAAAAATCGGCATTACAAGAGATATTGTAAATCGTGATTTTTATGAGATTGAAGAAATATAAATACCTTATCATGGGTGACCTTCTGTTCTTGCGCCCTGAGCGCTTCTGGGTTCTGTGGCTTGCGTGCTTCTTGCGTCTTCTCCTTCATAGCTTCTGCTTTCGCGAGGTTTATACTCCTCTGAAAGCACACGGAAAACTGATGTGTATCGATGATGGACGAATGCCGATTGCGCTACTAAAACGATTTGTTATTGATATGCTGAGATCACGTCGCCCAGGACTGTACTATACCGCAGCTGTTACTATCGACTACGTGTACAGTAAGATTATTTCGCGACAATGAGCGAAGCAAGGTAAGAGTTCGCGATGAGTCTACCTTCTTGGAAGACAATATCTATTTAAGGGAACGTTATCTCGAAATATGACGTAAAAGATACCGTAAACAGAGGCAGAGAATCATTGTTTCACGCGTTCGTCATGCGAGTTGCCAAACTTACGCAGTATCGTCGTGCGAAGAAAGCTGAAACTATTTTTTGTTTCTACATCATCGACGCATGCACTCTGTGCTTTTGAATAATAAATTGCAGACCATGATTCTTGAAGAGATAGACAGGCAGCGTAGGCGCGTTTAACACTACACAAGAAAGCGTGACTAACTTGGTGAATGACTGATAATTTCACTTTTCAAACTGCAGTACTCTAGGTATCGAGACAACGATGATTCAGACAACGCGTCCAAGTGTAACAGATTAATGAAAGTATGGAGTGTTAATCATTACGAGAAGATAAAAGAGACTTTATGAGTTATTCGTTGAACGGAGAGGTCGTTGTACAAATTGCCTACGCAACCTTCGTGTCGTTTATCTTGTAGAAAGTCCCATTTACGATTCGTCGCTTCGTCGATAACCAAGAAGACTGACGGGGACTAATTCGTCCAGAATCTAGGATACTGATATTAATCGAGGATAGACATTCAAAGATACAAATATCTCAACCCCTTGAGGACGACTGTCTATCTGCATCTAATTCCTATACATCTAAAAATAATAGTTCATTTACTTAAATGATGACCAGTACACACTTTTCTTTTAGTTCTCTAAGGAAAATATCCTTCATACTTTTACAACATCTTGATAGTCACCTTGGTGAGAAATCTTAACAACTCTAGCCATACTAGCTATGACAACGCTACATATACATATCTAGAACTACGTTATGTCTACTGCTAGAAAAACACACACACACACACACACAAGAAAAAAGAGGAAATAAAAGGTAAAGGATTTTCAGAATTAATAAAAGGTACAAAGAATGAGAACTTGTTTGAGTATAGAATTTTCTGCTCCAATTGTTTCTTTCTGTGTGAAGGATAAAAAAAAAGTAGCTCTAAAATAAGTACTATTTTAACGGTAAAAATAAGACAGACAGGCGAAACCATTTCAACTAACTACTGCAAATCATACGAATAGAATAGATTAGAATAAAACGTGATATCGAAAGAGGTACATTAGCATGAGAGGATGGATTGAACGGAACAACATGATAAACAATCTGTCCTTTCTACCATTCTTACAATCTCACGCTCCTATCTTTGTCCACTTAACGTTTAAGACTTCCTAATCGTTTTTCACGTACTATACTGATCATCGCTTTTGAATGAATCGTACGTGGGTTTGGCTATCTTGCTCTATTACAGATAGCTGACTCAAGCTATCAAGCAGGCTGTGGATCTTCGTAAACGTAGAGTACAATAATTTTTTGAAAAATGTTGGGCTGGATAAGGTAATCGCGGACAGCGGGCAATGACTGTCAGTATTATTATTAGAAAACGGCACGACTTAAGTTTTTAAACAACAAAGTTTAAAAACAAGCTTCATTTGGTTTTTAGCGTGATAGATGTAATGTCTGTGCAGAATATGTACAGATAAATGTGCTACGAGTACAAAAGTCTATACTTATATTTTATATGAATATTTTTGATTTATCCGTTTAATCAATCGGTTTTATCAATTAACGTATATGCCGATCAACGAAGGAAAAAGAAGAAATCAGAAAAATATAAAGAAAAAACTTATGAAAAGATTAAGCTTAAAGGGAGAAACTAAACGATCGAATCTTTCTGAGAACGATGATACCGACATAGACGAAACGGAAAATAAATGTAATATTTGCTACTATTTTGGCCAGGACAATGAAATGTATGGTTGCGGTGTACCTCTTGCGGCCTTTGAACCCTCTCGGAATGCTTCTGGTGGGTGTCCAGGGTGTCCCAAAAATGTTTCAAGGCAGTAGAACGTTTTTGGAGCACCCTGTACACGCGAAAACTGTAAGCGTTCCTGAACCACCATTGTACGCAAAACGACCATTATTAGCCAGAGGTGTGGGCAATGGTAGTCCTTTTCATTTTTCCAAGTTTGCTCGAGCGACCGCCATTGCCCCATTCTCCCCTACACCTATTGCCACTGTTCTACCGTTTCCTTTGGATTAAAAGAAATGCAGGTTTGCACGAATACCGGTAATTTATTCGGAGGAGTAGTTGTGCGACTACTTGTTGGTTTCACAAAAGAAAACTGCCGCACTCGTACCTGCTGTGCCCGCCTCTGCAGTTCTTGCGTTATGGCAGTGCTCAAGTCGGTGCAGGCGATCGGCGACGTCCTTGTGGCACAATTGCGGGGTGCCGGATGCGTCGTAGCTGGCGTGTCATTGGGTTTATTGGTCCCGGTTGTGGCTGCCGTCACCGAACCATAAGAGACTGTCGACGGTGGCTCGCAGGAGGACGTTGACAATGACGACGAGGTCGAGGCAGAGTCCTTGCTGCAGGACGACTCCAAGCTCGACTCGGTTTCCGTTGAGCCTGTGCTGCCCATTGACATCGTGCTGCCCATTTGCATGCCCATGGCGTTCATTGGTTTCGTCTCTGCGTGAACATCGTTCTACCGTCGGTTTATCATTCGTATTTTCAAAAGTTTGCAACGCAGCACGCTTCTCCGCTACATAACTCCGCTACATAATTTCAAACCGGCCGGATCGAATGTTAAAAAATTCATGTGATTCGCGGCATAAAGGTGTCTGGAGAATTTTATAATAGAAATATATACTTTTTTAACACGTTAACACTTTGCTTTAGGACATCGAGCTTGACTTGTTACGAAGATTTCGAATAGAATTCATTAAACGTGTAAGATATTAATTTTCTACAAACAGGTATAAAATTCTATCTTTCCGACGTTGATGTTTTTCCAGTAGAGAAAATATAGACATATAGTAAATATCAATTTACTCTCTCTCTCTCTCTATCTCTTTCAGATGCTTTTGTACGACGGAATTGTAATCGATGTAGCCGTAAAATAAATTGTAGTGCAACGAGTTCGGAGCCTATTTTGTGTATCTTTCTGTTGAAGCCGGTATTTAAATAAATTTTCCCGTTTTTTCTGTAACTATCAATCTTTTCAATTTCGTAATGTAAGGATCTTACGATATTTCTTAAATTTGAGTGACTAACACGGCCTGCACCAAAAGCTTATTGTCAGCGAATGTTGAATATCGTCATTAGGACATGAACATTCTTCACATAACTCCGCGTATAATGTATTAGCTTCGTTTTTTGTGTCGCGCAAGTAGACAATTGACTACATGACACGCGCAACAAATTTTGTAATCTGAATTGACGTATCAAATTTTATCATCGTCCTCGACGAACAAATACATCCAGTTGATCCAGTTATGTAATCAGTCACGATAAGGTTTGTTTGGTTGAATAAATATTTCCGCTTAATTCCAACGATCTTAATCTACTTCTGTATCTCTGACCGTTTTCTATCAGAGAACGTTTTGATTTCACCACACAGAGCTGACCATGTTTTGGCTTTACCTTGCTGCGTTCTTGAAATCTTTTTTCCACGCAATCAACTTTAGTTGTGTCCTTGTTTTGTAAAGTTAGTTTTGTGTTTGAGAAAAATGTATAAGAAACTTATTACTGGATTGCGGATTTTTGCGTAAAACGAAAATTGTCTGCATTCATTAGAAGGTACAACTCATATCTTCTTTTTCATTGAAATTAGAAAAATATGCTAGAGGACAAAGCTGAACGCGTTAATACTCTTTTAGTGAATGCAGTTTTTCGCGAATTTAGGTCAATTTCCAAAATCCACAGATTCTTAGATCTTTCGATACGTTTTTTTTTTCTGCGTCAACCGATTTCAATGGCTCGAAAAAAGCTCGAAATGTCGGGCCGTTCGATCGGATTTGAAAAAAGTGATACTGTTAAAAGGGCGTTCGAACACTGTCGTGTAGCTGATCCGAAGACTGCAGCAAAGATGGCAAAAGCTGATCAGCAAAGTCGTCGACTTCGAGACAAACCTGCTGGCCATTTATAAGACAATGGTGGCGGTGGTGCGGGCGGGCAGACAGACTGATGCACCTCTACCGTAGTCACCGTTTTCCTGTCTCCTTCGTTCTGCATGCCGTTTTCCTACGAACACCAGAAGAAAAGTCATCAAATTTGTCCAGGTGTAGCAGAAAGAAAGATCAACAGCCTCGCGATCGTTTCTCTTTTTAATTGAATGCTCCGAAGGTGTATCGTAGAGCGATCGTCACGCTAATTCGATCGGAAGATCGAAGCCGATTATGATGGCAGTATGTAGAAAGCGCCGGTTAAACGTGCATTATAATTACCGAAGAACGAGTTTCTTTTCGATTCCGTGACGGAATTCCGTTTCGGGAATTGTTTGCATTCGCGAAAAACGTTCACGGTTGAAGGAGCCAGCGAGAGTTAGAAAGCTTCTTCCTTACTTTGGATCCGTGATACGGAGGAATGTCGTCGGCCGGCCCGTCGTAGATGTACTCCTGTTGTCTGCAGTTGTCCCGGCGATAAGCTAATCGACGATTCGCCTCGTCCCGCGGGTTCGCGTCGAAATCGTGGACCTCGTAATCGATTCGAGGCGCCACGGGGTCGTAGAGGGGCTCGTTGTCGATCTCTTCGTCGTAGCTGCGCGAATTCGGGTGACCTGGCCCGGCCATGTGCCTGTGATTTTGGTTCTGGTTTTGATTGATACGGATCACCGTGGTGTTGTTCGGCTTGCGGGTCCATTCCTGCGCCTGCAAGTCGATTCAAACGATTTCTAAATACATACCGCGTTATTCCAAAGAAAGATTATATACATACATATTACATATGTATGTAATACGTTGGTACCTACACACCTATATAGGGATTCAAACTACTTTCCAAGTATTTCTACTATACACGCTTTCTCTGTTTCTGAACTACCGAACTTCTGATCTTATTCAAATTTTACGCACTGCGTGTCCAGTTAATAGACTGTGAATTTTACAGATTTATCATATTCGCGATTTTCTTTACAATTAGTAGGACAACGAGTCGTTGAATTAAAGATAAAATTTGTCGTTTCTTCACACGATAATTAACACGTTCTCGTAACATGGTGCTATGCCTACCATCGATCACTTGCAAGGGTCAAAACATGTAATTTCATAGCAAGGTTAAGACTGGAACATACATTAGCAACGAAAGAGTACACGCGAGAACTAGTAGTACATGCTAGTCTCTTATTTATCGACAACAAAAGGAAATAGTTTTTGACAATGTATCGGCCTGCAATGAAAACATCGAGTAGCTTGACCGAAAGGTCAGGTAACATTTTTCTGTCACCTTAAATTAGTTTAGTCGGTGTAGTTGCTATTGTGAATTCGACATGTATGTACCTGGTCGTTGTGCGGCCATTCCGACGAACTGCAACTGCTCGTGGACAAGGCTAGCGGGCAGCAGATCCTAGAAAATCCGAAGACACATGGTCGAATGAGTTTTCATCGGTGATTACACGCGCTACTTTCTAATTTCCAATTAAACGACGCCGCGAGGAAGCACGATCAACCGCGGCGGCTCTAGCACAGGATGCAGGTTCGTGAGCCCGCGAAGAATTCGTCGTGCTCGATACTTCGAGATTATTATCGCGAAATGTCCTATTAATAGAAAGAACGACTTTCTCCCGAAGTAAATCCATCGATGCCACTTGATAACAGCGTGTAACGAGAAAGATATGTATCCGGAGCCGTAGAGTGGTCTCGCTCTCGCTTCCCTACCGAACGAACGTTTAATCGATCGTTCTTAACGAGAACTACGTACAATGCCCCACAGTTTTCTGATCCTGTAACTGTGCGCTACCTTTGATTAAATTTCGTCATTCTACATCTCCCCAGATAATTAACGTTTATCCGATCGGAAGCTCGTTAACATTGATTATCGAATTTTCTATGCATTCCGATGAATAACATAACATTACTGCGCAGTTCAAGTATTATTTCCAATGTTTTCGGCCCAATTATATTCGAAGAGGGTACATTCACCCTTTGCTGAGGATTCTTTCGAAATACTATGAATATTTTCCTCGGGCAATTGGATTGCGTGTCAAAGTTTTAAATAATGGGAGCAACGTATACTGCTGATCTTTTGTTCTGCATACGATTAAATGACACGTTTGCAACTCCAGGAGTTAGATGCAAAGTATGCGATGCTATCGCTGCGTCGACATTCGTCCTCAAAGGGTTCGGAATAGTGTTACAGCATATTTGTCAGCTAACACCAAACACGTTTCACGAATTTTAACCTTTCAGGGGCACCATCGCCTAATCATCGATTTCCTTTTGTACAATCGACTTTGCGTAACGTTACAGATGCTACCATTACATGTGACGTAGTTCGACTCCTTTATAGTTTCGTAATTATTTTCAAGTTCTAGAAAGTAAATCGTGTACACGACTTCATGTAATAAATGCTGAAATACTGGTCGTTCTTCAGGATTAACACTAAACCTATCACCGCCAGTCAAATAACTTGGTATTTTAACGATTACTGAAATTACAAAGATGCTTCCATCGGAAACGATTCGGTCTTCGTTCAAGCGCATATAACAAAGATCGCGCGAAATTTAAGTAAATTTATTCTTGTCATTTTCAAAAGCCGTTTTTGTCAAACGGCCGTTTCTGTCAGTTTTATTGCTCGCCAGGTTTACCGTTAGGATACCAAGGAAAGACGAAGTGTTAAAACGCAAAAGTTCTGGCAATAGTGCTACCGGTCGACCGTTGCGCGTCGGTTCCATTGTAGTTGGCAGCATTATTGCCGATCGAAGCGATAGAATATTAAACCACCGGGGGAAGATTGAAAATCTGCATTGGCTCAGGCTCGCATCTTTTTCGCGACTAACCTCCCGTTTCGGTTGCAGGTATCTTCGCGAGGGTATCGATGGTGCATTCTGGCGTCGTGCTGATGCTGCGGCGAGTAGGAAGAATTCTGCTGAGGTTGCGGACTGGCCGCGGCTACGCTCGACGTTTCCGAGTCGTAGCCACTGGAGCCTCGGGTCCACAGCGGCTCGGGACAGTCGTAAAGGTGATTTGGCGTGGGTCGTTGCACTATTAGGTCGAGAATGGCGGAGCTTCTCATTACCTCGATGGCTCTTTCGAACGGAAGATCGGTGAGTCGTTGCCCGTTGCACCAAACGATCACGTCGCCGGCTTTCAGCCCGGCAGCCCTCGCTGGCCCGTCGTCTCTGGTACCCTGAATCAATTTTCGTTACGTTAACTCTGCTGATCGATTGCTAGCCTTTCGTCCGATATACCTTCTCGTCAAAGTTTACTCAGCGGACAAATTTTCATCGAGCGTAAAGAACACGTTTTTACGTGTCTTTGAATTCTACAGGATTTTTCGCAACATTTCGTACTTCGGGTTAGAAAAACAGTCTGTCTCCATGGTATAAGAATATTCTATTTTTGCCGTACACTGCAGTTCACCGTTTTAACATGTGTTCGAGAGTTAGTCATTTTTGGTTGAAACCCAGAAAACAACTACGATCCAAAAATAATAAAAGCGTGACTATCGAGTCTCCTACCGGCTGCTCGGCTGATTAACGTGCAATTGGTTGTTGCATGTTGATTCAACAGTTTATATCGTACCAAAGACAGAAAATTAAGTGTCACTTCGAATAATGTGTAAGTACACCGCGGATTTGATGCATCTATCGTCAAAATGGGTGGCTGCAGTTTGAACTAGTAGAAGAATTGAACGAAATTAAAGATCGAAAGAAATTCGTAAGTGGTTTCAGCGGATACGAAAAAATGATTAATTGTTAATAGAATCTCGGACTACCTGGACAGTGAGGCCAGGCACGATGCCTCTGCATACTCCGCAGCCTAATCGTCCCTTCTCTCCAACGAGGATCCGAATCCTAACTTCGGTGCTAGGCACAGCTCCCACACCGGTCTCGTTGTACTGCAATTGTTGCTGTTGTTGTTGTACCATGTGCCAGGTCACCGGGTCATTCGGATTGCTTTGCGAATCATAAAGTACTCTTTATAACGAGAAAAGGATCGTCGGAGCGAATCGTTTAACAACTCCACTGTTTTGACGACTGATTGGTACTTACTCTTTCACAGGTATCATTCCCACGCCTGAAAGAAAAAACAGAATCAACGAATGTTCGGAGCAGGTAGGAAGACGCTGAACAACGAGCTGAACAGGTTAAATGCCGAATCTCAACACGAATACCATAAATAATCGCAAAAACCTGATAATTACTTCGAATCTTGAGGACGAGCACTTGCTGATTTTTTGCCAGAAGCGCAACTTCCTGATGGACGGCGTCCTCCACCGGATACCCGTTCACCCTTATAATTTGATCACCGACCTGAAAGCAAGACAGACAGCCGGTGAAACCATGCGAAATAGAGCGGAGATGGGTTGCTTAATGGCAAAATCGATTCGCCACGGTTCCCGTAAATTCAATTGTTTACAGTTCGTCAACAAGGGATTGCGAACTGCTACAATTTTTCGACAACCGCAAGGACCTTTTTTCGCACATCTTAGAACGGTCGTAAACACAAAAATGTGCCACGCAAAATGGCACGATGTTCGATGTTCGGATTCGAAGAAAATGTTGCAACTTGAAATTTAGTTTTCATTGGTTTCTCGTTTAGCAATCGTTGTTTGAAAAATAGGATATTTTATACCTAATATATGTAAATGCGAACAAAATGTGATTTTAATTGCAGGAAAATTAACATTTAGATGGAACTTTCGTAATGCTGGTTCAAAGATGCTTCAGGCGGACAGGACAGTGCTCGCGGACACCACACTGTAGGTACATATATAAAGAAAATAAAAATCTGAGTTCTACGAGCCCGGACACTGTAAGGTTTCAAGAGAATCTATTAAAGATTCAATTGGAAATGAGATTCTTTTTCAGCACTCGAGGTCTTCAGCTTCTGTAACGTTTCGAATTCAAATTCTGCGAAGTGGATCGTTCGGAGGTGTGCGGAGCTTTTTTTCTTTTCGTTATTGGTGAGCAAAAAGAAGGGTTTACGAGTTGGCCGTATATTTTTTACAGTCTGTAATAACGACCGCGAGCATATTACGAGCAGACCCACCCTTAATCCATTCCGATGGGCTTCTCCTCCTGGCTGCACGTCGCTCACGTAAAATCCAGCGGCGTATTCACGACCACCGCGTAGAGAGAAGCCGAATCCTGATGCTCCACGCCGTCTTAGCCTCACGTTCCTGGTCACACCGATGACGGCCATCCTGCCGCCTCCTGTTGTGTTCCCAGGACCGCCACCGGTCGATGGTACCATGACGGCACTGGGCGTGCCGGAAGAACCACCGGACCTGAGGGAATTCAAAGACCGTACAATTCAATTCTGCTTTCTGTGTCTCCGTAACCCTAGTTTTAAAAGCTTGCCAAAAATAGAGACTCGCTTTTTCGTCAATGAAACCAAAAAGTGGCCAAAAGACTAAAGATTTAAATAATGTTGTCGAAATGGTAAAACTGTTATTTTCTGAGACAGCCGAATTTCTATAAAACAATATTCCAACGCCTTCTTCATAAAACCAACAATTGTTTAATGAAAATCTAGCTACACCGAATTTCTACTATCTTTTTTTTTTGTACGAAATGTCACTGATCGCTTAGTGTAAACAAATATTTAGGAACAACGTAGTAGCATCACACGGAGAAAATAAACATTTTTCATATCGTGGCTTTACATGACAAAGCATCGTCAAGATATTTCGCTTTTAATGCGACACGCGTGCACAACGGGACGCGGTCATTGCAGCGAGTCGCACAATCGCAGTAATTTTACGCACGGCGAGGAATTTGATGCTTTTAGCTCTGGAGCAGAGGATCATTGTTACGGCTATTGTTTCGCGATTCGGTATTGCCAGTCCGCGCAGAAAGTGGAGCGCGATTCATTTGCCCGGAATGGAGACGCGAGTACCCGCGTACATACGCGTATGTATGTCTCTGTGTCTGTATGTATGCATGTATGTGCTCGCGATGCAATGTTTACCCTGGATTCAGTGGCGTTAATAAGCCTCTTCTTTTCCGTTACGTAAAGCGGGCAGCATTACTTTCTCGTCGTGATTCCCGCGCCGCGAAATCACTCGAAATCGTGTCTGCCCCTAATAACGACAATTATTCGTACAACAGAAAAGACAACAGCGAAAGGCACTCGAGACGGTGCAGTCTCTGCGCAGTTTCCGGCGTGTATGCACCCAGGTTTCGATTCCAATATCTCGCCTGCAACTTAGATGCCTGCGGTGAGACGATCGCACCCCCCACGAAATGCCCTGCAAGGGTGGCGGTGATGGCGGTTTCGGTCGCTTCCGATTGATTTCCTTCCCCTCTAGACCTGGCTGCTATTAGAGTAATTATACGGGGTGATTGCGTTGTCTATAGTTCCGTTAAATCAACTTACTTATACCGACGCTAGGAGCCTAATCCTTTCACCGATTCAACGATTCACCGATTCACCGATTCACCGATTCACCCCCGATTCACTGTTACATGTTTCTTAACCCAATCAAATTCGTCGGAATGGTCCCTCAAAAGCTTTCCATTTTACGATCACGGAAACGATCAAGATACACCTTTGTCCAAAATTCCCAAGTATATTTATAGCGGCTCGCGAAACCGTTCGAACGCCCTTTAAAACGGTACAACTTTTTAAAAATCGGACCAAGCGAACTGACTTTTTTTTTTTTTGTTAGCCATTAGATGCATTGGTTTGCTAAACGACGTGCAAAAAAGCTTTTGAAAAAATTGCAATCGGTACTTTTTCAAAAACTGTTTTATTCGAGCCCGTAAAATAAATTTAAAATATGCATTCTGCAGATCTACGTTAATCACGCACCCGTTGAAAATTTCTGATGAAAACAGCGCTCGCCTGAACGACTGTTAATTGTATTATTATACCGGAAAAGATGCTGGTAAAGTGGTTCCGGAAAGTTTGACGAGCCAGTAAATCTTAATGTATATCGAAGTCGCGTGGAAAATTTCATTGTACCGCAGTGCATTACACATAATTTCACGCTGCAAGTTGTAACTGGCGGTTACTTCGAAAGATTAATTCAATGATCTTCCACACACGAACGCCGAGCTTTGGATACGCGGAGAAAAGACATTCACGGTTCATCTCGTACGTTCACTTTTCACAATAGCCTCTCAAAGTTCCGACCTTCGGCTCCTCGACAAGTTGTACTTACAAGATCAAGTTTTTATACGTTTCAGACGCTGAATAACCTTGTGTAATAGGTCATTGCATTCGTTTTAAAAATGATCGCTCGCGGAGCGAAGATGAACCGTTTACGTGATCGATATCATGTGTACTTGGGGTTTTAAACTATGGACCTAATTATATTTCTTCCTCTGTGAGAGTCATCGCATACAGTCTGGTTCAAAATGATGGGTAGAACCCATCGAGTTGTAGTAAACATAATATTCTATAAACTCGAAGATTAGAGTAGAAGAAATTTGAAATTAGAATGGGCCATCTTTCTTTCACTTTCACCGTAGACGGTGTAAACAGAATAGTAACACCGATGGCGAAATGATAGCACAGTTCAGGTTCGTTTAGAAATTCTTCGTTAGTACATGATCTGTCTGTCGGTTGAACAACTGGATTTGTCTTGTTGGATCTTGTGTTGCATGCAACTATTAACGTGGGTCGTGGAAAAAAGTTAAGTGAAACGGAGATTATGAGAATTATAGAGTCGTATAATCGAAATTTAACTATGCCTGGAATTTCAAGAAGGATACGAAAAAGTCGTAAAGTGATTTATAATGTGTTGAAACACCCAGAAAATTACGAAAGGAAGGCACGCTGTGTGTGTGTGTGAGAGAGAGAGAGAGAGAGAGAGAGAGAGAGAGAGAGAGGCCGGCAACATTAACAGAACGTGGACAAAAAGGGCTGAAATATGTAGCTAGCGAAGGAGATGTTACTACGAATGTTTATCGTACGAATGTACATTTCCTTTTTCCATTGATCATGTTCTAATCTGTATTGATATGGTATTTGAAAATATTTGAAGATATCACGGTATCCTTGTGAAAATGCAGAGAGCATAAATTTAGTATCATTTTGTTCAAGACTGTATGTTCAACTTCGAGAATGTTACATTGTGGCCTGGTACAATTTTCAGTATTTCGAAGTACGAGGGACTCGAGTCTTGTTCTCCGGTAATAGCCACTTTCCTGCTCCAATAACGTTCAGCTGCCAGCCTTTATAGAATAACCGTCTCCGGCCTGAATTACAAGCAATAAAGATCCTCAATCTTTTCCGTTTTAACCGCATAGAATGAACATTTCCGATTACACATTTTGTTCAGATTTCAGGGAAACGAACGTTTATGTGTAACTCGAGGTGGCTACGGTAACCTACACGCATACGTTTCTACGGATGACCGTTTATTAAATTTAATTTTATCATTCTCCGAATAATATTACACACGATTTTAACATTAATTAATTGTGGCTCTTTAATAATTATATACGCCTTTAATTGTAATTTTATTGGTCTCTCGATAACTACTTGTTTCACTTTAATTTCAGCTTTATTAGCCTCTCAATAATTACAATACGTGACAATATTACATGAACGCGACGTTTATCATCCAAGCCTTGGCGACATATACAGAGAAATCACTGTAAATATAAAAGATACTGTATGCGGAGTGAAGGGTAATCGTAGCGAAAAGTCCTCGAAAAAGTAAAGTGGACCTCTCGGTGGATCGTCGAAGCGTGATCAACGCTCGCATAATAAGACACCGGCGCGAGCTGGAAATTCTAACGTATAAACGGAATCGCGGTTAGCATTTCTTGCTGCGGTGGGAGGAGTCTGGCGCGATCAAAAAGCAAAACGCTCGGAAAATTTGACCACGCTCGTCGACGGGAAAAAATTATAGTAATTCTAGCGCCGACGCGGTGGCTCACCTTCGCGAATAATTGTACCGCAAAAATCTTGCGTTTCAGCCTCCGGCCGGTGCAACGAGCAGTGCGAGCGAGCGCTCTCGGTACCTTTGTTCGGTTCCCGCGAACTTTTTCCGCCGCGCTGCGAAATTAATGACCACACCTGGCGCACCATTGCCGACGGAGAGCCGGGAACACCGAGAAGACAGCGAGTCGGAGAGAGATAGAGGCAGATGGAGACAGAAGGAGAGAGAGAGAGAGAGAGAGAGAGAGAGAGAGAGAGAGAGAGAGAGAGAGAGAGAGAGAGAGAGAGAAGAGCCAGGCGCGGAGGAGTCGAAGCAAATTCCACGAGCAGACGGAAAAGACGAAAGAGAGAAAGGGGCGGGGAAGTGGACGAGCAAGGAAAGAAAGACACTTTATGCTCCCTAATGACGCCGGGAATCCATCTTGCCCCGGACATTGAAAAGATTACGTGCAGTATGAAGGCCCGTCGTAGATTGCCGGATGCTGCAGGACACGAGGATGACACCAGGTAAATGACAGTCATTAGAAAGAACGAGACACTAGTTTAGAATGACTCCGCCGTGGCCGGAGGGCTTGACGTCTTTGCTCCCCCTCTGTGTTTCCCAGCTTCCACTCGGTCTTTTTGCTCGTCGAACGTTACCGAAGGCAAAAGGGAATTCCACAGTCTGCGCTCGTTCTCTACCAGACCTATGCCGCGCGCGCAAGCCGTTTGCCTTTTCCTCCGGGGGATGTCTGCAATCGGGACCGCTGCTTTTCGGATGAAACCGGCCGGAGAATGTATGCGACGACAGCTATTCGCTTGGAATATTAGCTGGTAGTATTTCGACAGTGTTAAGCGGTACGGTGGTCCTTATTCTTAGTTACAGCGGTGAAAGAGTTTTCTCGAGATTTTTTTGGTCGTACCCCTCGAAATGGTCAGACTTGGTGAGAAAACGATGTGTGCAAAATTTAGAAGCAATCGAACAACGACCCCATGCCGCGTTTGCGTTGAACTTTTGAAATTTCAACGATTTCCTGTCACTTTCAAACATAACTGTGTGTCATTATCAATAGACTGCGAATCGGAACGACAAGAGGAGAACCTCTTGAAATTCATGAAGTCTATAAAACATATGGGATGAAATCTAAATGGCGCTATGGTCATCGCTAATGACCAAGCTATGCGACGTTAAAGAATGAAAGAAATTACTTTCCATATTACCCCCATGGCATTATACGTGTCTCTAGGATTACATATAGAAAAAATTGTTCGATGGTACCGAAATCGTCCCTAGAGGCAGGCGAACGTAAACACAAGTAAACACAAGTAACTCGACGGGGTTCGCGAGAGCTCTCACATGCATTCCCATGGAAATAAATTCGCAGTCGTAAAGAATAATCGAGATAAGACGATACCCTAGATTACTATTATCGTTATTCCTCGGAATTTAAGACAGGTTATAGAAAATCTATCTCGAAGGAATGCAGACTTTCTTCTGTAAAGTACCGAACCATTATCGTAAGTACTACTATTAGGTGTAGCAATAGATAATCCGCTACGGATTACCAAAACGAGCAAATATTTGCACTCTGTGTCGTTACACGCTGTCGAAGACGCATAATGTAATCGTAACAACGGTAATTTCCAATTTCAATAAGAATAACTCGAAGGCCCAGCTGCGGAACGCCAGGTACCTCTGGTAACAGTATGTATGCACTGTTCTCAAACTCGTCCGTTCGTTCTCAGAAGGAACGGGGCGGTCAATATTCTATTATTTGTCCGAGTTGGTTGGTCCCTGAACCAGATTTCATGTAAAAAGGGTTCGCTGGACTGCCTTTTCGAGCAGATATACCTTCAGCCGACGAAGGCTAGGGAGCTTTCTATTCGAAGCAATTTACATCTAACTATTTACGGGCGTAATTACCATTTTATGGTAATATCTGTGCGGCGAACGTATTCGCAATTATCGGAAAATTACAAATTTCCTTAACCGGATGGTAATGGGGGAAAAGAAACTGGTATCGGGTAGGGACGGATGGTTCGGATGGCGAGTAGGATAGCAGCTACTGCCGAGGCTTCTACCATCTCGGTCGGTCCGTTCTTGAAAGACTGGTCCCACGGATCGGCGATCCGCCAGATAAGACAAGAGCACCGCGAAGAAGAGGCTCTCTCTCTCTCTCTTACTCACTCTCCTTCCCCTTTCTTCCCGTCTGGCCGCGAAGGTGAAATACCTGTCGACGACACCTACCAAGATCCCCGAGATCTCTCGGGCCAGGGATCACTGACACGACCGGCTACTCGTTACAAGCTGTTAACGCATTTTTAACGTGTATCCCCGCGACGACCACGGTTTTACGTCGTAGCCGCTTTATTAAAGAGCCGGTGCTTTTCAGACGCGTCGGAAAATGGTCGGGCCGCGCGCGCGAGACACCACCGTCGCCGTCGCCGTCGCCGTCACCGTCACCTTCGCGTTTTCAACAACTTCGCTGACACTTGTGCCACTTCTCGACAGCTTGGCAAACGACTGGCCCCGTGCATTTGCGAGGACCACTCGAAAAAACGTTTACCCGTCAGCCCGGGCAGATCCGAAGATTTATTCCGCGCTCGCGACGCGACGCGACGTTTCGTTCGTCGTGGCCGTCGCGATCAAATACAGAGAGGCGATTATTAATATTTGTTGCGCGCAGTATATCTGGTAGACAATCGGAAAGTCGGTATATCAATGTCAGTAATGTAGGAACGCGAATGTTATAAAAATGTGCGTTTTAAGAATTTGAGCGTGTGTATGACGGAGAGAGAGAGAGAGAGAGAGTGTGTGTGTGTCAAGTCCGTATAACGATTAATGAGAAAATATCGAGATTCGTACACACGACGATCAACAAGACGAGAGTTGAAAGTAGGTAATATGTTGAGTGACTAGTAGAAAGAGTGTCAGATATTTTAAAATTAGTTAATTGTAAAATTAATCGTGAAATTATCTAAAGTCCTACAGTAATGTGGCCATAATCATTTGAATAGCTTTCAAATGATCGTTTTAATTCTCCCATATGTTTTCCTTTCTTATTGGCGGTGTACTTTAAGTGGAGCGAGTAGTATAATTAAAAGATTGTTAGTTACTCTAATAAGGATCATTTTTTCCATTAGTAACATGGGATACCATTATTATAGCGGTACTGTATTATTACGGTAATCAAGCGATGAAATTGAAAACTCCCAAAGTAGATAGTATATTACGGTGGTTTCTGATCAACAAAACTTAATCAAACGCTTCTACTACCTTATAAGGTACAATAATTATTTTCAACTGTATTTTTTGTTTATTTATAAGAAGGTCCAACGCATTTCTGTTGGCCAAGAAATGTTATTTATGAGGATAGCAGATTTTTAACCATTTCGAGTCGCTACAAACACGCGAGGATTCAACGCGTTATCATAAATTCCGTTGTTGACACTGGAATGCTTTATTGTCAATGCTAATCGCAATTCAAAAAATGATCATTTCCTAGCTTTATATGTTAATGTTGGCGGATTTAGCACTGCACGGACGAGGAACGATCATATCGAGCATCCATTGTGCCGTTCACAATTTTTCCATAAATCGTACCACGGCTTCGCACGTATAACACGTGTCGATTACAGCGACAGAAGCATCGTTCGGGCCGATACTGAAACTTAGGGAGGGCTGATAAGTTTCGAGATCTGCGCGTAATCTCTTATGTAATCTCGAGGACAATGAACGCGTGTAGTTTTCAAAGAGGTTCGCGTGACAAGGAGCCGGCTCGTCGATATAGACTGATATACCGTTATTGTCATCGGTATCGCCGCTTAACGATCAAGCCATGAAAGTGTTACGAACTGTTACGCATCTCTTCCACGCCTTCGCGACCATTCCACTAGCCTCGAAGAGCGTGGACAACGTGTCTAAAGTAGCGTAACCGAGCCAGCTATTACCGGTCCTGTACAGAAATTGCGAGGCCGCGGAGACAGAAAGAAAATTAAAAATGGCTGCTCCGATTCTAGTCAATGCAATTATTGATTATCGATTATTGATTTATAACAAAGCTTTTCACAAAATCTTGAATTTTCTCTTCAAAATGACAGCATTTCTAGAGCTGTTCATAAGCCATTCTAACTGTTTCGTGTATAGCTCTCTTTGACAGAAAGAAATATTTCTAGTTATATATTGTATTACCAGTGTACTCGAATAGCCTTGAAATTTTAAGAAGATTGGTTCTACCCATCCGGTTATCATAAATTCCCGAAAAGTTCATTTTCGACGGTTTACAGAAGGCTCTCTCTCTCTCTCTCTCTCTCTCTCTCTCTCTCTCTCTCTCTCTCCTCTTAAAGCACTTATCGCAGGCTAAAGTTTTCTTTATCACGAACCTTGAAACTTCTTCTAAATTTAAATTAATGTCACGATTTAATGAATCGAAGTCTGCTTTCCGGAATAATTCGTTAAATCGAAGAACTCTAAAATGGTGCGTTGTAGGTAAAGCTTCTAGCGAGTCTTCCGTAGGAATTGCAAAAAAAGCCGAAGCATGAAAATTGGAGATACACGATCAGCTCGTGAAAACGTTCGATCGACGGACTTCTTCTGTTTTATGAGCATGTTAATCATGTCGGAATTATTACTGGCACGTCCAGCGACATATATTTCATGGGACAGCAGAAAGGTGCGTATTATAACATCGAAGAATGTCTTCCTCGAGACAACCAACACGCGTTCAATAGATTGACGAAGAAAATGAGCGACGTGGCAACCGACGCGTTAACACGAAATTCCTTATTCCATTCACATATTATGCTAATCGGTGACTCGAGCCCAAGAATCCTCTCGGTCGAACAAGTCGGAAGGGTCAACGAGCTACAGCCCCGATATTGCCCGTTTATGCTACTCTGTTTTCGGAGGGAAAGTCGAGAACTCCTGTTGTACAATTAACGAACGCGTTCCGACGAAATTATTTCGTTTCTTAATAGCCGCGTTGCTGTAACAACGCGCATGTGGCAACCGCGTGGTTTCAATAGATTCAAAAGAGCTGCGAGGAACGCCGCTCTCCGATCTTTCAATTATTTGCTCGTCTCAATCTTCTTCTGGGTCCCTTCGTATCGTTTCCATGAAGAAATAACACCTGTTCAAATAGCAGTAACAAGTAGGCTTCGTATTCATAATTTCATCTAGTACAGTTCATAATGTACACAAGTGTGGAAAATAGTGTGCAACAGAACAAATGTTTCGATCAACAGTTGACGAAACTTCAGTTTCTTTTTCATCCTGGAAGTATCGAGTAGATAAAGCAACTCCTTTGCAATTTCTTATAAATATTAGAAATTTAAGGTAATGCGGAACATGATAAAATTCCGACGAGGAAGTGATCAACTGTAAAAGTGTAATAGCGTATATCGGTTCCCTACAGGGAATAAATAATAACGCCAACAATTCAGCATAAATAGAGCATCCGTTATCGAAAGAGAAACGTTCTGGGACGTTAACGATCAAATTTGTTAAATACTGTATCGAAAGTAAGTCACCGAGAGCACTACTTTTGTACGATGTATCATTAAATATATGTTCGTTTTGGACTTTTTTGTCTTATTGTTGGTAAAATTCGTAATTTCTTGTCGAAACACGCGTGTACGCATTTGCGAGGAATTTGCCCAAACATTTAGGATAGAAATATGCCGGTTGTGTATATCGAAACGAATGAAAGGTTGTCACGTAGACGATGTGACGATACGACGAGGCAGAATCTGTATTTTCATAAGAGGAGAAATGCGTAATAATTTCCGATAGGAACATCGCGATTATTTCAACAATTGTGAAATAATTTAATACCAGTTTCGGTACCAGTTTCCAACTCCACTTGTTATCGTGGCAAAATGCATCAAATGCTGACACCTGCGCTGCGGACCAACTATTTTCAGCGTGTTAATGGTTACCGCACGATCGAACGAAAACACTCGGGCATCTCGATGCAGTTGAATTTATACCCGCCGCAAAAAGGAACACAATAATGCTGAAATAATTGCGATTCGTCGCATAGCCTCTATTGAACATCTGCGAACCAATCGCAATTATCGGAGTGCGCCGCGTTTGAATGCCGATCGTTCCGGTCTGGCTCGTTTCAATAAATTCGAAGAGCTTGCGAAAGGAGCGTGGCCGGTGGGTAAATACAAATTAAAAAGTTCCTTCGGCAAAAGCTGCAATAATTGCGATTCGTCGCATTGCCTCGATCGGCCACCTGTACCCGCGAACTGCCTGCGTTTATCGAAGTAAGCCACGCTCGAATGCCGATCATTCCCGTCCGCATACTGACAACAAGCCTACCCGAGAAAGTTGCAGAACGCACACCTTCGCGTCGAAACGTAAACTTTGAATCTCTTAATTCGCTCGCATGGAATCGTGTGTTCGCGCGAATGAAAAATAATATAATTCTGATTCATCGCGTGACCTCCGTTGAACAGGTGTACCCGCGGATCAATTACAATGCTCGCAGCACACCAAGCTCGAATACCGATCATTCGCGTGCCCTCGTAGACGTAATGAGATAACAGGATCGGATCACCGGAGATATTCCGTTCACGTTTTCGTATGATCGCAGACCGTTAAGGGACAAGAAATTCGCGTAATAAAGGGTTTGTTAGCAAAAATGTCCACATTCGTTATCCGGACAAATAGTTTCTAATAACGGGTACAAGATAACATCGACAACCGGTTTAATGTGCAGCACACGCGAGAATTTTGATTAAGAAACTAAATAATATTTCTTCACCGACAGCTAAGCTCTGGAACAACAGTTTAACTATGCGGTTGTTACACGAGTTCTGTCGCTTATATTTCAACCACGATTTTATTGTATCTCGGAGATGACCATATGTTTTGCGCGCGCGCGTGTGTGCGCGATCCATATCATTTTAAAAGTTTACAATTTATCATCCACTGTTTTCATATTCTTTTGTTAATATATTAAACATACTTTGAAAGGTACTGATTCTAAACTCGCTAGACTTTCCATTGTTCCTAAGTCAATGCCAGAAATCGAGTAATTGAACAAAGATTTTGAAATTCTGTTAAAGTTGTAAAGCTTTCTGCTTTAAAACTCATAAAACACATCGAGCTCGTTTGAAAGTGAGTAGAAAATGCTAACCACTAACAGATTCAGGATTAAAGTCGTTCGACAGAATTTCTCGTCGCAGTTATGTTACTCGAATGGAGCTGTTTCCGTCCGAGGATCTACATCCTCGAGGGTCCACGCGTTCGAGCAATTCTCCAGTTATTCGCTCGCTCGTGGTTTCGCCTGTTTTTCCGTGGCTCGCTCGTGACACGGGTTTCTCGAATAATTTATTCGAACTCGGATTAGTCGTATGCGGTTCGAAGGGATGCCCGGAACGTCCAGCTCGCTAACAATGCAGAGAAAGTCGACGCAGGCTGCAGGGAACACGGAAAGACACGCCCTGACGAGTATTCTCTCGAACCTCGCGGTCTCGCGATAGATGGCAAATAGAAGACGCCGCGCCGGGTCACGACTGCGCTCGAAACCCACGATACTTTCCTTTTTATGGGGGATATTTGAAGATCCTATCTAGTTCTGCGGTCGATATATCCCTTGCGGTTCTTGCTCGAGTACGAAACGCCACTGTTCTACAGGGTGTCCCAAAAATGTTGTGCTTCCTTGAAACGAATAATTCCTGAGATCGTTTCAAGTAACTTTTTCCTCTGCGAAAATGTTCTCCGCGACTTTATCGAGGAGTTTATTAATGAAAACCACGGACCAACCAGAGCGCGGCTTTAGCAGCCCGGGGATCCCGGCTCGGAGACAACTGCCGCTGAGCGTGGCGTTGGCATTGGCAAGTCAGAATCCGCGAATCCGCCTGCTGCATCCGCGTTCCGATTGCTCTGTGTTTTTCGTTAATAACTCCTTAACAAAGCCGCGGAGACAGTTTCCCAAAGAAAAAAGTTACTTCGAATGCCGTCAGGAGTCACCCCTTCCAAGGAAATACAACATTTTTGGGACACCCTGTATACGAAATCGGTCCATTGATTCTTTCATCCTTCCGTACGAAGTTTACCGAATATTTTCTCTGCCGTTCGAATTTTTCCAGACTTCGGTACCGATAGTTGACTTATGCCGATTGATCGGTCAAAACAGCTGCTTCGAGCATATAAAATCGATAAGTGATTCGAGAAGTCGTTGAAAACAGACCCGACGGAAGTTACAGAACATCAGATGTATTAATTATAGTATGAACGGTCGAAGACGGCAATACGAATCTGAATTTCTAGGCAGGGGAACGGTTCTTCCTCGGCTTTTATCGTTCACCGCGTTTCGTCCCCGGCCAAACGAAACAGTTATAATTCGACGAATCGAATAGTGACTGGCCGGGTCGATCGAGGAGCTTTATTAAAGACACGATTTGTCGCTGGTCGAAGTTTCGTTCAACCGGAGGCGGTGCTTGTAAACCGGCTATAAAACCGATATCGGTGATCCTCGGCGGAATTCCTTGCGACCACAAAAGCTGTTTTGTGAATGAAGAGGCCAGTTATGCAACGACTGGATAAACGTCACGTAAAATATAGAGATGATGCCCGATGCAACGGAATCATGGGAATATTCCTCGGCCCCTAATTGATGTTTCGTGTTCCGCAGTTCTTCGTCTCGGTTACGAGACCTTTATTCGGTATTCGCCCGCGTGCCTGGTATCGCGCGCCCGCGCGCGGTTAATGGCGAACATCGGTTAATTCTAAGGCGAGCTCGTAATTCAAAGGAGTTGATCGCGAAAGCATATGCCATTCCATACTTTCTTTCGATTCGCTTGCTTTCAATTATTCCGACTCTACTTTACTTTAGGTAGGTAAAATTACGTCAACGTGAAACGCGGTATAACTCGAAAACAGTTTGAACTCCTTTTAATTAGTTTCACGTACGGAATCCGACGTTAGCCTGTGTACACCTACTCTTCCTTTATTGATTTATGATTCGGCTTCAAGTCCGCAATCGTGTATGTCGTCGCTATAACGAATGCATAAATCCGAGAAAAAAGTTATATAAACGGGAATCGATCCCAGGACTTTCACATTATTATATAGGGTGTACCGTAGCATGTGGGACCTACAACGGGGGAAAACAGGGGCTACAAAACGATGAAAGAAGTTCGTACGAACATGCGTCTTCTTGACCTGATTTCAAAGTTGTAGCCATTTTTTCTCACTTCTAACGCGTATATGCAGCCTCGTATTATAAAACATTTAACGATGGCTTACCGCTGAAACAATTGCTCTATATCTTTGTGATATTTTTATTCCCGTGCTCTATCGATTGACGCAGAACCAAAAAGACACACCGATAGACGAGAAACGGGCAAACAGAGGGAATATGATTGAACGAACATCGAGCACGGGCGCCCGTTGAATGCAAAAAGGGCATCGACGAGATCGTCCGAGCAGGTAAAACTCGTTCGCGGTTTCGTCCGTTCAGTAGAATAATTCATGCGTTCCATTTGGCGTATTCGGGAAAATTGAATTCGGTCGGGAAGAAGAAACGGTCGCCATAAATCAGGTAACGGCATGTTTACAATAGCGCCGGGAGGATAAATAATTCGAATGTTGCTCGATTGTGCTCGGTAATTGGTGGCAGCCGATATCCGCGTATGTATCATCTCGGCGGCAGCGTAATTGATATCGGCAGAAAATTGCGGCCGTTTCGGTGAACGGTTGCGCGCCTCGTCCTCCCTGGAGCCTGTTATCGTGGATCGCGTCGTCGCGTTACCATTTCTAAAGTAAAATTCGTTTTCGTCACGGCCGAATTGCTCGGTTAACTATGCTCGAGTCGAGTACCCTGCCGCGCACCCCGAGGGCACCACCAGCGAGTACATAGAAACAGAGAAAGAAAAGGTGAACGCTTCGGAATCGGGCGTGTTCCGCGTTTCTTCCCTTCACGCGCAACCGATCTCGCTCTGCTACGATCTCGGGAATCCACGGCTCCGATCGATCTTCTCGCGCTAGATCGGCTCTCGATGATCCCCACGCGTACCTCTAGCGTTCCTGGAAAATCTATTAACGCTCGGATCCACGGACCATTTTCACAACTACGCAATCGGTATTCCTCGAGGTTATTTATAGCGTTACTTGCCAATTTTTTGCAACACATATTTGTCCCCCTTTCTCGGTTGGGAGCGTGACATCGCTTATTGTCACGTAGTCCAGTGTCGTACACAGAGACCGCAATGGTTATAACCAAAATTCTAAAAGTTTTGGCATACAAGTTAATATTATTCTTTAAACGTTTCCGGTTACAAATAATCATTCTGAATGACTACAGTTTTTCCGATCGCTAATAACTGTTATCGATGACAGAATTTCTTTTTGGTTACGAATTACGTATATACTTTCGATAACGAGAATTGTTTTCGATTAGGAATAACCATTATCACTGATGAGAATTACTTTTTTGATTACGTTTCGGTCACTTCCAATCATCTCGTGTTTTCTAACGATGTAACATGAATTTACATGTTTTTAAATGAAAGTAATATGAAAGCAATCAGTGATAATTATGTATTTCATTATCTACCGTGTATAATCAAAATTAAGTTTTACAAATAATAATTTATGTAAATTATTTTCAGAGCCGAGAATGCTGTGCAGCGGTACCTGCGTCACCAATTGCAGCAAGCTTTGCTAAATGCACATCTTTTTCACTCGAATATGCCATTGTTTCGGTCTGTATTTCGACACACTTTTCTTTCTAGTTCAGTCAGTTCGTTTTAAAAGATAGAAATTCTATAATTCAGTTTACACCGTGTGTAGATACTCGTTATTAATGATATTATTTATAAAAAAAAAAAAAAAAAAAAAAAAAAATGATGATTGACTCTGTACCTACATATAATGTAGCTCAACTATAGCGAGATACAGAAAGTCTTTATGTTCTTCGTTTCTTCTGCCGAAACTATTCCAATTGCAAATAAAGGACTGTAACCATAAGCACGGTATAAATAATCTGAGCAATAAATCGAGTAATGTTAACCATTTCAGCAGTGTACACTAAGGCGTAAACTTTGAACGCAAGCATTCGCGAGCTACCAATACACTTGTAACTTCTTTCGGCAGATCCTTGAACGAACGGTACCGCAGAGAACTAGTTTTTCCTTAACAATCGGTTCCTTCGTTCTCGGCCTTACACTCCCGGTTAAACAAATGCAACGTAACACCACGCTGTAGCATCGCGACTCGAAGGTTCTCGGCACAGTCCGGCTAGCATCTTCGCGGCAATTTCTTCATTCCATGTTTTTTGCTAATCGTCTGCGAAGCGAGTGAAAAATTATATAGCGCCTCGGCAGGCTGGCAGACTCGATGAACCGGATACCGTTGATCAGAGAATGGAATTACTGTAATCAAGTTTCCCCCGCGATCTTTTATTTTCCGTTAACAAGATATCGAACAACTGGTGCTGGCCTTGAGATATTTCCGATATTCTCGTTTATTGGATCCAGCGTTGCGGCGGAGAAGCACGAGGGCCAAGAAATCGCGAGGAGGGGAACGTCACCGCGACCAGGAGAACCATAGAACCATGATCGTGAACGTTCGGCAGGGTTCACTGGATCATTGTCCCGTCGAGCGACTTTAATGAGCGCGTAGGACATGCGCCGGAATCCGAGAGTCCGTTCTTAACGAACGAGATTGAATCGGTGTTCAGACATCTCTCTGTGTGCGTAGCTGCACGATTCCCGTCTGACGTTATCATCCTTCATTTTCCAGGTAAGGCAACAGGAAGAAATAGGGACGAACAGGGACGAAGAGGGACGAAGAGGGACGAAACGCAGACACGGTGATCGTGTGTTTGAAACGCGTCCAACGTTCGATCATGATAAACGACGCGACGCGACTCGACGCGACGTATCGATCAAAGGCCGCAGACTCCTTTCTGTATTTTTCTCTCTCTCTCTCCCTCCCTTTTTCTCTCTCCCCTTTTCTCTCTCCCGATCGATCGATCGATCGTTCTTCCGACGAAGCCAAAGAACCATGGTTTTGTTTCCGCAATTCTTTCCGACCGTTTCACAAGTTACGGGCCTCGTTACCGCCTTTCTTTTCCTCGTCGATTATAAAAAAGAAAAAAGAGGAACGAACGGCTAGAAAAAGGACAGAATGTCGAAAGAACGCGGATCGAGGAACCGCGACACCGCTCGTTTCGTGTTCTGCGGTGAACGGTAACGGTGATCAACGGCGGACACTAAAGTCTCCCAGTTGATCGGTAGGCATCCGATTATGGGATTTAATGCCGGCACAATACCGACCGAATGGTAAATAATTTCTCTGGCGGGTGTCTAACGGGAATGCGAAGCCGAGGCCGACCGATAATTTCGCGAGTCGAGGCTCTCACGGCCATCGCCTCTTCGGTTTTCCTTCGGAACGTCATGAAATGCAAATGTATTCCAGGCGCAGGCCAGCCCTTCGCATCGCCACCCCTCGTTAACGTCGACCCTCGTTCTTAACCAATTTCTGCTTATTACGCGAAAAGCGAGCGCGGCTCGAGTAGCTTTCGCAAGCTACGTGTCCGTGTGTCTACGTGTCTACGTGTCTACGTGTCTACGTGTCTACGTGCATGCGTTAGCTGTGCGCGCGCTCTCGTACACGTACCTCGTTAGCAAAACTATTTTTGTTATCCCGTTCCGCGTTCCGGAAACGACACTTTCTCGTCGTGGAAACAGCAGTATCGATCGCTCCGTTCGATCCGCCCAGTAAATCTCGATGCATCGAGTGCACCAGGAATAGATTCAACTGCACGTTGTCTGTAACGTTTCGTCATGTCCAATTTAACATTACTAGAAAAATAGAGGTTCAAACCTTTTTCGTCATATCTCACAACTAAAACACATTAAAGAATACATGTTTTTGATACGATTTACAAAGACTAAGGTTAAACAGAAATTTATTTCTTGTATCGTTAGTTCTAATTGAAACTAAGGTACAAGATTAATGAATTTTATTAATTTATTATTATTAATTAATTAATTGCATTTTAGCAGATGTTCCGCTAGATGTCGGCGTTGTGTACTTTATTCCCCACGGCGGACAGCAAATACGCGTGGATGTTATAAAAGAAAAAATTCAATAAACCAAATTTTAGTGGAATCGAAAATTTAGTGTGCCTATAGTTTTCGAAGCCGCTGTATGTATAAGGCTAAAGGTTACGAAATCCCGGATCGTGTGTCTCCCTTCTGGGAAACAGATTTACGTATTCCAAAGTGTAGCGAAGTGATTATTTGGAACCGTTCTCGTTAGCGATGCCCAGGAATGGCGTTAACTTTCTCGACCACCGAATAAAATGCGGATCAACGAGGATCGATTTCCCCTCGGTGGTTGAGAAATTAATCGAGGCAAAAATCGGCGCATTTTGTCCGGTTTCTCCTCGCCCGACCATCCGTACACGTCTCGACGATTATCGCGTGCCACGCTCGATTCCACTCCGACCACGGCCGCGGCCCGACCGGGCCAGCTGGCGAGAAAGAATCGCAATGTAACGGGGCTATCGCCGTGTCATTGACCATTCCTGTCTTTCGGCTTATGAAACCGAGAAGATTCACTTTCACGCGGTGGAAAGTAACGCGTCACGGCGGATCCGTATCTCCGTGTTAATTTTTATTGCGCCGCGCCGTCGACACTTAAATAATTAAGAGCGAGAAGCGTGCGGCGTTAAAAAGAAGCGACGTTACGCGACCGAGATCATTTGTTACGTGCGAAATTGTCGTGCGTGTCTCTCGATGTTCCTCGGATTACACTCGAAGATTTAAAGTCATACTTGGCAATCAAAAAGTTGAAAGAAAGCTTGTACGAGTCCTATCCAAATTGCAAAATTAGACACTTCCTTCCTCCTTTGAAAGGATCACTTTTCTATTGTTCGGTGCAGTAATTTCAGCGGAGAGTAGAGCGTTAAGATAGGAGAGCACCGGAAAATGTAGTAGACTTATTAGGCAGAGAATTGCTTTGAAATCTTTTTTCTACAGTTTTACAAAATAATACGCAACTCTAAAACTGAGTCATACTATGCGAGGGCCAAATCTTTAATTAGTTCTATATTAACATAGATTGTGTACTTTGAAATCGTGAGACTTTCTCGAGTTCTCAAGCGACAGTAAAAATGACTTGAAAAACACTAAAGAAAAAGTTTTCAATGATAATTAAATCTTTCATCTGAAACAACCAAGAACGGTTGATTACGAAGTACAGAGTGCGTCGGCTAATTTCCAGGCGTAATTCATCATTAATTTTGCGCAGCAGACGGTTTTTTAACGCGAGCAACCCTATGGTAGGTCTCATTACTCACATCTCGATGTTTCGATCCCTTGTTCCCACTGGCACGCGTATACGATACAATTTCGCAGATACTGTCAAAAACCATAAATCTTCGGGTGACAGAGCCAAACGCCCTCGTATATATATTTTTCCAACATCAGCGAAGGATCATATGTATTGCGGCGGAGATAAGATCGGCGGCGGTCGCCGGTGATCAATTAGACCAGAAAACCAATAAATCCTTCGAGTCCATCCTCCGGCTAGAAATTCTCTTATTTCGTTCTTTTCTCTCTCTCTCTCTCTCTCTCTCTCTCTCTCTCTCTCTCTCTCTCTCTCTCTCTCTCTCACACACACACACCGCCGCCGGCCATCGTCGGTGAGAATACGGACCCGGCGATCATTGACATATGGTGGCCCGCCGTAAAAGTAACCGCGAGGAAGCACGTGAGCGAGCAAGAAACGCTCGCGCACTTCATGGAGGACGATGTGTGTCAGCGGGTCAGTGACATCCATTAGTCGAACGAGCAAACTTCGGTGCTTAGCTACCGGTTCGCGGCCTTGCAACGTTCACCTAATTGAGGTACAAACGTGCCCGTGACTCGAATCGCCCTTATCGATTAATTCCAGCCGCCACCGCCGCGCCGCACCACGGCGATTAACATTCATTTCTTTCCGCGCGGTAACAACTTCTTCCCGGGAAAGATCGACCGAGTTAACCCCTTTGGCCGACACTTTCTTCGCATCCGTTCTGCGGACACGGTAATGTCTCGATACACAGTGACAAGCAAACGTGTGTACGTAAACTGCTTCTCTCATAAAAATGAGCATACCAATTCTTTCATCGATTCATTTCGAACAATGGTAAGAGTTATCTTTTACAAATTTTTTATTGGAGCCTGTAGCGAAAATTTAAAAAATACGAAAGAGTTATAAACGATGGAAAACGATGAAAATTACAGTTTTTCACGATTTTCAGTGTATTTTTCAGTCCGTTTTAGTCGATTATTCGACAATTTTCACCATTTTGAATCGTTTATAATTCATAAAGCATTTAATCAATTTCGATGATATTTTCAGCATGTACACATAACGGATACGAATCTGGAAAACATTTTTTAATAAAAAAAGAGGAAAGAACAAAAGAGAAGAAAGTAAAATAAAAGAAAAGAAAAGAAAAGAAAAAAGAAACGCTGTCAACATCCGCAACGTTCCCAGGTTATTCGAATTGGACAGATATAGAGCCCATTGCGACCGTTAACGATCGAAGGCGCACTTTCGTTTAAATACGGACCACGTGTGCGCTTTCGCAAAACATATGGCGGGCGCGAGAGTCCGCGACGACATGACAGTTGCGGCGGCAACGAATACGCTCGACTTTCCACGTTAATGGCGTGTCATTAAAAGCCGGCAAAGAACCGCCCGCTTGAAATCGGCGCTATCGGGCCATACCGATATTTCTTGCCCGATAAGTCGACGGGAAAAGGAAAAAAAATATCTCGGTTTAATTACTTCGGACCGATTCGATCGCGCGAACTGGCTATCTACGTAGTCGCGCTGCTAATTGCGATCGTTTTGCTCGCGGTCCGCTCGCGCAACGCTTTCTAAATCGGCTCGAACCGACCGAAACGTCGCATCTCGCGGCTGACTGGCAAATTATGGATGCTTGTAGGCAGAAAGATCGCGGGAAACCCGCGATCGATCGATCTCTCGATCGATCCCCCGTCCAATCAGTTGCGGACACAGAGATACCCGCTCGGAGTTTCACCGGCGAGTCAGAAATTCTGATCGAAACAGTCTGACCGAGTTATTCGCAAGGTTTTCCGCAAAACCACAAATGATCTCCGTCATAACGCTTTCTATCGTTCGTCTCCCTTCGTCTGTCGGTGCCTCTGTCTTTCGGTTTGCCTCTCTTCTACGGCTATCAGAGAATTACTCGTATCGGCGTTTTCGACGGGCAAAAAGTCATTGCCGAGTGAAAGTTTGGACCTGCGGACGTTTCGTACGATTCCAACGACCGCCACGGAGGAAACGTCGCGTCGCGTCGTTACGTTATCGAGTGTCTCTCGACTAGAATGAATCGACCGCCTCGGCAACCGCCGATCCTTTCCTTTATTTTTGTTCGACATATTATACGCGTTGCTCCGATGCGCACCGCACATTCGACGCGGCCGGCGCGGCGGCTGGCGGCCGGAGGTGCCCGCTGGAATTAATTGTTCGGAACTACAGTTACCAGTGGAATCTGTGTCGGAACGCGGCATCATTTTTAACGCTCTAATATGGATCCTAGAACGACACTTATAAGTGGAATCCTTGACCGATGGAACTTCCAGAACAAACGATTTTCGGTTATTAGAAACGGTCATCAAATAAGAGCTATAACATACAGTCAGCCGCAGAAGTTTAAAAACGCTTCAATAACGAATAACTTTTATAAAAGTTGTTCAAACGGCTTGAATTTTTTTTTTTTTTTTTTTTTTTTTTTTTTTTTTTTTTTTTTTTTTTTTGGATATGTTAGAAGGATGAGTATACCAGTTAATTTATAGAAAAAGTAATTAAAAATTAAAATTGGTCATTTAAAATTGGTCAGTTGGAAATTTCCAAGAAATATGTAATGGTTATGATTTTGAACTTTTTTATCTGCGCCTATAATAAAAATTTGTAATATGCCTTTTGTAGATGTAAGTAAGTCATATGCACGCACAAAGTTTCATCGAAATCGATCAAGGTTGCTATGAGCAATAGATAATTAAAAATGGAAAAAATTGTAAGAAACTGCGATTTAGATCAATCGCATGCCCAAAATTCAAAGATTCTTACGTCTTTCAATGGCTATACCTTTCCTATGCGTCAACCGATTTCCTTTTTTTTTTTTTTTTGCTTCATCGAAACACGTTTACACAAAATCAAATGATTTTGATTATGTTGATTGCAAATAAAATTTTCACGATACTACTGATTTTGGTACGGAGGCTAGCTTGGCTTGTATATCAAGGAAGCGTGAAAATTTTAATGTGTTTAAAAAAGTAGAGTACGAATTCCTCCTAACGGTTCAACATTAAGAACATTAATTAACTATTCATTTGTGTGGTCTTACTATCACCTTGTTCACCGTAATTCATGCGCACTAAAGAATTCGGTAATCTTGTATAAATAAATAAATTATTTCTATCGTTGACCAGTTTACGAATGCAGTAGAACTACATTTCACTGCGTACAGTTCACTAGCTGTTTCCACCAGCTGCTCCAATTACTTTTGATATTAGAGACCAACGTCCGGAAAATAACATAACATCGCCTATAAATTAAGGATTTCTTTTCTTTTTGTCTAGTTTACTGTGAAATTAAAACAGTGTGTATCAGATAAAACCACATGGAGGTGTACAGTGGCTCGTGGAAGTAGTCGAACGTTTGCTATTAGAACTTGAAACGAATAAAATGTTGGACTTGAGATTCGCAAATAATATTGTAACTACTATAAAATACACGTATCAAGATTACATGAGTATGTCGAAGATACGCGTGCCGCACCAGCAGGAGTCTCAGAGGGGCAATCGGTTCTTGCGGTATCTATCGAGCCGGGAACTCGGGCAACAAGGCACAACACATTCGACGTAGTAATCAACAAACACTTTTATTTCCGTATTTACAAACTGAACTTGTTTACTTGACCCTCTCCGTTAATCCAAGTAGGAGGGTGAGGGTTGTCTCGCGGTGTCCTGAGGGCTGAGGGTCCTTGTGCGTAAGGGAAAAAAACAAAAGTGCCACATGTTTGCGAATTCTCCGACGTAATCCGTGTATAAAATTTGGACAAAACCGATAGTATGTATTTGTAAAAGATTTAGACTGCAGATTTGATGCATTTACAACAAAAATGAATGGGTCAAATATAAAAATCTAAATTTTTTCTGAAAATTCTACTAAAACGTGTTGATTTTTTAAACATAATTTTGTACATGCAAATTTTCTTTAAACAACATACCTCTTAGTATTTGGCCGTTCAAAGGTATGTAATCCCTCGGCGCGTGCAAACATGCGACACAACAAAATCTGTTGACGTCAGAAACGAAGAAATACATACGGTGAGTCGGTATTTTCTTCGGGACGTTAATTAAAGCAATATTACGCACACGGAGAGCGGTGAATATTTGCCAACGGATCGAATGGCTTAACTGGAAGTGATCCCCGACTACGTTATAAAATGAACGGGAACTAGAGTCTCCTTTTACGTCTAACGGCAGACGGATCTTAATTTAAGCACGAACCAGCTCTGTTTTCTCTGGGCCCTCTTATATGGAGAGGAAAGTTCCAGGCGTCAATTCGTTGATCCAACTTCTTCTAGCTAGAACGTGTATACGTAATCCGAACGAGGTAGACATTCGCGTACCCCGAAGAGGTTGCATAACACAACGTGTGTTACGCGAAACGACGATGCTCGGTAATAATCGAGAGGAAGGGGCGTTGATACGCGATGCAATCGCGAGAATTCGATTGAACATCGAGTTCCAGGCCCGTTCTCAAGATCAACGACCTCGTTTCGTGACATAACTTCACCTTGCAGGCTCGCCTTATTGTATATCGATAATCATTAATCTACTAAACAGGCCGCGCTTCCCGATCATAAGCAGCTGTCTAGTCAAATTAAATGCGAACGATCGCTCGTCTAACTCTATTTGATCTCCGCGTCTATAAATTAAAACGATCTTCGCGTCCGCACAATTCATTTCTCAGATGCCATTGCCCCTTGCTTCCAGATTTCCGATTCTTTCCACTAGAAGAAAATTGTAGAGCCAGATAGGCATTATTCAATTTATTATATACATTAAACATTACTGTGTAATTACTGTCTTCCGGTCTTGTTGTTAACCACAAATTGCTGGTGGCCAACTTTCATCGATTACACGTCAGACAATGGATGTACTGGACAATGTCGATTTCAATGTTATGTTAGAAAACGTACAAGTATTTTTACAACAAAATGTAATACACATAAGAGTATAAATAACAACTATGTAAAAGAAGAAGAACTTTATCTAGATTTGGTTAACGGAAGGATGCTGATCGCAATGAAAAATAAAATTAGATCGATATCTAATATATCGCAAATGTAAATTGCAATCTGCATGCTTTTGAACCATTTCTTAAGAATTTCTTGCAACGGATTTAGTTTACACGCCTCTAAGCTCATTTTCGTTCCAGGAGCTGTTGCATCTTATTAGAACATCGCAGACGTACAAAGAAACAGAAAAGTCGGTTGACAGTTACGAAGCAAATCGATGATCAGGATCACTTAATCGTGTAATCTTTGCAGTGTATCTTGTACGCCTTATCGTTCAGCATCGAGCGAGAGGGAGAGAGAGAGAGAGAGAGAGAGAGAGAGAGAGAGAGACCGTGCGCGTTAATGTTACGACGTCATTGGACACGTAAAGATCGCGGGTACCTGCGACTTTCTCGTAAAAGAGAACACGGCTGTTTACACTCGTGGATCATAAACAGTTAGCGTAGGAAAGGTGTGAGCCGACCTTTGCCAGCGCTGATTGCGACGAAAACATAGGCAGGCAGGCAGGCAGGCAGGCACTCCACTTCGGTAAATTCAGCGAACCGTGTGACTGTCGACCTCCTTTTCCGTTCCTTTAATTACCGAAGGCCTTTAACTCAGCAGAGCAGCAATAAGATAGCTCCATTTTTTTTCCTTTTTTCTTTTCTTGTCGAGCTTGGCCGGAACAAAAGAGAACATCGCAAGATTTTCCGTGGAACCATAATAGACCCAGCCCCTCGGGTCGCTTTCTACTCGCCGTGATTTTAGCCATCGTTCGCGGTTAGGCGAACGGGTGAGCGGTTAACGATGCGTTATCATCGACAGATTGGCCCATCGCATCGATGAAATAACCGACGACCTGCCGCCGCCTCATCCGTACGTGCAAACGACAATTCTATTCCGTTAATGTTAGTTGTGGCAACGTAACGAGCGAGCGAACATTTTTAAATGACCTTTCCCATGACACAAGTGCGCGTACCTTGCATCAACCTGTGGATAAATGATCGAAGCCTATGTCGGTGTGTGCACTCTCACTCGCGTTCCAGGGCGAGAGACAGGATCGTGACTCGTCTCAAAAACAATTTATCGACGATTATTACTATTTTTGCTATCGAAAAACAATTTTTCTCAGATTACTATCATGTTGACAAACATGGCGACGTCACTTGGTTAGTTCGAAGCTTGAAATACCATGCAACAAAGGATTAAGCAACCGAGCATTCGTAGGATATACATATATTTCTTAAATTGAAATATCACAGCGTAAAGATTTGGATTTGATTCACACTTTTCTTAACTTTATAGAACTAACTTGTTCCATTCGCTTTCTGCTTTCCCTTTATTCTTTGATCTTGGGCGTAATTTATTACCCATCCTCGCTATGTTCTATTTAGTCTATATTCTTGATCATTACTACCTCATTCTTGTTTACAATAATTTTGCATATTTTCCGCTTTCCTTTCCCAACATTCTGGGCCATTCTCCTCTCTTCCCACCCATTCTTTCACTTGCAACTTACTCGACGCTAACGGACCTATCTCTCTCACTGCAATCTCTTATCAAACACTGAAACGTTCCAAATATTCGCATGAATCTTTCTCGTCAGGTGCAGAAATAAGTTCTTTCCTGCTAACCAACCGGTGTAGTGCTCTCAATGGGTATACAGTGATTTCTCTGTATGTATATGTCGCCAAGACCTGGGTGATAAATGACGCGGAATTATTTCCACTTCCCGCGGGGTATACACCCAGTGTATGTCTCCTGGACGATACACAACGCTGGCATGACCGTGTTGTGTTGATATATATATATATTTTTTTTTTTTGAGAGAGAGAATTCACTGTATTCTCCTGCTGTTTTACAGCTTTGAATAGTTACCCCACAGTGTCCCACTTGATAACATTTCCGAGAAACAGATACTACGCATAATCTTCCGTGCAGATATTTACAGTTTCGCGTACAATATAATTGATATATACGAAAATCCGGTGTCGTATGGAAACACAATGAAACGTACGATGTCCTATCTTTTTGCCCCAAACTGAATTTATTAGGTAGTGGACAGGTTTGTTTCCTCCCTCCTCGAGCAGGGATTGTCCTCCATGTTGAATTTCTCGGAAGGATTCTCGCGGCGAAGCCGAAACGACTAGCGATAGGAATCGAAGAATTGACGACTTTATTGTGGCCGAGCTAGAAACGGAAAAATGTTGCGGCATTCGCTTGGGAATACTTGATACGTACACTCTGACTCTGTGGAAAAGGGACGCGCATAGAAAGGACGAGATGGGCGGGGAGAGGCGCGCGCTAGCGTATTTTGCTTCACTTCCACGAGAGGTTGGCCGCGACGTAACCGGCATGCGGCATCGCAATCCCTAATTATGCAACCTTCTTCTTCGCCTTCGTCCCTCATCCTCTCTCGTATCTCCGCGATATTCTCTCGCCTAGCTCGCGGCAGCGTGAGGTTTCTCACGCACCTGAGTTTCCGAATGCCGAGCCCGAGCCCGACCGATTCACGGTGCCATGCCGCGGTATTTCCAACGTTTTGCGCGCTGTTTAGCGCCTCGTTACTGCACCCGTCGCAATCTAACTGCGAAGGACATTATTTCACAGCTTGTTAGATACTTTCCATTCCACCGTTTGTCATCCTCCGCGCCCGTACACGCTTCGTCGGAAGAAACCAGGTGGAACCGGAAGAGGTTGATGCTGCGACCATGCGGGACACGAATCGTTGCTTATCCTTCGCATCTTCTCGTACCTGTTTCAAATCATCCTGCACGATTCTATATTCTTGAACCGCTTTAGAGAACATGGATGACCATTTCGGAACAAGTTTTGATCGATTTCAACATCGCTACAGATGTCCTATGGTGAACCGAAAAACTTCTAGCAGCATTTTCGATGCAACCCCAGACAACACTAATGTAGTGATATACGGTATATTTCACGCTATCGTTCTTTTCCGTTCATCGGGGCACAAAGTCTTCTTCGAAAAACCATTGATCTCGGGGAACGTTCGATAAAAGGTATCATTCTTGAAATTACACCTACTAATTTTGGCGAATTTGATTCACCATCAGCGGTGGCGAATATTTGGCGAAATAAATGTTTCCAATACTATTTAATATTTTAGATTTTATTTGGCTTAAAAAGATAGTACTCTGAATAAAGTATTTTTATTTTGAGAATAAAAATAAAATCACTATTTAATCACTGTAAATAGTCAGAGAAATGTTGATATTCTACTTAGAATAAGACATCAGCGCATAAGTAAGGCAGATTCGCCCTACTTAAGGATTAAATAACCGGAAGCAGGCCCGAACCTCACGGACAGCACGCGGCCGCGTAAGAATAAAACTGACGTGACCCACGGATTAAGACGTTAGCCAATCAAGTGCCCCGCAGCCCTTCGATTTGTCTTCGGCAAAACAATTGTCCGGCATTCATTTGCGATTCGGCTTACGCGCGTGCAGGAACGAGACGATAACGATCGTTGCCTTGTGCCTCGAGTTTCCACGCCCCGATTGCCATTGAAACGCGTGCAAGGACGACGCGACGCGACGCGACGCGGGCTTCGGAATTTCCTTGCTCACGCGTTCGCCTTTTTTCGATCGCGTTACGCACGGTGTTTCGTTTCCAATCGCGGTGTATGCGCAATGTACGTACGCAGGCTACGCTCTCTCGCGACCGTGTCATTGGCACAAACGGAACAAGTTCAAACAGGATTGTTGTGTCTTCAAAAGCAATGTTGACTTTAGTCGTGAATGCGTTTTCCGAATCGAAATAAAGGAGCATACGCAACAGGAATATTACGAAAATTCTAATATAATGAAAACAAAAATTCGTTTACTATGGATACGCAAGTTTAAAAAATGTATGTATTGAAATACAAACACTACTCCTTGGTATTCTGCCGCTAACGTCACCACAAGGGACAAATATATTTTGTTTTGAATTATTTTATTTTCTTATGACACAATTTGGATCACATTTACTCGCTTGATGACTATCCAAACCGGTGAAACCAGGAAAATGAATTTTATAAAGTAATTTCTTTGATAGTGTCCGATGCTTCCATCTGAGAGAATTTTTTTTCTAAAAAGTAAAATATGTGCAATTTAACAATCGGCTTTAAATATCAATTTTCGAATAATTCATTATTTGACGAACCACTATTATTTTGAATAATTTATACGCCGGTGTGTCAATATTCGAGCAACATTTGCCACGAAAAGATCACGTTTCATGGGAAAGTCACGCGCAAAGTTTTCACGCGAGAGGACGCCATGCGTAGATAGTTTCGCCATTTAGTTTGCAACATTTCGAATATTCGCGATATTTACTGCTTGTTTAAGTGGACAACTATCGTTCAGACGTTGCGTTCACGGATACAAATTACACCGGCAATGAATCAGTATTTATGGATGCTTTATTAAACGTTCCTTAAACGCTTTCCGAGAAAATCATTTTCCTCATCCGTTCGGAACGCACAGGTGAAACGAAAAACGTGCATATCTTTCCGTTGTTTTTGCCGCACCGTTTCTTTTGCGAACAAATGGTTCGACCTCGGGTAGGAAATTGTAAATAGAATGGGGTGATTGCACTCTGCGACCGCTACGAAAGTTAGCGAAACTCTCGATATTTGAACGCGTCCCAAAATGATCCAACCACAGGAAGTAAAGATGACGACGCTTCCGGATAATTTTGTCTGCCTTTAAACGTGTCTTCCGGTTTACAGAACAAAAGACACTTCTCTTTAATCCTTTTGCGTCAATATTATTTGCACGTAAGCAAACCGCGGATTTTTGTGTGTATGCAAAACTTTAAGTTTAGAAGCTTAGACATGAAATTATAGAAAATACAATCTGAAAATAAATCAAATTATTATTTACCATACCAACAGATATCGGACATTAAAAATAGCATAAAACTCTGTTGAATTCTATGGAATTTTGTATTTTACCGAGCTTTTCAGGGGCTATAAATACATAAAAGTCTGCAGTTTATTTGTAAGTAATATTGTTTCGCGAATAGTAATGTGAACTTTAAAGAATTTACACATTTTTTCCATAAGAGTAATACGTGCGTTTAGTTTACAAGTGTTTTATGCACAGAAGAGAAAATCGGAACTTTGCTCTCAACAATATGCGACATTTCCAACATTCGTAGCAGACTTTTTCTGCTACGAATGCTATTACGTCTCGCTCGCATTGTCGTTAAAAACCGGAGACAATGGTTGTGTTGCATAAGTCGTGACACGATTGTCGGAAAAATTCCATGGCAGAAAAGTGTCGGAGAGCCAGCCTCGCAACAAGAATCCCAGAATTGTGCTAGCTGGAGCGTTCTGCCGTGAAAACTCTTGAGCGTTGCCCAGCAGGAAACCTTGCTCGGAGGAAAAGAATTCTTGGATTCTCGTTCGCTTAAGAATCAAAATATTATTCAAGTTGCGAAAATTGTTATGCCTAGCCTGTGCACAGAAATCGCTAGGAATAGTTGGAGCTCGTTCTTCGTGTACCCCGTTCTTTAAAAATATGTACAAACATGTGTGTACGAGCAGTCTGTCGGTGACAACAGTCGTTCGATGTCCATTTATCTTTGACAGATTTGAAAAAAGTTATACTGTTTTAAAGGGCGTTCGAACACTTTCGTCAGCCACTGTACGTGGTAATCAAGCTACCTACAGAAATATAATAGAATTGTGTAATTTTGTAGCAACTTCTGAAGTCCGAAAAAAATAACACGCGGACCGCAAAGGTTTAATATTAGCATAAAGCTCCGCAGTCTAGTGATAACTATGCCACCAAAAATTAAAAAAAGACAAAAAGAAAAAACAGACGATGATACGGATCGACGACGAAGGGTGGGTGAAGCGAGCTTGCCGTAAATCTCGTGTGCCATGCGCATCCGACGATCTAGTAGGTAGTGTAAACGAGAAAGTCGTCCTTGAAATGCTGTTTGCTTATGATAAGCCCGGATAAACTCGTTCGGTTGGAATCCGCGCGCAAATTCCGAGGGATATCCCGGGGATCCGTAGAAAACGACAGTTCTCGTAATCCGAGTGCCGGCGGGGATAGGCCTGTTCGCGACGCGACGATAGTTGCGTGTTTCACAACGAAATGCATCCCCGCTTTCGATAATCGCCTCGGCGTAAAATTCGAGACGTTTTTCCGGTAATCGAAGCTCGGTGGCGCGGCGGTCGTGCAAACATAAAAGAGAAATTGCGCGTGCCGCGCGCGACCTGTCTATGCAATTTGCGACAGTAAACTATATAAACTTTCACTCGGACTTTCATTGCCCCTGTCGAAAGAGCGCGGGCGCGGGCGCTGGCGCAGGCGCTGGCGCCCCTATTAGTAGCTCGTCCGTGCTGCGAAGTTACACGCACGACCGTATACATTGTTATTCGCGACGGCAAAAGCGAGAGTTGTATCGTAATTATCCGCGAAATAAAGTCTGCCGTATTGCTCGCGACTTGGACACGTGCGCATTCACCGAGGGAAGAAAACGGTTATAAAACCCGCTCGGGAACCGCTGTTGTCATTCGTAAACACACTCCAACAGTCTCGTAAACTTAATGAATAATTTGGACCATTACTCGATATGGTATCGCCAAGTGTCTGGCCGTAGAAAAACGCCGAACCCGCTCGGCTCTTTCTGCGTTTGCAATAATAGATTCCACGGTCGTAGATTCCGATCGTTCTCGATGGAACGAAACAAACATGTTGAATAAAATTTTGTTTTATGGGGTAGCGGTTTCGAGAGTAACATTTGCGATCCGCAACGGAGCTGTTTATGATTTCTAGGAACAGCGAGGAATATCATCGAGCGTCGATGCTCATTTTATTTATTTTTACGTAGCTGGGGCACGGACGAGGCTGACGTTCGCCGCCCATTACTTTCTCTTTCCGATTTCCATTTCTTTATCTATTCTATTCATTATATTTTACTTTAGTCGAAAAATTTCCTTCATTTTCTTGTACCACTTATTACAGCTGTTTTGCTTATTTTATTCAAACTCTTTCTTTTATTCAATTGTAAGACATTATAATCGACTGTGTCCTTTTTGAATATTAATTGTAGAAGACCACCAATTTTCAGATTGCTGGCAAAAAGTTAGACCAACTAATAACTAGATGTAGTATGCACACGGTGGCCATACGTCCATTATTTAAGAGCACTTTATTTCAATGCTCTGTCCTTTAGGTTTTTCTTTTGGCCATTTTTTTGCCCTTTGGTTTGTGAATCTAAATAAAATTGAACATCGACGCACAACATGCATAGTGAACAATATATGGACCAGTGAAAGGGCCCAATTGACAATCGAAACATTGAAAGAATGCATTTATACCAAATGCAACTTTGACACGAATTCTACACAGCTTTACGAATTTTTAAAACAAACATTTATCCTATTAAAAAGATTCGTTCTTGCGAAAAGTATGAAAATTTAAATTTTCTGAACATGAAAGAATTTCCGATTTGCCTTTTCTGTTCTCCCAGGAACCATGGTCACCGTAAGTATGCAGTAAAATCTCAAGTTTGAAGCAACGCGATTACGATACATACTCTTAAACCATTTCCAACAGTGTTTATATCAGCAGGAAAATGAAGCAGGACCGTTGGGATGGTGAACAGTATCCAACACATCCTCGCCATAAGGTCCCGATGCATCGGTACGATTGCTATTCCTTGTACGGAAAATTCAGCGCCGAATGTCGAAGGTAGAATGTTCGATCGAGGAACATGATGTCTCGAATCGCGCATACCGCGCGGACGGTCCTGCCCGGTCTTGTATAGGCGAGCATCAAGAGCGGCCGAGATAATCGCGCGGCAAGTTCTTAAAGGACGACGTATCTCTTCTACTAAGCCAATTTAAATACCTTTCCGCGGCGCGGTGACTTCTTTCCTTAGGCCGCCGCGCCGTGGCGTGGCTTGCAAGCTCCCGGGACTGTATAATTATACGCGGGTTAATAATGACTTACGAACTGCTGCAACAGGCCTTCCGTCCGTTTGTTTAGTGGCACCGATACGTATGCACGGCGAAACCGGCCGCGGCGACGTTATTCCATTAAATTGCATCTCGCTAATCTACCCGTTGCGCCGCGCGATCCACCGGCCGCGAATCTTTGCGAGCCACCGCGAGAGCCGGATTTTCTCACGTCACGAAACGGTAAACAGAGTCGTTTGATCGTTGATAGTCACGTCGAACGAACTTTTCCACTTTTTACTTTTCACCGGCGAAAGGAATTCTCGACTCGCTTCGGTTTCAGAGACACGCGGAAGCTCGATTATTACAGAACTGTAATTACTGAAAACCGAGTCGAGTGCACAAACTACTCGTAATTAGCTTGTTTAATCTTCTGGCTGAACTTCTATGGTCATTCCTTATTATTGGAGTGCAGATTCGTAACACGTCTCTATGTGGAATAATTTCAGCTCCTGACGAAGTTAGGATCGAAGGAAATCGTCAACCGAGAGAAACAGTTTCTTCAGATTGGTTTCAGTATGTCTAATGAAATGTGATATTTCGTTTAAGCAGAACGACCTATTTTAATCTACGGATGCTACTATTTCCCCGAATTGTTTGTTATTTCAAAAATGTTTCCGATCATAACAGTCAATATTTCCAAATAGAATTCTCTCAGTTTGCGTGTCAGTGTCGTGTTATGTTTACACTCCTCGACGTCCGAGACCTCTCGAGCTTCGTGGCGCTTGACGGGGTATATCAAAGGTTAAGCAAACCTTCTAAACGTATCCCGTAGAATAAGTCAACTAGAACAGAATTGGTCAGACAATCCTCCAGCAACTCTAGGCTACTACTTCTGCAACTTTAGATTTCCAGAAACGAATTTTTTTTTCTTCAACTACAGCGATGTCTACTTTCATGGTGAAAATTCGATTGGAATTTCATAAATACGGATTTTCGACATTTCACGTAAAAGAAAGTCTCGTGTTATTTGATTTCTAGCGAGTAATGTACGTATATTTTGTTCCTACGAAGAAAGTCTTAATAATATCCTAAATTCTAACATTTTCGAAAATGTTTGTCGAAGCCCATCGTTTCGCTTTCAGCCTCGGGGAAGCAATTATCCAAGACATAAATAATTTTTCCCCAGGTACGCTCAAGTGGAAACGTGACGATAAACTCAGCATCGGGTAACGAGATATGCAAATACGCATTGTGGCCGTTAACGAGTCGGCGAATCGCATGGCACGTGTTCACTTATCGCGTAACTTCGTAGTGCATCACGAAAGCATTTTGAACTTGAGCCGTGTACCCGGAATATTTCTTACTTTTTGAAAATGCAGTCGCTCTGAAAGGTATTTCACTACTAAATCTCAGGTTTCCGAAACATTGTCGATATTTAAACAGTTATAATTTTGTAAAAAAAAAAATTGTACTGTAACAGAGCTGGACTTGTTTTAATATTTAGGGCCTCTACTTTCACAATCCATCATTCTGCAAATATTTTTCTTGACTGAATCTCCAGAGACTTTAAGATTGAAGCTTCTCTGTTACAACGACCCTCTAAAACTTGATCTCACAATTTTTATTAGTCTCACACCGATATACCAGAGCCGAATTATGTTTACACTCCTCCTCCTTCTCCCCCTCGTGGCGACCGAGACCACTCGAGCTACGGTGTCCTTTGGCCAGGCCCGTGTTTCGGACATACATCGAGTAGACACTGTATAAACCTTAAAGCAATTGTATACGAAGGTAGCAGGAATTTGAAGACTGCGCCTTCTCTCAGTGAGCGTTAGTCACTGAGCACCTTGTTCGATTGACTGGCATACACGAGGTACTATGTAACACTAATCACAATTTATTTAACGTAATGTGTTGTATTGAGTGACTTCGACTTGGTTGTGTGTTGCGATGTTTGGCGATTTGTAGGTAGCGATTTTAGAGTGTTCTGTTCGAGTTTTTAAGAGGATCTACTTGCGTCTCGTTACGTTTCGTCTAACGTCACCTCGGTTGTGTCGTCATTGGTCGGTTGTCGATGTAGATGGTGGAATGTTGCGTTTTTTAATTGGTCGTGGGTGTGTCTTGGGAAGTTTGGAAATCGGAGGGGGAAGCTGTCAGGAAGCTTGTCTCGTCTTGTCGATGTCTAAATTTATGGTGGCGTTCGTCGCTGTTTCTGTCCTGTCGCACGTGGTGTCCGGCTGTTTTATGGTAGGGTCTCGGTGGCCCTAAAAAGCTGTAAATTATGAAAGTTCGGTACCAGTCGGTAGGGTTTCTGCGTCTGGTGTCGGATTGTAAATCGCGCGGCCTAAGCCGCTGTACGGGCGTTTCGGCACGCGCCGTTCCTCGTTGTTGCGGTCTGCAACAGCAATAAAGGATAAAATTTCATCCTGGGCTCTTGTGTGATTTTTCGAAAATTGAATATCTAGCGGTCAAATACTTTTTGGAGGCACTGTAATTTTGAACGTGGTCTAAGGTTCCTGAAATGTCCAGTGGTTTGGAGCTCGTAATGCCGAGTATGAATACCGAGAATCGCTATAAGGAAGCGGGTTATTAAGAAAACCATCTCATTTTTTCCGTCGATGTCTGCAATTCCGTGCGCGCTCACGTTTCACCATTACTATCGCTCTCGCGTTCGAGTTTTTCCTCGAAATCGGCGCAAGTAGGACACCGTGCCTCCTTTATTCTTCCTTCCCCGGGTGGAATCCGCCGGCGCGGCGCGGAGCGGAGCGGCGCGGCCCGGCGGATAGCGGATATTCGACGCGTGTAAACACGGGGAATCGCGTCTACCTTTTATATCCGGCATTTCTATGAAAAGAATATCCAGGGGGAATATCTGGCACGGTGAAATCCCCATTCAGCGCATCCGTCAACTCGTGTTTCGTTCGGTGGTTTAAAAGCATCACGAAAATCGTCTATCCGCTCGCATTGTCGGGCAAACCTACTGACTTTCTTGGAACTTCATTTATCCATTCCACGGTACAGTCCCGGACAAAAAGATAGCACACTTTTCAATATTCGCAACGTTTCTAAAAAGCACTTGGAAATAGAATATTCCTTGCGTACACATTGACATATGGATTTTTTCACCTGATGCTAACAGTTCTAAAGTGCGAATAGAATTTTGCATTCTTAAAATCAATCGACAATATTGTACTTTTCTGAACGAATAAAACGATAGTGAACCTATTCGCGTATGTACTATATATATATATATTCATCTTTTGACATGTGTGAACACTGTGGTATTAATTCGTGTACGTAGTCGTTTTACTCATAGAAAATATTTTTAATAAAATTAGTAACTTTGACGATAAACTTGTCCTTAAACATTTTCATTGAAAACGACTGTGTCATGTCCATTCAATGTAGTTATAATTGTCATCGATTGTACTAAAAGCTTACTATGAATTGAAGGAACCGTATGGTTTTCTGTTAAACAACTGCATCGAAATAACTTTAAATTATGAAGTTCGCATATAAAGGTTGACAGATTGCAAGCTGTCTGCGAATAATTTTCATCAAAGCGTCTACAAAATTGTTAGTAAACTTGTTGCTAGGAAGAATGAAACTAGTTTTGATAGCTTCGAATTTCTTTATCCATTTTTCATGCAAGAGGTTCGTCAATCGTTTGCAGCATAACTCGAACATTTGAGTGGACATATCATTTTCTCCTATTTCACAGAGCGTGTTCGAACGAAAACCGAGTCGAAGTAAAAAAACTGTGCAAGTAGAATCCTAGCGGAAGCATCTGTAAAAGTGGAAAGTCGGTTGATCGTTGCAAACTTGCTCAGCGCCGCGGTTTTCTACGAATGGCTTTTCCATAACGAGGAAAAAGACCGAATAATATGGTCAACATTCGCTCGATCGTAAAACGAGGCTACCCGTGTCTCTCGGTTTCCAGTGGTTCGCTCCAGAGACCCGGAAGATCCACGTCGTTGCAGAAAACCACGAGAGAAGACTCGACTCGTTTCACAACCGCCAGCTAATATTGGCGGAAGTAGCTCTTTAAAACAATTCTACGCACGGCTGCGTGAAAGCCGTAATTTGCTACAAAATCCAAGCAATTCGAACAAATGAAAACCCTGAATATTAATAGCTCCCATAAAAAATGTTGTATCTTTCAATTTTCGACTGCTTGGTAATTTCAGTGTCCGGGGGAAAATTTCTATTCCCACTTAATAAGAAACAAATTAAATTAATTCATTTGTGAGACGTTGCGTATGTATGTTTTTTCCATCTTGTACATATTCTGTCAGTCGAAAACAAAATGGTAGAATATGGCGAAAGGTATGCTTAGTCACCGAACAAAACAGCATCGCTACGATTAATTCTAGAGTTCTGTGTCGGAAATAAGCAGGGGGCTCATATTAGGAGAGATCTTTTATTAGGCTATTTTATCGTACTCGATGAAAATCTATTAGAATCGTCTACCGGTTGGTGAAACGTGAAATTGGTTTTGGCCAGTGTTGTCGCGAGCAACGAAATGCACGCGTTTAATGCAGAAGTTCGTCCATTCACCTATTTTTTAAGGTCTACTTCATCATCCGATTGGGTTGCAGAAGGGTTAGAGGTTGTTCCGAGTTCGAGCAGGCCGTGCAGAGAGTGCACGACACGACACGTATCTCCACTTGCATACGAGAAGAGCACTTTCAGCGTACAATGGATGGTCCGTGGTTGGGTTTAACTCGGGGAAACGATATCGGTTGCGAGCATTTACCGTACGAACCCGGAAGATCGATCGAGAGGAAGTCGTTCGCGGGCATTAAAGCCCCACTTGCCCCCCTTTTTTCATAAAGGATTTTTTCACCGGCTCCTCTCGCGGTCTCCTACCCCGGGCTACTCTATAGAAGTCACGACACTCGTTTTCGAGGAACTGATTAATCGCCGGCCTGGAGCTGAAACGTTTCCAGACATTCAGCGGAAATCGCTCCTTTCTAAAGCGTCGAGCTCGCCCTCGCCCTCGCCCTCGCCCTCGCGGGCTCTTCTTATTAGTTTGAACCGTTTCGCTGGGGATGTGCGTCATCCTGCTCGCCGCCACATTCTCTTGAAATTGCCGCAAACCTCGTGGTGCACAGACGTTAATTAATTTTCATATTACTTTCCGAGAAAACATATTCATTCCTGGACGCATTCAAACTTTTTTACTGGCTAGATCCCGGTAAAACCGAGCTGAAATTACTTATCCTTTTACGATTTCCACCGTTTTAAAAATCTGTACAGTTACTACTTTGAAATCATTGTAATCATGCTGATTTTATTGAAATTTTCTTTGAATGGCTCTTTTTGTGATGTCAAAGTGGTGGGTAATTTCGTATACCACTCGTCAATTACCTGTAATAATATTGTACGAAAAATATTCAATGTTCAATTCAATGAAAAGAAGATTATCAATGATTTTATTATCATTGCTCTATCAAATCATCTCATGTCAACATAATGAACAAGTGAAATGGAAACTCGAGCATCTGTACGCGTTGTTTTCCTTAGACGGTTCAAGTTCATCGCTCTAAAACGAGTGCATTGGCAACCATAAAAGACAGTCGTGTAAAAGTACATAAACCACATATCAACGTATGAACATACGAATTACAGATACTATTTAGATTTATAGAAGTAGAAAAGGTCAGCGCTTGTAAAGACGGACCACCGCGCACCGGACGGCCGAAGCGAAGGCGCACCACATACACATACATACATACCGTCAATAAACCACTTGTTAAGCAGCGAAAAACTCAGATACCAACTATCCACAGATCAGAGAACACATTTAATAAAGAAAAACAAAACATAAAGGACAAAGAAGATAAGAACATTACATTCACATTAATGTCTATATGCGAAGGCAAGAAGAAGGACAAGACGCCAGCGCCATCTGTCGAGCTCTTGAACATATAGTCCAACACCACTAAATACAAATTATATAGTGTTTAGTGTCATTTTAATCAGAAAAATGCCACAAACAAGTTGTTGAAAGTCCCATAAAAAGATAATGAAAAATAAAGAAGTCTTCTTCTGATTGGATTAGTAGTGGTTCACACCGATATACCCGACCCGGTTACACTACTCGGCGACCGAGGCAGCTCGAGCTTCTGAGCCCCTCGCTGGATATGCCCCCCTCCCAGTGAAGGGGATCGACAAAAACTGACTAAGATCGCGTAGCTCCGTTCGGCTTACAATTAGATCAAGACTTTAGCTTTGCATACGCTGTAAATGTACTAGACGGGATTTCAAATTGTAAACACAGTTCAAACATAAATTACTTGTAAGGATGCTGTAGTACTCAAGATTACGAACCACCATTACGAAGAATATTCCCGCTCCCCTTTATCGCAACCGGTGGATTTAAATTTGTTTCTTCGTCTTGCAGCACGACTGATTTATGGACAGTTTTTTCATCTTCGCGCAGACTTCTTCACATTCGCCTTCTCCGCCTTGAAGAACTCCAGGTACCTTTTTGGGGTTCTTCAACATTTAGAATCTACCTGGTAGTGTATCCGACAGCTAGCTATCCCTCTTGATCTTACAATAATAAACGTTTGACAATATTATTTATGGGGGGCTGGCCGGAATTTTTCAAACTTGAATTACCATTCGTTCGACTTCGGAGAATCTTGCACGCTTACTCCACGATATCGTTTCAAAGGATCAAGGTGATCCTCGTCGTAAACAAACTTACCAGATTCACCACACATATCCTAGTCTTGTTTGCTCATCCTGATATTCGTATGTATTCTTATTTAAATTAAATCTCGAACTTTTGTTCTCTAACACCACAAAAAGACAGAAATAGACGAAAGATGCTGAATTGATCCTCGCTTCGTTCAGAAGTATAATCAATCGATACCATATAAAATTGATTTAAAAGTAAAATTAGACGTCTAGGTTAAAATTGAAGATATACCGGATATTAAGGATTAGCTTTCTACCTCAGAGTTTTATATGATAAACCTGTAGACTGTAATAGCATTCTTGATCAAAACGCTTAAGATAAGATTTGCATTCTAAAATTCGAACATTGCATATGTAACCTAATAGAATGTAAGTTCTGATGTTTTCAAGAAAAGTCTGCCACCACTGTACCGGTTGTGATTTCTTCTACACAGTAATTTTTATTCAAATGAAATGTAACTTACGCATCTGATACAAAGGATCCGTATCCAAGATTTGTAACACATAACTGTGACACATTGCACGCGATGCTCGAGGACTAGAAGGTCTAGTAGGTCTTCTGAATATTCCTTTTGGGGGGAATCGCCGGGAAAACAATTCCGCCCATGCATACCGAATGCAGTTTCGCCTCCAATTATTACTCGGGGGAACTCGGTATTCTTATTTCGCGGTGTATCCCTTCGGATTCATTCGCTATCGAGACCAATCGAGACGTCCTCGTTGGCCTCGTCGCGTCGATCCAATTACCCGGTGGCAGAGGAAACGCCTGTCCCGCGTCAGTCCGCGAAACGGTCGAACGCTTCCGCGCTAAGCGCTCTTCGACGCGAATTAACATTCATCGATTCGAGTATCCTAGTGTTTCTGAGGCTGCGCCGACGACAAAGGGAGGAGCGAGCGCCGGATTATACGCCGAGGGCACGGTCATTATGCCCGAGACCGTGTATACGATACACGGCAATAACAGTGCATTAACCATACCGTCATGCATTGAGGAAGACAATAATGAGAGAGGCGAGCGAAACCTGGGGGAACGATGGTTTCCTCGCAACGCTCGCGACGCTCGCGACGCGTACGAATTCGTGACGGCCTTAATTTCGCCTTCGACCACCTTCGACTTCGTCTTTGTCTTCTGTCTTCTGTCTTCTGTCTTTTGTCTTCGTCCTTCGTCCTTCGTTCTTCGTTCTTCGTTCTTCGTTCTTCGTTCTTCGTTCTTCGTTCTTCGTTCTTCGTTCTTCGTTCTTCGTTCTTCGTTCTTCGTTCTTCGTTCTTCGTTCTTCGTTCTTCGTTCTTCGTTCTTCGTTCTTCGTTCTTCGTTCTTCGTTCTTCGTTCTTCGTTCTTCGTTCTTCGTTCTTCGTTCTTCGTTCTTCGTTCTTCGTTCTTCGTCGGCGATCAACGAGAACTCGGACGCTCCCTGCTTTCTTTCTGGCGGTTTTCGTGGGCCTTTGTATCGAGGGATCGTCCCCGTCGCGAGTCAACTAAAATAACAAGGTGCAAAGGCACGTCTCTATGTTGCACGGTTCGCCGCGCACGGCCGTCATGTCGTTGAAAAACATGTTTCCGCCTGAAGGGGACTTTTCTTTTAAAAGTTGTTTTTCGAACGCATTTTTCTGACGCTTTCTTCCAAATAAATGGATGGAGATTTCGAAATGGTGAGTTTTACGTTTTGATAGATGTGTTTTATTTGATTTAGGTTATGTTCGAAAATATCGTGTTTTATCCTCTGCCCGAATACATCGATTTTCGTGCTTTGAAAAATCGACATTCGTTTACTTATTTTTTCAATCGTATGTTTCTCATTTAAATACCTAGTTACTATACTTCTAAATGAAACATTATTTCTGCATACAAATGATCAGGTACGAAATGCCCTCCTATATTACAACTGTACAGCTTTCAAACATTTCTGCCTCGTGTTTAGGTTAGGAGACATGTGAGTCGAGACTACATATACTGACCTACAAGTACACACGGTATAGCGGACTGTGAACGTGTTAATCATGAATGCCGGTTTCGAGACCTGCTTTCGAAGGAAAACGTGTTTAATCTTGAATTAGCCGACTACGTCAATAAATGTTTGCATTGAATTAGTTGTTTTATTAGACATTTCATTATCTTGTGAACGTATAAAACGCCATGCGTGGAAGATCTTTTTCTTATCAAAGGCAAGAAAATTGTTGTCTGGACAAAAATGAGCAAGTGCAATGTAAAACAGTAGACAAATTAAAAGATTTTAAGAACTTCGATGTACCAGGCTCCAGCTTATTAAAACTATAAAAAGAAAAGTGGAACTTCCATTTGGCTTCTGTGTCTTGAAATCGATGCAAACAATTTTTATTTTGATATCTATCTATTGTATGTCTATATTTTCTCTATAACGACTGCCATCGATAACCGAAAAATAGAATTTTCTTTTAGATTAAAAAATCTCAACGATGTACATACATATTTAATAGATTGCGTTCAAAATCTTCAAGAGCCTGACTCGAAATGGATGCTTGAAATTTGATATGCCTTTCAGGATTGACAATGACAGCTAAAAATGTCTTGAAACTGCGTATCTTTGAATTCAGGGTAAGAAACTGATTGTGAGTTGAACCCACTTTCGCGTTCCGCCAAGGCATGGTGTAACAACCCCTACTCGACTCGATCGACCCATCACCTCTCTTGGTGATATTTCTGCGTCCTCTTTTAGCAACCGTTATATAGGTTATGTGTATGCTACATGTGCACCGTCAGCTGAAACGAACAGGTCCTTAATGGGAAAACACAATAATTGGTGATGCAACGCATGTGTCACCCGGCGGAGAAGATAGTCTGCCTCCCCAACGTCGCGACCAACGAGCTATTTTTCAGCGGTAGTATACATTGTCGGATGGGAGCTTCGAGGGAAAGTTAATTTGCTGACGGACCGAGTAGCATGGTAACAACAATAGGTGATTGGTACACTGCTATGCAGGATGTTTAGGTACCTCGAGAAAATCGAAGAGTCATCCGTTAGTCGCGGTCGCGGTCGCGGTCGCGGTAAGCAGAGGCGATGAGTGATGAGTAGTCGTATTCTACAATTCTTGGCGACGCGTGTGTATGCATTGTAGACGATAACGTATCATTTGTGATCAAATTACAGCACGCCTACAAAAGCGTCGTGACTAGACAACGGACCTTTATGCACAATAAAAATGTTCTACACGAATTCCAACAAATAGGAATCAAGTAGACAATCAGTTTCTTTTTTAACATGTTTAATAGTAACGATTTAGCTTGGCGTCAAGTGGACGGTATAAACAATACAGCAACGTTGAGATGAACGATTTATTTGTTCATATTTTTGTGACGATTTTCAAACACGTTTCGTTTATTGTATCTATAGCGAAAATTCCATAAAATTCTGATTGATTTAGTTTCTGAAAATAGCTTCTGGAAGAAGTATTGGTGTCCAAACACCAAGTCCAGAGCTATGTATATATCTGAGTGTTCTAATGAGCGATCAAAGAGGTCAATTCTAGATCACGTGTTCGAGTTAATTATTTCGACTTGGATTATATCGTAGGATCGTTTACGTTAAAATTGGAAACCCGGCGCACGCCAGGCTAGACAGAAACATGAAATCAATGAGGTACACGCTTGACACAATTAATTACTGTCTCACCGTTTATCAGGAAAGGGTCGATGTTACATGCACCAGTTCCGTCCAATCGATCTTCCGGGTTCCGCGTAAGTAGCGAACGGCTCGATTCACCGGTATTCCATAACGACCGACTAGTAGAACAAGTTTCGATTCGGTACGAGACGCAAAACCGATAAATATATCGCCACGCGTTCTCTCTCTCTCTCTCTCTCTCTCTCTCTCTCTCTCCCTCTCCCTCTCCCTCTCCCTCTCCCTCTCCCTCTCCCTCTCCCGGATAATCGAGACGACGCTATTGAAAAAGTTTCCTCGATGCGAGCATCCTCTCTCGTTCATGTGTCTCGGCCATTCACGAGTCCGTCCATTCTGCGGACAATTAAAAAAAATTGCTGCGAGGACACTCGTCGCAAAGTTACCCCATTATGATAATTGCTAGGCGCAGTTAAAATTGAACCATCTTTCCTTTCTTAACGAACCGATGGACCATTGTTGGTTTAAAAACATTTCCACCTCGTGCACTTTTTAAGGGGCTACATATCTTTGGCAAAATAAAAAAGTCGTGTTTTCAAAATTGGTATATTCTTTTAGTACGATTCTTTGTTGAACACTTGTTCAACATTTTATTTTTTAGTAATAAGAAACTGAACCAATTTGGATGAAATTTCACAGTAACGAAAATGTGTCGGAAGACGACTATTGTCTCATCTTTGATAAAACAGATTTCAGGACACATACATTTTTCTTTCTTTTTGCAGACAAAAGAAGCTGGAAAATTTAAATGAAAAATTGTATATGTGTGTTCAAACAGCTGTAACTTTTTTAAATTTGATTTTTTCAAAATCGGTCTCAAATGGCTTTTTTGGGTCTAGTTTAACGTAAAATCAAAGAAATGTGTATTAGGTGTATTGCAGTTGCAGAAATGGCTTTGGAAAAATGGCTGTCCTAGTTTATGATACTTTGCTCAATTTTTCAGCAAATACTACCTACATATCTCATAATAAGATGCATATACTGATTTTTTCAAGAAACTGTTAAATTTCTCTTATTTTTCAACAGTTCAAACAGTTCAAAGCTATGTAATTTTTAAGTACGATGGTAATATTTGTAAATAGTAAATATTAATGCAATTTCGGTTAATTCGAAAGATTGATCGAATGATTGATTCCATTGAGAAATCTCGTATCAAGATTTTCGAAGAGAGTCATTGTTCGGATGTAATTGTAGTTAAGTTATTTAGAGAAACATAACAATTTAGTTGAAGAGAAGTCTACTTAAGCTGTTGAAACGAGTGAAAGAGGTCGTGCAAGTAGGTCTGAAAATTTACTTTGATAGAGCAGATCTAGTTCCTGTGTAATTAACTCGCATCTACATCGATTTCTTAGCTTTAATCAAGCCTGTTCACTCTTGTAAGAATTATTAGGCTCGTTATCGTGACTCTTATTATGCTTAATAATATATTATGCGCTTCCTTAGAAATTCTACGGGAATCATTGAATCATTCATAAGTAATAAATATAGTGATCTTTCTACAAATTACCATAAGAAAAGTTCTTGAGAATTTCACTTCTACTCCCAGTCGTTTTATATCACTGTTTTGCAATGGAAACGCCATCTCACCGGATAGTTACAGAACCTAGAGAAATTGTTCCGAATATGCATTCGAAAATTAATAAACATACTTTCTTGCAGCCACATCTTTTATTTTCAACGTTTGGCCCTGCTTTCAGAGCTTTCACAGCAGAACGTGGCGATGGCATTGGTCGAGCCGGATTTAAACTAGCTGCTGGAAAATTAGAATTTGTACGAGACGTTAACAACTTTGGATCAAAAGTGAAAATAGTCCCAATTCTCGGCATCCTAGATTAAACAGTCATCTTCAGAACCGTTTGCAGCTCTGGCTGGAATCTAGCAAAATCGGTAGCTCTCAATCAGTTCGCCAAGACTAGAATGCCGCGAGCTACGGAGATTTCGGTAAAATCGATCGTGCGAGTCCCGTCGAGTTTGAAGCCGAGATCCGAGCGGTCCATCCAGCGTGACACGGTTCAAGTTCGTGGGCCACTTCCGTTCGATCGATCTTCCGGGTTCCATGTGAGTAATAAATGCTCGACTTGCCGGTAACCGATATCGTGCAACGAGTAAAACTCGTTTCGGTGTGGCGTAAAAGGGGGCAGGCGAGCAGGCAAGGGCAGGGGTAGGGGCAGGAGTAGGGGCAGGGATAGGCACAAGCACAGGCACAGGCACAGGCACAGGCACAGGCACAGGCACGGGCAGAGGCACAAGCTGCAGGCAAGACTCGGGCCAGGGGCAGGCGGACAGGCCAGTGGAAACACTCTCTTATGGATGGTCGTGTAACCCTATAGGAAACCTTCGACGAGTTTCACTTTGCAGCTCTCCGTTACCGGGCACGTCCCGTGGCTCCCTGTCACGGATACGGTGGAACGGAGGGCTCTCTGCCAGCGCTAACCGTCTAGTCTGCACGCACCTATCGAGCGCATCCCGCTGCACTCACGGCACAGCCAGCGCAGCCGGTCGCATGGTCGCGTGTGAATGCACTTCTAACAACGCGAGCAACGCATCGCATCGCGCCGCGCCGCGCCAGCCTAATACGACCAGACGCGCGCGGCTATGGCCTTATTCTTTCTCGCAAAGTGTCACGCTTATCTTGGAGAAGCAGAGAGGACGACCGGTTGCCGAGCTATTCTCGTTCCCTTTTCGTTTTTTCTGCATCGACTGCTCCAGTTAGACAATGCTCTTCAACCGTCGATCAGACTTTGACGTTCAGTCTTTTTGTCTGCCACCAAAAGACCACGAAATATTGTTTCTACGAGGGCCAGGCAAATACAAACCGGAATTCAGGGCTGGACTTTCATACTTTTCCCCTGTCCGATTTCGAATTCCTGTAGACCCCGGTGTCCGAGGAGGACCCACGAAGAACTCGAGATTTTCCAACTCTCGTAAAGATTAAAATTGTGGAACTCAATTTTTGCTTTCACTAGTTCTCACAATTATATAGCTTTCTAACGTTCGCTAACTGTTCCGATAACAAGGAAAATCATATTTCTGAATTTCAACAAGTTCTACCTTTAGTCTACCTGTCGACGAAATTCCAAAGAGTCGCAAGCTGAAAATTTTCCTTTCACGCTATTTCCTTTGAAACGAAGCCTCGAAAGCGCTCATGCATGATTCATTAGCCGGAGGATCTCGGATGTAGGTCGACGCGGTACGGCCCAAGCCCCTTCGAAATCCATTGTCATCGAAAAGTAACTGTCCCTCCGGACGGCCAGGATAGAACACGCTTTTCCCCCGATGCAACAACGCTCCCCGTGCCGACCACGCACGGTCGGAACGGTGTTTTTAGTTTTCAGTTTTTAGCCATTTTCCCCCGCCAGCCGTCCGCATCCGTGGAATTCGACGTGACACACGATCGCCTGGCGACGATACGCGCGACGCGGCGGAAGCGCGCGAAACGAACGTCGATAAATTCCTGGTAATCGCGTTTTCTCCAGAGAAACACTCGCACCGCCTCGCCATCCGCTGTTTTTCTTCTTTTCATTGCGCGAAATACCAGCGGCCATTCGAACGGTCGTATCGGAGGCTCGATCACGGCCAAAGCTGCCTCGGTTAGCTGTAGCATCGCGCGAAGAAGACATAAAACAACGGGTCCGCGCGTGGATCGCATTCGAAATCACCGCCGAACCGATCCATGGCGTGACGAATCGCCAATCTAGCTGCATAAACTCACAGATCAACGATTTTATTACATTGGCTTAGGGCCGCGTCGAGTATGCCAATATGTACTACCAAGCCTAGGCAATACTCCCCATTTTTACAAGAACCTCGATAATTCACTCGTATATGTATTTTTGTGATTGTCCAATGTCTTTGGCAAATCGCGACTAGTGTTCCTTACTCGTCACGAGTGTATAGGAATTATCAGGAAAATTTAACAAGAAATTCTTTTAAATAATCATTTCTTTATTTTTTATTTTGTCCTCGAAATATTTGAAAATCACTAGTACGTTTTAGCTTCCACGAAAATTTTAATGTTAATAGCAATTAACGTTATTCCATGATGAGTATACTCGTCGTACAAGACTAAGAGGCGAAACAAACGGCGTAACAAGTGATCCAGGATGGTTGGCCAGATATTTTCGCGATCGCGAGCCTGGATCGTAATCGGATAGCAACGCACGCGTATCCTGGGAGATGAATCGATCTTCCGCGGTTCGCTTTTGCACGACACGCGATGATGCAGCGTTCCCGCCGTGCCATTCTCCACCGATTCAAACACGAACTTGCACTTCCAATAAAGTAAGCAGAGCTGAAAGATAAGGGAGTCTCAGCTATGTACATATGTTCGCGCGCGTGGCCTCTATACGTACAGAAAACTCCGTCCAAGGGAATTGGACTTTTTTTTTAGTGTGTTAGTGTCGCATAGCTCACCGATGACTCACGGTGTATACGAGAAAGTAAAAGCTTAATTAATTATATCGCTCCCTACTCTCGAGAGATTCACTGCAACGTGTCTCGCGCACTTTTACTCGATTCTGTTAGTTTAATGTGCAGTATAGTACGCGAATATTTCAACAAGTTTCATCATGTTCTATAAGATTTTATTTGGAACTTGAAGGTTTGGACAGTTAGGAAATTTTTACTTCGTTCCAGTTCTCTAAATTGACGTAGAATAAATACGTAGGTATATTAAGTAAATATAGTTTTGTTAATTCGAAAAACAATCAGGATCGTTGAACCGCTGGAATGAATATTCTTGACTACGAGTGACCTAGTAACTTTTCTCTTAAAATTGTCATTACCTATACAGAATGCGGTACATTAATCAAGCTTCTAAAACCTGTATCCGAGAGCTAAACTGACCTAAGCCTGTTTTTCACGAGATCATTATCATACATCAGGATTACGGACCGTGGATTAGGTGATTTTATAGACTTGCCCAGCATATAAAACTCTGATTTCTACATAATTTATCATAACTTTTACATAAAAGAAGTATACAATCTTTATATATTAACATTACATCTTCTCCGGCATAGGATAAAAGAAAAATAGAATCAAATAAAATGATAAGACAATGTAGCTAAAATTAAGGAGATAACCTGTCTTATCAACTTGGTAAAATCGATTCTTTCTCCTACTTGAATCAATACGTAAAGCACGCGTAAAGATTATGATCGTGGGAGGGACTCGTGCAACTGGTTTTTCTCGGAATAACATTTTAACCTCTGTCCGATAAAAGTAAGAAAAAAGTATTGGAACGATCAACTTGAAATTTTAACTGTACATTAGGGAACAATCATTTTATCGCTTAATCTAGTGGACGACAGATTCGGCATTGTTAGGTTCTCGTAGAGCAGCGTATTAACTCGAAACTGTAATAACCGTGTAATCGACTGAGTTCGCCGAAAGGAATTCGCCAGGCACGAGACCAGAAGCAAAACAGTCGCCACGGCGACCGCGTGGACTAACTAAAATCTGGTTCTGGGTTCTAGATTGAACAACGCAACAACCCAGTAGCAGAACTCGATCCCGTTTCCCCCATGAGGGGTAACGCGACTGGAATTAATGTCGAATGACTAAGCGGGCACAGGCCGGCCACCGGAACCAAGGAGCGCAAGCGTTTCGCGTTATCGATAAAATATTCCTCACGGTTGTCTCTACGTGCAACCCTCCGCCATCTATTCCCAATGTCTCTCCTCCTCGTTATATAATCCACGGCCTTTTAGAGAAAGACAGAGAGACAGAGGAGAGAGAGAGAGAGAGAGAGAGAGAGAGAGAGAGAGAGAAGAGAGAGAGAGCACGGAATTTTAGCGTGTTGCTCGAAGCGGTCGGAGAAGGCACGATTCGAGCCGAACGTTAGCAGGGCGTGTTCTCCTCTCGCTCGGACGTGTTCCCTCGCGAGTTTTAATGCTGTTCGTGCGATTCTTCTCTTTGTTCGGTCTCGCGACTTCCCTCTATCGCGTTATCGCAACCGTTCCAAGGGATTTCTCGTTCGTTAGAGACCCCGAATATTTCCCGCGGCGTGTCTCCGCTTTGCCATCATGCTTCCCTTGATCTTCTCATTTGTAAAATTGCCATAGCTTTCTCCGAATCCGGCGAATCTGCTTTCCGCAGCGGATCGATAGCCGAGCTCTCTTTCGCGAACTCGTCGAAACTTTCGTGTAAACGGCGAATAGACCCGATTGCGAACTTCGTAGCACAAAGTTTTTCCTATTTTTGTTTCGACGAATCCGCTTTAGGTTTTATTGCAATGTGATTTCGACCGGGCCGTAACTGTTCGTAGGAAAGGCTCTTGAGAAGTTTTAAGCACGGATTTGTCTGCGGCGGAGAGCCTCCGCGGATGAAATTGATCAAGAGCAACAACTTCGTAGCACAGTTTTGGGAACCTGAACTTTCAAGGAATAGTCGACTTATCGGATCAACTGGACCGTCGGTCGTCGGTCGTCGGTCGTGTCTGATTCTCTTACGAGGAACACTATTTGATCGACAATAAAATCGCATTTTTCTATGTAGGTCGAAAGTATGTGTCAACGAAACTCATGTAAATGCAAATTAAAAACGCTATTAGTACATAAATTTCAGCCTCGTTGATTTCTCGGAGAGAAAGCAGCTTCTTGTAGCAATTTCAATTTGCATTTTCATGACCTCGGAGACATATTACTTTCGATTTATATCTAGCGATATTATCGTCAATTGAATAGTTTTCCTGGTGTTAGTTCACAGTCATTCCGATGTGCACACAATATTTACGACAAGATTATTTACTTCCTCACTGGAAAAAAAGAAATAAATTGTAATAGTAACAGTAGCGATAGTAACAGGTGTTCAGGTTTTTAGCGATTCGTATCGTAATAGACTTCCAAAGAGATTAATTTATTGAATAATTCATTATAAACGCATGGTTCGATCGTGAGAGAGAAGAAGATATACGCTAATATTCTGCGTCTAATGAGGTCATTTAATCGGATAACAAGTTTCTTTAATTTCCTGTTCTCGTGATCGTGTCCATGTTAAGCATGTTTTTGTGCTTACTGCAAAATAAACAAAATTCACTAACGACGAAAGGAAGCTATTCGTCCTGCAGCTACCAGGAATCGTGTAGTAATTTACGCGGTTCTAATATTTGCTTTTATAATCTTCGAATGGCAATTGCAGCGTGGAGCTTTATACGTTTGTAGCTTGTGAATATCATCAAAGAATGACACAATGAAAAATTTCATTTCACTGAAACCGTACACAAAGGAAACAAAAAAAAAAGAAAAAGACTTCTTTGAACCGGCCTACAAGAATGTAAACTTCCATAAAGTCCCACAGCCAACTAAATCCACGCTCAGACGACAGTCATAATACAACTTAATCATCTCACTTTATTTCCACTCAAAGAAAGTCATTGAAGAAACGAGTTTCAGCTCTGTTCGTGCGCGTTCGGTCTCCGAGAGATGAGACTTTTCACGAACGTTTGCAGCGCGATAGTTAAATACAAAGACACGGCGATCCCTCGCAAGTTACGCGCACCACGACACATAACTTTCATAACGGGGAGAGAGGGGGGTATAGAAAAATATTGGGAATTTGTGGTGTAAAAAAGGAAAACTGCAATGAAATGTGGCCTTGGTCGTTGGCAAAGAAGCCCGATAACCTAAGACATACGGGTTCCAGCGGGTTTATTCGTAATGATTTTTCATGGCCTTCGATAAATCGGGTGCGTCATTCTGATATTCAAATGAGCCAGGGACACCGACCGAGAAGATAGGCACGAAGAGACAGCGCAGAGGGAGAAAGAGAGGGGCAGAGAGAGAGAGAGAGAGAGAGAGAGAGAGAGCCAACGAGCAGGGGGGAAAAGAGGGCTAGAGAGAGAGAGAGGGAGAGAGAGAGAGAGAGAGAGAGAGAGAGAGAGAGAGAGAGAGAGAGAGACGAGAGAGAGAGGGAGGAGAAATAGAGAATGACTGCACTCAGGTCCTTTCGTTACGGAGCGAAGCCGCGGTCAATGGCTGCGGTATCCGCAGGTTCAAGGAAAGCGGGCTGGTCCGATTCGACACCGTGTCGTTCTGGGGGAGCTGAACAGGTGACGCGCTCGTGAAAATGCAGGTTAATAGAATACCGTCTAGAAAAGTCTCGGTATTACCGGCATGCGTCCTCCTATAATTACCGGCATGCGTCCTCCTATACTGAAATCTTCCACGACGTTCGAAAACGTTCTTCCCACTTGGCCGCCTATCCACTATGTACTTAACAATAAATACCTATCTTATATTTTGATATCAGCTTGGTTTTATCCTGAAATCAGTTTTAGCCACGACACGAAAAGAAATGAAACTTTTTAATAAGTCGTGATAGAATCTATTATACGCGAACTTTTTTAACAAAGTTCTGAACAGAACGGATAAAGGAATATTCTTAAATATAAAAGTTTTGGTTTAAATAAAACTAATAAGATATAAAAATAAAAGTTGTTCTACACTATCCTACCGAATAACGTATATTGTTTATCAATGTGCTAAAAATTCCCAGATATTAATAAAATCATAACAATATTAAATGATTATTCTAGTTAAATTGATATTCTGAATACGTGATTTATTTACGTGATTTTCATACTATTCATTTAATAAATTTATGAATTGTTGAAACTATTCTATGCGTGAAGGATCTGATTATCCGCAGACCTACGGAGCACTAAAAGTCACTGTTTTACATTACTTTATGAAAATAACTAGAACGTGTCTATCCAAATTTTTAGCCATTCTTTTTGTAATATTGGGTTCGAACGAAAGTTCGTAACATATTTTTAAATTAAAATTCCAAGATAAACTTCAGATGTTTATTCATAGAGTTATTCGGTAACATATCTTCCATTCCGTTCTACCACTTTCTGCCATTTTTCTGGTAACTTATCATGTTATCGAATAAACCTATAAACGAATATCTTAATTTTATCTTTGAATTTTAATTTAAAAACACCATAAACTTTCTTTTCAACCCAATATATAGCCAAAGTAATATATTCGTTGAATAATTCCTCATGGATCTTTACAATCTCGGTAATCGTAGATCAAAAATATTAGAACCCGTAATTTTCGCGAACCCCGTAAATCTAGCGTTAAACATATAATTATTCCAAAACACGGATCAATACTTTGAAGCGCCGGAGTAGAGTGGGTAAGAAAATCGAGCTGAAAAAGGATCGCAGGTACTAATTTCCTTGGCGAAAGGTAAAATTTGCAATCGAGAACGCACGAAAGGCGGTGTCAACACCCGATCAGTTTCCGTTCAGCCGCGTCGAGCGCGAAGCGCTTCGAAATTTGGGCGTCGCGGCGGCGGCGGCGACGACAGCGGCGGCGGTGCAGATGGAAACGCCTGGCGCGATGAGTTCCGAGCGGTCAAGGATGCCTGGCCGGTCTTTGAAACGGGGACGATAACCGCGGGACATGAAATCGTACTCTAGAAGCCAATTGTTTCGTAGCAGCCGGGGCGTCTATTGCCGCAACGAATCCCATTGTTGCCAGCTCTTTCGTAAGCGTGTAAACGTGTTCGGAACACAATTTGCACCGGATTAGCCTTATCGATCACACGCAACGAGTCGGTAATTCTCCCGTCCTCCGCGGACTCGAAGATTCGATCAATTTACCCGTCCCCGGAACACCGTCGTGTCGCGTCGCGCGGACGCTGCTCCCTCGACAAACAAGAAAAGATAATTCCATTTTGAAGCCATTTATCGGTCCTGAAGTATTTCAACAAAGTGGCCAGACGTGTTTGACCATCTCCTTCTTTTTTTTTTTTTTTTGACCAAGTCGCACGCGGCCGGGAGAGCCACGGAGCCGGTCGATCGCACGGAAGCAATTTTGAAAGCCCGTGAAATCGATTCGAGGCACAGGAAGTGGCCGCCGGGTTTCTGTGTCGGCGCGGCGCGGCGCAGAGCGGTGCGAAGCGGCGTTCCGTGAACAAACATTGGACAAAAACGAAACACGGTTAGGCGCGTATCTGCCAATCGGGCACGGTGCACTAGCCCTTGGAAGAGCCACCGCGACATCGACGTCCCTCGCACGATATACGAACCCCGAGGTGGTCCGCTGCATAGCAACAAACCGGCCGATCGATCGGCAGCCGCGAACGTTTTCGGGCAGAATTTTCGGAAAGTAGATACGTTGGCCAATAAGAACGTAGAGAAAACAGCGTGCACGATGCGTGGAAATCCGTGGAGGACGGTCGAAGAAGGACGGGTCACGGGTCACGGGTCACGGGTCACGGTAACAATCTAGGGTGAGGGTGAGGGTGATGGTGACGGGGAGGGGGGGAGGGGGTAGAGGAGTATCGATCTTAAAAGTGTTTGTTCCCATACCGGTGCATGAAGGCGGCAGTCGACATGTTATTATCCATGGGGTGGTTCCATAAATCGCAACGCTTCTGTGGCAGCACGGCTTTTTAACACTCGCCCGTTTTCCCGCCGTGATCCTCGAACCGCTTCCAACCCGTTTCCAACCCTTTTCCACGCGGAAAACGCACAAACAAGGCCGCGCGAGCAATCCACCTCGCACGGGGGAAGGGGGAGGAGAGAAGACCCTCCTTTCGACTTTGCTCCACCGATCTACCAGCACCCGTGCGAACCTTTCGAGCGACGATGCCCGACGACCGTGTATCACCCGACCCGACCCGTGCCGTGCAGTGCCGTGCCGTGCCGTGGGAGGAATACCCGCGGAGAACCCGTCCGTGGATGCCGACAACCGTTCGCCAACACCTGCACAACTTGGCAGGTTGAAACCGACGGCTGAACTGAAGTCAGAATGCGCATTCGTCGGTTTCCATGGTAGTGGCCCGACGACGATGGTGGTGGAATCGCCGGGTGGTGGTGGTGGCGACGGGTACGTGGTAGTGGCGACGGTACAAGGAGAGAGACTCTCGCTGTTGCCGGTGGTGCCGGTGCCAGTGCCAGTCCCAGTCCCAGTGCCAGTGGTAGAGCTGGTGGTGGTGGTGGTGGTGCACTGGAGGAGCTCCAGTAGCTGCGAGCCATGGTGGGGATTGACAGGACAGACGGTCTATACCCGGCTTTGGCGGGTTTACAACCAGGTGCTGCCAGGGTACCTAAGGTTCCATTCACATGGCCCATGGTCGATGAGCTCTTCGAGATCGATCACGACCGTACGACCTGTACATCCGTGGTTACGGTCTGGATTTTCCGAAATTTTTTCTTACGGGAATCCCCGCGAACTTTCCTGCCCCGTGCGGATTGATTGAGCAGCTTGGGCGTGGCAGGATTTTCGAGCGGTGGTAGGGAGGGATTATAGGGTGTTTAGCTTTTCTTCGTCGTCTTTAAACATTTTTATACAATCTCGTCGACAACGATCGCTGTAGATTTTTACTCTCCTGGATAATTAGAAATTTATTTAGATCCGAGGCAGAAAAATGTGTACTGCAACCATGAAGTCTGATTACACTAGACCTCTGTATAACGAGATGAAAATTTTTTTTCGAAAAACTGTATATACCGGGCGAGTCTCGTAACACGACGACTTCAAATAACTCGTAAGTTATTTGTTGTACGAAAATACTTTTCAAACAAATGTTGCATGGTTTCCAAAGGGACATGTAGTACCGTCATCTGTTTTTTTTTATTATTTTGCCTTTTCATCGAGATACGAAGGCTACTTTCAGCTTTTTCCTAAAACCGAAAATGTTCCAAAGAAGCTAAAGGAACTTCATATTTGCAGTTGTTGTGCAATATAGTAGCGAAAATCGCTACTTGCAGTCATTCGCAGTTTTATAGGTAATTTTCTAAAAGTCATGGACTACAGACTTTCAAATATTATAAAATAATCGCCGGTAGATAATGCGTTCAACAGTATTGTTAAATTCTTCTCGTGGTTTTACCAGTTTGTGCTACACCTACTCGCTTTTCTCATAAACGCATAAAATCCGCAGTGTAGTCGTTAGCTATCAAGTTATTTTATAAATGGGACAGTATATTCGATTAACGTTTGCCCTTTAAAATTCAAAACCATCGATGATCGAATTGAAATTCTCTTTCACACAGATTGAATCGGTTTACTCGTGCCATTAATCTTTTAAAATGCCTTCCAATTGAAAAGCACCGATCATTGACCAGGGCAATAAGAAAATCTGCTGGACAGAGAATACCGATCAAATTAAAAAATGCATAAAGCAATTCCAACATTTATTCTTTTCGAACGCCAATAGTACGTTCGGAAACAAATATTTTCTCGGCCCGTAGCTCTCGAATGATTAATTCGACTACTATTAATTTGAGTCCCACTTTAATAGCAGGACATTATTAAGATTAATGGCGGTGATGTATTTCATCGCGACGATTCACGCGATTCTTTTCCTTTCACCTTTTTTCTCTTTCGTCGTCGCCTCTCGTTTTGGAGACGAGACACGCGCGCGCGAGCACTGAACTTTAATAACTTTCTTGTAGGCGTCGGACGCGGTTACAGCATCGCGATACAGCGAAACCACGCAAATATGTTTTCCTCCCGGCGTGTCTGCCGTCTATCATGTAATCAGTTATAAAACGATCCGCCCTTTTCCTCTGGCTTTTCACCTGTGCGGTAACCTGGTCGAGCGTGAGCCAACACTTGGCGCTCCGTGCCGATACGCTCGTCAAATCGGTAAACGAATCTCGGCGCAGGTTGCTCCCATCCAAAATATTTCCTTCGACCGTGTTTGTTCGGCTCGAATCGCGTAGATGAATCGTGGCTAGATAAATCTTTCCACCCATGCTTCTCGGTCGTTAATTGAAAACGAGATTCTGAATTCTCCTACCAATTATTTGTTTGTCTTCGAATCTCGTCGGAGCTGCGGTTTCGAAGATTCCTTTGAGTTCCCTATGCTAACAATCCACAAATACGGGGCTGCTTACAATTAGTATTGTATACACGACCCATTAGCTTGTATACATACTTGGTTCCAAAGAAAATTACTTTGTTGCGTCACAAAAATAGTTGGACTTTTCTGTCAGGTTTTCTTAAACATTTAAAATATGATTTTCAAATAAAACCTCTAAATAAAATACTTAAAGCCATGCTTTAATGGCAGCCATGGCTTTGTTTATTTATTCGTCAATTTTATTTTATTTATCCTGAGATCTTACGTTTTGTTATTCTTTTGTTATGTGTTAGTTAACATAAACCCTCTTTGAAATGTAGTCGCAAAATCTTACAGATTAATTCACAAAAGTGACAAGAGGTGCAACATTTCAAGAATGTGACTCACTATCGGCCAAGCGTATACCGCAGTCACATGTATATTACCATAATCACACACAACTTTAACACGTTCTTCTCGAAGAAGCGTTTTAAAAACTGGTTTCCATGATTTCTGAGTAATGACTTTTTGCTATCAAATTTTACATACGTGGATGCAGAATAAATTTTGTTATCCTTCGTAGAAGTTTAAATTTGCTCGATGGATTCTGTTTTTGTTTCATTCTATAATAGTACAGAAAGGAACCATACTCTTATAAATTAATGGAATCGTGTAGAATGATACACCACGGGAAACACATAAAATATCATAATTTTTTGTCTAAAAAGTCTCTTGAAAACATCGCCTGCACAGGAAAATAACCCTTAAAAGTTAAATCATTTGCAAGTTAAACGAAGATTGTTAAAATAATGATTAAAAATAATATAGAAATAATAAGAAAATAATAAGTTGAACTTTTATCGGTTTCCTGTATGTAATAGACTGGGTAATAGATTGTCATCCATTACCGATAACCTTAATATTGATAGCACTGAATTATATCACTATAAACATTATGTAGTACCGTGTACCGTCCAGTATAAGGACTGATGTCTAAATAATCGATAGAAGAGCATCGGAAACGGTAAACTAGAAAACTCGTTAATTCGTCCCGGTGAACAAGTGAATCACAATTTCCTCGGAAACTACAGTTTCGGATCATCCCGATAACAGCCGAAGCTCAGGTTCTCAATGCTCTCCAATTTCCTTTCAACATCTTCGCTGTCTCGTTCGCGTAACAGCTTGTTCACTTAAAAATGTAAGCTCAGCTTCGAACGGTATCATTTTCTCAATCTTCTACTTCTCCATCCCTGCGTATAAATAATTCCGCCGTTGCTAGGCTCCTCTTTGTCCGAATTCCAGTCGACGTAACAAGGAACCGAATGAAAAGACGGTGCTGCGTCTTCAAAGAACTCTGCTTGCACCCGGCCCCGCGTAATTCCAGATTTTTCCGTGCGATGACATATGTCCTCTGGATTCATTCGTCAAGCGAATCGCCCTTCGTTTCCCGTGGCTCCTGGTAAGAGAAAGCAAAGATCGACAGAAAGAGGGGAAGAGAGAGAGAGAGAGAATTGAGAGAGGTCACAGAGACGGTTTCCTCCGAGCCACCCAGCCCCCTCGTTATTACTTCCTTTTCCATTTAATCCCGTCATCTCCGTTGTTCCTCGGTCTTTGCTTTTCCCGGTCAGTCTCTGACTCTTGTGGAGTCTCCAGACGAGCTCTGCTCCACTTTCCGCCCCGCGAGACGAACGTTCCATCGAACGGGAACGCACCACCGGACGATGCACGGTGGTCCAAAGTGCCACCAAAACCTGGAGAAAACTTAAATAGTCGAATCAATGAAATTTATACATTCCTAAATGTTCGGACTACTTCAAATGTATAACTAGACGAATTTTATCCATTTATGACAAAATAAATACAGTCGAGACATCAGAAGAATTGAAAAGTGCTGTTGCATTATTTTCAACCAGTCAAAATGACTGGTCCCTAAGTTTTTCTTTCACAATTACTGACATTATAAAAATGTTTTCATCAGAAATGTTTGAATCGAACTTCTTTCTTGGAGCACACGTTAGGATAAAAACGGTACCAGGTTTGAATAGATGTAGTCTTGTCATTATTACAAAGCAATATATGTACATACATACATCAGTTGTATTTGTTACTCGGTAATTCTAGTGTTAAACATATTAAAAACGAAAATAATCTTTCTATTTCTCGCTCCGGTTTGTTGCGATTCAGGTAGAAGATTTTTATTTCGCACGGAGAGCCGCAGTCCAGTTATAACGATAAATGTATAACCAACATGACAATGTCTGTCTACGTATTTGTAACTTTTCGTCTCGTTTATCTGCAAACTCAACGGTTGAAATGTGAGGAATGAAATATTTATTTTCGAGGTTATGGATACATTTTGGGGATTTGTGACCACCGGACGACGACGGACTCGAATACATTTTTGCAGACGGACCCTGTCGAACGGATTCGCTATCGTGTTCCGCGCTTTTTTACATTGGCAAGTAACGGCGCGACGCAAATATTTGACAAGACCGCCGCTTTCGCAAAAAAACATTTTGACCGGAATTTGCTCGATTAATTGATACGCCGCGCCGCGCCGCGCCGAGCCAGCCGTAGCCCAAAAGTGATCGCAGCGAATTAAATCTCGCTGTTTGCTCCGGGACTCGACTCTCCCTTCATCCGGTCGATTAACTCATTGATTTGCTTGCGATGTGTGTACTTTGTTGGGAAACTGTGGTGTTTAACTTTTATACTTTGTTCGAGTCAGTACTGTAGGATGGAGGATAGTTTTCTGTTTGTTCTTTGTACGACATGGGTGATTTATGTATTCTACATGATTGCTAGTTATGAAATTGTTTTACTTCGGAGCTTTACGAGAAAACTAAATAGTATAAGGCTAATAACCTTTTCACAGCGTAATCGCATAATTTAACCGATTTAATAAAATTATAACCATACAATACAGTTCGTTAACCCTCCGTATGGTGTGCCGGGGTGATTCGTGACCCGTCGCGGTAGCGTCGCGGATAAGTTTGAGCGACAGAAGATATAATTCTCAACAAAGTCAACAAAGTAAATTGACTTTTATATCGGCCTTGTACTTGACCTTTGCACTCGGTCAAGCTTCATATTATCGATTTAGCTGTCCAGTAGACAGCAATCTTTGCAAATTCTCTAAAAGTAATCCATATGTCACTCGCGTATCGTTTCTTGTTAACGAAATGCTTGTAGTTGGTAACTTTTATAGTAATCCTCGTTCTATTTTGACATAGTGCCACATTTTCCTCGCTTTTCAAACATCTAACTTTGGTGGAACAACCACGATACCCGCATGGAGCTCCTGGTGCTCGTGGTACTCTTGGCATCCAATGCATACACCCCTGTGTACTATTCAGATCAATTTGGCTCTCCGCAATTCGTCATTCTCCGCTACGAAACTTTACAAATCAATTTTACACACATCGGTTTTACCATGTGAAGAACATTTGATTCTCCTGCCTTGTAAGTCGAGATAAAATATTATTCTCCAATTGCAAATAAGAAAAATTAAAATTCTGGACTGGCCAGCGAGATCTCCGCATCGTAACATTATCGAAAATATCTGGGGAAGAGCCAAGAGCCGACTATTTTTAACTCTCGACGAACTGAAAGAATGCATCGAACATGGATAGAACCAATTAAGGCGGACAATAAAGAATTATAGAAATATCTGCCCAAACGAATAATTTACCTGATTAGAAATAAAGGAAACTGGTAAATTCTTCTTGTACGTTCCATTTTTAAACACACGTCCTATCATGTCCCATCAATTTGTGTTGAAAATTTACATATTTGCGATAACACTTTGGTTCAACCAAATAAACAAAAACAATGGGAAACGATGCAAGGTCACGAAATTTCATCGATGTTATCGACTGAATAAAAATGAAAAGATCAATAGGGTGTCCTATCTTTTTGTCCCCGAGTGTATTACTCGCAGCATCTTCTATATGGTACACAAATCGAATTCACGAACACGAAGACACGAAGTTGCGTCTTGTGCAGAATCGAGAGGGCGAAGACACCGAGGCGAGGCGAGGCGACCGAACTGGAACGAGAATCCATAATCCTCGGTGTCGCCGTTTAAAAAGACATAATTGCTTCTGTCTAACCCACCTGATCCGCCCATTGCCGCATTATTCCGGTGTAAAATGTCGGTGCAACGCGTATTGCAAAGCGGCGCGTACACCGGAGCGTCTCGTCGCCAACAATGGCTACATGATGCAAACGCGGCTACGATATTAGCGTTGCATAATAGTTCGGTCTCAGGGCAATTGCATTGGCCTACTCGTACTCGTGGCCGGCTCCCGAGTTCGAGTACAATTTAATTTGCGAGCGGAGCGCCTCGGCTGACAGCTCCCGGCCCGAAGTGCTCGGTGCTCCCTCGGTTTCACCTGGACGACTCGACTCCCCCAAGTTCCGGCCTATTCGGATTTAATGCTCGAGACGAAATCAATACGCAGATATCTCCTCTGCTCTCGGTATTTCCCTTCGTCCGTCCCTGTATCCCTGTATCCCTGTATCCCTGTGCTTCGCGTTTCCGTTTCTCTCTCCACCATCGCGTCGTCGCACCGTCTTCGACGAACCGATGTCAGCGGCGCGGAAACTGTGCCAATAAAACCAACAAAAAGAAAAGAAGTCACGTCGCGCCGCCGCGCCGCCGCGCTGGAAACGTCGAAAGACGTCCAACGACGTACGAAATCCAATTTTCAAGGTACTCAGACATGCAAATCTCTTCGGGAAACGGTGCCTGATTAAAAATTCTTGTTCTACAGTCCGAGCATCACGAAAGATCCACGAGGAACATTTCTCGCTGTGTTTTCAACGAATTACATATTCATCGTTGCAGTTTTTTCGTCTTGATTTAAGAATGTTGTCTTATAGGTCGATATCGTGCCAGAGGACTCTTGGATTCTGGTAATGCGAATTCGCGAGAACGATGGTTGTCGCACTTTCTGACCGAAGAGTCACTTCGGAATATCCTATTAGTATAGAGTACAGGGAGTTGGAACTCTTGCAGAAGTTCGAGCCACTTGTCGCAATGGTTGCAGAAGAGGCAGCACTCGAATCACTGGATTCCATATTTTCCATCAGTATGAGCAACTGACTGCCTCTCGGGAGTCGGTGGAATCGACTCTCTACATCTATCGATTTCGATATGTTTACTACATTTCTAGAACGTGCAACACCGAATCCAAGATTTGAATCATTTCATAACATTCGTTTGTTCTTTAAGGGTGTTGTCGATTTTATTCGGGAACGTTCGACCACCTTTAACGTTAGAAACCACCGAGTCCGTTAAAACGGCGGATTTAATAATAATGAATTTTTAGTAGACGCTTCGCAAGACCGTTGAATATGCGTGATACGAGGCTATACAGAAATTTATATTTTCACCTGCATTCGACAAGAGGCAGTAGTTGAGATTTTGTTTTCGTATTTTATGACCGGGTTTCGCAAATCGCGTTTCTACGTGCTGCTTCGAGTATGGAATTGCTCCCACTCGCACATCAGTCGGTATAACGACCTTTCCGGTGCAAAAAGGGGTTGCTACGCTTAACCGTTCTCATTACTCTCGTGATTCGACTCTCGCCGCGTTTCCTTTCTTTCAGAATTAAACTCGGATTAAAGGGTCAACGTTTTCCAGCAGGTGTTAGAGTAGAACAATATTTTAGTCGTTCAATCTGAACTTGGATCAAACAACTCGAGTTGTTCTTTTTCGAGGAAGCAGAATTCCAACCGATTGTAAAATAAAACATACATCTAAAATAAAATAACACTCACACTGTGCTTCATTCTGTGTTTTTTTTTTTTTTTTTCATTAGTATAAACACTGCCGATTTCTGAAACTCCGTACAATTTTTAAACAAGATATAATCTTGCTATGTTTGTTACAAGAGAGAATATAGTATCGTTATTATTAAAATCTTCTGTATATTGTTTAAAAATTATTCGAACTCTCGGAGACCAACTGTACACTATTATCAACTTATTAAACTTATTAAACGAAAAAATCAATTTCGACTGAATTTCTATTTCTCAGAATTCACTCAGAAAGTTTTTATATTACATAGAAATCCACAGCATAGTAGCATAGTAATCGGTGAAGCAGTATGATCGTTTTAGCAACGACAAAGGCTAACTTTTACTAGCTTCCGGGTGTAGATCATGGCAACGCAGTCTTCGTCACGCGTCTGAAAAATATATGATATCGTTACCTTACCCGAGGACACGTTAGTTACGAAACGTCGGAACAATTTCTCAAGAGGCCGTATCAACCCGTATTCTGTCTACACCCCGAAGCTATGTACCAGCAGTTTCAGTCTCGGGGACGCAGTTCTTCGGATACGCAAAAATCTGCGTGTAGCCAACGATTCTGACTGACAAAATATCTGTGTACGTGTCAAAAAGCGAATGAGATTATTAATAATTATACGATCAAGTGAAAAATAAAAAACTTTTTAAATAATTAAAATATGTATATATTACGTGTACGTATGAGATGTATTATATGTTATCATGGTAAAATGTTTTGTTTACCAAATCAAACGCAAAAGTCCAAATATCTCGAAGAACAAGCCACACGTATCTCGTCATCTTGAAATAATTATAAAGCAATAATTGAATCGTAATAACGATATACGATAAGAGTTGCTGCATCTTGCGAGAAAGGCATGTACCGATTGATCGGTATGTATTGGTAACTCGTGACACAATGTTTAGCAATGCACGAGATTGAACTTTTCCTAGAAAATACGTCCCTGTATTTGGCTGTAGAGGATTTTTCCCATTTCAATAAATGGGATAAAAGCGATTGTTCAACTGAATTCTCGTAGCAGAGTTTCAAAATATAAGAACGAGCATCCAACGCAAATCAAATGTCGTAGGCAAAACACGCGATCAGAAATTTAAAACATGACACGTGGTTATAAAATCGACATAGTTTTCACTGTCAAAGTACCAGGTGCGAACTGCATAGCCGTGGGAGCAATACGTCAAGATCTCGCAAGCGTTGCAACTTTAATCGACAAGATATTCGGTCGACAAACTACACCGTTTGATAGACATGTTAAACGTGTAGGGTGGATCATGTAATTGGAGTCACTTCGTTCATTGCGTGCGTAAATTATTCAATAAACGATACTTCCGGTAAGAGTCGAGTGGTCTTGTGAGGGACTTTAAGACTTTTTCTTAAATTCTTTTAATTTAGCTAACTCTTTTTTTTATATCAAAAATCTCTTGAATAAGAATGTACTTTTACACCTGATAATGGAAATGAATTGAACAATTTAATACGTGTTCTCGTTCGAACCGTGCTTTACAGCGTGCACCATGCACGCGGTGCGTTCTAGAGCATCATTTTGCGGCGAATCGCAGCGAATCCGTTGATCGCGTTTCCCAGCGCCTGATGGAAAAGGTAATATCGCGTCGAGCGAGTTGGCTAGATACACAGAGCGATACATACATACGGGGAAGACAGTTTTACGAATGACGATGGCGCGCGGCGTGCGCGTTCGCGTTCGCGTTCGCGTTCGCGGGTGAATAACGAAGACGAGATTCAGTTTTTCCCGAAGTAGGATCGCGTGTGGAAGAGACCGACACCGGCACCGGGGAGAAAAGAATGGAGGGAAGCAGACTGTACGTGGGTACTCGTGGAGATCGGACCGCGGGACGAGTGGCATTATCCCCGTCGGTGTGTTGCGATTCATTCGTCATTGTCCGAGGGGGCTCTTTGTGGCAACGCGCGGGAATGGTTCACCGTGTGCGCGTATACCGAGCTTATTCGGCGGAGAAAATAGTCGCGGCCGAGTATCATGAGCGCACGCATGCAGCACAAGCGCGTGGGATTACGACACCCGCTCGCACTCGCCGCGCGATGCGGCGCGCGGCGCGGCGCTCGCTGCACCGTGAAAACTCGTCTCGGATCGAGTGCGCATGTGGGCCGGCATAGCGTCCATCCCGTGGCACGCTAATATCAAATAAATAAAATTCCAAGTTTCGTTAAGCCTCGTTTACATCAGGGACTTCTACCCTTTAAAATGTAAAATACCGGTATTTCTCGGTTGCATCTTCGAAACCGTTTTATACGGTCATATATCGGTAATTTGTTAGCAAATAATAGTGTAAAACATCGCTTATCTTATAGAAAACACACTCTGTATATTCACTGTTTATGTAGCCCGAAATAGTCTAGTTATTGTAGTTGGACCATAATAGTTTTGGAAATAAAAACTTGTTCCGTAACCGTTGTGACAAGGGGATGGTGAATAAACGAAGCCACCGTTTTACAAATACTTGGTTCACGCAAGTTACATACGTCCCACTGTATCCGAAAAAGTAATTAAGAGGCCGTGAGAATGCTCTCACGCAAGCAGTTAAAAACTAAAGCTCTCCAAACAAGAAATTCTATTCGGTAGTCGTTCCCTTTGAAGGATTCGTTTAGGAGACTCTTTACAAAGGTTTCACCCTCTCCTCACGCCTTACTTGTCGACAACCCCGAAGGGTAACCCTAAGAACCACTCTATACGCCTTGAAACATCCCCACAAAAATCTACATACGTTTCTCCGACAACCGGACTCGTTCTCAGCGGGACCCTTTTTCAATATCGAAAACCGAACCTCCTGTACCACGAGTGCTGTCATGCTATCGAACCGGTACGACAGTTATTTTTAACCCTTTGACTTCTGCACACCATAGCAACCCTGACGAATAAGCCCAGAATTGACTACGCAAAATCAGATTATTATGTGCGACACGGTTTCATGCACTTTCTAGCATTTCAACATACCTATGAAAAATCCCATAAAGTCGTACAGAAAGAAACCGCTGGTAGGGCGTTCTCCCTGAGGGGTTATGAAGAAAATGATTTCCACCAATGTTAGTTAATGTTAAGGGATTGCAAAACTGTTGGCACCGTTGTACAGACCCAGAAGGTAACTGCTACGCAGGCAATGAAACTCAAATTTAGTTTATTTCCTATGCTCTATGTATAGCGATGGTCAGCAAAGCCGTTCAATTTTATCTGATAACATCGCAAGGAAGTCCGGTTTCTTTTTTATCGCACCTCGTGTATGAACTGCCGGGCTCCCAACGAGTTCGCATAAACGGAACTGTACGCGGTCGATTTGAAACTCGACTTAAAATTCGAACGGCATGGTTGTTCGGTCACATTGGCCCGTGCCCAACTGTTACAAACAAGGCAAGAGAATTGATAGATCGGAAGCAAACGAGGGAAAGGCTGATGAGAACGCTCGGACAGAGAGAATCATGCGGCACGCACGAGTCGACGGAACGCCTTTTGAATGGCAGCCAGTCACGCCTTGGAGCAAAGACGCGCGCAGGGTGACGCACGCCGCCGCGCCGCCCCGCGCCGCGCCGCGCCGGGGTGAATAAACTGAAAGGGAAGAAAGGTCGTCGAGACGCGGAACGATGACACACGCGAGAGCGGAAAGTAACGAACGCGACCGAGCCACCGCACCGGGGGAAAGTTGTTAATGGAATAATTATTACGTGGCTCGGTAAGTAGACTGCGGAATTCCATGCAAACTTACATTTTTCGCAGACTAATTTACGAGAAAGAACACGCCACTGAGAAGTGGCTCCTCCATTCCGGATGCTGTTAGGCACCGGGATCGAATCAAATCCTTCAATGAAATATTTCAAATATCGCTGAACTAATTTACGAGAGAGAACGGGCTGAAGTAGCACCTTCGTTCCGGATGCTGTTAGGCGAGGGATAAAATCAAATCCTTATTACTACTCTTCATCGAGAGATTTGACATTTCTCTAGATTGATTCACGAGGGAGAAAACTGAAGTACCTCCACCATTCCGGATACACGTTGGCATTGGATAAAATCAAATCTTTATTAATCTTTGTCGAAAGAGCTACAATATCTTTTCTGTCTCTTGTTCGGTTAAAATCATATTTTCGAAGCGAGCCAGAGCTGAGACAAATCATAAGTGCAAATTTGACAATCGATTCGGGAACAGCGATTTTCTTAAGATTGAAACAGCGGAATCATACTTAATAATAGGAATTTGGTTAAAATCGGTACGTATGTATACCTTTTATACTGTACAATGAGAATAATCTGGGGAAATAACGATTCTATACTCGTCAAAATTTTGGGGAGTATTGTACATACTGTGTGGGGTGCGGAAAGTTTTCCGAGTGACTGTACGGCTTGCCCTCGAGGGGTGGAAAATTTGGCAGGAACCACCTTACACATGTGGTCTCCTGCATCTTTCAGAGTGTGCTTGTGCGATGTGAATCGAACGTATTGTTTCATAAAATGACGAATACGCTGCAGACAGGGGGAAACTTTAGAAGTTAAAGATGATGTAAAGCAGTGTAATACATTTTGAATCGTTCGAATAACCAAGTAAATACCGTCACATTCATTTCTATCGAAATGATTTCTTTTCGTAATTTAAATGTTTCTCTTGGTCCACAGGTCAACGATCAGATATGTTCCCCTTTATCCTTTAATATTGCTCCGTTAGAATATTGCGTATTCCGAACGTGCACGTCTTGCACAGTAGAATGGGGGTGCAGTACCTGTCAGACAAATCAATTTCCTCTCTAACAATACAAGCACGATAATATACATGTACATTCCAACTACTTTTTGCCATTACACAATTTTGTGGAAATTCGCAGTGTCAAATTGGAATGATTTTTTTTTTTTTTTTTTTTTGTAATTACTTTCGTTCAGTTAAATTTAATGATAAACGTTGCTTTACAGAAATGACACCGTTCAGTTTACTTCGATTTTCCACGATTTTTATCACAATATATGCTTCAACGAGGATTCTTCCATTATCCATGAATGAAATTTTTACAGTTTCAACAATCGTCGAGTAAAAGAAAAGACTGGTTATTTAACCGTGGTAATTTTAACCGACAGTTAATATGTATATTTGAAATTGGAATTGTACAAGTTACGGAGAAGTATTTAGATATTTGTCAAAGCCACGCTACGACGTGCACCGATTGACGTTTTCGAGTACGACTGTACCAACGCTCGATAATTAAACGGAAAATAAAAAGGAACCCGATAAAGTGCGACGCAGGTTTATTTTGGCGAGGCGCCTGAATTACTGGGACCCGTCGTGCTTTAATGCAAGGAGGTGTGTAGCCCGATGACAAAGGGGTGAATAAGCCGTGGGCAAACATATAGCTGGGGATCGTTGTTTGACTCACAAAGTTCGAAGCGGTAAACTGTAGTTAGAACGCCAGACAATCACTCGGTGTATATATGTACATTCCGCAATATACAATACTCGTGCTAAAGCACGCAAACGGATCTTTAAACTAGATTTTCTCGAAAAGAAAGAAAGACTCAAACGAAAAAATTGTATTCTTTATTTTCGAGGTGTTTTTTCCATGTAGAATCACCCTCTTCTCGGTTGTAATGATATATTCAGAAGTAATAATATATTCGAATGACTCAAAGCGAGGTGAGTTTACAACAGAAGGTATCGTAAGGATGTATCGATAAACGTCCAATTCTATCTGTTGCAAAACCACCATACTTGTTGCCTTTTTAAATAAGACAATATCATAAGAAATCAGATACGTAACAAAAGATTCTTAGGAAATGAAATACATAACAAAAAATGTGTAAAAAGCGAAGCTGCCACTTCTCAATTATTGCTAACTTCTCCAAATGGTACTTTTCCTTATTCTTTAACACTCATTGCAATGTGTATTTGCTATCTTTTCCAAGAGCACACTGTGTATTTTCGTGAAATATCAGTTCTTTCAGACCGTAAATTTCACAGATATTGATATCTACGGGTAGTACTAGCATCAAGATTGTAGTCGAACATTTTCATCGTAGGCTGTGTTAGTTTCCAATAGCGAATAGTTGGTTCAAATCTCTTTTGATCAAATTTTTTGTTGTTTGTTGATTGAAGAAAGGATTATCCGATGGTGCCGGGAAAATATTTCTTGCTACCGCTGTACTATCAATGACCGTCTGGAATATCGACGCGCACCGTTGTCTGTATACTATACGGCTCGGATTGGTCCACCCTGTCTTTGTATCGAAGGCTCGCAGCATGCTGGCTGTTTCCGAAACAATGCTACGTACGCCCTCTCATTACCGAAGATTGTGGCCACGTTCCTAGACTTTTATTCTTGTTTTGTTTTGTTTTTTCTTCTTCTTCTTTACGTTTCTGTTTTGTCCATTTCAAACGGAACACGAGACAACGCCGAAGAAAGAATAAGTAATAAGAATGGCACTGCGCGAGCCGCTGTTGCTGTCGACCAACAGCAATGGCCCCGTTAATAAGCGCCATTTCGACGAAGCTCGTGGAAGCTATTCGATCGTTGTTCATAAAATTGCTCCTCTTCGCAATAAATAATTTATACATTTCCATTAACAAAGAGCATTAAAAAAAGGTAATAACTAGACTGCGGATCCTGTAGATTTGTGAGAAAAATGAGTCGACGAAATACAAAATAATTAAACAAGGAGAGTTAAGGGAAGAAATTAATTTCTGTTCGATTTCCATTTCTTGTAATTGATGCACACAACTTTTATTTCGAATAAAAATCCATCTAGACGAGTCAGGAGAACATTTGCAGGTCTATATAAATCTATGACTCTTTAAATTATAAATTATAAATCGTTCGATTCTTCCTACACCTGTCAACATTGGACAAGCAGGATATAGTAAACGCAGACGGGTTGTCCGAATACGGTATTCAATGGGGAATTACCCGGGGAACGCCTCCTGGCTCACCCGCGTTTCCTAAACGAAATTAAAGGCCGCGCTGCGATCGAATACCTGTCAGGGATGAACAAACCTTTATGAGAAACGGAATTTGATAGACCTCCCCGTGACCTTGCCGTGTCGGAAATTCCGGATCGATTGGTGTAAACACGGGGAGACTGAACGATCCCGCGTGAATGGAAAAGTAAAATCCTTTATCTGCCGAATCCGAGAATCATTTTGAGAGTTTGTAGTCCCTGGGGTACGAATAATGGATAGAAAGCGACGATGGACCACGGTCATAAAATTCTGGAGCGTTTCGTAGTCAAAAAACAAAAATCTATGTATTTTCTACGGATTCTTCTGGGATTAAGACAAAGAAATGGATCGTTTGATTAATTGATAAAAAGCATATTTTATACATGTCGACGAGAAACAAAATTTCGTCGTTTTCACCTATGTAGCAATATTATACAGACAAGACAGAACCGATAAGCTACGCTTAAGTTTCTATAGGAATGAAGTAATCTTTGCAAAAAAATACAACCACCATAAGAAGAAACATAAACAGATAATTATTGTAGGACAAGCTGTCGCTAATGACCAGAAGAGCCTCGATGCGACGTAAAACACAAAAATGAAAAAGACTTTCTATTGAAATCTGTTTGTTCAGAGACAATTTACATATATTGGTAAATATCACTACGGTAAACTGGTAAAATTTCCAACGAAATTCTCGAGCATACATATGTATACTGGGTTACTTCGTACACGTTGTATTTATTTCGCGCGGAAGGTACACAAAGTATTAACCACAATAATTATATGTATATAATACATCGTACACTTAAACAAGAACGCTTACCTTATATATCTCTATAAATTACAGAAAGTTAAAAAGAAAGTAAATAAAGGTACACCGAGTAATGCTAAATGTAACAAAACGATGAGAACTGTACATTGAAAGTGTAGATGCGCGTGGAGATGCATTTTGATTTTTATACTTCAGCTAGGTACACTCAATGACGATGATGACGTTGATTATGAATTCGTATGAGTCGCTCGAGGACGGTTGACATCCACTTGGTCTTCATTAGCTTTGCCCCGAAGTACCGAGGTGTCTTTAGACCACATCACCCCCTCGTCATTCTATCATCTTGAAGAGCGCGCACGAGAATATCAGTCCGAAGAACTGCAATCAAATCGTTGCCAATTCAAATATATGTATATTATATTAACCCACTCCGGTTACCTACTCAAAATTGAAGTATCAAATTTTCAATTTTTTAAAATCATAATTCATCTTTATAAATGTTTGTCACGCGAACAAGACACGATTGACACGTGGGCTACACCACGCCAAATAAAAATATTTTTAATGAAATTGATTGTACAAAGTTTTAAATCTTCTTTAAAACGTCTTGCTACGGGTGATCATTTAGGCTAATTGAAATACAGAAAACGATACTTCATTTAATCGAAATGTATGTATGTAGAACAGACTGATATGACCGTAAAGAATTTGTAGTAACATGGAGGATCTGAAAATAGGTCTGTTACGTTTAGACTGCGGATTTCGTGCATTTATGATGAAAATCAGTGAGTCAAATGAAAAATAGAATAAAAACATTTTCATTTGATTACGATTACTCAGGACAGAAGCGAATGACTATGTTGTAGCTTCGGTGTCTTGGAGTTAAAATACAGACAGTTGTTCTTTTGCACGAAGATCCGCAGTCTAGTTATGCTAAACCGCAAACAGAGAAAGTTATTTCCTACCATCAGACACGCGACTGCAATACCGGCGCCACCCATGATCGTCGCGTGCTTTTGCATGTAAATCCGCGTTCCGTTGATGCAACCTTCGAGATAGGCATTCGAGGGATTCACCGTGTCTGGTCCAGCGTTGCAGTTGAACCGCTGCAACAGATCGATGAGAAACCGCATGAGAAACGGTTCGGCTTGGGAAAGTCGATCGAGTCGAGCCGAGCCGAGCAGAGCCGAGCCGAGCCGAGCCGAGCCGAGCCGAGCCGGTGAAAGCGTGAGAGGCGAAACAATGCCGAGGCTGACCGAGAGATTGCGATAGAGCGGAGAGGCTTTTCTGAACGTAATCGATAATAGGTCGTCGATATTTCGAAATTTGCTGCCGAATCAAATTGTTTCGGTCAAATTGCGTCGGAGCAATCATCCTTGAAAGCAAATTCGAATTGGAAATTCGTTATCGTTCGTTGGTACGAATACAGAGACCTGTTGAACCGACCGTGGGTAATTGTGAACCGACAATGTTCCGCGAAACCGAGAGATCCGAATTCCAAGGAAATCATGATTGTAAATCATCCGCAATTACGAGCTTTCCTCGTCTACCATTTTACTACGATTAATTATACATGGTGAACCACTTAATTATTGCACCACCGAAATTTATTCGTCAACTACTTGTTGCGTAAAGAAATGTTTCAAACGAAAGTTATTCCTAATCTCGGGGATTATTAGTTTTTAACCCCATACACCTTCTTGGTAGCTTTTTAATCGACGTTACATATCATTGACGAGCATCGGCTGTCCCGAGTTACAACGTCTTCGTAGAGAACCGAAACGAAGAGCTTTATTCGGAAGCACACTGGCTCAAGGTGGTCAACACAAACTTCTTAATAATGTCAACAGACTTCATAGACGCAAACGAAATGTAAGAAGTTTGCGTTGACAACTTTGAGCTATAGCGCTTTGTTTACGTTCTACGAAGATATTTTCACTCACGACATCCAATATTTGTGAACGATACAAGTCGATTTTACATCGAAAGAATTGATTCTAGGACCGCACGTTGGTCGGACATTTTTGCTCCCCTTTTTTACCCTTAAGTACTTCAAGTCTTGGAGTCTTTTTTCTTTTTCTTCTTTTTTTTTTACAGAGATTAACAGTAACAGAGATTATTTATTTTATACAATAATCTAATTTGCTGTAACCGAAATGTTCAAGTGAAAAAGCATACGAAATTCTGATTAGCGAGTACTATTCCTCAGATTATTCTACAAGTGAAATGCACTTTCATATGCTTTTAGACCACGATACATTCTTATTGTTGTTCCTAAGTGAACATTTGTATGTTGCGTGAGAATTCATTGTACAATAATTTGAAGTCACAGTGTCTACATTACAGTGCACGAAAATAGAAATGTGAGGCAACCATTCGCCTCGCAAATATTAATTACGACGACTTATTAATTACAAGTAGTAGCCGCGACGGAGGCAATTATTCCACGAGAAGGCGGATAATTTATCGTTCTCCCACTATGAAGATTATAATTGATCCAGACGAGGATCCAGACGCGAGCACCGGGTAAATCACTAATTACTGGAATCTCGTATGCACGGATCCGTAGACAACTAACTTTTCCATTCGCGAGAACAAGCTCGTCAAGCAAATTGATCTTTACCTGGCCAGGTTGAATTTCGCGACAGCAACTTTGCGGCACATTCAGACCCAGAGTTCCCCAGTCTCTCCATCCGGTTACGCCGCAGCAGTGAAGCTAAAAATCCAAGGGGAAAATGTCACGCATTAATCACAGGTATCTAACTACTTACACGCAAACTGAAATTGAAATGCTACGTTCGAAAATCTTCGCGACAACACAAACACAGACTTTGATAAACATTCCATTCATTTCTCGTTCCTTGGTCACGTAGAATGATTAACTAAAATTGTTCGGTGTTACATAGTTGCAGTGATATTCTTCGAGCACAGTTTTTTACTATAATTAATACTAATTCTCTTTGGTTACACGTAGATGTCTTGAACACAGTGAAACGTGAAAACAAGATTTCTCGTGGGCCATTTGCAGTGTGTTAACGAGGTGTGCTGTACTAAATAGGCTGTTAGCGATTCAGCACGATCCTTCTCAAACGGTTGGGAAATACATAAATTCTGACGCGTAAATCAGACTTTGAAATTTTCCAACATCGTTATGAATAATTTCAAAATAGATACGAAAGGAATAACATTTGCTGACTGTGAGAAATGGCACCACGAGAAATCGATAATAATATAGTACTTCCATGAAATTTCTTGTTGAAATACTTGGACACTTTAACAGTTTATCTACCGGAAGCGCCTATTAATCGGATTCTCGATCAAAATGGAGCTCGGAAATCTTCTTTTACATTAGAATGCTCCAACGAAATGATTCAATAACATAAGTGGCGGTGACTCGTTAGTTCACAATTGAAATTGCTGTTGAAGGATCGAATAAAAAGTCTTCGTCATCCATGGACCATAGAGATTTAAAAATTATGAAATAATCGCCGATAGGTAACGCGTGTTAAGAACCAGTTCTCTTGGCCAGCAGCGGGCAAGCGAGGATCGCTTTTAAATGATCGGTGTGTTCGAACGTGCTCACCGTAGATTGCGTCGTGTCCCATGCTTCCCTGACAGACTTGCGACTATCGTAAACTCTCATCGAACTCGACATTTCCCTCTGCAGCGTGTTCACCAACTTCTCACGGAACACGTACGCGAGGACCCCGCCAATTAGCATCGTCACGAACAGCAGGAACACGATGATAAAGTACTGAAATCGTTCAGAATTCGGTCATTTAGAATTCTCGTGGGTAACGGCTGCGCTCGGCTACGAGCGAAAGGGAGCTTCATACCGTGAGAAGCATGCACTTGACTTCCCGCGACGCGCCGATGCATCCGAAAAACGAGATAATAGCGACGATGATACCGCCGGCCAGCAGAACGTAGATCGCACCTGTCAACAGATCGTTGCCCACCAGCTCGCCGATCCATGGTACTTTGTCCAGCAAAGCCCATACTGCTAGACCAACTATTGCCACTCCGCCGAGCTGAAACACGTTCCTGTTTCTTGATAAAAGTCCCAGAACCAGTAATTTTTATAAAAGCTTAGCTATCTAGAGTTAAAATCGACTAAAATAATCGAATCTTAACCGCTTTTATATTTCATTTGCTTTTGCTGAACCGTTAAACTGGATCAAATATTTCTCAATGTACGCGCAGCTGTTCTTCAAACGGAAACCTATTAATTTTTCTTGAATCAAAATACGGAAACGGTTATTCTATTACGTAGTGTGTAAACAGTGATCCAACGTTAGTAACTAAAGCGTTCGAATTCATTATCACAATAAGGAAGGTAAAACGGTCTCGTTAAAGATCGACTAAAATTACGAAAGCCTAATACGGCGAAAACGGTTCCAATAAATAGTCAATAATGCTTACAAAGATGACGAAGTTAACGAAGAAAAGGGAGTACTTCATACACCGTCCGCAGCCATCCATCTCCGTTCCGTAGCCCATTTTGCTCTATCTCCGGATCTGTAAACAGCAGACGTCGCTTAAAGACCCAGCATGTTCGTTGCGCGATGAAATTACAAAAAATAACGCAGCGATCTATTGGTCGCAGATAAGAGATTCTATTATACATCCTGGCTCGCAAATGATAACCCCTTTCTCCCGCTTGATGGCACCTTTTTTCACTTTCGTGAATTAGTCATAGGTACGAACGCTTGTATCGCGTGACTTCGCAAACCTACGATTAGGCAAAGGAACGCCTCGGCGCTCGACGCGAACCTTGCAGCATTGTTTTGCAAGTGCAACCGGGACCGTATTGGGATCGACCGGTCTCGCAATCGTCGCGTCGCGTCGCGTCGTGGCGTTGTGATACCCAAACACGATCGGGAACCGATCGCCAAAGTTTGCTTCGCAATTGTTTCCGCGGTGATGTCACATCACACGCAGAAAGACCTCTTCGTAATTCCACGTGCCGCGTAATCGTCCCCAATTTTTTCCTTCCGCCGCGCCGCGCCGCGCCGCGCCGGCCTACATACATAGTGTGTACCTTCCAGCCAATTGGCCGTGATTACGCAACCGTTTGTTCACTTTTCATTTTTCTTTTTGTAATATCGAGCAACTGATGCGGATCGATCAACGACAGGGTAAAGCAGAAATCGAACAATACGGCCTAACGAAGACTTTTTTTAATTAGTCGTAATTTTTCCGTATCGGTAGCAGTATAGCCGAGTTCAACAACCTTCGACTGAACCTTTAACGCGTTCCCTGTCGCGTTATCGCGAAGCACGCTCAAGCAAATTTTCATTTAATTATATTTTCTCATTAAGAGGCAACGCGCAGCAAAATTATTTTTTGGCCGTAACATAAATTCGTTCTCTGTTATCTTCTATAACTTCTTTTCCAATATATTATCATCAGACTGCGGATTTTATGCATTTATGGCGAAAATGAGCAGATCCAAATTAAAATAGTGAAAATATTCCAAGAATCCGAAGATACTGATTCGTTCATTTGAATTTAATAAGATAATTAAAAAAGTGAATCATTATAAAAGGGTCCAATTATCATAAATTAGTTGACTATATTACCGACCCATAACAAAAATAATAGCTCGCTATAAAGAGCAGACTGTAGTATTAAGAATATTTCAAGTTCTCTTTAATATCCGATATACGTACATAGTAATTGTATGTACTTGCAAATCTCGAGATTTGCAAAATCTGATTCTCGAAAGTTTTGTAAAATACAAGGCGTCGATTATACAATCATAAATAGAATTTGAATTCCACTAAACTGCCTACTTCAACGGATGCTGTCGAGATTGTTAATCCTGAGCATAAATCAATTTTATTTTGGCGTCTACCACAACGGTTCGAGATAGTTTCCGTTCGTTAGGTAAGAAAATAGGTATTTGTGAGTCATCGGGCAAAATAAATGGTGCACTGTTTTGCATAAAACTGCCGTCAACGCGGAACTTGGGTGTATCTGAAATTTTTCTGTCCGAACACAAAACTCGATTGACTGATTAATCAACGGACTGTTCATGTTTATAGCTGTTTTCATAAAAACTCTAATAAAATTGTAAACTGTTTTTCAATAGCTTAAAAGATTAAATAAATAACGAACGTAAAACGACGCATCATTCATAGTTCGCGTGATATTTGCATTCGTCTTTTCCTTGTTTCGTTTCTTATTCGAATAGATCTGTTTTTAAGCAAACAGGTTTTTGTCAGAATCTCATGATTGTCAAGTATTTTTTTAATTAATTGCTACTTCGAGAATTCCCGTGTCTCGATGGAGAAAAAAGTTCGGAAAAAGAGAATCGCTAGTCTGATGCATAAAAACATGAACCCTTGCAAAATCAGGATCCTTAACACGTGTCCAACCGGTATTTTTTCTCTGTTCATCTTTTTATTCTTCCTCGCACTTTTTAATAAATTCTGGCTTCATATTTCGTTAACATATTGACTGCCGAACAATCCCACAAAATTAAACTAATCTCACCATTGCAATCAAAGCTGTAAAGTTAAAGTTTGTCATAGCGATTGCAACGATTAATCCTAAACAAATTCGATTTTTTGAGCAACGGTACATATAACGAGACAACTTAATTGTTAAAGATTGACAAAGAATTTTGCTACCGAATCTACGCGTGGATTACTTTATTTCATTTCGAGTTAAAGAAACTGTAATGATGTATGTACGGCAAGACCTATACGACTAATGTGATCACTAGTCATATGATCGTTGGTGATTAGCGGTGAAATGACTAATTTCAGTGACAGTTCTCACGTCCATAACAAAAACAAAAAAAGAAAGAAACAAATACATAAATTCAAGTGTGATCTAGCCGTGCACGTACAAAGTAGTAATGACACTATTTTTACATCATCTTGCTGTGACTCACAGCTTTTGTAATGCTCGACATCGGTGCGCACGCATCTCGTGAACACGATTTACGTTGCTTCACATAACACACAGTTCGTGCAATCTCTAAAGCCATCGCGCCGCGCCGCGCCGCCTCGAATTGTCGCAGACTCTATCGAGCAAGTGATGACCACTCATTTCATAATTCCGACATTATGTTAACGTTGTAGTTGGCTCATTCGCAGATTTGAGCACGTCGAGGGTAGAGTCGTCCAATGTCGCCAGATGAGTGGTGGGAGCACGAATTAAGGGGAAAAAGTTAGCCTCTCTCTGCCAGTACCGGAGCCTGCACGACAGACAAACGGAACGGGTCGGAAACTTGGGAAATAGCGTGGTACATAGACGAGGAAATTAGGCGACACTTGAGTCGCCGGATCAAGACTTGTTCCCCCACTCTAATTTCCCCTTGTACCGCGCTATTCCCCACGCTTTCGTCGCGGGCTTGGTCACGTGACGCGTTTTTCGTCTTTGTCGTGCACGCTCCTGGCAGAGAGAAGATAACTTTTTCCCCTCGATTCGTGGAGCGTGCAATGCTTATCCGTCGAGGAACGGTCGAGATTGAAGGTTTCTTTGATCGAACCAGGTGCAGTGTTTAAAGGGATCATGAGCTCGAGCCACTGAACATGAAAGCCTAATGACACTGTTCCTTGTGTACACGCCCTTCCCGAATATGCTAAACACAAGTACGTTGAATGTAACGATAGATTTATCGTCACTGTTTATTCATTCGTAGAGTTCGTTTTCCTATTTTATTTCAGAATTCCCATCGAACAATTATCCTGTTGAATCGTGTTACACGAACATTTTAAAGAAGAAATTTCACGTAATAATTATCCTACCAATCGTGTAAAGAGAACATTACCCGAAGGAGATCGAAGATAAAAGATCGGCAAGACCATCGTCGCTATTTTCCACGAACCGACTTTTCCAAGAACGAATGCGTGCCGCCGAGCTTCCGAAGGGTACGTGTCTATAAATTTTGAAAAATACAACTGCTAGTTTTCACGGTAATCTACTCGCAAAAACCATCCACTTTGCCGGTCAAAGCGACGAGAAATCGCTGCGAACGATCAGCGACTCGAGGTCAAAGGGGTTCAAACGGACGTGGTTTTAAGGAAACGCAAGAAAGCAGCGTCACGAACGGAGCACGTCCGAAACCGTTGTTCAACTTCGGGCAAGATCGAAACGATTCCACGTCTGTTAATTGCCGTCGTGGTTGGGTTGGTCGCTCGATTGCTCCAGGATCACGGTTTCAAGATCATCGAGGCCTATGAGCCTACGAGTAAGCTCTCGGTATTGCCATGTGAATCACGCGCGCACGTTCCAGCTTAGCTCGCGGATTTACAATGACGTAACAAATCGAGATTGATTCGCTTTTGCATGCCGCGGGGATGATCGAGGCTGCTGGCTCGCTTTCGGAACGTAGGAAACTTTTACGGTGCTGGGTCCGACAGGAGATATTGCACCTGCCCCGGCACGATGAGCAACGACCTTCGCGTAGATGGACGCGTACCAGCGACTTTACTTTCCGAGGCCGGCAAAAGTGGGTCATTTCGGACGCGGTCGGACAATATCTATACGGTTTGGTTTATCGACGGTCAGACGATATTCACGAGCTGGGTACGCTCCGAATTGCATATGCCCGTTCGCAAACTGCTTTTTGTCCGCGTACGTGCTTTCTATGCCCCGCCGCGCCGTGCGCGCTTTCTGTTTTAATATACACTGAATTCTCTATATGTATACGTATACGTATACGTATATGTATATGCATATGTATATGTATATGTATATGTATATGTATATGTATATGTATATGTATATGTATATGTATATGTATATGTATATGTATGTCGCCAAGGCCTAGATGATAAACGTCGCGGAATAATCCCCACTACCGCGGGGTATACTGCCCGTGAGGAGCCGCGAAGCTCGAGAGGCCTCGGACGCCGATGAGTGTAAACATAACACGGCTCGCTGCCGTATGTCTCCTGGCCGTGTTGTTCACATATATGTATGTATCGAGAATTCACTTCGTACTTTTTCTAAAGTTCACGATCATATAAGGGCCGAGTCTCGTAACATGACCACTTCAAATAACCCCTAAGCTGTTTCTTGTACGAAACAAATTTCAAACAAACGTTGCGTGGTTTCCATGGATGAAATCTATTCTTTGTTACGTTGCTTTTTTATCGAGATATAGAAAGTCACCATCGGTTTTTCAAATCGAATGTCTAATATTTTTTCCCGAATTCGTGTACAGCACGAAATTCAACAAGTATCACCGTAGCTCAGCGGTAATCTGCCGAAATTCACTTGTATCAAATTAATTGCATTTTATGTACAAACATGCGTGAGAAATATTTTATAAATTTTCAAACATTTTCGTATCCTTCAAATTTGTCAAGGTATTTGAACGGTTCGAGATGAACCGGAATCGGAACCGGAAACACTGTACATCCTCCGTAGTAAATGTGTTTTCGTACTTTATTGCACCTTTCTGTTTATCCGTTTTTTGTTCCATTACATGTATTCATGTATTTTATATTAAGTTATACTGTATTATATTCGAATAGTAATCCAATCTTGTCATTTTTAGAACGCAACAGCTGCCAGTTGCTTTCGCTCGGTGGGTTCAGCGTTTAGCCTTTAGCCCGATCATATTCAATGTCCACGTACGATCTTGTCCATCGGTGTAGTATCAGGCTAGAAAATCCTAACGCGTGTAATCCCGTTTGCCCGTGGAATATTATAAAATGTTCTAGGCGCACAATAACGTGCGCAGTTCGCGTTCCGGTCACGTAGAAGGTTCCCGAGGTAGAATCATCGATCGTTAGTCGTAGATGGTATCTCCTGCTCATATTTCTACATTTCGAAGACTAGGTAGCTCGTCGTCGCCATAACAGGCCCGAGTTAATCACCGTCAACATTATTCAATTGTCATCGCGTTATCTAATTCGCCTTGTCGTGTAATTTTCTTCAACGCGTTTGACCTAGATGCGGAACTTTGGATGGCGGCTCGGAACCGGCCGCAGCCCGGTTCCGAAAAAATAATTGCGTTACTTTCAGGTAATGGACGACACTCCGTGAATCGCCTCGTTTTCCGTTTCACGATCGCTTCGTCGGGCCGCGCCGTGCCGGTTCTCCCGTCGGTTTTTCCAACGTGAGCGATTTTTATCGGTCCGAGTGAATCACGACGAGCCTTTGTAGCCCGCGTTGTTGCATCCTAATCCGAACACGCGTTATCTTGTTATTCTTTTCACGGTCGACGTGCGATGGGACCCCGACTAGACTGTGGCGCAACAGTTTGCAACAGTTTCCGTTTTGATCGAGTTCAGGTGCGAAACTTTTACATCGATTTGTACTTTTAATCGTGCAGAGTATGTATGTATCCGGTATCTGGCTGCCGGTATAGTCGAGAAACGAACGATTATGCACGGAGAAATAAAACGAAAGCATGAAAGAGAATGTTTCTCTCGCACGCAGGAGCCGGTGCGGTGTTCGCGTGAAGTAGAAACGGTATGTCGTGAACAGACATTTCGAGTGTTCTTCAATGTGTCTGAAATTGATAATCTTCGTGTTTCGTATGAAAATATTTCGATTCAAGCCATAAAAGGGAATTCACAGAAGGCTATACACACATGTACCTTCTTCAGCCTTTGAAAAATGTTTTGAAGGCTGAGAGAAGGCGTCGGCGTATATGACAAAATTAATTTTAGCGAATAAATAGTCAGTTTGTGTTTTACTTAGACATTCCGGGTACTTTCTTTGCAGAATGTATCAATCTAGTTTTTCTTTTTCAGGCCGCACGTGCAAAGGTTCGAGGACACGAACAAAGGTACGGTTGTACTTTGCCTATCCTATTACAACGATGATTAACGTTAACGCGATGGACTCACGACTTAAATGCACGGCGATGTAGTCTAATCGGGAGATCAGTGTAGATAGAGAGACTACGTTTCCGGAGTGAGTTCTTCGCACTTCGATTGAGCAGATCCGACTCGCGCGCTCGCGGCTCCGCGCTGCGGCTATTGTTCAGGAAAGATAATAAAAGCGAATCCTCGTGCACGGAGCGTGATATTACTATTTCGTGTACCGCGCGCGAAGGTCGCATACATTTTTAATTTCCCGTTGCTCATTACCCTTGATTAATTCGTGTTACATCATAATCGACGCGCGCTTATTACATCGCGCCGAGAAGTAACATTCTCACGTGACATTGCGTGTGTACGTTTCTCGTTTATCGATCTCTTTCGTCTCCGCAGAACCCGTTTCCGTATCGATCGTCTGTCGCGAAACTCGGTTTCTGTACAAATATATGTTTTTTCTTCTCGCAGCCGATAACTACGTATTACGTTGTTGCATACGAAATGCCCGATTATTAACAGTAACAATAAACAGACGCAACTTTTTCTTTAAATGAAGTTACTCGATCAAAGTTACCTCATTGTAATCAAGCACTACGAATTCTATTCGTAGGACTACGGAACCTATCGTTAACACAGATTTGCGGGAACTCGTAAAACGCTCGGTCAAACGATGGAAAGTGTAAAATGAAGAGAACGCGTTTATTCCCACCGATTCGAACCCGAACTGAAACTGCGGTGTTCGATTACGAGATTATCCCCGACGGTGAAACCTATGACCGGTAAGGTAATGCATCAACCGTTCGTTCGATAACATCTTGGCGGTTTCATCTCCGCGAGAAAACCAGTGAAAGTGTGGAGGATGAATTCGTGGAGAGTTGGTGTGTGCCGAGCCATCGTTGCGCGTCGGTTTCGAATTTTCGAAGACAACGAGGACCGACGCTCTCAGAATAGCCGATATCGAAGAGGAATTACTCTACCGGAAGCGATTCTATCGTTTGCATGTTACGCGAGTGACCGTACTGTTGCCGGCAAGTATAATACGTAGATATACCGGTTTTGCAACGGGCTACGCCGCGAAGCTCACCCGTTGGCTCGGTCACGCACCCGGCATACTGCCTTAAAGACACATTACACGAGAGAGAGAAAGTGGCTTGCTTCTCCCTTCGCATTAAGTAATCCGCTGGTCGATGTATGTAAAACGTGAAAATAGTGGAGGTGATAGGAACCGGAGACGGGCCGGTGACGTCATCGCGCCACTTCCTTCACCGTCTTCGGCCATCGTAAATGGCATCTTGGCCCTTCTAAACGGCACCCCGACACCGAACGAAGGAGCTTAATTAGAGCAACGCAATTCCTCGTCGAGTCGTAATTGCGAACGGCCGCTTCGACGCGTATCGATCACTTTAGCGACGAGCATCGTCGCTTAGACTCTTATTGCTACGCCGCCAGGCGAGCTAACAACCGCTCTTGCTCCTTTTCCTTGTTACCAGACGTTTGAATCAAGCATTTTATCGCCGGTTTATTTAATCGCGTTGGCAGCTCTTGCCGGGGCTACGCCTTTTGCCACGAACCGCTTTCGTCCAGGCAATTATCCGCGGAACTGCATTGTACTAACAAAAGAAAGGTTCGAGTCTGTGCGTGAAAGCTCCGAGAGCTGACCAAAAGTGTAGCGGATGGGACGGGAACAATGTTGACAAGAATCTGAGATTACTCTCGGAACTCTCGTTTTAATGAAATCCTTAAAGAATATGATGGTTTGCGCGATATTCTAACCAAGCCTCCGCCGGTGGCTGAATCTGGGTCCATTCTGATGCAGAGTTATAAACATTCGATCGAAATGATTATTTTCTAGCCAATTCCAAGCATTTTCCAGAGTAGGTATGTACTAGAAGAAGATTGACGTTAATGTCAACGAAGTAGGGTTAACCCTTCGCACTCGAAACTATTTCAACTCCAAACAAATTTAATAATGTAACAAATATTTTGTATAACGATACAGCAATTTTTAGTGACGCAGTTCTTACAGTCGCAGTTCGAGGGCTAAGGGTTAAATATGTAAAAGAAATTTGATGAAATCGCTAAAAGCGTTCGTCTTGCAAGAGTTTATGGAAATTCAATCCGAAAATGTAGGATATAGCCCCGCTAAGACATTAGTGCCCAATTAAGAAATTTTACGTTCCGAGAAAAATTTGGTACGCTTTTTCAAAAGGTATGTATATAGATCAAATAATAGCGTGACATTCGACCAATACGCATTTGATAACTTCCCCTACTATTATCCTGGTATCTGTATTTTTGAAAATTACATCCACCTTTCAAACACAAATCTAATGTCAGTATATGATTCCGATATCTACTCTACTACTACTACGAATAGAATGTAAGAGGGGACAGAGACAGAAGCAACATGTAACGACTATACATACATGTACATGTACATATATGTACTCTCAGGTTCTTAGTCTTCCTTAAACACAACTTCCACACAGACATATCTTCCACTTGAACCAAACAGTCAGGTTGTACTCAAAATCTACTGAAATGTGTCGTATAATTAACAAACAATCAACGTAATGGTTTCCGAAACGGATTTCCGGAGTTGGTGTCACACATTTGCCGACAGCCACGTATTCTAAAACATCGACTCTTGGGAATGTTAAATGATCGGTGCGAAGAACAGTCAGTTCCGGCTCAGTCAGCTCCTCCTATGTGTCTGTAGAATCGAAACTAGAGCAGATCATGCGAATTCTCGACAACACCTCGCTCGGAAGCGATAAAACGATTTGATTCGATGAGGCGAAGCGACAACACCAAACGGTCAGGATTGAATGTCTTATTTGTGGCCGCCATCGTGTTGCGTAAAAGATTGATTGAAACTACGGCTGCAAGTAACAAGCAGAGTCTGCATGATTCAGAAGACCGTCGAGCGAAAACAGAAACTCGGCTCGGCTTGACATCATCGCGCATACCCGCATCATCGACAAACCACGCCGCGGTGCTCCCGAGAGTTTCACGGTTGCAGTCGTGACTTTCCACGAATCGTTTTCTCCCGAGACGTTGCGCTGCGCTGATGTTCCGTCGTTTGCTGAACGCTCGTTGATTTATGTCGAAAAAGAAAAAAAAACCCCCCGCGGAACCACAGAGAATCGACGCCAGGACGTTGCGTCGGCGAAACTCTGCGTCGAGGTTGCGGCCCGAAGGTTAAGTCAACGATGAGAAAATCGTTAAATTCGCGCTCCGTTGCGTCGTCCCGCAGTTCGACGTATACATACACGTTGTCAGTTGTCAGTGTCTGCGAATTTGTCGTCAGATTTCGTTGGGTCTTGTTTTCGAAAGGTCGGGTCGATACATATATGTACTTACTGCCATTGCGTTTCCAGCGCTGACCGGCGCGGCGCGGCGCGGCGCGGCACGGCGCGACGACCGGATCGGCACTATCGGGTCTAAATTAAACCAACATTTCTTATTTGCACGTTCTGTTAATACCTTGGGCGTCCAACAATCTGCCAAGCCGACAAAATATTTCCTCCAGAGCCGACAAATTTCCTCCAGACAAAAGGAAATCCTACGCTTCTCTGTCGTAGGTATTCGAATGTAACAACGATGACAACCGAAGGGACTAACATTACGCGATACTTTCTGTTGCGACTCAAACCGATTGATATTCCGTACGTGCATTTTTAGAGCACGGATAAATATCGAGCAGATTGAGTAAGGTTGGATCAGAGCAAGGTTAGTTATCTACATTTCGTAATGTATTATACATTATCATTTATAATCGCCTGAATTAGATACTCGAATTAAATGATGTCGATTAACCGGCTATTTTCTAATAGTTGAATTTCTTAATAAACTGACCAACAGCGACAGAAATGTCGTTCATAACCCAGCTAATTGATGTATGGACGAACATGGTGCGACAGCTTTTTCTACAATTATTATTTAACAGAGAATTATCAAACTTCTTTCGGGTAGGTACACTGGAAAGTCTATTAATAAACTTTCGGTAGATAAGGTGCTAAAATTTTGGTGCGGAGTTGCTTCGGAGTCATTCTCGGTACAAGTTGAAGTCTACGTCAATTCCTAAGTTAATTTCAATTCATTTAAACCCGGGTCGAAGATACTTTCTTTCGAATGCAAGGATAAATGGTAGAAATGAAATATAGGTTTCTCTACAGTTTATTTAACCCTTCATTCGCTGGCTTTCAGACGATCGCTTATAATGCAAATCAGTCTAAACATTTGCCGGCGTTTAGTCATCATAGTTCTCGATTTCACAAGTGGTGATTAATCTATCCAAGGACGAATTCTTTAGGATTAAACAGAAACGATATTAGCCTCTACGAAAAAATAACCACCGAGTTGCACTGTTACACCAACACTTGCAGTGTTTGCTGCAGTATTCGTGAAGAGACTTTCAATCGAGACTTTCTCAATAGTGAATCGTGAGTTCAGAAATACCGTATCAGGTTATTTCAGAAAACATGAACTTAAATGACCCGAGATAGAAACTCACTGAAAATTGTCGCTGAGCCGACAGCCAAGGAAGAAGATAAACTGAAAAACGTGGCAAGCAAATGATACAGTGGCCACCACACACCAAAGGTGTGGACCGAGCACTCTATCTCGGATAGAGAAGGACGAAAGGGCAAACAGTAGGAGAAAACGTAGTAAAAAGAAGACAAAAGAACGATCAAGGAAAAAATCGACGGGAGGGTTCCTTTCGGTCGGTCGAAAGTTATACGACGTCCGAGGTCATCGAGTTCCACCCATGCGATCGCTATGTCCGCGTTACGATGCTCGCGCATCTACTATTACGCGCGCGTTTTCTACACGCTTGGCGCGGCACGTAAGTTGTTGCGCGCAACACTCGCAACAATGCTGCCGATGCCGTAACAATATGGATGCTGGAAAATTCCGATCCATCGCGATCTACGGATTTACAGTGCCGAAAAAAACGTTTCGAGTCGCGTCCTTCCTTTCTCTTACGATCCTGCAAGCTTCGCAGGAGAAACGCAAACTTATCGCTCCGGGAAAAAGTGAATACGATTTTCAAAGTCGCAACAACACCCGAGTCGTCGGCAAACGCGATCAAGTCGACTATACTTGCGACATCACCGGTCACGATGGTTCCAAGCTGCTGGGGCCGTCATTCGATCAGCGATCATTTCGATACAGGATAAGGTCAACATCTGCAATCTATTCGACGAAGGACGAAGCGCGTCCATTGTTCGGGGGACAGAAGCTGAGCCAGCGGCGAATTCGCAGTAGCCTGTTGATTCTCGCGGCAGAATCGGTCAATTTCGATCAATCGGGACGCGCAGCCTGTTGGCCCGGGCGTATTCGATCGGATCGGATCGAATCGGATCGGATCGGATCGGATCGGATCGGATCGCTTCGCGAGCTGCGATTGCGAAGCGTTTTGCATCGGAATGCGGCGAAATCGATGCTCCATATTTGCAACGCAACGGCGGGATTCACGGTTTCTGTACTCACTTCTCTCTCCGTATGCTAGGATAGCTCGCCCTTCGGTGGTCACGGCCAGTTTACGGCAGCTCGTTTCGTACACCGACAAAAGCGTGACACCGTTCCGCGAGGCACGCTCGAAACTGTCGGCTGTCGACTGTCGGCTGTCGGGCACGGTGCGCGCCGGTCGCGGAAAATCAAACGCGTTCTCAAGGCGCAAACGGGGGTTTCGCGAAACGTCCACGGAGCGCGACAGCCTGGAAAATCGGTGGCTTTAATTCGGACACGAGGTCGCGGGCTCAAGTGGGTACCTACGGCGCGGCACACGGACTCGCGCGATTTCAGGCCGGGGTCTGAGTGAAACTGAAATGGGTAAAACCAACTGTGCCGGAGCTCATTCTCTCTTTCTCTTTTTGTCCCCGGCCTCGCTCTCGGCTCCCTCCCTCCTTTGACTTGGTGTCACCGATTATATCCCCCCGCCCCCCGCCCCACCCATTCTTCATCCTCATTTTCTCTGTCCATCTTCCTCCGTACTATGGTTACTTTGCTCCCCTCTCGGTCTTCACGCTGCTTCGCTTCCCCTTCGCTGACACTCACTCTCCCTCTCCCCTCTCCTTATTCGAATCTCTTCCCCGCCCGCCCGCCCGCCCGCCTTTACCTGCTTGGTACGAGTCATCGTTTAACAAGCCGCGGACGGTCCCCGCGTGTGCCTGTGTCTACACAGGATCGTGTCCCGGGGCTTCTACGAGCAACCTGTGTAGCCATTGTGCGATCCGACACGCGGAGGGAGAATCCGTCCAAGATCCGACGAGCTACCGAAAGTGGGGTACGGGACAACGTCCGTCGTCTCGGGCCAAACGCGTGAACGCACGTTCCTCGTTTTGGTTCTTGCGTGTTGACACAGATGCGTAAATTTGCCGAACGATCGAAACCGATTAGCTCGACGGACGACGAGCGACGCTCTTATCACTCGCAAACAGGGTGAGGTGCTATTAAGGGTACCGGGTCAGCGGTGGTCTTCTAGAAAAATAGGCTCTAGAATGGATTTTACATGATCGAAACTTTGCTCGATGGTGCAGCATACTTCTAGAACACCTGCGACTGCAAGAAAAGTTGACTGATACAGTTATTCGTGACTGTGACACCAGCCCGGCGCCAGTTTCTATGTACGACCACGTTTTCATGCCATGTTGGCTCTCGCCAAAGCGAAACCCCGTATTTGCCGGGTGCTAATTCTTCAACCGAAGGGAGCTGGTCAAATGGAAAAATCATTTTCTTTCTTCGGAAGGATGCAATGAAATGAATACATTATATTTCATATGGCAAATATGTATTTTCGCGAGATCTATCGAATATTGAAGTCGGCGTGTTTCACTTGGGAAACGTTCCTTATTAAGAAAAGAAAGGAACACTTCAAAGGACGTTATTACCGATACTCGTTGACATTCTTGGTATTGTGTTCGTAAGAAGCGTAATTACAGCTCGCTCTTATCAATTGATATAGATTCTAAAGAGCTAACGAAAACAAAAATTATCCTATTGATAATTTATCCCGAGTTATGGGGATATACCCAAATTTTCTGGGTTGTTACAAAATTTTATATCATAAACATTTAGACACCGGTACCATTATAAACAAACGTGTTACGTTCTATCGTAAGAAGATTTAAAAAAGCTGGTCCTAAATGTCTGAAGGAAACGAAGTAATTTTTGTTAGAGCCGAGTCTGATCGAAGCGACAGATCTATGTATTCGCCATAGCATTTCTTTTGCTTTCAAAGTAAACGGTTTAGAGCAAGATTTTGCTAGAGATTCAACCATCGATTTTCCAGAAAGGTAAAATAAGCCCATAGAGGAACAATTAAACGAACAGTGAGCAAGGTGGTAGGAGTAATTATTCGGTAGCCTTGAGGCACCAATTGATTTTGACCCTGCCATGCCGTAATCGAGGCTGCGCGGCGCGCGTGTACTTGCACGCTTGTGCGTGCGTGGGAAGGGTAAAAGCCTTCACGGGGCATCGTTCTGCGTCGATTCAAAAATTCAACGAAAAAAATGAATCTGAAGAGAAAAAAAGAAAACTTTTCAACATATTTTTCCAGAGAATTATCATATCCTCAATTATGTCAGGCGTGTTAAGTGAAACAAATGCAAGGATTTCCAAAGTACAAGGAGGTCAACAGAACAATCGCTACGGCAAAGCTTGATTTCTCGACTGAAGCTTTATGAAACAAATTGCTTTAATTAGTGTGAGATTTTTATAGATGCTGACGTGACAAGTAACGTGTTAACAATCTATTAGCTTCAACGCGTTCACAGGTCCTTCAAGGTAATTTTAAATACGGGATCAATAAGTCACAAACGATTAAATTAGTTGGAAATATGTAATTAAGCTAAAAAATATACCGAAGCTTTAAAAGTATTGTACGCTGTGCTCTTTTTGAAAAGAATTTTGACTCTTTGTCATTGTTCTTTAAAGAATCCTTGTTTTTTCGTCATTTTTTCCTGTACATACGATTTGCCCAATATTAATGTTTTTCCGTATTTTACATGAAACTAACAAAGTTGCTAATCTAGACGAGCTCGCTGTGCTCTAATATAATTTAGCCGTCTGTTCATATCCCATCCACCCACTTGTGGCAAGAATTATTCAATCATATGTAAGTATGTAGATACATGTACATACACATATATGTATGTACGAAAGCGATTCGATAGAGTTCCACGCCGCCAGTTATTGGATCGTGCATCGACGTTCCACTTATTTGGAATAAGTCGATACTATATTCTATTCATTTCCAATCAATCCGTGTACCTTGTTGTAATTTGACACCATCGGTATCGCAATTTTTTGTAGGACATTCGATAGGGGAGAGACTCGACACGTAGAGGGTAAACAAAAGAGAACCGTACATTACAGTATATGTACATACATACATAGAATGCTTCGTTGTCAGTATATAGTTTTCGATCAATTATAATTCTTTCGATCAGGTTTATTGGTCTGAAATCTTTTTATTCGGAAAAATGTGCGAAAAAATCTCGTTGCTGCGAGATGAAAATCTTTACCTTTATATTTTTATTGTGTATCGATTTTTACGCAATTATTTTACACGATGTTGCACACACGTGTGATCAATATGACACAATTCGAAAAAATATTTGGTAATTATTTGGAGTAGGGAGTCCTCACCGATTTCAATGACCTTGAAACATGTGGTCAAGGACTCCATTCTAAACAACTTCTCCCTATTTCCCTGTTGCCGTCGCGTCGCTCGGCGTTGCGCGTTGGTTCGTTTGAGATATTCGAGCAGCAACGTGTCTCGTCGAAAGTAGATTGTTTCTCTGGAAATATCGTCATCAGTCCTACATATATTTGCTTCACGCTATTCCGACTATACTCCTAGGAAAGTTTAAACACCTAAGCGGCAATGGTACTTTCAGTTGATGAATATCAATGTTGTAAATGGTGGACTCGTTCCAGGAAACGGAAACGCATAAAAGTCGGTCTGTATTATTTATATCCTGTCCGACGCACCTTCGTCATCGTAATCATTTTTTCCTCCCCTTCTCCGCCGTGACTACAAGCTGACCCAGTAAGCAAAGATAATTTTCTCCCACAACCGTAATGCACAATTAAAGTGTACGGGACGTCTATGAGTGGAAAACGCACGGGCACACGCTTTCTTTTTTTAGAAAACACGATCTTTGCATTTCCAAGGTGTCGCAACGAATCCGAACGATCGGTAAATGTGTGAAAACGCGACGAGTCCTTCGTTACGCGGTTTGGATTCGCACGTTCGACCACTGCCGTAATTGGGCTGCAGAACGGTTTAAAAGAACTTCGATACAGTGTAACAGGCACACTTTTATAGTTGCACTTGATAGCGGGGTATGGGTCAATAGACAACAACAACAACTGTTACTTATATTTTACTTTAAACTTATTCGGCTCGATTTGTTTTGCCTCGACACACGGCTCGCCAGCATTGCTCACACGACTGTAGCGTCAAAAATTTGGAAGTGATCCAAATTGACTCTAACGATGTATTTTTAATCGTTCGTATTACGTAAGTTATCGATTAGTGATTTATGGTAATCGTTGCGATTGAACAATTTTTTCGAAACTTTCGGTGCAGTGATATGGGCGGGTCTTGCCCTGGAACGTGTCCACACGCTTCCGTCATCTCCGAAGTTAGTTCCTATCTGATCTAATTTCATCGTTTGTTCAAACGGGGCTCCGCCCGTGTAATAATCGTCGACTCAAATTGGACCGATCACCGATTAATGCCATTCTTATTCGTTATCGCCGTAGGGGTTGCCGGCGTTAATAACCGGCGAGAACCGTTTTACGAATCGCGCGAGACCCCTAAGCGTCGCCTTCGAAACAAAAATTCCATTTATTCTTTCGTTTCATTCATTTCGAAATCTATTTATTGCGCTCACGACATACATAATAACAATAACAAAACGACGAGACGGATAGTTCCATTTTTGTCCTGGGATTTTTTTCCATGCAATTATTAACAATAAAGATATGTATATAGCTGTTCCCATTCAAATGGTCTACCTGTCTGAAGACTAATCTGATTAGTGGGCAAAAAATTAATAAAGAAACCAATAGGATAAGCGGGACCCAATTATTGTGCCCATATTAATTATACTTATCTTTAAAGCATAAAAAAAAAAGAAAGTATTAGAAAAGAGATGTTAAATTTTCTTCATTAAAATCAACATATATAGATAGGTATATTTTAATATTCATTATGCTGTAAAAATAAGTGTAATTAATATAGGCAGAGTAATTGGTACCCGCACAGTAGTTGGGTCTCTTACTCTAGACTGATCTCTGACAAATTATTTGGTATGTAAGATGATTTGTATGTATGTATGTTCAGATGATTCGGGGACATGATAGCCGACGGCAAGGTAGTCTTATTTATATAAGCTGAGTTACGCCGGCCGCAGTTGACGGAATCTCAAGAATTGGGAAACGTCACTCTTACTGTGTTCACCGAAACTTGATTTTAGATGCTAACGCGAGAACCGCGTGCGACCCATTTCGCCGGTGTGCCACCGTTCGACAATCGTTATCAACCGGCGCGGCGCGGCGCGGCGCGGCGCGGCCAAGTGTTTCTTTCAATTAGTCCATTTATTCAGCAGAATTGATTCGCGTAATTTTCTCGGCGATCCACCGGTGAACCATCTGTCCCTTTCTCTTCATCTTCGATTACTTTTGCTACTTCGTGCCGTTACGTAACAAATTACGCGCCGCAGCCGAGTGTTATTAGAAAACTACGTATCGATTTGTTGAAAAATTCATTTGTCAATTTGCGACGAAAAACGCAAACGCTCTGTTTCGTTTTTCGCAAATAAATTGGAAAGAAATACCGGCACGTTGGCTGACGCGGTTTATACACATTTCTAGGAAATCTGAATTTTTTCAAACGATCAAATGACAACCTTGACAACCGAAATATTTATCTTTATTTGATTTTTAACCTCTACATGCCCGAGATAAAAGAACTGTACATAAATTGTATTTTCGCGCCTAGTTTACAAGAATGGTTAAAAACGTACAACGTTTCGACGAAAACAATGTAATCGTACGAGGATAGATAACAGCGGAAGCAACATGTATTTTATTTTTTAAATAAATGTTCTGTTTTGGTGTACCCATCGAATCACAATTTATCACACCCAAGTATTTCTGGCGAAGTTTGTATCGAAATATTTAGCATCTATATTTTCAAGGACAATTCTAATTTCATAAAATCGCGAAATAAATGTTCGTTCGAATAAAAGTCTCGGCTATTTTTAAATGGCAAACGATATATCGATACTGTCTTATTGTCGCCACCGATATATCGATCTTAAAATCACAATGGACTAAACGTCCAAGATGGTGGCCGGGAACTTGAAGTCTGATAGGCGCGGTTCCTTTTCCCCATTGTTTCAGAAAACCAGAAAGTGCCAGTACGTTTAGTGAACAACAATAAACACCCGTTAAGAGGCTCGATCTCTCTTCGTGACCGTTCATTCCCGGGAGACTTGTTCACCGTTGGTTTGCACGTCAGCTGACACATGTTTATGTATATGACGAGTACACGCATGCAACGCACATGAAATTTCTCCTGGGAAAGTAGACGAATTCATGAGATTGGCTCCTTGAAAAATCAACCTCGAGGACACAATGACAATGGACATCATGAAATTGAAGGAAAAAGGGTGGTACGTATACAAACGATGTTATTTTGTTCACAATCAATTACGAATATATTCAAACTACTCCCGAATCAAGATGTCATTCCACAAGGTGTTTCTCGACATGTAAGACCCATTTCACTGACAGATATTTGTAGAAAGCATGAAAACAATTCGAAAGATTCGTATAAACATGTGTCTTATCAGCGAATCTTGCATGTTAAGATCCACCCTGTATAAGGATTACGAGTTACAGTGGTTTGTAAAAGCCTTATTATACGAATAACTCAACCCTTTAGACCAGTTTAGAAATGAAAGATTACAACGCATTAATATGTACTTGCGTATATGAATTAGGTACATCACGGACGATGCTTACGACATCGCAAGCGATTCTGGAAATATTGTCGATATCCATAAAATCATAAAGAAGTTATTGGATGTAAGCGTTAAGAGCTTTATAAATCTTTGCTTTTAAGCAATAACTGTGCTACTTTTCTACCGTTTCATTTGTTGCATAGTTGGATCTAAGAGAAATAAGTAACGGTCAAGGAGATGCTACTCAAGGAAATATTGTATTACAAATACAAAAAATACGCAACGTATCTGCTCCTAAAAACAACGAAGAATCTCGTGCAGCTCCACGTCTATTAAAATTGTCTTTAACCGATGGTAAAAATAATTATCAAGCGATAGAACTTGAACACATCTCATCTTTGAGGTAAATAATCAAGCCGTAACAGTGGGTTTTTAATTTCTATGAATAACGGGTCTTATCGCTCGATGAAAAATCTTTCTCTTTTAGTTTAAACACTCCTCCTGGTACAAAAATACTAATTGGCCCAGGAGAGCCACCGACGTCTCATGGAATTATCCTACTAAGACCTTCGCACATAACTCAAGTACTTGGAGGAAAAGTAACAAACTTGGTGGAGAAATGGGAATTGAACAAAGTAGATGCTATTATTTAATATTGTAATGTGTTAAAGACAATTATCTGTTACGTAAGATACATATATCAAATATAATTTCATGACAGAAATTGGCATTGCATACAAGGGTAAGATCAGCCGAGGAAGGTGGACCGCCACCTTGGATCCCATTTGGTAAAAAGATTCTAAAGGTGTCTGAAAATGACAAGAACTTTAAAGCATTGGCCGAGAAGGAAAAGTCTAGCAAAGAAAATGCAGAATTCGAGGCTCAGCGTAAAGATGCTATAGCAGAGGCAGCTAAACAAGGTAGCAAGAAAGTTTTCGGTGGTGGAAATAAACAGGTATAACAAATGAAATGTACAATAAGAAATTTCAATTTTATATCAATCGTTACACTCATGCGACGATCTTGTAGCTTTTAGATCACAGTGTACAAAAGATAGTAGATCAAGGCTTCTCCATCGAGCAAGCAGAGTATGCCTTGAAATTCAATAGGAACAATGTTGAAAGAGCGTTGAAAAGCTTACAGAAAACAGATAACAAACATAGGTAAATTTTTTTCCTTTTACATCTTTTAAACGACTGAGCTAATTCACCGTCATTTCAACCATTACAATTATTTCAGTACATCGAAGGAGACGCGAGAACCTCGAAATAAAAGATTTGAAAAGAAATCCGAAGAAAATAAACCAAGCAGTGGAAAAATATCTCTTTTCGATTTTCTAGAGGATAAATTGCCTATACAGTCTGAAGTTACAGAAACTAATGTTCAACCTCAAAACAGTCATATGCAGAACACAGAAAGTAGTTATGATCGAGTCGAATCGAGAAATAATGACACGCAGAGCAGAAGAGGTGGAAGGTATATATCTTTTAAAATAATATATATATATCACTGTCGTAACTGTTACAAAGAAATATCTAATTCGCTTTCGTAGAAGTCAAAGAGGAGGACGTGGATATCAAGTTCCTCCCAGACATTCGGAAGAAAATAAAAATAATAAAAAATTAAACTTCAGTAACACTAATACTCCTCAGTATTTACAATACAACGGAGGAAACAATCCTCAACAAAATAAACCCCCACGATTTCAAAGAAATCAAGATAATCATAATTTTGTTCAACAAGATGCTGGAACCAAGTCCTACCAGAAATCACAGTTGGGTGATCATCGGAATTCCGGTTTTCAAACGCATGTAGATGGAACAAGCGTTAATGATAATAGCAACTACTATAAAGGTTCCCAAGAACAAGGAAAGAATTTTGGTAGCAGCAGGAATTACGAGACTGATACCAGAAGTAGACAAACTTATGATGCTTCTTACGGTAGACATAATCGGCCACAAGAAGACGCAATGCACAGACCTTATCCTACGAATACGAGTGATAAAAATTACAAAAACCAATTGAATAAATTTCAACCAAATGATAGTTCGGGTAGTAAGAGTGCTATAGGGGCCAATAGTCAAAGGGCGCAAAATCCGTTTGGAAATAATCAAAATGCGAATGTTCCTGTTGGCAGTTCTTGGGTTTGGCGAGTGGGTGATAAATGTTTAGCCAAATATTGGGAAGATAATAGGGTAAGATATCATCTGTTACATAAATATACAGGGTGATGTAAAAATAGACAGGTTTTACTAAATAAATGCGTAAACTTATTGAACGGTAAGATACACTCTGTATAGACATATATTTTCAAATATATCTTGTGTTATTACGCATTTTAATGAACGTGATAAATATTTCGGAAATTTAGTATTACGATGCAAAAGTAACCGGTGTATCGGACAGAACTTGCGTCGTTCAATTTAAAGGATTTGAAAATTACGAAGAAGTGCTGCAAGTTGACTGTTTACCCATAACAAATGATGTACGTAAATTATAAGTAGCTTCGACAACTGTACAATATTGACAGTAACTAATTGTCGTCGTTTGTTCAATTATGTTAGTATCAAGTTCCAGATCTTGGCATGGATCAAAAACAGTTAGATCAACGGAGTAATAACAAGCAATTTCGATATGAGCAAACACAGAATCATATAGCTGGTAAATATCTAAACTTTTTTAAATTAGATACATCATTTATCTTCAAATACATTAAAACACATATTTCATTTGTAACAATGTATTTTACAGCTGGCATGGAATTTCGAAGAAGCGGAAGTGGAGTTGTTCCCCCAAATAAAACCAATTACAATAAGAAACGTAATCAACAACGCAGCACCCAACCTATTTATCAGCCTCCAGCTCAACGATGTCAAAGCTCTATGCCTCTGAATACTCAAAACAATTCCTTACTTTAATGTAACGTCAGTCTTTCACTTTTAGTAAAGAAAATATTGGACTCTGCTGAATTACTGATTCTAGTGTTATTTTCAAAGACTGACTTCATAAGAGAAAACAGCTACACGCTCTTCACCTCTAACGGATATAGATGTCAATACTGATAAGACATAAACGAGTCATGTGCCACAAAATAATTTATATTCGTAAACAGAAACTTGTAACAAGTGTACAATTATAGTATGAATTTATTTCCTTACACAGTGAAAGTGAAACTAACGACTAAAAACGTTAATCTACGTAAAGTGTTTATTATGTCGCTAAATATCAAGATATTTATATTGTAGAGTAACCGTGTACTATGGCGAATTGCGCAGCATTTCAAAATATTTCGTCCACTTCCGCTAAAAAGTTAATACATATTTCATGCGCATAATGTACATTATGCTGTGTATTATTTGTAACTAATTTGTAATTATAGTTATTTCAAATCAATTATAGTTGTGAGAATTCATAGCAAATTTAAATTTACAAAAATATCGTAGCTCTTCCATCATTTACCCTCTTAATGGAGTAATAATTTATTTTTTGGAGAAAAGGACATTTCAAGAATGATAATTGGAACCTTTAGGTCCCAGTAATACGGACAATGTTTTATTAGAATGGGAGCTATGCAACCGACGAAATAATAGAATAAATCCAACACTCGATACACATGTTTGTCTGGTTAATAGACAAAAAAGGCTGTATATCTAATATTTAATTACCTAATAATTTCTCAACTTTTATACTTTGTATGTGGCAACACAATCTAAAATACCTGTCATATTATTAAAATGCTCGAAACTATTAACATAAAGCAGAGATTTTAAATGGGTTACTGTTAGAGGTGTACGAGAACCCGATGGTCGGGACGGGTCGACATGAGTCGGGTTCTCGAAAATTTCAGGAGTCACGATATATATGTATGTATGTATTCGAGAATCCCGAAATTTTCAAGAAAGGCATTTTCGGGTTCTCGCACATCTCCAGTTACCACATAAATGTCTATATACTTTTACCTATTATTACAACCGTTGTTAGCAAAATCGAATTTTGTTTTTTGCATAAATCAATAATGCCGTGTATATCCTCTGACTGTCCTATAATATCAATACGAAACTCGAAGTGAGTAAAAAGTTAGAAATAGCGCAAGTTAAACAACAATAAACACTTCTCGAGCAAGAACAAATTGAATTAGAAAAATTTCAATGAAGACGGAGTTTGCTATTTTCGCCTGAGATAGCAGACTATGTAGCAAACAGTTGTAAGGATTCGAATATTCGTACATTTCGTTATTTGCAACTGAAACTTTCAACACGTTCTTTTTATACTTCGATTTAAAGTTGACAGAAGAATTCGTTTTAAAAGTGGACAATCGAATGTTATTCGCAATACTGCACGCCATCTATAGTAAACAGAAGACGTGTACAATTTATACATGGCGGTTACGCCATGTTATTTCTATTTACAAATTTATGGATATCTTTCCTTAATGAATTTCTATTCGGACGTATTTCATATATAAAAAATACGCCAATTGGTGGCCTCGGTGACTGAAACAATTTCACCATTTCATTAAACGGATGCTAGAGATGCCACCGCTGTCGGGAGGTTTCGGAGAACAAATTGAGGTTAGTATTTTGAATTTGTACGTTTACAGAAACGCATCATTCGAACGTCCTATTTATTATTTCCAACTATAGGATTACGAAGTACTGAACTTGCTTGGTAAAGGTGGTTTCGCCAGCGTGTACCGAGCAAAATGTCTCCGAAGTGGCATAGAAGTCGCAATAAAAATGGTAATTGCATTGTTTTCTTAGGTTAAATGTTGCCGTTGTCGTTACACAAACACTTGTTGCATTATGTTTTTAAATTGAGACTTTCTGCCATTCAATATATGCACACGTATAATTGTATTCATTGCACGTGCGCATAGTTGCCATTCTGTAAGAACAAAAACAATTTGTAAAATTTTAGATCGACAAAAAATTGATGCAAGCCGCTGGGATGGTGGGTAGGGTACGCCAAGAGGTTGCAATCCACTCGAGATTAAAGCATCCAGCTGTACTAGAATTGTATACGTTTTTTGAAGACGCCAATTATGTTTACTTAGTATTGGAATTATGTCACAACGGAGAGCTTCAAAGATTTCTCAAGACACAAGGTTCTTGCGCATTACCCGAAGAACATGGTATAAATGTAGATATATTTATAGTTCTTACTGTTTTCAAAATTTGCACATAGCTTATATACTTTTGTTATTTCAGCCGGTCGTATAATTAGACAAGTAGTACAAGGATTGTTATATCTACATTCGCATCAAATACTTCACAGGGATATGTCTCTGTCTAATTTACTACTAAGTAGAGACATGCAAGTGGTAAGACTAATATTATATGTTATACAAAACTTATTTCCCATTTAATTGAATTAAATCAGGCCTGCCTAACTATGGCTCGCGGAACAAACGTGGCTGCTATTCTTCTTTGCCTGCTCGGTGAGTCAGTCTCTACCGTGTCCATTCTGACTTTTCCTTTGGCATATACGTGTACATGAATACGTAGTAATGGTAAGTAACCTACCGGTGCAACGGTCGTGGGCCTCGAGCCGAAGAAAAAGTTGGAGTAGACATGGCGGAGGCTGACTCGGCGAGCAGGCGAAGAGGAGAACCAGCCAAATCTGTTTCACGAGCCATCGTTAGGCAGGCCCGGACTTGAATCATTCAATGCCAATCGAATAATTCTAATTATAGAAAATAGCAGATTTCGGGTTGGCTACTCAGCTGACAAGGCCAGATGAGAAACATTTAACAATGTGTGGTACTCCTAACTACATATCACCTGAGGTTTGATAATTCACTTACAAAAATATGTATCAAAGCATTGAATACATTCAACATAATATATTATCGTAGGTAGCAACAAGATCATCGCATGGTTTAGAAGCAGATGTTTGGAGTTTGGGATGCATGCTATATACTCTTTTAGTTGGTAATCCACCGTTTGACACAGATGCTGTTAAAAGTACTTTAACACGTGTTGTCATGGCTGATTATGTAATGCCACATCATTTGTCGGATAATGCTAAGGATCTGATAGACAAATTATTGAAAAAGAATCCAAAAGAGAGAATTCGTTTGCGTGATATTCCTAAACATCCATTCATAATGAATTTAGAAAGAAATAAATTATACTGTGAAAAAAACGGTATGCGCACGGCATTGTCAGGAGGTGGTATGGTTGATTCAGGTTTAGGAAGAACATTATCTTCATATGGCCGACCAAGAATGCGCTCTAGATCAGAAGAAAGGATGTCCACAATGCCAATATTTTCAAATGGCCTAGGACCAATGATTAGTGCGAGGAGTGAGGCAATGTCTGAGCCTATCGCAAAAACCCATTCACATAAAACAAGTGGCATTGATTTTCATCCAAAGCAGAATTCTATATTAGCTGGGATACCACCACCCCCACAAAGTAGAATATTCTCTCAAAGTGAGCATTACAGTGGCTGCGACGCATACGAAAATGCTGACAAACTCAAAAACGATAAATCCAAAAATCGAGAAAAGCCAGAAAATTGTTTCGAAGGAACTGAAGATGGAGCAAAATTACAAGTTCCAGCCCTATCTTCAGAAAGATTACAGCCTACTAGACACAGGACAAAGAATGCAATTCTTACCATTTTGGATCATGGAGAAGTTTGCATTGAATTTATTAAACGCAAAAACGGTGTGGTAAGTGTAAAGAATGACTAAATAATTTTTGCTGTTTCTAAACTAGAATTATTTTGAAACCTCAGGAAAAAGTGGGGGAAGTGTGTCGAATATCGGGCGATGGATTGAGAGTTATTCTGTATAAACCAACTATCTCGACAGAAGTTGGTTCACAACCGCCTCCATTACCAGCCCGCGGTGCAGATAGCATTTATTCGTATGAAAATCTACCCCCACGCCATCACAGAAAATACGTTTATGCGTATCGTTTTATAAAACTTGTAAAAGCTAAAACACCGAAACTTACACTATACACGCATCGATCGAAATGTCTTTTTATGGAAAATGGGCCACATCCGGATTGTGAAGTTCACTTTTATAATGGAGTTAAGGTTATATAGAAACAAATTTCGAAAATCGCACATAACTAGTGAAATAGTAACAGTGTCACTTATTACAGGTGGTGCGTGTCGACGGCATGGTGAAAATAACAGAAAAAAATGATGGAGTTGCCTTTACAGAGGGTGAATTTCCACCACACTTCGATGACTATTATGAACATTACTCGGAATGCTATCAGCGCTGTCTGTTGTTAGAATCTACTCTAACATCTTTGGAAGCAGCGACTGGACATTCCTGTTTTCCCGTTATAATTGGACGTAGGCCCAGTGCAGCCTTAAATGATGCCCCTTGTATGCAAGGAAAAGAAAACGTTTCTCAAGCAACAAATCATACACCCGTGGTATGCAAATTTAAAGAACATTGTGCAACAATTTTTTCGTTATCAAGAATTTAATAGTATTCTACAAAGTACTATTTTTAATCTCCTGAATAGATTTCAGTGTTCAAATCCTGTTAGCGATCATTGTATCGCTTCAATTATTTGAGAACTTACTAAATTTCACGTATATCCTAGAATGATATCGTATGATATCGCCAAATGAAATATAATCGTCTAATTACACTGCTTCTTTTTTTTTTCAGATGCCGTCTTTTGATGCTAGTTGTTCGGTAATCTCGACGGTTGCGTCTCAATCACGTAAAATGAATTCTATACGAAATTCAAATACTAGTAATTTCAATAAGGTGGTAGTTCCGGGTGTAGGCACTGCAACACAATTATCCTCCGGAGATATTCGCGTTAATTATAAGGATGGTTCGGCTTTAACGGTAAGTCAAATAAAATGTGCACGACAAGTTGAAAAACATAATTATACATTTTAATCGAGCTTATTGTTATTAGGTAAGTCCTCAAAGCTATGGCGGTGGCATAGTTTACGAGAGCAATAATGGAACTGTTACGCGATACAACCAACACTATCAAAACTCGGAAGTTCCGCACATGGTTAGAGACAAATTGTGCCAGTTACCGACAGTTATCAAATACCTTGTTCAACCGAAACACAAGAATATTCGATAGAACTGAGTATACCTTTAGATAATCAATTATTTTGTATAGTAGCTTTAAAGTAGTGTAACTACAATAAGAACAATATTTTTATAGGCTTATCGAATGTATTGTATCCTTATAGGTAATTATTAGGTCAAGCGATTTTTTAAATATAATAAAAAAAGATACGATTTTTAATAGTTTTGTGTACAGTTTTCTATCGCTATAAGCCGATGGCTCCAGACGGCTTTCGACGTATTGCGAATTTTAGGGTACACAGAGAATGAGCGAGAAGCGATAATAGGCAGACCAGAAACCTGTCGGCTGAGCAGCGATATCTTTCATTGGAAAAGGATAGCATATGACATACTCTCCCGTTCTGGCACTAACAATAAGAGGTGCTGAGCGGACAATTTGATTTGTTCTTTTGTAACGTACCCTACAATCTTTTGAAAGGATAACGATCCCGTTCACTTTTACTTGTCGCCAGATTGATTTGTTTTAAAGAGTTACAGAAAATATATAAATCTAATATACTAAATGCAAATCGGTTTATTTTAAAATATCATAACCGACAGTTGGTTTAAGAGTATTTCAATTGTATTTTTCTACATATATTACCCACGCAGAACATATACAGGATATTATCAGAGGATTTTGAGGTCTGATCCAGGCTAAAACCGAGATTCGCGGGCAGCACAATACCGGCGACAGTGTCGCCAGATGAGGGAAGAGAGCACGCATTGAGGGGAAAAAGTTACCACTCTTTCTGCCAGTACCAGAGTTTGCACGACGGAGACAGAGACGGAACGCGTCACGTGATCTGCCGCGGCGGAAGTGTGGGGAATAGGCACGGTAGAAGGGGAAGTTGGATCTGGTGAATCTACCGGGGACACCGAAATTCCGTGCGTGACCATGCGTGACTGCGCGCTGACTGGCGCGAGCACTCTGGAGCACTCTCATTTCCTCTCTGTGTATCTACATACATATAGACTGATATATGTAGACTTTTGTTTTTGCAAATTCCTATCTATTTAGATACTTGTGATTTACAAAATATCGCTAATTTAACACGTCTAAGAAAAAAGGAATATATCTCTTCTATTATTTGCAAGTATTGTAAACATAAATACATATGTGAATGTTTATGTACTTGTGTTTTTCCTCCCAAGTCTTTCAATTTCGTAACCTGTAAAACTGTAAAGTATCACAAGTGTTTAGGAGTTTAGAATTATTTAGAACAATGTTTCAAATGTTTCGGAAATGTATTAAGGATTATGGATTGTTAGAAACAAGATTATTATCCAATTGTCGCAAAACAACTTACCTCGTTTGTTCATCAACCTGTTCGTCGCATTCAAATGGAGAAAAGCTATCGGATCTTTATCGACATTTACATTCGAAAATCGTAGCATGTGGACCTATTACCGTTGCCGAATACATGAAGGAAGTTTTAACTCATCCAACTGCGGGTTATTATATGAAGAAAGATGTTTTCGGAGAAAAAGGTGATTTTACAACATCTCCAGAAGTTACACAGTTATTTGGAGAAGTATGTAAGTCTTGCTCAAAGGCTCCGAATGGTAGTGTATTTCAATTTTCCCCCAATTCTTTTACTGAAGATTTTCACTTACATTCTTCAGATGATAGCAGTTTGGATACTTCATGAAAAACTAAGAATCGCTAAATGTCCCTTTCAAATTGTCGAGTTAGGTCCAGGTAGAGGAACTTTAATTAAAGATATATTGCGGGTATGCTTTTAGAACTTGACGCATAGAATATAACGATTTCATTCTAAAAGTATGCATTTATAACACAGGTATTTCATCAACTAAACGTTTTAAGCGACATATCAGTACACTTGGTGGAAATCAGTCCTGCTTTATCTCTAATTCAAGCAAACAATTTGTGTAAAACAACCAAAGAGCATAACATTCTAGAAAACGAGGCTAAACATAATTATGTGCCTCATTATAGAGAAGGTGTCACAGAAGATAATGTCAATGTATATTGGTATTATTCGGTTAAGGATATACCTAAAAAGTTTAGTATATTTTTAGCACATGAATTTTTCGATGCTCTGCCAATACATAAATTTCAGGTATGTAATAGACAAGTGTAATAAATATTAAAGTCATACACATACAACATGTAAATGACATTTGTTCAACTTCAGAGAACTGACAGAGGATGGAATGAAGTTTTGGTGGATATAATCACAGGAAGTAAGGAAGAAAAATTTCGTTATGTATTATCAAATGTACAAACACCTGCTACGCTTTATATCTCTGTAAGAATTTGTAATTCTTCTATGAAAATAACGTTACCAAAGACATGTTTATTTAAACTTCAAACAAATTTTTCATTCTTCATTTATTTGTAGAATGATGAAAAACGAAATCACGTAGAAGTCAGCCCACAAACTCTCGTAATAGTAGAGTATATAGCTCAGTACTTGCAGGAATACAGTGGATTTGCTTTGATTTGCGACTACGGACATAGCGGAGACAAAACAGATACATTTCGCGCATTTCATCAGCACAAACTGCACGATCCACTTTCATATCCAGGAATTGCAGATTTGACGGCGGATGTCGATTTTGCACTTATAAAAAAGGTTGCAGAGAAAGACAACAGCCTATTAACTTTCGGTCCGATAACTCAAGCACGTTTTCTAAAAAATCTTGGGATCGATGTACGGTTGCAAATGCTTTTACAAAATGCTTCAAAAGAAGTACGAAAACGTTTAGAATCTGAATATCAAATGATAATGGACGAAAGTAAAATGGGGAGTAAATTTAAAGTTTTATCTCTATTTCCTTTTATTTTGAAAGATCAGTTCCAGAAACTACCTGTAGCAGGATTCTCGAATGAACGAGAAGGGTAAAACGTTACAAAATTACAGTGAAATGTATCGTTTACAATTTCAATAAAATAAAATAACATTTATTTTTATAAATATTTCTAAGGAAATCATTAACAACTCCTTGAAAAGCATACAATAGTATAATTACAAATACAAATATCAGTTTAGGAATTACTAATATTTCGAAATTACGTACAATCCGTAATTGTGCAATCATAATTCTTCCAAGTTTCCACAAATTTTAATACCTTTTCTCGTTGTCGATCGAAAGTTTCTTTCCTAGGTTTACGCCATACATCATGATCTAAATCTAACATTCCACCAATGATCTCCTAGAATAAAACAAGAAATATTGTTTTGTCTTTCTTGAGTTTATTTAATCGAACAATTACCTCTGCAAAATTTTTTGGAAACAAATGTTCATCTTCTATGACATGCGCGTATCCTTTGCCGCTTTCAAATTCGACCATGAAATAGGATAAACCATTTGGTATGGTTTGTTTTATGTCCTTGTGTTCAAGATTAACAATTTTTTTGTTCATAGACCACTCTGTTTCACATTCCAATAATGCTTTCTACAAAAAAAAAAAAAAAAAAATATACAGATAATAAGTAATAAGGATTTTTGCATTATAGATACATATTATAGATACTTACCTTGAAGTACATAGGAATTAGTTCACCTACTTCTTTTGGTAGGGGAACACATTCCAATTGCATATGTACAAATTTGTAACGATTTTTATAAACTTCATAAAACACTGGATACTTGTTTTGTTCCGCGAACATGTTGTACAAAGCCTGTTTAAATGCCTGAAAATAAAAGAGTTATATGCATAACTTTATGCAATCGCAAAGATACGATGTTTAAAATTATATTGTACCTTTAACTTTTCCCAAGTATTTTCATCCAAGTGCAATTGACAAGCAATATGCTGTACCGGTGTGATCATACAATGTCCTTCGGTTAAAGAGGTATACGCAGGAAGACTCAAACATATTTCAGAGTCCATTGCAACGATCATATGTTTTAACATGTATTTTGAGTCGATACACCAGTGACAAGTGTCTAAACTTTTTGATAAGCGTTTGTGCTCCTTGATAGCAAGAGAACGATCCTTCTGATCTCGTTTCGAACTCTCTTGAACTCGCGTAATTTGTTCTTCGAATATATCATCCATGTTCGTGTTCTGCAAATCAACATATTTATTATATTTATCAACATTGCACAGAATAATATTAAAATAAATACAGTGAATCCGCTTTATATGTCAGAAGCTCGGGGCACTATTCTTTGATGAAGTTCCGAACGTAGAAAAGGACAGTGATAGTCTACCGTCTTTTACAGCTCGCCGCGGTCGGTTAACACGTCGCAATTCCTATCTCCTTTGAATTATCTGTCAAAGTCACAGCGTCGTCATTACTGTCGACGAGACCCTACTATACTTTGGTGCAGTGCCGAACGTAGAAAAGGACAGCGAAGCTCGAGAACTTTATTTCTTTATGGGACTTTCACCAACATATTCGTGACATTTTTTTTATTAAAATGAAACCAAATATATGATTCTGATGATAGTTACTTGTGTGTTGAACGATTAAAGTTTCGGACGCAAAGAAGGACAGCGTATGGGAAAGAAAGAGACGCGGAAAGATGAAAGACCAGTATGAGCTCAGGCCTTTAAATCAAAAGTTAAACTCTTTCTCATGGTATATACTCCACGGTAGTGGGGTAATGATATTTCGACGTCGGCTAATTCAGAAGCTTTGCGACGTATAACCCGGATTCACTTACTTCGCTTGTCCACACACACCCTAGATGCAACTTTAGTAAATGCAGCATCATCTTCGTCGACAGACCTTCCTTTCTCTCGTTGGAACTAAAACAATTTAGAATTTTACTTGTCTATAACATTAACAAAACGAATTAATCTATCTAAAGAAACTACTTACTAATTGTTGCAACGAATATTTGTCATCGTCGAAATAATGTAGCATTCTTTTTCCTGCATTGTGAGTTTGTACAGTTTTTCGTTTCCTACTTCTTGATGAATCTGTAGACTGATTTCTATACTCCAGTGGTCTTGTAACACCTGTTGATGTATCGCGCTCATTAATGAATCTTTGTCCTTGAATGGAATTTAATCAATGGTCTTTCGTACATACCTTTCGTATCGGTCCTTGTGAGAATTACAGTTTCAGCATTCGTTGCAAGTTCCCTAGCTTTCTTCAGCTGAATTTTTAATTCAGCAACGAGTTTCTACAAAAATAATATACAAATTATTATTAATTATCGATACTTTCTGTGGATGTAAACAAGTAAGTACAACTTGTATAACAAGTAAGTACAAACGTACAGTATCACCCATTATCTCTGCTTTAACAATTTTTGCCCCTAATTTATTTAGATCTTCCATATTTCCTTTGTGGGTCTCCGGAAGGATAAATGAAGAAACTCTATGGAGACTTTTTGACAAGTATCACAGCTCAAGCGTTTATTTGAAGATGGCGACTTTAGGAGATGGGAGAAACCCCTCGACTGGCTCGGCCAGCTGGGCCCCCCACTCTAGCGTACCGACGTCTCCTTACGTTGTTTCTACTACGCACGCGCTACACACAAGCGAACCTCTACTCTGTCCGTGTCAGCTGCCTGTTCGACTTACTTCAACTTACTTGGACCTGCTTGGACCTCTCTGCTCTTCTCTGCTGCGACTGCGAGCGACTGTTGGGAGTAGGACTGCCAACTCCCTACTTTCCCTGTACTTTCCCTAGGCGCGACCTAGGGGAATGGCGACACTAGCGCCAAACCCCTTACATTTCGAATTTCGAGCGCCTGAGCCACAATCTGGAGGCTGGAGCATGGAGGTAAATACCGCATTCGATACATTCGATGCATTCGATTCCCGGTACGGCGCGGCGAGGCGCACATTTTGATATATCTTTTCATCTAGAAAAGATATCAAAGTGACATTTGCACTAAAATTTCTTTTTTTAAATCGAGTTTAATGGTGTCTTCTGGAATGTTTTGTATTTTTTAAATAAATTTTTTGTTGATTTCTAAAGTATAACCGGATAAGATAATCGAAAGTGTCCCGAAACCAAATTGATTTTTAGTCATGCCGTGCTCAAAAAAAAAAAATTACGAAAAAATTTACGAATATTCTACCTAATAGCATACACGACTGAGTACTGTTTTTATAGATTTATTGGAGATTGCAGAAAATAGTGCCAATGAAGTAATAGAATCCAAAAGATTCAAGAAGGTGTTAAGAAAAAAAAGAAATGATTTTCTGTCTTTTCTTTGTTTACTTTTTCTTACATACGTACATATATAAGTCAAACATATATATAAATGTTGTATCAGATTGTACGATTACAGTGCGCCTATAGGCACAGGGTACAGAGTATTCTGAAGCGTCTGTATGCTATATATAGGTAGATTACTCGAACAACCAATCGCGACTACGCAGTTACCGCGTCGTAGATTTTGCCGCGCAAACGTTACGACCATCTCTCGTGATATCGTTAATTGAATGTCGTTCGGCATTTTAATTTTTTCGGTTAATTCCTGTATTTGATTGTTCCAGTAATTTGTTCGAGCAAAGTGGCTGACAACTAAGACACGAAATATTCTACGTTTATCAAGTTCATGGTAAATGTTTGTAATTCTGTGATAACATGTTACTTAATTGTTGATAAACATTCGAAGTAAGACACTATTTCCAACGGAAGTGAGTCGCAATTTTCATGATAATCTATCGTATTATTAATTTATATTGATGAATTGTTGAAATCATTTTAGATTGTGAATATGGAATGAAAAGAGTTTGATATTGTGTACAAACATCGCATAATCATTTAAACAGCCTGATAGTAACATTATACGGTAAGGAAATTACGTTTAATCAATGTTTTGTCATTCCAATGCATTCCATGGACTATCTCGAAATATTTCCAAGTAGCTTTAGCGTTTTAGGTAAATCTATCAAAAATGATCGAATCTGATCAAAGCGATAAAGACAACCTTAACGACTCCTTGGACAGCAATGAACATACAAAGAAGAGACTACGCGAAGAAAGCTCAGACGACGAAAATGCACATTCGTCTCCCAAAAAGTTATGTACTTCAGATAATAAAATCACATTTGAAGAAACAAAATTAGAACACAAATCAGAGATAAATGGCAGTGTAGCGAATATAAAAGAAGATACAAGCATCACCGAAGGAGGCGCAAAAGACACCAATATCTCTGATAGTACACAAGATGCAAAAGATACAAATATTTCTAGCAGCAAAGAAGATGCAAGATGTACAGACGCGACAGAAGAAATACTTTGTAGTGCAAAATCTGAAAATGAAAACAAAGAGATTTGTATTATTAATAACGTTAGAGAAAGCGAGACTGAGAAAACAACTGACAACGAACACAAGGTAAGGAGTTATACGTGCAAAAGATATCTTATTCAAATGTATAACATGTTATAATACTTTCCAACTTTTTCATACAAAAGGATAGTATTCCTGTAGAGTCTGAGACAAATGACAACACAAAGGAACCAATTGCAAAGAACGAAGAAGCAGAAGAAGATGAGAAAAATGGCAAGCCTAAGAAAAAACGTGACAAGTCTCAAATTGAAGACACAGAAGTGGTCGAAGGATTAGAACTTTCAGTCGAATGTGCGAGCGATAAAGAATCTTCGAGTTCATCTGAATCCGAAAATGAAAAGGACAAAAAACCTAAACCAAAGACAATAATTATTAAAGCCAAACCTAACGATTCAGAACTCGACATTAGTTCTTCCGAAGCAGAAAAATCAGATTTACAAGACGCGTCTGAAGTGAAACCCAAGCAAAATACAAAGAAAGGGAAAAGAAAGGCTCGTACTTCTTTCAGTAAGCCAACAGACGGTGATTCCGAAGAAAACGACGATGTTTCCGACGAAGATTATAGTCCTCGAACTAAAAGAAAACTTAAGAAAACACAGGCGAACAAAAGGAAATCATCCTCCGAATCAAAAGGAAATCACGATAGAGCAAAGAAAATAGATCAGCAATTAGATGAAAAAGTGGAGGAGGAGAAGGAGGAAGAAAATTCTGATACAATAGACGATAAGAACACAGAGGAAGTTTCAAGCACGAAAAAAATTAAACCAAGCGATAGGAGAATAGAAGTGCTGAAAAAGTACATCAGAACCGCTGGAATACGTGTTAAATCGTACAACACTATTTGGGCCGGATGTAAATCGAATGCTGCAAAGATACGATGTCTCGAGGAATTACTAGAAAAAAATGGAGTCAGTGGAAAGCCAACTCTGGAAAAGTGCAAAAAGGCTAAAGAAAGAAACGAGAGACTCAAGGATATTGCTGAACTGAATACGAGCAACATTATATCGGAAGGTTCAGAATTTTATACATATATATATATAATTTCGTTAACGACATAATCTAACAATAAGTGTATGTTTATCGACAATAATCACTAATTATGGTATATTCATTTTTTTAGGACGTGTTACACGTGCCCAAAGAAAAAGAGAAACCCCCATGGAACATCGTCAAGCACGCTCTACTTTAAAGAGAGTTTTAAGAGTTGTTGATAGCGATTCAGAATAATAAAATATAATGAAACTTTCGAATTTAGTAATACTCGAAAAATGTTTTTATAAGATGTATATGCATTGATTATTACGCTTATCCGAATACGATAAGTATATTTCTTTATAATCGGTGATGATATGGATAAGATTACGATAGATGAAGAAATTACAATATCAAATTATACATGTAAATTCCACTAGTTCTAAAACAGTGGTAGGTAAAAACTAGAAAGGAAAACTTCACAGATACTTTGCATATGTGTATTGTCATAAAAAGTTATAGTTTTCATTCTTGACAGGAAATTAACCTGGTTCGCTTAAGGTTCATTGCGTATGTATGAAATTGTAATGAAATTGCTCGTATTCGAGAAATCGTTTAAGTTTGAAGAATTGGATACCCAAGCAGGTTTGGATTGTACAATATCATAATACAGTATGTATGCAAACAATTATTCTATTCTCTACTTTAAATTAGTTGTTGTTATATATCATCGTATCTACGAAATGTACTGCTAGGTCAGCACAACAGAACTTAGACCTCTTTTGTTGGCTGCAGTTTGTAGAGATTAATCTCATAGTGTTGTCCACAATGTTTTTGATTCTACATAATTTGAAATTCATGTAATGTAGGTCACTTTTTATAGAAATATTATAGACCTTAGGAATAATATATATATTTTAATAATATCAAAAATGTGAATATACAGATTATGATGTATAATTAAAATAAAAACGTTTTTACTAATTGTAAGTATAGTTTATGAATGTTACAATTAATAGCGGTAATTTGAATATATTTAAAAATATACTCTTCTAAAAAAATTGTATAAAAATCTCTTCATTCATACTTGATTTTTTCTTAGCGAAAAGCGTTTTCACATACAAACGTACGTGTCGTAATACGCGAATCCCCACTATGTTTTTTCGCGTATCTTCGCGTGAATGCGTTCTAACGGTCTACATTGAAGTTTACAATACGTTCTTCTTCTTCTTCTTCTTTTCATTTGTTTCAGTAAAACAATAAATTGGGTTAACGTTATGTTGTTGGTTGCAAGAACATTGCAATGCATTCTTTGCTACAAAATAATTTCTTATCCTTAACTGCTGTTCGAGCTTGTAATAAATTTTTTTTGCAAATATAACAGCGAAAGCAAACACCTGTGGCATGAAAATTTAAATCTTTCAGAGCAACACCTTGCTGATCCGCAGCAATTACATTGTTACACGTGTTACACGTTTTGGCGTATGTTTTTTGATAACATGGTAGGCATAGTGGGCGATCATTTTCTGTGGTATATTGTTTTCCAGCCAAAGGAATATCGCAATCCCAACAACAAAAATGTTTGACGTGATAATTATGCCCTTCCGCGACAGTATACTCTCGCAAGAAAATAAGCTGAAAAATTGAAATAAAACTTACATTCGAAATCCTAAAACAATGGAAAATATTATTATAAAATGTAATTATTACCTCGTCACAGGCAAAACATCTAGGGATTCCCATCAGCGACGGCAAATCTCTTCCACAATATAATTTGTTTTTGTAGTAAAAATATACTAAATCTACTAATAATTCGTTGCACGTATCACACACAAAACATCCAGGATGCCACATAGCATTTTTAGCTTTTTCCGCAATTACAGCCACATCGCCAACACATATTACTTCTTCGCATTTATGACATTTTTGTTGTTTAGCAGGATTTATTGTTAGATTTTCTATCGCACCCTCAAGGTGTTCTGGTTGATTTGTCCCGACACCGTAAACAATACTCTGGCCAGGGAATGGATGATTATGCAATTTTTCGGAATGAATAATAGTGGACGGTACTGTAAAATTGTCCAACTTTGCTTGATGATTATTTGCGTTCGAATATTGTGTACATGTTTGAAACGATGGGATTGGCAAAGGTGAATTTTTCATCAAGTTCGAATGCGATGCCATTAGATCCAGAGGAGTTGATTCAAGTTTTTCAAACTTGGTTCTCATTATTTCATTTTCCCCATCTATTCCCGTGGATTGAACGGTGTTTTTTTCCACAGATTGAACGTTGCCTTGCGACAGACTCGATACACCGGATGGATATGTCGTTCTCGTAGCAGCAATAATAGTTTTTACATCATCGTTCTCGTTATCATTATTTATACTTTGCGATGTAACGTGGTTTCTTAATAAATCACTGGTATCGCAATCTTTTGCGAAACTAGATGTATTACATGGCATTTGCGGTTGGTAATTTCCTTGATTACCATATCTATTTGCAAGTTTCTCTCGTATGAACATCAAACCCTTTCGATCTAACGTACTACCGATTATGTCATTGGTATGTACCGTACTGGGTGGAAGTAGTGCATCTGCTAATATAGATTCTGCAATAAACGCTTCATCATCATCATCATCATTTATCGATTTCGAATGCGAGGGAGAAGTCGATGGATTCTTGCATTTACTTAATTCGTCGAAATATTCAAATGAGTTCCGCGACGGCGTAACCGATTCGGAATCGAAACATTTCAAATGATCGAAACGTTCGCCCTTGACTGGTTCCGACTTTACTACTTCACAATTGTTACCAATTCTATTACATCTCTCACGAATTGGTGTCGCGCCGGAATTATTTAGCGTTGTTGAAACGGGCAACGACGATTCATAGATGTCTAATTTTGCGTGTAGGTCTTTTTTATATGGAGTTTTGGCCATGAAACTACTCGGTGTACGTAACTGAACCATGTTAATTTTTGGTGTGTCGTGTTTATTTTGTGGACTGCAGAGTTGCATGTCAGTGGCATTAGCAGGCGTCATTAGCAACCGATCGAACGGGCGAGCACTCAGCATCTGTAAAGTAAAAAATGTATTGATTTGATTTGTATCAATGATACGATTAGACTTTTATTAAATTAGATTAATTTACCTTCGTCACTGCTCCTTGTCCTACGTACTTCTTTATATTTTCCAAATACTTCTCAAAATGTTTCTTTTCTTGTTCGCTCAACTTATCGCAAACATCGTACTCTATATCGTGAAGAGGCAACTGCTTTTGCAATAACTGTCTTCTCAAGGCTGCACCTGCTGAACCTTTAATGGGTAGTTTTTCCGCGGGTAGAGCTTTCATATATTCCGTAGCAATTTCTTTTGTTGTATCAGGTGGAATCCATTCAAATGCTTCTTGCGCTTGGTCCTTTCGATTATGTATACGCAACACTGAAACGAAGCACGTTGCAATATTACAAATTTACCAAAATGCAATCTTGTTTGCTTCATATAGAATATTATACCATAATATTAACAAAAGTATTTACATGTTGGTTTCTTCTTATACTTCTTGGAGGATCCAAACAGCAGATCGAACTGTGGGAAATCTTCGTCGTTTACATCGTGATCGTCTTTACTGCATTTACAATTTTTGCAAGTCTTTCTCCAAAAATGTAAATCCAAACCCGGACATGTATCTTTGCAAATCACGCAAGAGGCTCCTGCTCCAGCTTCGTGCGCCAATCGAGGCTAAATAAACAAATAGCTTGTACATTAAAATATTCTTCAAAGAAAAAGGTATCTTTTACGTTACAAACTGCAGTAAGCACTAACAATTATTTATGAACTATGTGGACTTAAAACTATGCAACGATAATTTTATAAAAAGAGTTGGGCTTTAATCGATTAAGATTTACGAATTATTCGATCGATTAATGCTTATAATCATTATAAATATTAATCGTTAATCATTAGCTCTATTAACTTTTCTTTAGAATTTAATTCAAGTCTTATTATAGGGTAATATTTAAATAATCTAGTCATTTGATCAAAGAATTATACAAATTATGCGAATCACAATAGGATGCAAAACTACTACATATGTACATCTATATGTTCCTAATAAGATTTTTAAAATGTTCTAGACTCACCTTTCTTTTTCGATTTTCTAATTCTAACAACCATTTCGGATGATCATCATTTTCTCTTGTATCGGTCATTTCTAGTCAATTCTTTGTCCAAATATTTCACTACACTTATCGAACTTGATGCGAATGAAAGCAATCGTAAAGTTTGTTCGAAACATACGCGCATTCAGTTCCTTCGCATTCCTATAAACGCATGACGTGACTCACCGCACTCACCGCCCGATGTCTCATACGCGTAAGTAAGCACGAGACCATCGTTATCGTGTTTTCCCCTCGTATTTACCAGACTTACTTTCAGCGTCTTTAAATATCTCGCACACATGAACGCGTTTAGTCGAATATTTGTAAATAAGAATAGTTTCGGCGATGTATCAAACACTCAACCAACCAGTTTATATCGTCCAAGCGCTTCAAGTAAAAACTTGAAACTTATTCTACTACTATGTATGTATGTATGTAGGTTTTACAAGGCCGCGTGGTCCCCTGAACCACTCCACTCCATCTGTGTTTACCACCACTAAAACAGATCATTCTGTAAGATAGTGGTAGTAAACATAGATGGGGTACAAGCAGCTGGAGTGGGGGGGGTCTGGTCTGGGATAACGTCAAGGGAGCGTTCATTCACTTATCTTCCGTGATAATCATTTCTCCACGAAATACATACATATATGTATGAGTGAACCACGTGTTTTTTTTTCGATCTAGATCGAAAATTCTTTTATTTGACAAAAACTAATAAGTACATATAGGTGTGCAACTTCAAGTTAAATTTCAAAAGCTAATTAAAAAATGCTACATTTCTTTTTTTCGAAATAACAATGCAACATTCGACAGTATTAATTAATCTTTTCCCGAGTACCACATATTGTATTAGTAAACAAATTTTCATTTATGTAGACTGGAAAAATGTAAAATACAGGGTGTTTCGGTTCTCCGAATAGAGATTGATTTAAAAGCATACCTTGGATAACCTTGGATTAATGGTCATTTTTTGCAAGTCATTTTCGTGAAAAAATACCTTTGACGAAAACTTCTTTCTACCAATACAACATATGTACGTACATACGTATGTATGTATGTATGTATATACGTTATGAACAGTAAATAAAGCAAATATTTAGGTGATTCGATTCCGATTCCATATAGCAGAGACACCCCGTATATTCCATCACCTGTAGGTACTTACATTTATCTAAATATGTACAAAACATTGTTCAAAAGTAACTGTCTATCCATGTAAAATTGTTTACCTTACTATTGAATTTACACTGGTTGATAGTTTGTTTTTTCTTTTTGTATGCACAAGTAGATAAATCGATAATAGGCGAAAAGATTCTTCTTTCAGACATCTTTCATCTTAATTAAAGTGATTGATCAATTCCAAAAGCAGTGTCAAATTCTTCCTGTGAAATCTAAAAAAAAATTTAGATGGATTTAAATATTTGTAAAAATACTTGAAAAATTTTATACATTACAAATACCTTCTTCTTTTTTAGTTTTTTTATCAATGCTACGTCTTTTGCAAGTTCCTCGATATCCTGTTGACTTATCTTCTTTTTCGGTTTTTTCGTTAAATTCGCGGACATTTTTTGTTTAATTTTTTTCTCTTTTCGTTTTTTACGATTCTCTTGCTTTTCCAGTTTTCTTTTCTTAGTTTCGGACCACGGTTCAGTTTGTTTGTGTTTACGTTTGCATACAGTGGGCCATACTCCGCTATCTTGAAATGTCTTAAGTTTCTCTAAGCGGTTTTGCTCTCTTTGCTTATTTAAGTAAGCGACTGAATTAACGTCAATGTCTTCTTGCTTAAACGACGATGTATCTCTTCCTTTAAGCTCAGGCATCCGAGGCATACGTAACAAGCCAAAGCTCATTGCAAGTTTTCCCAAGTCGACATCTTTTAGTCTGAGTATTAAATTACATTCATGCTTATTGTATGCTTGTATGTACGATACAAATGCTCTGTTAGCTTTATCGAAAAGTAATCGATCCTTTTTTTGTAAATCTCTCGCACATTTTAAACATTTATCATATAAACGTATAGATGGTTTTATATCGAGTTTCTCTAAATCTACTTTTTGATTCCGTTTAATAAAATCTACATATGCATCTTCTGTTTCCAGAAGAAATAACAGTGCACTTCCTTTGTTTCCAATTCTGGCAGTTCTGCCGCACCTAGAAATAACAAATAATGATCCCGATAATTTAAGCAAGTAATTTATGTGTTGCAACGTGTAATGTATTATACTTTAATTATTTCTACCTATGTACGAAGCTGCTAGCCGAGCAAGGGGGATCGTACTGTAATACCCAATTGATTTCTGAAATATCTACACCACGAGCCATTACATCTGTACAAATTAAAATACCACTTTCTATACGTCGAAATTCGTCAAATATTTTGTACCTCTTATTCTTCATTTTACCATGTATCGCAAGTACTTTAACCGACGGCAACATTCTAAAAATTCAGTCTGTTCAATATATATTTTTGCAAATGTATACAGTAGAACGATCAAACATCTCGCTTGTTTCTAATGAGAGGAAAATGTCCGAGACAAACATTATCTGTTTCGGAAATATTATAACATATAAAATTATTTTAGTTATTAGTTTCTATTTTCAAACTACATAATAATATTTGTCTACGTTGTATTTTTTGGTCATCCAAAAGAAACGAGTAAGTAAAATATATTACTTAAGTGTAACTTACTCCTGAACAATGTGACTGAAATAGTCTACACAAGCACATGTAGATAAAAAAATCATATACTTTAAGTTAGTTCCTTTTCGCTGTATAAAATCTATCATCGTGGAAAATTTGTACTCTACATTCACAATGGTATAATTGTTTACTAAGTTTGATGGCGTCGAAATATTTGCTTTTTCTTTAACAGATATTAAAGCTGGATTTCTTAATCCTGCTCTAATTAGTTGTTGCAGTTCTTTCGTTTGTGTAGCAGAAAATAAACCTGTTCTTCTGAGACGAGGTAAATAACTTAATATTGTATCCAAAGACGTGGAGAAACCTAAATCCAATAATCTATCCGCTTCATCTAAAATTAATATTTCCTACAAATAAAATAATTAAGATTTCATTTAGAAAATGGCATGTTTCAGTAGAAATGATGCTGTTAGATTTTAAAACCGCTTACCAATGATTTTACACGTGCAGCCAGATTGATACTTTTACAATTTGATAGTATATCTTCTAATCTACCAGGTGTTGCTACAATAATGTTAGCACCACCTTTAAGTCGCTCTGCATCTTCCGCGATCGTTACACCACCAACAAGTAACATTTGTTTCAAGTGTGGAAGGTTATTTAAAAATTTTTGTAGTACTTCATGTATTTGTATTGCCAGTTCTCTCGTAGGGCTGATTATTATCGCTCCAACCTCTGTGGGTTTCCATGTCTCTTTTTGTTTCTATTGTCCATGAAAAACAATGGTACGATAACAACTCTTTCCACAAGTAGAATAAATAACGTTTACAAAATAATTGTGTTGTATAAATACCTGTAAAATTTCTAATACTGGTACTATGAAAGCAACTGTCTTTCCACTACCTGTTACTGCTTCCGCCGCAACATCCTTACCTTTTAATAACAGTGGTATAGAAGCTGCCTGTTTATAATTTAAAAAAAAAGCCATAAATGCTATTTCATACTCTTCTATAAGTATATTCAGAATCTTGAAACGTGACTCTACTGAAAGCTGTATTTTTTATTGTATAACTTTTACCTGTACTGGTGTCATGTAAGGGTATTTCAATTCTTCGATAGTTTTTAATACGGAATCACTTAAAGGTGCTTCCAATTCGTTCCAATTTTGTGTTTTCATTATAATTTTTATTTATTATTCGAACAGAAGTATTTAAAATCATGTGTAGTTAACGTAGATTAACGTAACGATTGTTTGCATTTGAATGGTTATCTTTATCGTTAGGTTACGTACGATAACTTGTCCATACTTCACTCGATTTAAAGTTTTATGCTTCGTTTCTTCGATAATCAATTCTCAATGCGCATGCGTTCAAGCCAAGCAAAGAGGAAATTCTCCGTCTAAATAAACTCCAAACACTTTAAACCTTGAACCATATATACTTGTAGACCCGGCATAGGTATAGTCACAGACGAGGTATAAGAGTATAGTATGTGTATAGGAAAGCCGAGAACCCAGTGAAGCAAAGATCTCTGAATTTGTGACGTCATAAGATAATCCCTAAGATAATTTCAAAGTGGCTGAGACGGCACTATTGGATACTATCCGATACTAACCGATACTATTGGATACTATCTCTGATACTATATACACATATATATACATAGTGACCTGTGGCGTATGACATGACGATGAAAGTTTGTTACTGACGTTGATTTGATGTTCAAAGTACTTACCCTACATAAATATATGTATCTATGCATATCTTGTGTAGAAAACAGACTGCTATTTCTTTACAATTACTAAAAGAATATACATGCTTCTAAAATTATGTCCTTGTTTCCTGCTTATTCTATCGAGACAGACGAATCTTTGGCATCGAGTAAATCAGAATGTCTTTTAAAAGGTTATTAAAATGCACTACAAAATATATTCATTATATTACATATAATTTGAGTGCGGATCATTATGCAATTTTCACAGGTTATCTTTCACAAATTGAGTTAAGATAAAGATTCTATTTTGTTGATTAAAAACTTCATTGCAGTAAAGTATAAAGTATAAATGCTTCCTTGTCTCTCCATAAACTTCCATGCCATAAATGCATAAAGGTCCACAGTCTACTTGTAACTTGCAATATGCTTTTAATACTATGAAACTGTTTTGAAATTGTAGGCAATGTATCAAGCAATTGGTTACAAAATGGTAGTTGTCTAGATCAGATTTCGTCCTACAACTTTGTTGATTTTCCTTCCGAGTCTTCGAACGAAGCTACAAGCGATGCATCTTGTTCAGACAAACAACAAATATCCCGTGATGTTATTTCATCCAGTAAAGAAAGCGCTACGTATAAAGAAAGAAAACATCGCAAACATATTAAAAAAAGAAAGAAAGAAAAAAGAAAATCTGGAACAACAGAGAAACCATATTATAAGCAGGAAGTGGAAAACATATATTTTGAAGATAAGCATAGGGATAAGGGAAATAGTACAGTAAACACACTTTGTTCTAGAGTTAGGCCATACTATAGTATCCAAAGAAACAACTCCCTTGGTTTCATATCGTACAAACAGCAGAAAAAGGATCCTTACCCAAGATACTATGCCAATAACATAGATCTTGTAGAGAAACATAAGAAAAAGAGTAATATTATTACAAAACAAGCCACTTCTGATTCGTTTAAAGAAACAGAATATGCCTCTTCGTGGAACATTAACTTTGAAGAATTACAAAGAACTAAAACTAAAGAATATAATGAACGATTAACAGACGATCAAAACAATGTTGAATTATGGCTGGAATATGTCCAATTTCAGGTACGATTCTTATTGTTTGCTCGAAATTATCAATATTTTTTTACACAAGTAACACTTTACAGGACACATTGGAGTACCTTCAAAAGTATCAAACGTCAAAGGATGTTCATAGAGCAGTGACAATGAAAAAATTATCTATCGTCGAGAAAGCTATGGAAAAAAATGTAGGCTCTGTTCAATTGCTAAGGATAAAATTATCTTTAATGGAAGAATTATTACCAGCCGATGAGTTTTCACAACAACTTGAAATATTGGTGAACAAGGATCCAGGAAACGTTACTTTATGGCAAGGATTCATTATGGCTACACAAGCTTCCGTAGCAATGTGCACTGTACCAAAAGTATTGGATTTATATTCGAAATGCTTTTGTGTTTTAAAACAAAAAGCTAGAATGAATCCACGAATGTACGACGAACGATTGTTACGTATGTAACAACCTACAGTTTCTTTTGATACTTGTATCGAATTCAGTCAGAGCAAAGTTACTTAAACATATTTTTCGAATGCGAACAGAGATGCTGTGCTGGTGTCTAACATTCCTGAGACATACCGGACTCTGGGAACAAATGTGGGAAACGATACGTTTGAATCTCAGTTTGAATCTCAGCATAAAGAAGGACAGCCTATCCTTTCAAAAAACAATAGACGAAAAAAAATTAAGTATGGATCGTTACATGACACATATTGTAAAATACTAACTATTCCAGCTATTCATTCCAATCTTATTACTGACTTACAGTTGGAATGGAAGAGGTAATATTAATGTCGAGATTACCACTAAATCAGCTGTGGCAAAGAATAGAATCGTTAAGAGAAAATAGTCACTGGATTAGTGTCAGCAGGGACGAATTGGATTTAACTGGAGATTCTCGAAGATTTGTTGTGCCAGATGATGTTGCCGATTTTGTACACCCTATACTTTCGCGAAATTTTAATTTTCAAATGGCGGTACATATGCTGCTCTTACTTAAAGTACCACTTCTACCTACTCGAGATCATGTGTTACAGGTAAAAGTATACATTTCGTTCACTATACTACAGAAAGAATCATAGATTCATACATATATACATACATACATATGTGGATTTTGTTACATTTTTACTTTCTAGATGTTGTCCTTAAATAAATTTGAATGGAGCGTAGAAACTTCAGAAGTGTTACTTCCATTTGCTTATCCTGCAGCAGGTGAAATGACTGGGAATAACGAAAGAAGAGAATTATTGAATGGTATACTTGAAGGGGGATTAACATCAGGACCTCAATATCTTCGATTTCATCCTGCACAAGAATCGTACTTGGATTTTATACGCGATACATTTTTCACGATAGCCGAAAATTTACCAGCTATGCAACGTACAAGCATATATATTTGGTGGTTAAGATTCGAGAGATTGCTTATTTTCCTTCGTAAAGATGATTCTTCGAAATGTGATAACAAGTAAGTACTGTGTACCTCACTGCTCTTCTCACTCGTCCATTGAATGTAATAACTCGACGCATACTATTATACAATATACGTGTATACATATGTATATTATACATATTCTTTGTAGAGGAAAGAAATTAAGGACAACGATAAAGGAATTCTTAAAAAAGGAGGAGAATAGGAACAACTTACATTTTTATAAAGAGTATGCATTAATAGAAAAAGAAATGGGTAGATTCGATAATTGCGTAAATATTTTGGAAACTGCGATTAAATCTCAATCCTCCTGCCCGTTGGCAATACCTGATCTTGACGAGAGAACGGCACTCTTCAGTTTATATCGAACATTCATTGAAATTTTGCTCGACACTGATACATACAAAGAAACACATAGAATTCGTGTACTGAACGTTATTAAACAAATGGTTATCGAGACCGGTGATAATCAGTTTCAACATGCTAAAATAGATTTAGAAAATTACGTGAAAAACTTCATGCAAGGAATCCCTGCAGACGATGAAACCGACACATACTTCTTACCAAATCTGAAATGCGACGCGATCGTATGCTATGCGTACCTATTGTACATAGAAGACTCTGATATTACTAAAGTAGCAGATATGTTTACAGATTTTATAAATCATTTCAAAAATTGTCGTTGTACACAGGTAATAATGCGTGCATTTCATTAATAAAGACTATTATATTATACGTTCAACGCGTTACTTGTCCTACATTTGTTTCAGGAAATGTTATACGAAAGTGAAATTGCAGTTTTGCAACTACATTACAAACGGACTCAAGAAGTAAACATTTTGAAAAGTATATTAAACGAAATGTTAAATTTATATCCAAACAACTTTTTTGCTCTTTCGACATTAGCATGTTTCGAGGTAAAGATTATTATATTGCAAAGAATGATATTCTTCGATATCTAATATTTTTCTTTTGATATCCCTTTAACAGAGTAACTCACCAATTTGGAAATTTAACAGTCAGAACACGAACCTTTCGTTATGGAGAGCATTCGCTATGTGTTTAGCAAATCGTAAACGTATTCGTTTCTTCAGAGGACTTAAAGACTCGGTCAGCATGAATGCAGCAATAAATAAGTTATTTCATTTTCATCAAACTCTTGCATCGTACGTTTTTAACAAGTTTTTCTTAACTTTTTACATTTCATATACATATACGAATGTATTGGTAATAAGTATTCACATTTACAGAGAACCAACAACCAGGTGTTGCCCTCTGTTATGGAGGTTGTATATGCTTCTTCTCAGAGAATATAATTTATGCGAAAAAAAGGGGGAGGAAGTGTATCATAAAAGTGTAGCTCAATGCCCTTGGGCCAGGAGCATATACATCGATGCAGCCGAAATTGCACCTCAGCTACTTACACAAATTCAGGATGTGATACGAGAAAAAGAATTAAGAATGCATGTTACTCCCGAAGAATTAGACATTTTGCGCGGTTGATTTCAATTATTACTTACAAAGGAAAATATACAATCCGAAAATTCAGAAAATTATGAAATTTTAGGTACATGTAGATTGTGGAGCGTATACAATAATTTAGACCAAAAAAATGTTGTGCATACTACATATCTGTATGTGTTTTTCTATGCATCCCCAATTTCATAATTTTCTGTATTTTCGGGTATTCAATTTTTTTTATGTGCTTGTATCACGTTTTTTTGTACATATATGTATAGTTGATTAAAATTATAATTAAACCTAACATGTACAAACACAAACAACATATTATTCATTTATTGTACTCATTATGGAATTTTGGGAGAAAACTAACGCGTAACATACGAAAAATCTTTGTTTTACAAACTGTAATAATGCCAAACCAAATTTTGTGCCAGACGGTTGAACTACGCGATAGGGAATGATAAGGAATTGTGGTTAGATACAGATTACTTGTGATTTTACGAGACAAAAATAAATACTGATTGGTCTTTCAGAAAAATTACGTATTTTAAAAAATAGAGATACGTACAACATAATATAAATATATAGAGACTTTAGATTTTTTTCTTTCGGCGATATTTTGATTTCGACAGAACAGTACAGGTTATGTTAATTTTATTCTGAATAACTTTTATGTATATACATACATCGTGCAGTTTTTACTAAAATATTTACATATGGAAAATTTTATTTACTTTTGTTATACACTGCTGAAAAAAAAAGACTAAATGGAGTTCACAAAATGGAAAAGGAATTTTTGTTTCTTTTGTTGATTCACAACTGATTTTTCCAGCTTATATAAAAGATCTTCGAATTTCAATTTGAAATTCTTTGTTGAAAAGACATAAGAATTTTTGCACATTTCGTTTCCACGGCTACATACAAGATGGATGTAAAGGCTGTCGTTGTCTCTGGAGAAGCCCCAGAATCTGATGATGACGGTGCAAACATTACTACCGTATGACACCTTTACATTATTTTACAAATTACGTTAATCTAATATGGATATAAGAAGAACTTGACAAAAAAATTATAATGCTTCACATAGGGTATGGAATTTCCTTCTATGCGAAATCCTAATTACTGCGGTACTATCATTTCTGGTGAAGCTCCTGAATCCGATGATGGTAAGATTCTCTTTGAAATGATCGTTTCTATTTGTATAGTAGAATAAGCAAATCTTCACATCTTACAAACAGCAAAGTAGTTAAAACTTTCTCCTAATTTCTATTTACTTTTCTCAGATGGAACAAGTTTAAGCAGCGTTAGCGGAGCAGTAGATGCTATAGCCTGTATGCCTTACACTGATATCAAAATACCAAAATCAAAAAAATATTCCATTAGATACAACAGTTTGCTACACAAGAAATTATGTAAGTTTAAAGTTTAAACAGTCTCTCTCTCTCTTTCTCCTTCTTGGTACATTAAAATTTGTTAACATCATCATTTTATTAATAGAGTAGTAATACAATACGCAGAACTATTGCTATAATAGAATACCATCTAATAATTCTGATGCAGAGAAATGTATTGTAACATAATTGAAGGAATAATGTCTCTTTCTATGGATTCAGGCTGATTTCAGTTTCTCTAAAACATCAATTATTTAGAAGCATTTGCACCTCGATTACTTTATATGTATATTACACGAACAATTTTTTATAATACAAACATTTAATTTTCAAAAGGAAGGATACTTGATATTTTAATTAATAAATTTTATAATGAAACAGACGAATGCAACGAAACATTGGACAGAGATCTTGTGCAAATGATCGAGGGCACGATCGACGCTGCAACGCAAGACTTGTCATGCGTTAATCGACAACTGCTAAAAAGTGAACTGATTCTTCAGGAGGCAGTCTGTCAGTTACGTAATGCCTGCATTCGAACAAAAGATGCTTCCAATGCCTTGCATCAGCTCATGGACGTTAATTTTCTACATTCTGTTAAAACTTAGTTTACACAAGCCTAGAATGTACATAATATTTCATAAGAATCGTAAGATAATAATAGCGGTAACAATGGTGGTATTATAACACAAATGAACAGTGTAATATCACCAATCGGTATGTAGATATATAGTATATGTGCAATTCAGAGAAACGAAAATTAATGAATATGTTACTCTCTTATAGGATTTGGTGGGTAGGATATATTATTATATTGAGCATTAGTTGTTCTCTTTCATTGGCAGTTCTATTAAATGTATCAATTGTTTCCTAGCGCGTCTTAAAGTTTAATTAAAGTATTACTTCTTCCGATGTATCGTAAAGAAAGATACATTACCATTAAACATGACGTACAGAACAAATTTGAAATGTACTGGCGCACTCACATGCTGAATCGTTTCATTTTAAATATCCGAATGACAATAAACATTATGGACATTATTTCGTAATATACAGATATCAAGGTATATATATCAAAGAATGTCACGATATTTTAATAAGAATGTTTCTGTAAAGAGTAAACATAAGCGTTTAATTGATTTGATGATCTTCAAAATTCATGATAATTATGTTTTTATAGATTTGAAATGGTATATTAATATTTTAGAATACGAAGAAGTTATCTTCTTGTTATTAGTACAGATATACAACGACGTAATCGGTATTTTAATATGTGGCTTACTTTGCATATGCCTAATCTTTTCAGAAACAGAAGTTTTGCGCACGAGTTTTCTCTTTTTCCTGCAATTTCTTTTTTTTTTTTTTATCAAATGCATAACTTTGTTTGGTATCAAAGGCTGATATTGTTTCTTTTTTTTCTCCCTCTCTCTCTCTCTCTCTCTCTTTCTTTCTCTCTCTTCTATTACAACACTACATTTAGTGTATAATGAATTGGTGATTGTAATGGGGATGCACTTTTCCTCTATAAATTCAGTCTTAAACATTTCATCGATCTTCGTTGAACTAAAGTTTGGTATAATATATCTATGTACAAAAGTTCATAAACCAAACGTGTCGTCCTTTTGCTAATTCTGATATGACAACATCGTGACGGAATGTTTTCTTTGACATAATATTTCTATATAGTTTTGGTTTACGCGATACATTCAGATTATTCAACGGCTAAATTGCATTGTACGCAACTATGAGTGTGTATTTAAGACCTCGTGTTACAGGAAAGCAATTCCTTACGCCACACTCTACAAAATAAATAACACTGACGCATATTTGTGCCTCTGATTTGCATAAAATAAAAAGGAAGACACTAAAAATAATTTACTATTAATAGAAAGTATAATATAACTATACATACTGTTAGAATATTAACTTATCGTATGGACAAGCATCAACTTTCAATGCATTTCCCTTTTTGCTAATAAATTTATGTGTTCACGTATTTAGTAGATACTTGCAAATACTTCAGAAATAACTTTCGACCATCCGCCAAACGTAGGAACTTCTTAGTTCCTATATTTCTCTTTCTATTCTCATTGTACCTTTCGAAATGCGGTATAGAAGAATTTCAATACCTCCATTGACGATGCGAACATTCGATTTTCATGAATGGTGCAACACAGTGGTACAATGTAGCGCAATGTAGCGCAATGTAGCGCAATATAGTACAATACAATACAGTACAGTACAGTACAGTACAGTACAGTACAGTGTTGCGCTACGAACGTGTAATGGGCTCAATTCCAGAAAAGGATTAATGTTTGTTGTAGTTGACGACCTTTGTAAAATATGCGACGTCGTACTCGGTACATATTAGCCAATGTGAGGGCGCCCACCCCCCACATGGCCTACGCTCGCTCCATCTCCCCGCTACTTGCAAACATCTGAAGAAGAGCCATAGACGCTTGTGCCTGTCGCTTTTCAGCCAAAAATCTGCCTGAAGCCTCCTTTAGCTGCTCCAAGAAGATTCTGGAATAATTTGCCGAATAAATAACGGTAAAACTCATCACGAACGATATACACGTAAACCAAACGACTTTCAAGCTTGATCGTTTACCTGTCGGGTACTATGTCAGCTAAGCTATCTGGGTCCATGTCGCTGAGTAATTCTAAATCGCTTCCACCAAGCAACGATATATGCGATGGATCGCCGTGCAACGACGAAACTAATGGTTCTATCAGCCGTCGACGCCTTCTGAGCTCGTTTCCCCTTACACCGCTTTCTACGTTGTCTACGTCGTCTACGACAATATACCGAGAAGCAGCTTTACTACTTCCCGCCGCTATCCATTTTTGATCTCCGTGTAGAACCATTAAACTAGTATTTCTTTCTAACGTTGCAAAATATTCTTCATCGTCCACCTCTGTGCCTATCAAAAAAAGAAACAAAGACATGTTAATGATACTATATATACAGATTATATGTTGGCCTTAAGGAAATATTGAATCAAAGTAAAGTACGATATTACGTTACCGTCTTGTTCTAAGACTATCGTTAGTTCTGCGTCCAAGGGCAAAGACAAACGACTTCTCGCAATACTGGTTAGTTCTTTCAGCGAAGATGCAGTAATGCCTTTTCGCTTTTCTCTGGCATGATCGACAATTTTGTAAGGGTTGCCTAACCCTTGCGATATTCCTGCTGTTTCCGACATGCTGCTTCAAATTACAAGTCAGAAAGCAATCTTAAAACGGCTCGCTGAAAGATGTTGGTATGTTCTTCTAAGCGAAACAAATGTACAATCAACTATATTAAATTTTTCTCATAGAAAGTTTACTTTCATTAAAAGAATTTAATGTTACCGATACTCGATTATCGTTGCACATTAGTTTATCAACGCTGTCGAGGATCATCAAATCAAATTGTAACACTACGGTATGTATACTTTTCCAATCGCGTGAACTTGTTATCGGACACAAAGGATCTTTAAAGAATTTTCGTTAGTCGAAAACGTTGTAACGATACTTGAACGCACTATTTAGGTATTGTATATAAAGTTGTATGGTTGGAACGTAGGTAAGAAAGGGCAGTGTTTTGGATTGCATTAGATCGAGTTTCGACGAGTTTTAGTGAGATTCTCTATGATGTTTAACCGCATTTACGGATTACGAATAAAAAATTTGGAAAAGCTTATAAAGATAAGTAACGTTCGAGTGACTGAACTGACCGTATGTCAACTCAACACTGGGTCAATGGTGCAACTACCCCTCCTATTTATATTCTCTGTAGACTATCGCGTACCGCGTACGGTGCGACCGAGAGACACCCTCATGTATTCCCTCCCAACATGGCACCCACACGGAAATCAATAACCAACCCCACTCTAAAACTAATATCTCTTTTTTTTTTATTACCGTTCAACTGTTTACAAAAATTATTTCCATTGTGTTAATTCGATGATAATTTAATATATATTAAATTTCAGTACAATTACAGTAAATATAATATATAATAAATTTCAGAACCTATATACGCAGCTCGATGTAGAATTTTTATAAAATATAAAATGGATAAACGAATAATAATTATTCTGGATGGTATTAACTAATATTTTTACAATTTATTTTTATATTGGAAACGCAATAGAAATCATATCGTAATCTGTTGTCTCCCAATGCCCAATGAAAACCACCCATGCAATATACAAATATATACATAGCGTTTTTATATTTAGCTACTCATTTCATAAATAACTTTTCCTTTTTCCGGTGAAATGCGTTCAAATAAAAAAGATAATTTCGGATGTTTATGGATATGTACATATATATACACATTATATTAATTAGTACACACTATATATTTATAGGTGTATAGTAGTATTTGCGTTTCTGAACAAACTTATTTTTTCACTTTTCTTTTATATGTAAAAACATGTATATTTAAATGCTATACGTTTAATACATGTACATATACAACATACATACACACCATATATATATATATATATATAGGTACCTATTTATTTTAATATATCTTGTTACGATACGTTTTGAATTGTGGATCTTATCCACTAACGCAGCTATGATTATATAGTACACATAAATAAAATGTGTAACAACCAATTAATCAGTAAGAATAATATCACTGAATAAATATAGTACCAAGATGCAATTATTATCAAGGTAAAATATTCATTTTTACTAGGATCTCTGAGTTTAAGACACAGCACTGTGGTTAAATATAGATCAATGAGACTGGACGCTGATTTAAGTTTAAAGTTAGCTCGGAGTTAGCCCAGTTAGGGCTCTTAGCTGAGCCGCAAATCTCATTCGAATGGAAGTGACTACATTTGTATAAAAATCGAATAAAGCTCAATCAGAAATGACTCTACCGAGTGGAAATAAAGAGCCAGATGACAGTCAAACATGGGAATTAGCGGAAAGATGTTTTCTTCCAATTGCATTTTCGCACGCAGTTGCAGTTATCTTAGCAGCTATATTGAATACATTAGGTATATCACAAACATCCAGTTTCGTGCTGTTTCTCTTACTACTGGTTATATCCATAGGATCTACGTTGTTTTATCATAACTTGAAGGTATGTTGCTTAAACTATGTCTGTTTGTGTGAATGATACAAATACGATTATAATATACTAATACTTGCACAAAATTTCGATATAGTTTTCAATTTAATCATTGACTAAAAAAAAAGTCATTAGTATCGTCAAGTCGTGATCACAGAAAAATAACAAGGTGGAACCCATTGGTAGTAAACAGTTTCGCTTATGAAAATAGTGAAACGATCATTAATATCTGTATTTTAACTTCATATTTATTTTCTGGTTTTATGACAAATGTATAAGTTGACATAAGATGCTTACAATACTAGAGGTAGTGCATACTTATTATAGTAAATGGTACAGGTAACTGCAGCTGGAAAAGCCATTCTTGTTACTGGATGCGATTCCAGAGTCGGATACACTCTGAGTAAACAATTAGATGAATTGGTAAGATTAACTTTGTACACATCACTGAAATGAATATTTCTTTACATTTATACAGTACCATGCCCACATACATACATATATTTTTAAGGGATTTACAGTGTTCGCCGGATTCGGTAATAAAGCAGAAAACGATGAAACAATGCAGAAATTAAAAGAAGAAACTTCTGGCAGGTTACACATATTACAGTTAGATATTACCAACGAACACGATATCCATTCAACTTTTCTCTACATTAACGAAAATTTGCCAGATGGTGCACCAGGTTTGTAAAATTGGTTGTTTCGAAAATTTACAAAATTGTTTACTGCACCATATACTTTACTCGTATATTGCATTAGGTTTGTGGGCATTAGTACACGCTGCAGCTTGGGTAACTTTGGGTGAATGCGAATGGGTACCTCCTTCCGTATTGAAACGCAGTATAGACATTAATTTTATCGGTCTTGCTCGATTAACTCAGGTAATTGTAATAGAGATATTTCTACAAACGATTCATGCAACAAATACATTAATATTAAGATACCAGTAATATTTTATTTTAAGGTCTTTCTACCGCTAATCAGAAGATCAAAAGGCCGCGTTGTATTAGTTAGTAGTCTTTTAGCTCGTATTCCCAGTCCAGTTCGAGGGATTTACTGTGCAGTCAAGGTAAATAATTTTGTAATATTGATATGACACTGTCCTCTGCGAAATGAGCCCAAAAAACCTTAATTTACTTAATAGGCTGCAGTCGATGCATGGGGAACCTGTCTTAGAATGGAGATGAGAAGATGGGGTGTAGATGTGGTAATTATTGAAACCGGCGAATATGTATCTGGAAATGCATGGTTAAAAGATAATACCGCCTTACTCGAACAAGCAAGAGAAATGTGGACTCAGCTAGATCCTCAGACTCGTAAGGAATATGGTCAAGAATTATTTCAGAAAGAAATGTTGGCTCTCGAAAAATATACTCAAGGTCCAGAAGCGGATTTAACGCCGGTAACTAGAGCTTTAACAGATGGTATAATAAAAACTTTCCCAATGAGGAGGTATACACCAGTTTCCCGTAAAGAGAGAATACAGGCTTTGTGTAGCGATTACCTTCCAAAACCAGTATACGACATATTATACACAAATTGAAGGAAAACAAGTTTGACAATCAAACAATTAGCGTTTAACATTATGTGAAACAGCCAATAAAAATACAATTTATGTAATACCAAAAACGAGGCAATTATTCTAGTTCTATTTTTAGATTAGTCTTCACGAAGAAAAACTTTTTTTTCAAAAACAATTATTATCTAAATAAAAACTACACATTCAAAATCTATACTAACATGTTTTCGATAAAAGTACAGCGAAACAAATTTACCCTCTTTACCTCTATTCCCTGTTTTCCAGTGCAACAGTTCGGAATGTCTATAATACATATACATACATACAAGATATATATGTATGTATGTATATACTACGTGGTGATTAGTTAAAATGAATTAGCGGCAATGTATATTGTACATTGAATCGTATTGTGACAATGATACGAATTAATTTGATGATAGGTATTGTCAAGCTCAAGGACAGAAAAACGCGGTTATCTTGATTGTTCTGAGGATGGATGGATCGTTGTTGTAACTATACAGTTCCAATGAAGTCACAGAGTAGATAAGTATTCGATGAGTGTAAAAAAATTATATAATTCTTTTTCTTATATATGATAGGACGTTACTATTTAACCCCGCGATTTCCATAAAACGTGTAGGTTATACGTTTCTAAATGTTTCGTAAAATTAACACTGTCAAAACGATCCTCGGTGGCGCGCATTCGTTCACGGATGCATCTGTGGCGTCAAACGCATCGTCTAGGGTAAGTGTAATTATACTTTTCATTTGTTCAATTTGGTACAATGTCAATTTCATAGTCTACTAAAAACATAGTGTGCTTCATTATCTACATATACGTTCATTATTAGAATCTATTTGTAATCTTTGTTATTTGTTGAGTTGATCATTAAAACAAAAAAAAAAATAAAAGAAAAATGTTAAGGTATAACAGGAATAGCTGTAACATTAAAGATTACACAATAGTAATCATGTATATATGCGTACATGTCTATTTGTGTATATGCGTGCTTTGTATGGGATTAATATGTTTTTATTACAGGTGCAGCAATTGAAGAAATTGTTGAATGAAAGCAATTACAATGACAGGCTTACCGATTCCTTCGGACGGCATCATACTTACTTACGCATTTCTGTCACCGAGCGTTGTAATCTTCGATGTAAGCACTCTCAAAACTTACAGAATTTCAAATTCTGAACAGAATAATCGTACAAAGCAATACATGTTCTATGTATAGGTTTGTATTGCATGCCAGCAGAAGGCGTTACATTGACAAAGAACGATGGTATTTTGAGGACAGAAGAAATAATTAAAATAGCAAGTTTATTCGTTGAAGAAGGTGTGCGTAAAATACGTTTAACAGGTGGCGAACCAACAGTTAGAAAAGATATTGTCGACATTATCGGTAAATAAGACAATCTTAGCGATTCTGCAATTGATCTTTATACATACAATCCTGTAATACATATATTGAAAACAATTTCGATTATCGTAGCTGGCTTGAAAGAATTGCCTGGTTTGAAGCAGGTTGCAATTACTACCAACGGTTTAACGTTAACGCGTCAATTGCCATCTCTTCAACGAGCTGGATTAGATGCGGTAAATATTTCTCTAGACACATTAAGAGAAGATCGTTTCGAGCAATTTACTCGCAGGAAAGGTTGGTCCAGGGTTGTAGCTGCGATAGACTTGGCCATTCAGTTGGGTTATAATCCTGTTAAGGTGAGAAAACAATAAAACTTTGTCGATATCAAGATCTACCGTAAGAAACGGCAACAAACGATTTCCTAAATGCATATCGTGTAGGTAAACTGTGTGGTAATGAATGGCTTCAACGATGACGAGTTAGTCAATTTCGTTAATTTAACGAAAAGTCGTCCGATCGACGTACGTTTCATCGAATACATGCCTTTCCAAGGGAACAAATGGAACGAAAATAAAATGGTATCTTTCGATTCAATGAAGAAAATGATAAGAAACGTATATCCCGATTTACGACGTCTTCCAAACGAGTACAACGATACATCGAAAGTATGTAAATGGGATCTTGTTATATACATATCTGTCTTATGACTCCATATTCCAATAACTTGGTAATTGTAAAATTGTTTCTTTGGAATAGGCATACCACATTCCTGGATTCACAGGGCAGGTCGGATTTATTACGTCGATGAGTGAACACTTTTGCAGTTCGTGTAATCGATTGAGAATAACGGCAGATGGAAATTTGAAGGTCTGTTTGTTCGAAGGAAAAGGGGAAGTCTCTCTTCGTGACGCTTTGCGGAACGGAACGTCCGACGAGGATTTGAAGGAGATGATCGGCGTCGCGGTGCGACGTAAGAAAAAGCAACACGCCGGTACGTTTAATCACCGATCTTCGGTAATGGTTCTCAAAAGATTTTTATCTCGCCGTAAACATGAGAAAACAATATACGAAGCGATAACGTTTCTATGATCCTATCCGATAATGTATGTGTTTCAGGAATGTTCAATCTATCCAAGATGGAAAACAGGCCGATGATACTTATAGGGGGGTGAATCGTTCTCGTTGTTATGTATTTTGGAAATTTTACACGCAGGTTTAAACGGTTTCTCCTGTCTTCTCAAGAGTATGCGTACAAACGTTATCGCTCTATCCTACATACATACATACATATGTGCTATATATAACGCGTAACCAATATAATTCCAAACAATTCCAATGTACTGGTAGTCAATAGGCAATTCTTGCAAATTTTTATGCGCTGAACACGATTTTGTCAAAATTGGTAAAAGAGCTTTTTATCTTATAGAATCCGATAGAAACAAAACGCTTTTCCTTTTTTAGATTCGCGATTAGCGGATGAAAGTCTACAAGTCCACCTATACACCTGTTGACTACTGGAACGCATAAAAATATTTTCAAATACATACGTCTTGTCAGCGTGTTTTTACCGTATAGTCGACGAAGTTGAATCGTAACATCGACTGTTTGTGGTTGCAGTGAAAAAGAATCGCTTAGCGAGGAAACGTTTTAAAGACGAACAACGACGCTTCGCTCCACTCGGGGGTTTAACACGTATGCTTCTCTGTTCGCACGAATTTCAAAGTACCACGAGAAGAATGTTTTCCTTGTTGTCGCACGTGGACAAAGACGGCAAAGCAAGCATGGTGGATGTCGGTTCGAAAGTCGATAGTAAACGCGTCGCAATAGCGAAAGGAGTTGTACAGGTCGATTCAACGATAAGTAAATTAATAGCGGAAAACAATGGGAAGAAGGGCGACGTGTTGTCCGTGGCGCAATTAGCCGGTATCATAGGAGCAAAGCGAACCCCCGATTTGATACCTCTCTGCCATCCGGTCTCGTTGTCCTACGCAAACGTGGTTTTACGTTTGAACGAGAAATCGAATCGAGTAGAAATCACGGCAGAAATTAGATGTACCGGCAAGACTGGCGTAGAAATGGAAGCCTTGACGGCAGTAAGTATCGCGGCGTTAACCGTTTATGACATGTGTAAGTTCGCGACCTCTCCAGTTGCACTCAAGATAACCGATATAGAGCTAATTTCAAAAACTGGCGGTACGAAGGGTGATTTTTATAGAGACTAATATATCTTCCTCTATACGTATATACATATACATATACATATAAACGTATATGTAATTCTAGAATGTATTCGTATTTAAAACATGTATGTAAAACGCATGACTAACGTTATATGCACATGTACCTAGATGCGCAGGTGGCGGACAATGGAAAGGTCAGCATTTATTCAACGTATACGTTGTATATTACTCTTTGTTGGCAGAGTTTGTATTTTTTTATATTCTACATTATATGGCAGAGACTAAAGTTTATTTTTTCACGTGTATATAATATGTACACAGTCGTGTATGTATAGTTATTTTATAATTGTATTCAACCGAAATAAAGTGCAATATAGGTCACTGAGATAATTTATTATCTTCTCTATTGATATTATGAACAATAAAATGCCTAACAAACTACAGACTGAAACAGCAAAAAAGAACTCTGGAAGGTTCGCAGAAAAGTATCTAAATAAAAATTGAATCAAATCAGTTTTCTAACCCTAACCCCAAAAGACTTAATCCTAACCTCTGAGCCTAGCCCTAACCCCAAAAACCTAATCCTAACCTAAGTTGTATTAAAACGTTAACCTCCGTAATAAAGAATCGTTGGTAAAAGCGAATTGTCACTTGGAGAATAAACTTTAAATGTCGTTTCTCCTTTTCAGAGCAACGCAACGAGTTTACTTCTTTTGCCAATTTCCAAGATAATAATAGAATAATCTTTTATATTTATTTATTTATAAATAATTTAAATATTTGAACTTAGTATTTCTAGCTCTTCTTACTGATTACTATTTATATTTACTTTATATCTACTCTAGTCTTATTTTATAACTTTAAGAATTTTTCCAAGTGCGAAATTATAAATTATTACTACTTAATTAAATATTTGAACTTATATTTTTCACTCTTGAAGTGTCTATGTGTTCGCGTGTTCGGAATGAATGTGTTGCGTCGCAGTGTGGTGGGATGGGAACTTTTATTGTGGGTTCGAGTGCCCGTGGAGCGCTGAAGCGCTCTGCTCGTGGAAGTTAAGAAATAAACTTTGTACACAGAGTTAAAGGCGAAAAACTGTTGCAGATTTTATTAGAAGATGTAACTCCCTCAGTTCTACAATGAGTTCTGTCTCATCCTGGAGCTTCGAATCCTTTTTCTAGCTTCTTCCTTCTCGTCTCGCTTCCTTAGCCAATAGGAAAATTGGGATCTTCTGGCTAGGCGTTGATTCGTCGGATCACTCGTCTTCCGGTTGCTGCTTGATGGTGATTGGTAGTGGATGGATCCTAATAGCGCACGCACGGGAGTGGGGTACGCATGAGGGTGAAGCCCCGCCAAAACAAGGGACGTGGGGCCATGTGGGACCGAACAAGAGAGAGGTCCGAGGGAGTTCCAAGAGGTCCTTGACTTAGAATTTATGACCTCTTGTCCTTAACTGATTCCGGACTTCGACTATCCCTAATTTATGTTGAATTGGAGAAGCTACTCTAAGAGGCTGCGTGACTTTCTCTAAATTCCTCAATTAGTCACGCCGACTCGAATTTCGTCAAGGATCTCTATGGAACTCTCCCGGTCTTTCTTTACCTACTCTAAACTATCGCGCCCAAATAAAATACATATGTATGAAATACGCGATTACGTCTTATATTTAAATTTGCCTCTCCGCGCCATTAATCGATACTATATATATCTAATTATGTTCACGTGGTCAACTGGCCACGCTACACCTGTATCGTATACGTCTACATACTGTGTCACCGACGAGGTACTGATACCGGGGGCCGGCAGGCATTTGGCCTTCCCACTTCAAATTTCATATTTAAAAGATTCCGTAAGCAAGCATTATTTCCTTACACTTTTCTTTTTTTTTTCTTTTTTTTTTTTTTTTTTTTTTAATAGATAATTGTTCCAAGAATCGAATTATGGGAACAACAATATGTTGAAAATCAGAGTAACGTTTATTTGACATACTATTCCGAATAATAAAGAGTGTGAGAGAAAATCACGTGGATGAATTAATATAATATAAAATAATATAATTGTATAGAAGAGCCGCGTTCGAATGCTGTAACGAGTACGGGGTAATTTCGCCGGCTACATTCAGAATTTGAAATAATTTATCGCGATCAATGAATGTACTAAATTCTAACCGGTTATTCACCCTCTTTATGCTCGAGAAGCAAGGGTTCGGCCTCGTCGGCGAAGCCGACGAGGCGCAAAGTCGCCGCGATGCAGCGACTTCGCGCCGAGGAGGGGCCTAATCTTCCGAAACAAGTCTTAAATTGATCTGTGCGTCCTTCTCCTTCTTTTCGACCCCTTCCTTTTTTCTCCTAAAATCCTTCGTTTCCGAGAAAAAGCATCCTCCTGCTATTTCTAAGCACTTTTTGGAAATTTTTTCTTACTCCCTCCGACCTCCTACGCCGTGACGTATTGGTTTAGCATCGACAATGCGTAGCCGCAAAAAAATTTTTTTTTTTTTTTTTTTCTCCCCGCTCAAAATTGGTAGCTATTGATAAACTATTGATATGAATATTAATGAACTATTGATGTGTGCACTGATATCACTCCCTACTATACCACTTTATTTTATTTTCTTTAGAAAATTATTAAGAAACACTGAGATTGTTCATTCCTCAATATTTCTACTCCACTCCACTCGCGGTTTATGCAATATCAAAACTCTAACTAACTTTCTTCTCTAATGACTTCCTACAGAGAAGTTTCCTTACACACAATAGTCCTAACCCTAACCCTAAAAACTTAACCGTAACCAACAAAAACCTAACCGTACCTCCAATAAACCTAACCCTAACCATTCACACTAGCCCTAAAACCTATCCCTAATCCTAAAAGTTAACCCTAATTATCGAAAACCTAACCCTACCCCTAAAAAGTTAATCCTAACCACCGACACCCTAACCCTAACCTTCGAAAACCTAACCATAACCATGGAAAACATAATCGTAACCTACGAAACCCTAACCCCAACCTTTCCAAAACTAACCCTAACCCTAACCCTAACCCTAACCCTAACCCTAACCCTAACCCTAACCCTAACCCTAACCCTAACCCTAACCCTAACCCTAACCCTAACCCTAACCCTAACCCTAACCCTAACCCTAACCCTAACCCTCCGAAAACTAACCCTAACCCACCAAAACCTAACCCTCCGAAAACTAACCCCAACCTCCAAATACTAACCATCACCCTCCGAAAACTAACCCTAACCCACCAAAACCTAACCCTCCGAAAACTAACCCCAACCTCCAAATACTAACCATCACCCTCCGAAAACTAACCCTAACCCTCCGAAATCTAACCCCAACCCACCAAAACCTAACCCTAACCCTCCAAAACCTACCCCCAACCTCCAAAAACTAACCTTAACCCACCAAAACCTAACCCTAACCCTCCGAAAACTAACCCCCAACCTCCCAAAAACTAACCCTAACCCTCCGAAAACTAACCCGAACCCACCAAAAACCTAACCCTAACCCTCAGAAAACTAACCCTAACCTTCAAAAAACTAACCCTAACCCTCCGAAAACTAACCCCAACCTCCAAATAGTAACCATCACCCTCCGAAAACTAACCCTAACCCTCCGAAATCTAACCCCAACCCACCAAAACCTAACCCTAACCCTCCGAAAACTAACCCCCAACCTCCCAAAAACTAACCCTAACCCTCCGAAAACTAACCCTAACCCACCAAAAACCTAACCCTAACCCTCAGAAAACTAACCCTAACCTTCAAAAAACTAACCCTAACCCTCCGAAAACTAACCCCAACCTCCAAATACTAACCCTAACCCTCCGAAAACTAACCCTAACCCACCAAAACCTAACCCCAACCCTCCGAAACTAACCCTAACCTTAAAAAAAAAACTAACCCCTAACCCTCCGAAATCTAACCCTAACCCACCAAAACCTAACCCCAACCCTCCGAAAACTAACCCCAACCTCCCAAAAACTAACCCTAACCCTCCGAAAACTAACCCTAACCCACCAAAACCTAACCCCAACCCTCCGAAACTAACCCTAACCTTCAAAAAACTAACCCTAACCCTCCGAAATCTAACCCTAACCCTCCGAAAACTAACCCCAACCTCCCAAAAACTAACCCTAACCCTCCGAAAACTAACCCTAACCCACCAAAACCTAATCCTAACCCTCCAAAACTAACCCTAATCCTCAGAAAAAGGTTAGGGTTAGGGTTAGGGTTAGGGTTAGGGTTAGGGTTAGGGTTAGGGTTGGGGACCTAGGGGATATGGGCTTGGCAGTGGTGACTCGGATCCACTGCTAGGTATGCCACAGTGGTGGCGGTCATATTCCTAAAATCCTCCACGCTCCACCTCCTCGCGGTGGTCCCTGGGCACTCACGACTGTGGGTGGCTAACGGAGCGGGGGGTACGCGGCAGGAAGTAGCCTCGACGATGTGCGAGGCAATGCCGGCGGGATCTTCGGATCCTGGTAGGGGCACCCTTGCCGGTAAGGTTCGCACGGAGGGGCGAAAACTGCCGAGTTGGGACGGGATTTTCGGTGACGGACCAGGGCAAGGCTGGGTGTTTCACAAAATTGACATGGACGGCACAAAGGAAAAGAGTTTAGTTTACGGTGCAGGGGAGGGATACCCCAGTACCGGCGCGACTGTTGGTGGGCGAGCAGGCCACAGCGCGTCGTTATCCAACGACTGCGAGCCGAAGGTGGTGGACCACTGGGCCCCTTCGGAGGTAAATACTACCAGCGAAGCTGTGGTGACGGAAACGTCATCACAGATTTCGGGAGATTCGGACGCGGGCGTGTCGCGCGCGGGAGCCGAGATGCGGGGGGCGGACGGAGCTCCGACGGGGAAGCGGCCCCGGCTGGAGCCGTCCGTGGCAGGAGGGGGGCTGCAGACGCGCAGCGGGAGGGTCGTCGGGGGGACCCCTGAGGAGGGCTCCTCGGGGGCGGGTGCTGAGCAGGTGCTCAGCGACCGCGCCGAGAGGGGCCAGCTCCACAAAATCGCGGAGCTAATGGAGTCCGCGGGGAAGCTGCCGACGGCGCAGCTGGCGGAGGAGGTGGAGGACGCGATGAGACGTGTGGAGGGCGTCTCCACCGTCTCCAGGGGCCTCAAGGGCAATTTTGCCAAGGAGCTCAGAGATTGCTCCGCGCTGGCCAGGGCCTATTGCACTACGCTGGTGCAGCGGGCATACACTGGCACGGCGTGGGGCAATAGCCAGGAGGTCGCCCGTCTCCGCCAACAGACCGAGGCCCTCGCCAAGGAGGTACAGGACCTCCGGGCGAGGCTTCGCGTCGCGGAGGCGGAGAAGCGGGCGGTCGCGGGAAAGACGGCCCCTGGGGCGGTACCCTCCGCCTCCTCAGGCGAGACCGCGGGGACGGGACCGGCGGCGGAAGCGGCGACGCGGGCGGCGGAGGGGGCGGGGGTACTGGACCCTCAAGCCCTTCTCCTCCGCGTCGACGCGATGGTGGCGGCCAGGAATGCCGAGCTGGAAACGAGAATGGAGAATCGTTTCCGGGCAATCCTGGCCGGGATGGTTCCGGCTCTCCAGGGCAGGGGGGGAGGGACGCGCGATGCCCCGCCGGTGGCTTCTCCGCCGGCGGTGGTCGAAACCAAGAGGACTGGGCCGGTGGTGGTGTCCAGCGCCGGGGTGGTGCCACCCGTGGACATCCCGCCGCCGGTCGACCCAGCCTCCTGGTCGGTGGCGAAGTCGAAGTCCGCGAGGAAGGCGGAGAGGAGGCGGGCAGCGGCGGAGGAGAGGGCGGCCATAGCCCTCGCCGCCGAGTTGGCGGCCGCTGCTTCGGCGAAACGGAGGACGGCGACCGGGGGTTCGGCGGTCGGCACGCGAAAGGGGGCCGGCGCGATCACGGCGAAGCCGTCAAGTGGGAGGGTTGTTGCCCTGGGGCGCGCCCCCAAGTCCGGGGCCGTGGCGATCACGATCCCCGAGAGCTGTAAGCTCACCTACGCGGGAGTGATCGCCAGGGCCAGAGAGGCAATAGACCTCAAGGCGCTGGGGATTGAGTCGGGGGTGCTCCCCAGGAGGACCAAGACGGGGGGGATCCTCCTGGAGGTAAAGGGCCCGGAGGGCCAAGAGAAGGCACGGGCCCTCTCCACGAGGGTCTCTGAGGCCTTACAAGGGACTGGGGTTAAAGTCGTCCAGGCCGTCAAGCGAGGCGAGTTGCGCGTCGCTGGCCTGGACGACTCGGTTAGCGCAAGGGAGGTCGCGGCGGCACTTGCGGCTGCGGGGGGGTGCTCGGAGGCCGAGTTCCGGGTCGGAGAGATCCGGAGGTCCGCCTCTGAGCGGGTGCTGGGCTCCTGTTGGGCCCAGGGCCCCCTCGCGGCCGTCAGGAAGGTGGTGGCGGGGGGCCGGCTGCTGGTCGGCTGGTCCTCGGCGCGGGTGGAGGCACTGAGGGAGCGACCCCTTCAGTGCTTCCGCTGCTTGGAGACGGGGCACACGCGGTCGACCTGTAAAAGCACGGTCGACAGGAGCGCGAGGTGCTATCGGTGCGGTGCGACCGAGCACCGCGCCTCGGCCTGTGGGGCTGCCCCCAGATGCCCGCTCTGCGCGGATCTGGGGAGGCCCTCGAACCACAGGTTCGGGGCCAAAGCGTGTGCCCCGGCTCCGAGGAGGGGTCGCGCGGCGGTGAAGGGAAGAGGGGAAAAGTCGGCGGCTGCACCCGCGCAGCAGCAGCCGACTACACCGGGGGCCCAGTCCCACCAGGGGGGGGAGCCTGCAGAGCAAATGTCAGGGTAGGCTGTTTTCAGGCCTATTCCGGTTCTGCAGGCGAACCTCAACCACTCGCGTGCGGCCCAGGACTTGTTTGTCCAGGCCGTGCGCGAGCGGGGGACTGGGTTGGCAGTGGCGGCGGAGCCGTACTCCGTTCCCGATCACCCCTTCTGGGTGGGGGACGAGGCCGGCTCCGTCGCCATAGTGGCGGAGGGCCGCCGCGGGTCCCCGTCGATCTCCCTTCTGGAGAGAGGCGAGGGATTCGTGGCGGTGCGGTGGGGGGACATCGCGGTCGTCGGAGTTTATATCTCGCCGAACCGTGGCCTCGATCATTTTCGGGGGTTCCTGGGCGGGCTGAGTAGCTGCATCGCGCGGTGCAGCGCCCGTCCGGTTCTCGTCCTGGGAGACTTCAATGCCCACGCGGTATCGTGGGGGAGTCCCAGGACGACCACTAGGGGAAGCGAGGTGTTAGACTGGGCGTCCGGCCTGGATCTCCGGTTGATTAACCGGGGATCCACGCCGACGTGCGTGCGGCCGCAGGGTGTCTCTATTGTCGATCTGACATGGGGGACGCCGTCGGCCGTGCGCCGAGTGTCGGGATGGAGGGTGGCGGAAGAACTAGAGCTGGCCTCTGACCACACGCCCATAGTCATGGACGTGTGGCCCGCCGCCCTCTACGCGCGGGATTCCCGGCACGGCCAGGTGGACCGACGGCCGCGATGGGCGTGGAACAGGGCGGACGAGGACCTGTTCCGGGCCGCTGTCGCCGCGGTAACGTGGGGGGGGCCCCAGCCGGCTGGGGGGGCACCGGCGCGCGGGGCGGAGCGGCTCCGGGAGGTGATGACGGCGGTGTGCGACACCGCGGTGCCCCGGAGCCGGTCCGACCATAGAAGGGCGGCATACTGGTGGTCCGCGGGCATTGCAGAGCTTCGGCGTGCCTGCAATGCCGCGCGGCGCCAGTATGGCCGAGCGCGCAGGAGGCGCGACGACGAGGAGGCGAGGCTCCACGGGGAGTACCGAGCCGCGCTCGGGACTCTCCGGAGGGCCATCGCGAAGGCCAAGGCGGACGCGTGGTCGGAGCTCGTCGGCACGGTGGACGCGGATCCGTGGGGGCGCCCGTATAAGCTTGTAATGAGCAAGCTGCGCGCGTGGGCCCCCCCACTGACGGAATCGATGGACCCTCCCTTACTCGAGGAGGTGGTGACGTCTCTCTTCCCGCGTGAGGGGGGACAGCGACACCGCCTCCATCCGGGCCAGGAGCCTCTCTCCTGGTCCGCGGAGTGGGAGGTGTCAGCCGGCGAGCTCGGGGAGGCGGTGACCAGGGCCCGTCGGGTGGGCCGCAGGGCCCCGGGTCCTGACGGGGTGTCGGGCCGCGCGTTGGTCTTGGCAGTGGAGGGGGGGCTCGCTCCCGAACTCAGGCGGCTGTTCAACAGTTGTCTGAGGGAGGGAGTGTTCCCCCCACTATGGAAGTCGGGCAGGCTGGTCCTCCTTCCAAAGGCGGGCAAGTCCCGGGACTCGCCCTCCGGGTACCGGCCAATTTGCTTGCTGGACGAGGCGGGGAAGTTGTTCGAGCGCGTTCTCGTTGGACGCCTCGTCCGGCACCTGTCGGGGGGAGGAGTCCCCGATCTGAGCGAGGCGCAGTTCGGCTTCCGGGGGGGTCTCTCCACCGTCGACGCAATTCGGCGGGTGAGGGCTCTCTCGGGGGCCTGTACGGAGGGGGGCGGTGTTGCGTTGGCGATCTCCTTGGATATCGCCAACGCGTTCAACACCGTCCCCTGGGATAGAATTTCGGAGGCCCTGGTCTTCCACCAGGTGCCTCCGTACCTTAGGAGGGTGATCGGGGACTATCTCTCCGACAGGAGCATAGAATATCCTGGCCGGTACGGGATGATTCGCAGGAGCGTCGTGCGGGGGGTTCCACAGGGCTCGGTGTTGGGCCCGTTGCTGTGGAACCTCGCGTACGACAGCGTCCTGCGGGAGGGGATGCCTCCCGGTGTCAGCCTAACGTGTTACGCCGACGACACGTTGGTGCTTGCCACCGGGAGGTATACGAAGGAGGCCGTCTGCCTGGCGGAGCGCGGCGCGTGGCGCGCGGTACGCGCGATCCGGTCTCTGGGCCTAGAGGTGTCCGTCGCTAAGACCAGGGCCATGTGGTTTTACCACCGGGCCCGGCTGGCGGCGCCTCCCCAGTGCTGGATCGCCGTGGGGGGGGGAGCGGTCGAGGTCGGGTTCCAGATGCGGTACCTGGGACTCGAGCTCGACGGCCTGTGGCGTTTCTGCCGCCACATCGAGTCGCTAGTGCCCCGGGCGGAGAGGGCGACCGCTGCGCTCGGTCGTCTTCTCCCGAACCTCGGGGGACCCTGTGGACGGGTGCGTCGCCTGTTCGCGGTGGTGGTGCGGGTTTTAGTCCTGTACGGAGCCCCTGTGTGGGCGTACGATGTCTTGGCCGGGGGGCGTAGCGGTGTGCGAGCACTGCTGCGCCGAATCGAGCGCAGGCTGGCCATTGGCATCGTGCGGGGGTATCGCACCATCTCTTACGCGACGGCGATGGTGATGTCGGGGCTTATCCCCCTCGAGCTGGAGGCCCGCGTGTTGTCGGACGTACACGGGTACGCCAGGGACCTCCAGCGGAGGGGGATGGCTCCGGGTCAGGTGGCGCTCGATGTGGCGGAGTACAGGGGCCGCGCTCGGCGGGCCGCCGCCCGGGAATGGCGCGAAAGCCTTCACGGGACGGAGGAAGGAGGGAGGCGGGCCGTTCGGGCCATCCTCCCCGTGTTCGACCGGTGGAGCAGGGGATGGATGGGGCATAGGGTCTCCTACCGAGTGACGCAGGTGATGACCGGGCACGGTTGCTTCGGTGTGTACCTGTGTCGCATCGGGCGGGAGGCCGAGGAGGCGTGTCACCACTGCGGCGAGTCGCGGGACACGGCGCAGCACACTCTGGAGGAGTGTCCAGCGTGGGCGGGTGAGCGCCGTGCTCTGCGGCGCGCAGTGGGCCATGACCTCTCGCTTCCGGCTGTCGTCTCGGCGGCAGCGGGCGGCGAGGGGGCGTGGAGAGGGTTCGCCTCCTTCTGCGAGCAGGTAATGCTGCAGAAGGAGGCTGCGGAACGGGGTCGTGAGCGAAATCACGATCCCGGCCGAAGGGGTGGGAGAAGGAGACGCAGGGCACGCCCCGGGGGCGTGCCTCCGTTGCGGCGTCCTTAACGCGGGCGGGGGCGCCCTTGGTGATCTCGAGGCGGGGGACCGACGGTCTCCTTATACTCGGTTGCCAATGGCGTCCCCGGAGGCCGTCGGACGTCTCGGACGGGGGCCCGGACGTCCATCGGGCGGCCTAAATGGGGGGGAAGGCTTCACGTCGTCCGTTGCGTGGCGCCTTCGGATAGAGTAGGATAGGGTGGAGGCCGCGTCCCCCCACCCAGGGAGGAATGCTAAGGCGGGGGCACACCGGATAGACATGCGCGCGCGGACCACGGGTGCCCCCAGGAGCCTAGGGACGGACGGGGAGGAGTTAGTGGGTATACTCGGCATTGCACCCACCAGCCGAGGAGTCCCACATAACCCGGCCCACTCCCCCCCGGGAGGGGTCGGGTATCCGTAATAGTGATTACCTCCTCGGAAAAAAAAAAAAAAAAAAAAAAAAAATAGGGTTAGGGTTAGGGTTAGGGTTAGGGTTAGGGTTAGGGTTAGGGTTAGGGTTAGGGTTAGGGTTAGGGTTAGGGTTAGGGTTAGGGTTAGGGTTAGGGTTAGGGTTAGGGTTAGGGTTAGGGTTAGGGTTAGGGTTAGGGTTAGGGTTAGGGTTAGGGTTAGGGTTAGGGTTAGGGTTAGGGTTAGGGTTAGGGTTAGGGTTAGGGTTAGGGTTAGGGTTAGGGTTAGGGTTAGGGTTAGGGTTAGGGTTAGGGTTAGGGTTAGGGTTAGGGTTAGGGTTAGGGTTAGGGTTAGGGTTAGGGTTAGGGTTAGGGTTAGGGTTAGGGTTAGGGTTAGGGTTAGGGTTAGGGTTAGGGTTAGGGTTAGGGTTAGGGTTAGGGTTAGGGCCCCTCTTCCCCCCTGGTGATGGGAATGAGGGGAGGAGGGAACGCGCCCCGGATCCGACCATGGAATGGTCGGACGAGTTCCGGGTCACTGAGTGGGAGCTGTACCAGGCCGTCCGGGAGCTCCGGGCCAGGGGCAAGAAGGCCCCTGGCCCCGATGGGGTTCCCGGTGGTATAATGGCCTTAGCTATGGAGGTCCTCGCCCCGGCGTTCAGGAGCGTCATGGACGCGAGCCTGCGCCGGGGAGTCTTCCCCAAGGATTGGAAAGAAGCGTGCCTGGTTCTCCTCCAAAAGGAGGGGAAGCCCGCAGAGTCTCCCTCTGCATACCGGCCGGTGTGTTTACTCGACGAGGCGGGCAAGCTATTCGAAAGAATAATTGCCGCCCGCCTCGTCGAGCATCTGTCGCGGGGTGGTCCCGACCTGAGCGACAGCCAGTATGGATTCCGGAGGGGGCGCTCCACAATTGACGCCCTGGAGCGTCTGCGCCTCCTCCGTGAACGGGCTGTCGCTCGGGGCAGGGCGTTGGTGGCGGTGTCGTTAGACATATCTAACGCCTTCAACGCCCTGCCCTGGAAGGAGATAGTGGGGGCGATGGAACATTTCCAGGTGCCCCCCTATCTCCGGGAGGTGGTCGGCGACTATCTCCGCGACAGGAAGGTGATGTTTACCGGCCGGTATAACATCGTCTACACGAGGGAGACGCACCGCGGCGTTCCACAGGGGTCGGTCCTCGGACCGCTCCTGTGGAACTTGGCATATGACGCGGTGCTGCGGGTTGTCCTCCCCCCGGATACGGGTGTCATCTGCTATGCAGATGACACCCTGGTTTATGCCGAGGGGGAGGACTGGAGGAGAACCAGGCACCTGTGCGAGGCCGCCCTGGACCGCGTGGTCGGACGAATCCGGAGGATGGGGTTGACCGTGGCCGCCGCAAAGACCGAGGCGATCTGGATGTACGGATCGCCTCGGCCGCGGCGGCTACCCCATGGTCAGGACCTCCGGATTCGCGTCGCTGAAACCTCCGTCGAGATCGGGCCCAGGATGAGGTACCTGGGCCTGGTCATAGACGGCCGCTGGCGATTCGAAGAACACTTCGAGCTCCTCGCCCCCCGACTAGAGAGGACGGCAGCCGCATTGGCGCGGCTGCTGCCGAATGTCGGGGGGCCGGATTTGAAAGTGCGCCGCCTCTATACGGAGGTGGTGCGGTCTATAGCCCTGTATGGGGCCCCCGTATGGCACCGCTCGCTCGAGGCCAGCACGCCTAGCCGCAAACTCTTCGAAAGAGTGCGGCGGCGGCTGGCCTTGCGGGTCATACGGGGGTACCGCACCATCTCCACCGAGGCGGCGGGACTCCTCGCCGTGATTCCACCCTTCACTGTGGTGGCGGCGGAGCGGGCGAAGCTATACCACATCGCCCGCTCCTTCCGCCGCCCGCCGGGGGTGGAACTCACGCGCGAGGAGGAGGAGGAGCTCGAGGGCCAGAATCGCCAGGCCCGGACGGAAAGTTTATCGGAGTGGAGGGCGATGCTAACGCCCTCCACACGTCCGATTGTCCGGGCCCTCCTGCCCATATTTTATATATGGTGCAGGAGGCGGGGAAGGTTGACCTTCCGCCTCACGCAGGTGCTCTCCGGCCACGGTTGCTTCGGAGAGTACCTGCATAGAATGGGGCGGGAGCCGACTGCGCGGTGCCACCACTGCGGCGAAGATGTCGACACGGCGCGGCACACTCTGGAGGAGTGCCCAGCTTGGGCTGAGCCGCGCCGTGTCCTTAGAGCCGCGGTGGAAGGGTGGGACCTCTCGCTGTCGACCGTGGTCGACCACATGGTCGACAGCGTGAGGTCGTGGAAGGCGGTGGCCTCCTTCTGCGATGATGTGATCAAGCAGAAGGAGGCCGCCGAGCGGGCCCGGGAACGGGACCCGGGCTCCGCGAGGCGTATTTGGGCGCGGGGACGACCCCCGCGCCGACGTGTGCCCCCCAGTAGGGGGGCGGAGAGGGTAGGGAGGGCGCGGGGGTCTCCCCCGCGTCAACGTGTGCCCCCGGTTGTGGGGGGCGGAGTGGGGCTGGCGCGGGGAGTTTCCCCGCGCCCTGTTACGCCCCCACAACTGGGGGCGGTGTACTTGGGGGCCCGGGGTGTGAGCTGACCCGGGCCCCCGGGGGGGAGCATAGCTCCCCCCGTGATAGGCCGACACCCCCCGGGTTAGTTTCCCGGTGTAGGGGGGTGTCGGTCCGTCCCTCCCCGATTGGGGAGGGGGATCCGTGGGGGGTATTGGGTGAGGAAGGGTCGGGGCGTGCCGGATCACGCCTCCGACGGCCCTTCCTTCCGGTGGCGGCGTCTTCTTGTCTCGGCCGGGGCTGGTTCCTTCGGGACACCGGCCCCGAGCGGGACACGAAGACTCCGGGAGCTGTGGGTGGACCGAGCTGGGGCTCGGGAAGCCCAATCCGAAGGCTCCAGGGATGGGGACACCGGGCGGGTCCCTCCGCCCGGGGTCTTATAGCGTAGGCAGTGGGGGAGGTTAACCCCTCCCCCGGGGCATGATGATAGCTGGGAGGTGTCCTGTTGAGTACTCGCGTGATCCAGGCACCTCCCGTGTAGCTTAGGTGGGCGTGAGGTTTTAGTGGGTAGTCTCCGGGGGTTCCGCCCTCGGGGAGAATCCCACATAACCCCGGCTTCCCCCAGGGAGTCGGGGTATGTATAAAACATTTCCTCACGATAAAAAAAAAAAAAAAAAAAAAAAAAGGGTTAGGGTTAGGGTTAGGGTTAGGGTTAGGGTTAGGGTTAGGGTTAGGGTTAGGGTTAGGGTTAGGGTTAGGGTTAGGGTTAGGGTTAGGGTTAGGGTTAGGGTTAGGGTTAGGGTTAGGGTTAGGGTTAGGGTTAGGGTTAGGGTTAGGGTTAGGGTTAGGGTTAGGGTTAGGGTTAGGGTTAGGGTTAGGGTTAGGGTTAGGGTTAGGGTTAGGGTTAGGGTTAGGGTTAGGGTTAGGGTTAGGGTTAGGGTTAGGGTTAGGGTTAGGGTTAGGGTTAGGGTTAGGGTTAGGGTTAGGGTTAGGGTTAGGGTTAGGGTTAGGGTTAGGGTTAGGGTTAGGGTTAGGGTTAGGGTTAGGGTTAGGGTTAGGGTTAGGGTTAGGGTTAGGGTTAGGGTTAGGGTTAGGGTTAGGGTTAGGGTTAGGGTTAGGGTTAGGGTTAGGGTTAGGGTTAGGGTTAGGGTTAGGGTTAGGGTTAGGGTTAGGGTTAGGGTTAGGGTTAGGGTTAGGGTTAGGGTTAGGGTTAGGGTTAGGGTTAGGGTTAGGGTTAGGGTTAGGGTTAGGGTTAGGGTTAGGGTGGGGACCAAGGGGATATGGGCTTAGTAGTGGTGACTCGGATCCACTGCTAGGTATACCACAGTGGTGGTGGTCATATCCCTAAAATCCTCTACGCTCCACCTCCTCGTGGTGGTCCCTGGGAACACACATAGTTGTGTGTTGCTAACGGAGCGAGGGGTATTCCGCGGGAAGTAGTCCTAATGATGTGTGAGGCGATGCCGGCGGGATCTTCGGATCCTGGCAGGGCCTCCCTTGCCGGTAAGGTTCACACGGAGGGATGAAAAACCGCGGAATGGGTCCTGCGATAACGACCGGGGAGGTCGCCGCAGGGCCCTGGCCGTAAACCGGTGGTCATGTTTTACCGGAACGGTGGTCTTGCCTTAACCGGCCGGGCCGCGAGGATGATAACCTCTATAAAAAATCCCCAACCCTAAGCTTCGGTGCGCGGTGAGAGGGTACGCCCTGGCAACAGGGCGTGGCTGGTGGGGTACACCAGTCGCGAGCGCACCATTCACCACTGGATACCTGGCGCCTCCAGTGTGTATCTAGCCTTACCCGGGTAGTGGGGGCTCTGCCCGGGTGGACCTTATTTCCCGCCATTCTCGTGGGATTCACTATGGATATCAATTTAATTAAAAATGAAGATGGAAAGGAGGGGTTACCACACCCGAAAGTGGTCGTGGAGGGAGTTGGGGCAGTCCTGGACCTGTCCCAGGAAGAGAGGCGCCAGACCCCAACTGTTGGGGACCGGCCCTTTCTCCGGCCGGAGAGGGGAACGAGGGGGCGTGGTCGGCGCGTCGAGTCGGTGGACAGATTGTCCATCGTCTCGACCCAGTCGGCCCCCCCCATCCCCAGCGTTGCGGGCGTAAAACGCTCACTGCCGCCGACTCCGGGCAGGACGTCGCCGACCCCGTCGGTCGGCAAACGGGAGCGGCGGGAGGACGATGTCCGCCCGGATATAAGGGCCATGCTTCCCGGGGAACTGTCCGCATTTATTGCGGAACAGTCCGACATCACCCGGGAGCTTGCGGAGGCGAGCAGAAACCTTAAGGGTACCCACCTTAAGGGGATCCGCGACGCCTCCGCGGATATTAAGGCGGCAGTGAGGGAGTTGGAGCGTAGGGGGGTCCAGGCTGGACCCCCTGCCGACTCCCGCGGCCCTGTATCCCAAGCGGACGCCGGGGACGCCGCGCTGCGGCTGGAGAATGCAGCGCTCCGGAGGGAGCTGTTGGAAACCCGCGACACGCTTCGAGCCATCAGGGGGGAACTGATGGTGATGAAGCGGTTGCGGGACGCTCCCCCCCTGCCGCAGGTCTCCACCGCCGAGGTCGGCGAGGTCACCGCGGCCCCGCCTGCGCAGCTGGACCTGATGGCCCAGATGAAGGCCCTCATGGAGGAGGGCCTCAGATCCCTCCGCGAAGAAATGCGGAGGGAGCTGCGCCGGGTGGCCGGGCAAGTTGCCCGCGGGGACCCCCGGCCGCCGCCGCCGGCCCCTCCGGCGCCGCCGCGGCCCGCCCCAGCGCCCGCTCCGCCGACGCCTGCCCCTGCCCCAGCCCCGGTGCCGGGAGGGGCAGGGAAGCAGAAGAAGAAGAAGAAGAAGAAGGGGAAGAAGGCTGGGGAGGCTCCCCAGCCTTCGGTCGCCCGCCCGGCCCCGCCACCTGCGCCCGCACCGGGTACCCCGGCTAAGCCGGGGTCCTGGGTGGAGGTGGTCGGGAGGCGGGCCATCTCCGCGGCCAAGGCCGCTGCTAAGGCCGCGGCTGAGGCAGCGGCAGCCGTTTCGGCTGGCGCCCCAAAAAAGAGGGCCGCTGTCCCCGCCCCGAAGGGCGGGAAATCAGCGGCCAGGGTCAGGGCCCCGCCACGCTCCGCGGCAGTCACGGTGACTGTCCCGGAGGGGAGCGGGGCCTCGTATGAGAAGGCCATTAGGAGGGCCCGCCAGGGCGTCGATTTAGACGCCCTTGGCATCGGGGCCCTCCATTGGAAGAGGGCGGTAACCGGGGGCCTCATTATTGAGGTCCCCGGTGCCGATGGGGGCCCCAAGGCCGATGCCTTGGCCGCCAAGATGGCCGCCGTCCTGGGGGGGATGGACGTCAAGGTGTCCAGGCCCGTGAAGAAGGCGGAATTCCGCCTCACGGGCCTGGAGGTTTCCGTGACCCCCCAGGAGGTAGTGGAGGCGGTTTCAAAAGCCGGGGGCTGCACCGCCGAGTCCGTCCGGGTTGGGGAGCTGAAGGCTCCGCCCAACGGGCTCGGCACCATATGGGTGCAGTGCCCGGCCGTGGCGGCCCTGGCTATAGAGAAGGCCGGAAAAATACGCGTGGGGTGGTCCACCGCCCAGGTGGTTGTGCTGGCGGCTCGGCCGCTGCAGTGCTTCCGCTGCCTTGCCCTTGGGCATGTTCGGCAGCGGTGCACTGCGGAGGTCGACCGCAGCGGTCACTGCTACCGCTGCGGTGACGCCACCCACCGGGCGGTGGATTGTAAGGCGCCACCCCACTGCGTTGTGTGCGCGGCCTTGGGGAGACCGGCGGGCCACAAGGCGGGGAGCAAGACGTGCTCCCCGCCACCAAAGGCCAAGAAGGGCAAAAAGGGGGCGGGCGGTGTGGCGCCCACCCCAGTTACGCCACCGGATACCCCGGTGGCGAAAGCGGCCGCTCCCCCAACCTCCAAGGAGGGGGAAAGTATGGAGGTGGAGGCGGCCGCCAGCGGGGCGGGGGGTAATGACCCCCCGCCACCCGCATCGGCGGCTAAGGAGGGGACCAGCGCGAAGGCCAATTAATGGCCCATATTCCGCGCTGGTCCCCTCTCCCGGTACTCCAGGCCAACCTCAACCACTGCCGCCAGGCGCAGGACCTAATGGTCCAATGCCTGGAGGAGTGGGGGGTTGGCCTGGCCGTCGCCACGGAGCCGTACAGAGTCCCGGACCACCCACACTGGTCCGGGGACGATGACGGCTCCGTGGCGATATGGTGGCGTCGCCACTCGGCGACTGTGCCCCCCTGCTCCGTGGTCGAACGGGGCAGGGGGATGGTTATGGTAAAGTGGGGAAGATTTCTGGTCGTGGGGTGCTACAGCTCACCCAGTTACGACTCCGCCGAATTAGGGATGTTCCTGGACCGGCTGGGGCTTATGATAGCCCCGTATGTAGCCGGTCCAGTGTTGGTCCTGGGGGACCTCAACGCGAGGTCCTCCACCTGGGGTAACCCCGGGACCAACGCCCGAGGCGGAGTCCTGGAAGACTGGGCGGAGGGGATGGAGCTCCGGTTGTTAAACCGGGGCTCCGTGCCTACGTGCGTGAGGTGGAATGGCTGGTCCATAGTGGACGTGTCATTCGCGACAGCCGCCGCCTCGCGCCGTGTGTCCAATTGGCGGGTCTGGACTGGAGAGACCTTGTCGGACCACAGCTACGTCCTGATGGACGTGGCTGTGGTCTCGGACTCGCCATTGGACACGCCCCTCCGACGTGGCACCCCGTCAGCGCCCAGATGGGCGCTGAAACGACTGGACGGGGACCTCCTGAGGGCCGTGATAATCGGCTCCGCCTGGCCTTCGGCCAGGGAGCGCGGGGTAAATGAGGGGGCGACTTGGATCCGGGGCACGTTGCAGATGATCTGCGACGTGGCGATGCCCCGGGTCCGAGGTCAGCCCCCGAGAAAGTCTGTTTACTGGTGGTCGGGGGAGCTGGCCGAACTTCGCAGTTCGGCCGGCCGAGCCCGCCGCCAGTATACCCGCGCCCGTCGCCGCCATTTCCTGGGCGGCGACGCGGAGCCGAGGGTCGCCGAGTTGTACAGTGAGTACAGATCGGCGGCCGTGGCCCTCAAGCGTGCAATTGCCGCTGCTAAGGCCAAGGCCTGGGATGAGCTCCTGCTCACCCTCCGTGAGGATCCGTGGGGACGCCCGTATAAGGCGGTGCTTGGGAAGCTCCGCCCCTGGGCGTCCCCGGTCACGGAGCGGTTAGACCCGGAACTTCTGGGGCGCGTAGTGGATACCCTCTTCCCCCTGAGTGAGGGGGGGAGGGAACGCGCCCCGGGTCCGGCCATTGAATGGTCGGACGAATTCCGGGTCACCGAGTGGGAGCTGTACCAGGCCGTCCGGGAGCTCCGGGCCAGGGGCAAGAAGGCCCCTGGCCCCGATGGGGTTCCCGGTGGTATAATGGCCTTAGCTATGGAGGTCCTCGCCCCGGCGTTCAGGAGCGTCATGGACGCGAGCCTGCGCCGGGGAGTCTTCCCCACGGTGTGGAAAGAGGCGTGCCTGGTTCTCCTCCAAAAGGAGGGGAAACCCGCAGAGTCCCGGCCGGTTTGTTTACTCGACGAGGCGGGCAAGCTATTCGAAAGGATAATTGCCGCCCGCCTCGTCGAGCATCTGTCGCGGGGTGGTCCCGACCTGAGCGACAGCCAGTATGGGTTCCGGAGGGGGCGCTCCACCATAGACGCCCTGGAGCGTCTGCGCCTCCTCCGTGAGCAGGCTGTCGCTCGGGGCAGGGTGTTGATCGCGGTGTCGTTGGACATCTCCAACGCTTTCAACGCCCTGCCCTGGTCGGAGATAATGGGGGCGCTGGACTATTTCCAGGTGCCCCCTTATCTCCGGGAGGTGGTCGGTGACTATCTCCGCGACAGAGAAGTGGTATTTACCGGCCGGTATGGTATTGTGCACTCGAGGGAGACGCACCGCGGCGTCCCACAGGGGTCGGTCCTCGGACCGCTCCTGTGGAACTTGGCGTACGACGCGGTGCTGCGGGTTGTCCTCCCCCCGGATACGGGTGTCATCTGCTATGCAGATGACACCCTGGTTTATGCCGAGGGGGAGGACTGGAGGAGAACCAGGCACCTGGGTGAGGCTGCCCTGGACTGCGTGGTCGGGCGAATCCGGAGAATGGGGTTGACCGTGGCCGCCACAAAAACCGAGGCGATTTGGTTGCATTCGCCTCGGGAGTGGCGGCTACCCCGCGGTCAGGATCTCCGGATTCGCGTCGCTGAAACCTCCGTCGCGATCGGGCCCAGGATGAGGTACCTGGGCCTGATCATAGACGGCCGCTGGCGATTTGATGGACACTTTGAGCTCCTCGCCCCCCGACTAGAGAGGACGGCAGCCGCATTGGCGCGGCTGCTGCCGAATGTCGGGGGGCCGGATTTGAAAGTACGCCGCCTCTATGTGGAGGTGGTGCGGTCTATAGCCCTGTATGGGGCCCCCGTATGGCACCGCTCGCTCGAGGCCAGCACGCCCAGCCGCAAGCTCTTTGAAAGAGTGCGGCGGCGGCTGGCCTTGCGGGTCATACGGGGGTACCGCACCATCTCCACCGAGGCGGCGGGACTCCTCGCCGTGATTCCACCCTTCACTGTGGTGGCGGCGGAGCGGGCGAAGCTATACCACATCGCCCGCTCCTTCCGCCGCCCGCCGGGGGTGGAACTCACGCGCGAGGAGGAGGAGGAGCTCGAGGGCCAGAATCGCCAGGCCCGGACGGAAAGTTTGTCGGAGTGGAGGGCGCTGCTAACGCCCTCCACACGTCCGATTGTCCGGGCCCTCCTGCCCATATTTTACATATGGTGCGGGAGGCGGGGAAGGTTGACCTTCCGCCTCACGCAGGTGCTCTCCGGCCACGGTTGCTTCGGAGAGTACCTGCATAGAATGGGGCGGGAGCCGACTACGCAGTGCCACCACTGCGGCGAAGATGTCGACACGGCGCGGCACACTTTGGAGGAGTGCCCTGCTTGGGCCGGGCCGCGCCGTGTCCTGAGAGCCGCAGTGGGCGGGTGGGACCTCGCGCTGTCGACCGTGGTCGACCACATGGTCGACAGCGTGGGGTCGTGGAATGCGGTGGCCTCCTTCTGTGAGGACGTGATGTCCCGGAAGGAGGCCGCCGAGCGGGCCCGGGAGCGGGACCCGGGCTCCGCGAGGAGGGTGTGGGCGCGGGGACGACCCCCGCGCCGACGTGTGCCCCCCCGGAGGGGGGTGGAGAGGGTAGGGAGGGCGCGGGGGTCTCCCCCGCGCCAACGTGTGCCCCCGGTTGTGGGGGGCGGAGTGGGGCTGGCGCGGGGAGTCTCCCCGCGCCCTGTTATGCCCCCACAACTGGGGGCGGTGAACTCGGGGGCCCGGGGTGTGAGCTGACCCGGGCCCCCGGGGGGGAGCATAGCTCCCCCCGTGATAGGCCGACACCCCCCGGGTTAGTTTCCCGGTGTAGGGGGGTGTCGGTCCGTCCCTCCCCGATTGGGGAGGGGGATCCGTGGGGGGTATTGGGTGAGGAAGGGTCGGGGCGTGCCGGATCACGCCTCCGACGGCCCTTCCTTCCGGTGGCGGCGTCTTCCTGCCTCGGCCGGGGCTGGTTCCTTCGGGAAACCGGCCCCGAGCGGGGCATGAAGACTCCGGGAGCTGTGGGCGGACCGAGCTGGGGCTCGGGAAGCTCAATCCGAAGGCTCCAGGGATGGGGACACCGGGCGGGTCCCTCCGCCCGGGGTCTTATAGCGTAGGCAGTGGGGGAGGTTAACCCCTCCCCCGGGGTATGATGATAGCTGGGAGGGGTCCTGTTGAGTACTCGCGTGATCCAGGCACCTCCCGTGTAGCTTAGGTGGGCGTGAGGTTTTAGTGGGTAGTCTACGGGGGCACCGCCCCCCGGAGAGAATCCCACATAACCCCGGCTTCCCCCAGGGAGCCGGGGTATGTATAAAACATTTCCTCACGAAAAAAAAAAAAAAAAAAAAAGGGTTAGGGTTAGGGTTAGGGTTAGGGTTAGGGTTAGGGTTAGGGTTAGGGTTAGGGTTAGGGTTAGGGTTAGGGTTAGGGTTAGGGTTAGGGTTAGGGTTAGGGTTAGGGTTAGGGTTAGGGTTAGGGTTAGGGTTAGGGTTAGGGTTAGGGTTAGGGTTAGGGTTAGGGTTAGGGTTAGGGTTAGGGTTAGGGTTAGGGTTAGGGTTAGGGTTAGGGTTAGGGTTAGGGTTAGGGTTAGGGTTAGGGTTAGGGTTAGGGTTAGGGTTAGGGTTAGGGTTAGGGTTAGGGTTAGGGTTAGGGTTAGGGTTAGGGTTAGGGTTAGGGTTAGGGTTAGGGTTAGGGTTAGGGTTAGGGTTAGGGTTAGGGTTAGGGTTAGGGTTAGGGTTAGGGTTAGGGTTAGGGTTAGGGTTAGGGTTAGGGTTAGGGTTAGGGTTAGGGTTAGGGTTAGGGTTAGGGTTAGGGTTAGGGTTAGGGTTAGGGTTAGGGTTAGGGTTAGGGTTAGGGTTAGGGTTAGGGTTAGGGTTAGGGTTAGGGTTAGGGTTAGGGTTAGGGTTAGGGTTAGGGTTAGGGTTAGGGTTAGGGTTAGGGTTAGGGTTAGGGTTAGGGTTAGGGTTAGGGTTAGGGTTAGGGTTAGGGTTAGGGTTAGGGTTAGGGTTAGGGTTAGGGTTAGGGTTAGGGTTAGGGTTAGGGTTAGGGTTAGGGTTAGGGTTAGGGTTAGGGTTAGGGTTAGGGTTAGGGTTAGGGTTAGGGTTAGGGTTAGGGTTAGGGTTAGGGTTAGGGTTAGGGTTAGGGTTAGGGTTAGGGTTAGGGTTAGGGTTAGGGTTAGGGTTAGGGTTAGGGTTAGGGTTAGGGTTAGGGTTAGGGTTAGGGTTAGGGTTAGGGTTAGGGTTAGGGTTAGGGTTAGGGTTAGGGTTAGGGTTAGGGTTAGGGTTAGGGTTAGGGTTAGGGTTAGGGTTAGGGTTAGGGTTAGGGTTAGGGTTAGGGTTAGGGTTAGGGTTAGGGTTAGGGTTAGGGTTAGGGTTAGGGTTAGGGTTAGGGTTAGGGTTAGGGTTAGGGTTAGGGTTAGGGTTAGGGTTAGGGTTAGGGTTAGGGTTAGGGTTAGGGTTAGGGTTAGGGTTAGGGTTAGGGTTAGGGTTAGGGTTAGGGTTAGGGTTAGGGTTAGGGTTAGGGTTAGGGTTAGGGTTAGGGTTAGGGTTAGGGTTAGGGTTAGGGTTAGGGTTAGGGTTAGGGTTAGGGTTAGGGTTAGGGTTAGGGTTAGGGTTAGGGTTAGGGTTAGGGTTAGGGTTAGGGTTAGGGTTAGGGTTAGGGTTAGGGTTAGGGTTAGGGTTAGGGTTAGGGTTAGGGTTAGGGTTAGGGTTAGGGTTAGGGTTAGGGTTAGGGTTAGGGTTAGGGTTAGGGTTAGGGTTAGGGTTAGGGTTAGGGTTAGGGTTAGGGTTAGGGTTAGGGTTAGGGTTAGGGTTAGGGTTAGGGTTAGGGTTAGGGTTAGGGTTAGGGTTAGGGTTAGGGTTAGGGTTAGGGTTAGGGTTAGGGTTAGGGTTAGGGTTAGGGTTAGGGTTAGGGTTAGGGTTAGGGTTAGGGTTAGGGTTAGGGTTAGGGTTAGGGTTAGGGTTAGGGTTAGGGTTAGGGTTAGGGTTAGGGTTAGGGTTAGGGTTAGGGTTAGGGTTAGGGTTAGGGTTAGGGTTAGGGTTAGGGTTAGGGTTAGGGTTAGGGTTAGGGTTAGGGTTAGGGTTAGGGTTAGGGTTAGGGTTAGGGTTAGGGTTAGGGTTAGGGTTAGGGTTAGGGTTAGGGTTAGGGTTAGGGTTAGGGTTAGGGTTAGGGTTAGGGTTAGGGTTAGGGTTAGGGTTAGGGTTAGGGTTAGGGTTAGGGTTAGGGTTAGGGTTAGGGTTAGGGTTAGGGTTAGGGTTAGGGTTAGGGTTAGGGTTAGGGTTAGGGTTAGGGTTAGGGTTAGGGTTAGGGTTAGGGTTAGGGTTAGGGTTAGGGTTAGGGTTAGGGTTAGGGTTAGGGTTAGGGTTAGGGTTAGGGTTAGGGTTAGGGTTAGGGTTAGGGTGGACCTCTCGCTGTCGACCGTGGTCGACCACATGGTCGACAGCGTGAGGTCGTGGAAGGCGGTGGCCTCCTTCTGCGATGATGTGATCAAGCAGAAGGAGGCCGCCGAGCGGGCCCGGGAACGGGACCCGGGCTCCGCGAGGCGTATTTGGGCGCGGGGACGACCCCCGCGCCGACGTGTGCCCCCCAGTAGGGGGGCGGAGAGGGTAGGGAGGGCGCGGGGGTCTCCCCCGCGTCAACGTGTGCCCCCGGTGGTGGGGGGCGGAGTGGGGTTGGCGCGGGGAGTTCCCCCGCGCCCTGTTATGCCCCCACCACTGGGGGCGGCGAATTTGGGGGCCCGGGGCGTGAGCTGACCCGGGCCCCCGGGGGGGAGCATAGCTCCCCCCGTGATAGGCCGACACCCCCCGGGTTAATTTCCCGGTTTGGGGGGGTGTCGGTCCGTCCCTCCCGTTAGGGGAGGGGGATTCGTGGGGGGATTTGGGTGAGGAAGGGTCGGGGCGTGCCGGATCGCGCCTCCGACGGCCCTTCCTTCCGGTGGCGGCGTCCTCTTGCTCTGGCCGGGGCTGGTTCCTTCGGGACACTGGCCCCGAGCGGGGCACGAGGACTCCGGGAGCTGTGGGTGGACCGAGCTGGGGCTCGGGAAGCCCAATCCGAAGGCTCCAGGGATGGGGACACCGGGCGGGTCCCTCCGCCCGGGGTCTTATAGCGTAGGCAGTGGGGGAGGTTAACCCCTCCCCCGGGGTGGCATGTATTAGCTGGGAGGTGTCCTGTTGAGTACTCGCGTGATCCAGGCACCTCCCATGTAGCTTAGGTGGGCGTGAGGTTTTAGTGGGTAGTCTCCGGGGGCTCCGCCCCCCGGAGAGAATCCCACATAACCCCGGCTTCCCCCAGGGAGTCGGGGTATGTATAAAACATTTCCTCACGATAAAAAAAAAAAAAAAAAAAGGGTTAGGGTTAGGGTTAGGGTTAGGGTTAGGGTTAGGGTTAGGGTTAGGGTTAGGGTTAGGGTTAGGGTTAGGGTTAGGGTTAGGGTTAGGGTTAGGGTTAGGGTTAGGGTTAGGGTTAGGGTTAGGGTTAGGGTTAGGGTTAGGGTTAGGGTTAGGGTTAGGGTTAGGGTTAGGGTTAGGGTTAGGGTTAGGGTTAGGGTTAGGGTTAGGGTTAGGGTTAGGGTTAGGGTTAGGGTTAGGGTTAGGGTTAGGGTTAGGGTTAGGGTTAGGGTTAGGGTTAGGGTTAGGGTTAGGGTTAGGGTTAGGGTTAGGGTTAGGGTTAGGGTTAGGGTTAGGGTTAGGGTTAGGGTTAGGGTTAGGGTTAGGGTTAGGGTTAGGGTTAGGGTTAGGGTTAGGGTTAGGGTTAGGGTTAGGGTTAGGGTTAGGGTTAGGGTTAGGGTTAGGGTTAGGGTTAGGGTTAGGGTTAGGGTTAGGGTTAGGGTTAGGGTTAGGGTTAGGGTTAGGGTTAGGGTTAGGGTTAGGGTTAGGGTTAGGGTTAGGGTTAGGGTTAGGGTTAGGGTTAGGGTTAGGGTTAGGGTTAGGGTTAGGGTTAGGGTTAGGGTTAGGGTTAGGGTTAGGGTTAGGGTTAGGGTTAGGGTTAGGGTTAGGGTTAGGGTTAGGGTTAGGGTTAGGGTTAGGGTTAGGGTTAGGGTTAGGGTTAGGGTTAGGGTTAGGGTTAGGGTGGGGACCAAGGGGATATGGGCTTAGTAGTGGTGACTCGGATCCACTGCTAGGTATACCACAGTGGTGGTGGTCATATCCCTAAAATCCTCTACGCTCCACCTCCTCGTGGTGGTCCCTGGGAACACACATAGTTGTGTGTTGCTAACGGAGCGAGGGGTATTCCGCGGGAAGTAGTCCCAATGATGTGTGAGGCGATGCCGGCGGGATCTTCGGATCCTGGCAGGGCCTCCCTTGCCGGTAAGGTTCACACGGAGGGATGAAAAACCGCGGAATGGGTCCTGCGATAACGACCGGGGAGGTCGCCGCAGGGCTCTTGCCGTAAACCGGTGGTCATGTTTTACCGGAACGGTGGTCTTGCCTTAACCGGCCGGGCCGCGAGGATGATAACCTCTATAAAAAATCCCCAACCCTAAGCTTCGGTGCGCGGTGAGAGGGTACGCCCTGGCAACAGGGCGTGGCTGGTGGGGTACACCAGTCGCGAGCGCACCAACCACCACTGGATACTTGGCGCCTCCAGTGTGTATGTAGCCTTACCCGGGTAGTGGGGGCTCTGCCCGGGTGGACCTCTTTTCCCGCCATATTCGTGGGATTCAATATGGATTGCTCAAAAATTAAAAATGACGAGGTTAAGGAGGGGTTACCACACCCGAAAGTGGTAGTGGAGGGAGTGGGAGCGGTCTTGGACCTATCCCAGGAGGAGAGGCACCGGACCCCAGCTGCTGGGGACCGGCCCTTTCTCCGGCCGGAGAAGGGAACAGGGGGACGTGGTCGGCGGGTCAAGTCGGTGGACCGACAGTCGGACCACTCGACCAAGTCGGCTCCCCCCATCCCCAGCGTCGCGGGCGTGAAGCGTTCGCTGCCGCCGACTCCGGGCAGGACATCGCCGACTCCATCAGTCGGCAAACGGGAGCGGCTGGAGGGCGATGTCCGCCCTGAGATTAGGAGTATGCTCCCCGGGGAACTGTCGGCATTTATTGCCGAACAGTCGGACATTGCCCGGGAGCTCGCGGAGGCCAGTCGGAACCTCAAAGGTACACACCTTAAAGGGATCCGCGAGGCCTCCGCGGACATTAAGGCGGCAGCGAGGGAGTTGGAACGCAGGGGCGTCCAGGTTGGACCCCCTGCCGACTCCCGCACCAGCCAGGCGGACGCTGGGGACGCCGCTTTGCGGCTGGAGAATGCGGCTCTCAGGAGGGAGCTGCTGGAGACCCGCGACTCGCTTCGGGCCATCAGGGGGGAGCTGATGGTGATGAAGCGGTTGCGGGACGCTCCCCCCCTGCCGCAGGTCTCCGCCGCCGAGGTCGGCGAGGTCACCGCGACCCCGCCGGCGCAGCTGGACCTGGTGGCCCAGATGAAGGCCCTCATGGAGGAGGGCCTCAGATCCCTCCGCGAGGAGATGCGGAGGGAGCTGCGCCGGGTGACCGGGCGTAGTGACCGTGGGGATCCCAGGCCGCCGCCGCCGGCCCCTCCGGCGCCGCCGCGGCCCGCCCCTTCGCCTGCTCCGCCGACGCCTGCCCCTGCCCCTGCCCCGGGGACGGGGGAGAGGCAGAAGAAGAAGAAGAAGAAGAAGAAGGGGAAGAAGGCTGGGGAGGCTCCCCAGCCTTCGGTCGCCCGCCCGGCCCCGACCCCTGCGCCCACACCGGGTACCCCGGCTAAGCCGGGGACCTGGGCGGAGGTGGTCGGGAGGCGGGCCATCTCCGCGGCCAAGGCCGCTGCTAAGGCCGCGGCTGAGGTGGCGGCAGCCGTCTCGGCTGGCGCCCCAAAGGCAAGGAGGGCCGCTGCCCCCGCCTCGAAAGGCGGGAAAGCAGCGGCCAAGGTCAGGGCCCCGCCACGCTCCGCGGCAGTCACCGTGACTGTCCCGGAGGGGAGCGGGGCCTCGTATGAGGAGGCTATTAGGAGGGCCCGCCAGGGCGTCGATCTCGACGCCCTGGGCATTGGGGCCCTCAACTGGAAGCGGGCGGTAACCGGGGGCCTCATTATTGAGGTCCCCGGTGCCGATGGGGGCCCCAAGGCCGATGCCTTGGCCGCCAAGATGGCCGCCGTCCTGGGGGGGATGGACGTTAAGGTATCCAGGCCCGTGAAGAAGGCGGAATTCCGCCTCACGGGCCTGGAGGTTTCCGTGACCCCCCAGGAGGTAGTGGAGGCGGTCTCAAAAGCCGGGGGCTGCACCGCCGAGTCCGTTAGGGTAGGGGAGCTTAAGGCTCCCCCCAGCGGGCTCGGCACCGTATGGGTGCAGTGCCCGGCCGTGGCGGCCCTGGCCATCGAAAAGGCCGGGAAATTGCGCGTGGGGTGGTCCACCGCCCAGGTGGTTGTGCTGGCGGCCCGGCCGCTGCAGTGCTTCCGCTGCCTTGCCCTTGGGCATGTTCGGCAGCGGTGCACTGCGGAGGTCGACCGCAGCGGTCACTGCTACCGCTGCGGTGACGCCTCCCACCGGGCGGTGGACTGTAAGGCGCCACCCCACTGCGTGGTCTGCGCGGCCTTGGGGAGACCGGCGGGCCACAAGGCGGGGAGCAAGGCGTGCTCCCCGCCACCAAAGGCCAAGAAGGGCAAAAAGGGGGCGGGCGGTGTGGCGCCCACCCCAGTTACGCCACCGGATACCCCGGTGGCAAAAGCGGCCGTTCCCCCAACCTCCAAGGGGGAGTCGATGGAGGTGGAGGCGGCCCCCAGCGGGGCGGGGGGTAATGACCCCCCGCCACCCGCACCGGCGGCTAAGGAGGGGACCAGCGCGAAGGCCAATTAATGGCCCATATTCCGCGCTGGTCCCCTCTCCCGGTACTCCAGGCCAACCTCAACCACTGCCGCCAGGCGCAGGACCTAATGGTCCAATGCCTGGAGGAGTGGGGGGTTGGCCTGGCCGTCGCCACGGAGCCGCACAGAGTCCCGGACCACCCACACTGGTCCGGGGACGATGACGGCTCCGTGGCGATATGGTGGCGTCGCCACTCGGCGACTGTGCCCCCCTGCTCCGTGGTCGAACGGGGCAGGGGGATGGTTATGGTAAAGTGGGGAAGATTTCTGGTCGTGGGGTGCTACAGCTCACCCAGTTATGACTCCGCCGAATTAGGGATGTTCCTGGACCGGCTGGGGCTTATGATAGCCCCGTATATGTCCGGTCCAGTGTTGGTCCTGGGGGACCTCAATGCGAGGTCCTCCACCTGGGGTAACCCCGGGACCAACGCCCGAGGCGGAGTCCTGGAAGACTGGGCGGAGGGGATGGAGCTCCGGTTGTTAAACCGGGGCTCCGTGCCTACGTGCGTGAGGTGGAATGGCTGGTCCATAGTGGACGTGACATTCGCGACGGCCGCCGCCTCACGCCGTGTGTCCAATTGGCGGGTCTGGAGTGGAGAGACCTTGTCGGACCACAGCTACGTCCTGATGGACGTGGCTGTGGTCTCGGACTCGCCATTGGACACGCCCCTCCGACGTGGCACCCCGTCAGCGCCCAGATGGGCGCTGAAACGACTGGACGGGGACCTCCTGAGGGCCGTGATTATCGGCTCCGCCTGGCCTTCGGCCAGGGAGCGCGAGGCAGACGAGGGGGCGGCTTGGATCCGGGGCACGTTGCAGATGATCTGTGACGTGGCGATGCCCCGGGTCCGAGCTCAGCCCCCGAGAAGATCAGTTTACTGGTGGTCGGGGGAGCTGGCCGAACTTCGCAGTTCGGCCGGCCGAGCCCGCCGCCAGTATGCCCGCGCCCGTCGCCGCCATTTTCTGGGCGGCGACGCGGAGCCGAGGGTCGCCGAGCTGTACAGGGAGTACAGATCGGCGGCCGTGGCCCTCAAGCGTGCGATTGCCGCTGCTAAGGCCAAGGCCTGGGATGAGCTCCTGCTCACCCTCCGTGAGGATCCGTGGGGACGCCCGTATAAGGCGGTGCTTGGGAAGCTCCGCCCCTGGGCGTCCCCGGTCACGGAGCGGTTAGACCCGGAACTTCTGGGGCGCGTAGTGGATACCCTCTTCCCCCTGAGTGAGGGGGGGAGGGAACGCGCCCCGGGTCCGGCCATTGAATGGTCGGACGAATTCCGGGTCACCGAGTGGGAGCTGTACCAGGCCGTCCGGGAGCTCCGGGCCAGGGGCAAGAAGGCCCCTGGCCCCGATGGGGTTCCCGGTGGTATAATGGCCTTAGCTATGGAGGTCCTCGCCCCGGCGTTCAGGAGCGTCATGGACGCGAGCCTGCGCCGGGGAGTCTTCCCCACGGTGTGGAAAGAGGCGTGCCTGGTTCTCCTCCAAAAGGAGGGGAAACCCGCAGAGTCTCCCTCTGCATACCGGCCGGTTTGTTTACTCGACGAGGCGGGCAAGCTATTCGAAAGGATAATTGCCGCCCGCCTCGTCGAGCACCTGTCGCGGGGTGGTCCCGACCTGAGCGACAGCCAGTATGGGTTCCGGAGGGGGCGCTCCACTATAGACGCCCTGGAGCGTCTGCGCCTCCTCCGTGAACGGGCTGTCGCTCGGGGCAGGGTGTTGATTGCGGTGTCGCTAGACATATCTAACGCCTTCAACGCCCTGCCCTGGTCGGAGATAATGGGGGCGCTGGACTATTTCCAGGTGCCCCCTTATCTCCGGGAGGTGGTCGGCGACTATCTCCGCGACAGAGAGGTGGTATTTACCGGCCGGTATGGTATTGTGCACTCGAGGGAGACGCACCGCGGCGTTCCACAGGGGTCGGTCCTCGGACCGCTCCTGTGGAACTTGGCGTACGACGCGGTGCTGCGGGTTGTCCTCCCCCCGGATACGGGTGTCATCTGCTATGCAGATGACACCCTGGTTTATGCCGAGGGGGAGGATTGGAGGAGGACCAGGCACCTCGGAGAGGCCGCCCTGGACTGCGTGATCGGGCGAATCCGGAGAATGGGGTTGACCGTGGCCGCCACAAAAACCGAGGCGATTTGGTTGTATTCGCCTCGGGTGTGGCGGCTACCCCGTGGTCAAGATCTCCGGATTCGTGTCGCTGAAACCTCCGTCGCGATCGGGCCCAGGATGAGGTACCTGGGCCTGATCATAGACGGCCGCTGGCGATTTGATGGACACTTCGAGCTCCTCGCCCCCCGACTAGAGAGGACGGCAGCCGCATTGGCGCGGCTGCTGCCGAATGTCGGGGGGCCGGATTTGAAAGTACGCCGCCTCTATGTGGAGGTGGTGCGGTCTATAGCCCTGTATGGGGCCCCCGTATGGCACCGCTCGCTCGAGGCCAGCACGCCTAGCCGCAAACTCTTCGAAAGAGTGCGGCGGCGGCTGGCCTTGCGGGTCATACGGGGGTACCGCACCATCTCCACCGAGGCGGCGGGACTCCTCGCCGTGATTCCACCCTTCACTGTGGTGGCGGCGGAGCGGGCGAAGCTATACCACATCGCCCGCTCCTTCCGCCGCCCGCCGGGGGTGGAACTCACGCGCGAGGAGGAGGAGGAGCTCGAGGGCCAGAATCGCCAGGCCCGGACGGAAAGTTTATCGGAGTGGAGGGCGATGCTAACGCCCTCCACACGTCCGATTGTCCGGGCCCTCCTGCCCATATTTCATATATGGTGCAGGAGGCGGGGAAGGTTGACCTTCCGCCTCACGCAGGTGCTCTCCGGCCACGGTTGCTTCGGAGAGTACCTGCACAGAATGGGGCGGGAGCCGACTGCGCAGTGCCACCACTGCGGCGAAGATGTGGACACGGCGCGGCACACTCTGGAGGAGTGCCCAGCTTGGGCCGAGCCGCGCCGTGTCCTTAGAGCCGCGGTGGAAGGGTGGGACCTCTCGCTGTCGACCGTGGTCGACCACATGGTCGACAGCGTGAGGTCGTGGAAGGCGGTGGCCTCCTTCTGCGATGATGTGATCAAGCAGAAGGAGGCCGCCGAGCGGGCCCGGGAACGGGACCCGGGCTCCGCGAGGCGTATTTGGGCGCGGGGACGACCCCCGCGCCGGCGTGTGCCCCCCACGAGGGGGGCGGTGAGGGATGGGAGGGCGCGGGGGTCTCCCCCGCGTCAACCATTGCCCCCGGGAGTGGGGGGCGGAGGGGGTTTGGCGCGGGGAGTATCCCCGCGCCCTGTTTCGCCCCCACCTGTGGGGGCGCTGAATTTGGGGGCCCGGGGTGCGAGCTGACCCGGGCCCCCGGGGGGGAGCGTAGCTCCCCCCGTGATTGGCCGACACCCCCCGGGATAGTTTCCCGGTTGGTGGGGGGTGTCGTTCCCCCCTCCCCCCGATAGGGGAGGGGGACCGTGGGGGGTTTTTTGGGGAAAGGAAGGGTCGGGGCGTGCCGGATCGCGCCTCCGACGACCCTTCCTTCCGGTGGCGGCGTCCTCTTGCTCTGGCCGAGGCTGGTTCCTTCGGGACACTGGCCCCGAGCGGGGCACGAGGACTCCGGGAGCTGTGGGTGGACCGAGCTGGGGCTCGGGAAGCCCAATCCGAAGGCTCCAGGGATGGGGACACCGGGCGGGTCCCTCCGCCCGGGGTCTTATAGCGTAGGCAGTGGGGGAGGTTAACCCCTCCCCCGGGGCATGATGATAGCTGGGAGGTGTCCTGTTGAGTACTCGCGTGATCCAGGCACCTCCCGTGTAGCTTAGGTGGGCGTGAGGTTTTAGTGGGTAGTCTCCGGGGGCTCGCCCCCCGGGGAGAATCCCACATAACCCCGGCTTCCCCCAGGGAGTCGGGGTATGTATAAAACATTTCCTCACGATAAAAAAAAAAAAAAAAAAAAAAAAAGGGTTAGGGTTAGGGTTAGGGTTAGGGTTAGGGTTAGGGTTAGGGTTAGGGTTAGGGTTAGGGTTAGGGTTAGGGTTAGGGTTAGGGTTAGGGTTAGGGTTAGGGTTAGGGTTAGGGTTAGGGTTAGGGTTAGGGTTAGGGTTAGGGTTAGGGTTAGGGTTAGGGTTAGGGTTAGGGTTAGGGTTAGGGTTAGGGTTAGGGTTAGGGTTAGGGTTAGGGTTAGGGTTAGGGTTAGGGTTAGGGTTAGGGTTAGGGTTAGGGTTAGGGTTAGGGTTAGGGTTAGGGTTAGGGTTAGGGTTAGGGTTAGGGTTAGGGTTAGGGTTAGGGTTAGGGTTAGGGTTAGGGTTAGGGTTAGGGTTAGGGTTAGGGTTAGGGTTAGGGTTAGGGTTAGGGTTAGGGTTAGGGTTAGGGTTAGGGTTAGGGTTAGGGTTAGGGTTAGGGTTAGGGTTAGGGTTAGGGTTAGGGTTAGGGTTAGGGTTAGGGTTAGGGTTAGGGTTAGGGTTAGGGTTAGGGTTAGGGTTAGGGTTAGGGTTAGGGTTAGGGTTAGGGTTAGGGTTAGGGTTAGGGTTAGGGTTAGGGTTAGGGTTAGGGTTAGGGTTAGGGTGGGGACCGAGGGGATATGGGCTTAGTAGTGGTGACTCGGATCCACTACTAGGTATACCACAGTGGTGGTGGTCATATCCCTAAAATCCTCTACGCTCCACCTCCTCGTGGTGGTCCCTGGGAACACACACAGTTGTGTGTTGCTAACGGAGCGAGGGGTATTCCGCGGGAAGTAGTCCTAATGATGTGTGAGGCGATGCCGGCGGGATCTTCGGATCCTGGCAGGGCCTCCCTTGCCGGTAAGGTTCACACGGAGGGATGAAAAACCGCGGAATGGGTCCTGCGATAACGACCGGGGAGGTCGCCGCAGGGCTCTTGCCGTAAACCGGTGGTCATGTTTTACCGGAACGGTGGTCTTGCCTTAACCGGCCGGGCCGCGAGGATGATAACCTCTATAAAAAATCCCCAACCCTAAGCTTCGGTGCGCGGTGAGAGGGTACGCCCTGGTAACAGGGCGTGGCTGGTGGGGTACACCAGTCGCGAGCGCACCAACAACCACTGGATAACTGGCGCCTCCAGTGCGTATATAGCCTTACCCGGGTAGTGGGGGCTCTGCCCGGGTGGACCTCTTTTCCCGCCACGTTCGTGGGATTTCTTATGGATTTATCAAAAAACAAAAATGATGAGGTTAAGGAGGGGGAACCACACCCGGAAGTGGTTGAGGGGGGAGCTGTGGTGGCACCTGTGCCACCACGGGTTATGGGACCACCGGCCCCGGTCGACCGTCTGAAGCTTCGGCCGAGGAAGGGGACCCCGGGGCACGCTGGACCCATCGGGGAGGAGGACCGAGCATCGGTCACGTCGGCCAGATCGGTCATGTCGGCCAGATCGGTCACGTCGGCCGGGTCGGCCGCCCCCTCCACCAGCGGTGCGGGCAGCAAACGCCCGCTCACCCCGACTCCGGGGAGGGCGTCGCCGACCCCGTCCGACAAGCGGGACAGGCTAGACGGGGAAGTCACCTTCTCCCGGCTCCCCTGCGTGGAGGTGAGGGGTATGCTCCCCGGGGAGCTAACAGCTCTCCTCGTGGGGTTGGCCCGGGAGAACCGCGAGATGGCGGAGAGGTCGCGGAACCTGAAGGGAACCTTTGTGAAGGGCTTCCGCGACTCCTCCGACCTTATTGAAGAGGTCGCCAACGAGATTGACCGCAGGGGCTTCCCGGTGGGAATCCCTGCGGTTGGCTCTGGCACCTCCACCCCCGCGGATCGCGAGTCCGGCCTGCTACGGGAGCGCTGCGCGGCCCTTGAGAGGGAGTTGCGGGAGACCCGCGACTCCCTCGAAGCCATCAGAGGGGAACTGATGGCTGTCAAGCGGCTGCGTGACGCTCCCCCCCTGCCGGCACCGGCGCCGGCTGTCGTCGGGGATGCCGCGGCGCCCGCGTCGGACCTAATGGTCCAGATGCGGGCGCTCATGGAGGCCGGGCTTAGCTCCATCCGGCAGGAAATGCGGGTGGAGCTCCGGCGGGCGGTCGGGGCCGTTGCCCCGGCGGCGGGGGCACGTGGGCCCCCTCGCCCATCGCCTCGCGGACCGCTGGCCCCGCCTGCGCCTGCGCCTGCGCCTGCGCCGCCGGCGCCTGCGCCGCCGACGCCGGCCCCTGCCCCTTCGGGGCAGAAGAAAAAGAAAAAGAAGGGTAAGAAGGCTGGGGAGATCCCCCAGCCTTCGGTGACCCGTCCGGCGCCGCCCCCCGCACCGAAGCCAGGTCTCCCGAAGGAGGAGATCTGGGCAGAGGTCGTGGGGAGGAGGGCCAAGGCTGCGGCTAAGGCTGTCGCCGCCGTGGCCAATGCTGCGGCCGCCGCGGCCAAGGCGCCGGCGGGCGCCACCAAGAAGGTGAAGGCCGTTGCCCCCGCCTCGAAGGGCGGGAAGGCAGCGGCCAAGGTCAAGGCTCCCCCCCGATCAGCGGCGGTAACAATCACCGTCCCGGAGGGGAGCAAGGCCTCCTATGAGGAGGCCATCAGGAGGGCCCGCCAGGGCGTCGACCTCGACGCCCTGGGCATTGGGGCCCTTAATTGGAAGCGTGCGGTCACCGGGGGCCTCATAATCGAGGTCCCTGGTGCCGACGGGGGCCCCAAGGCCGACGCCTTGGCGGCCAAGATGGCTGCCGTCCTGGGGGGGATGGAGGTCAGGGTCTCCAGGCCCGTGAAGAAGGCGGAATTCCGCCTCACGGGCCTGGAGGTGTCGGTGACCCCCCAGGAGGTAACGGAGGCGGTGGCAAAGGCCGGGGGCTGCGCCGCCGAGTCCGTCAGGGTGGGGGAGCTGAAGGCTCCGCCCAACGGACTCGGCACTGTTTGGGTGCAGTGCCCGGCCGTGGCCGCGGTGGCCATCGAGAAGGCCGGCAAGGTGCGGGTTGGGTGGTCCACCGCCCAGGTGGTGGTTCTGGCTCCGCGACCGCTGCAGTGCTTTCGCTGCCTGGCCTTAGGCCACGTACGGCAGCGATGCACAGCGGCGGTCGACCGCAGCGGTCATTGCTACCGCTGCGGGGATGCATCCCACCGGGCGGTGGACTGCAAAGCCCCCCCGCACTGCGTGGTGTGCGCGGCCGTGGGGAGACCGGCGGGGCACAAGGCGGGGAGCAAAGCGTGCTCCCCGCCTCCCAAACAGAAGAAGGGCGCAAAGGGGGGCGGTGTGGCGCCCCCCCAAAGCGCGATGAAGGGGACTGCCGGGGGGGCAGTAGCTGCCCCCACCACCTCCACTGAGACAGTGGAGATGGAGGTGGAGGCAGTCCCCAGCGGGGAGGGGGTCTCAGGCCCCCCGCCACCCTCGTCGGTGGCTGAAAAGGGGAGACCGGCTGAAGCCAATTAATGGCCACGTCCAGCCGGTCCCCCCAGTTGGTAGTCCAGGCCAACCTCAACCACTGCTGCCGGGCGCAGGACCTGATGGTCCAGTGCCTGGAGGAGTGGGGGGTTGGCCTGGCCGTCGCCACGGAGCCGTACAGAGTCCCGGACCATCCACACTGGTCCGGTGACGTGGACGGCTCCGTGGCGATATGGTGGCGTCGCCACTCGGCGACTGTGCCCCCCTGCTCCGTGGTCGAACGGGGCAGGGGGATGGTTATGGTTAAATGGGGAAGACTTCTGGTCGTGGGGTGCTACAACTCACCCAGTTGTGACTCCGCCGAACTCGGGATGTTTCTGGACCGGCTGGGGCTAATGATAGCCCCATATATAGCCGGTCCGGTGCTGGTCCTGGGGGACCTCAATGCGAGGTCCACCACCTGGGGTAACCCCGGGACCAGCGCCCGAGGCGGAGTCCTGGAAGACTGGGCGGAGGGGATGGAGCTCCGGTTGTTAAACCGGGGCTCCGTGCCTACGTGCGTGAGGTGGAATGGCTGGTCGATTGTTGACGTGTCGTTCGCGACGGCCGCCGCCTCACGCCGTGTGTCCAACTGGCGGGTCTGGGATGGAGAGACCTTGTCTGACCACAGCTACGTCCTGATGGACGTGGCTGTGGTCTCGGACTCGCCATTGGACACGCCCCTCCGACGTGGCACCCCGTCAGCGCCCAGATGGGCGCTGAAACGACTAGACGGGGACCTCCTGAGGGCCGTGATAATCGGCTCCGCCTGGCCTTCGGCCAGGGAGCGCGGGGTAAATGAGGGGGCGACTTGGATCCGGGGCACGTTGCAGATGATCTGCGACGTGGCGATGCCCCGGGTCCGAGCTCAGCCCCCGAGAAAGTCTGTTTACTGGTGGTCGGGGGAGCTGGCCGAACTTCGCAGTTCGGCCGGCCGAGCCCGCCGCCAGTACACCCGCGCCCGTCGCCGCCATTTCCTGGGCGGCGACGCGGAGCCGAGGGTCGCCGAGCTGTACAGGGAGTACAGATCGGCGGCCGTGGCCCTCAAGCGTGCGATTGCCGCTGCTAAGGCCAAGGCCTGGGATGAGCTCCTGCTCACCCTCCGTGACGATCCGTGGGGGCGCCCGTATAAGGCGGTGCTTGGGAAGCTCCGCCCCTGGGCGTCCCCGGTCACGGAGAGGCTAGACCCGGAATTTCTGGGGCGCGTCGTTGACACCCTCTTCCCCGCTGATGAAGGGAACGAGGGGAGGAGGGAACGCGCCCCGGATCCGACCATTGAGTGGTCGGACGAATTCCGGGTCACCGAGTGGGAGCTGTACCGGGCCGTCCGGGAACTCCGGGCCGGGGGCAAGAAGGCCCCTGGCCCCGATGGGGTTCCCGGTGGTATAATGGCCTTAGCTCTGGAGGTCCTCGCCCCGGCGTTCAGGAGCGTCATGGACGCGAGCCTGCGCCGGGGAGTCTTCCCCAAGGAATGGAAAAAAGCGTGCCTGGTTCTCCTCCAAAAGGATGGGAAACCCGCAGAGTCTCCCTCTGCATACCGGCCGGTTTGTTTACTCGACGAGGCGGGCAAGCTATTCGAAAGGATAATTGCCGCCCGCCTCGTCGAGCACCTGTCGCGGGGTGGTCCCGACCTGAGCGACAGCCAGTATGGATTCCGGAGGGGGCGCTCCACAATTGACGCCCTGGAGCGTCTGCGCCTCCTCCGTGAACGGGCTGTCGCTCGGGGCGGGGCGTTGTTGGCGGTGTCGTTAGACATATCTAACGCCTTCAACGCCCTGCCCTGGAAGGAGATAGTGGGGGCGATGGAGTATTTCCAGGTGCCCCCCTATCTCCGGAAGGTGGTCGGTGACTACCTCCGCGGCAGGAAAGTGATGTTTACCGGCCGGTATAGCATCGTGAACACGAGGGAGACGCACCGCGGCGTTCCACAGGGGTCGGTCCTCGGACCGCTCCTGTGGAACTTGGCTTACGACGCGGTGCTGCGGGTTGTCCTCCCCCCGGATACGGGTGTCATCTGCTACGCAGATGACACCCTGGTATATGCCATGGGGGGGGACTGGGGGAGAACCAGGCACCTGTGTGAGGCCGCCCTGGACCGCGTGGTCGGGCGAATCCGGAGGATGGGGTTGACCGTGGCCGCCGCAAAGACCGAGGCGATCTGGATGTACGGATCGCCTCGGCCGCGGCGGCTACCCCATGGTCAGAACCTCCGGATTCGCGTCGCTGAAACCTCCGTCGAGATCGGGCCCAGGATGAGGTACCTGGGCCTGGTCATAGACGGCCGCTGGCGATTCGAAGAACACTTCGAGCTCCTCGCCCCCCGACTAGAGAAGACGGCAGCCGCATTGGCGCGGCTGCTGCCGAATGTCGGGGGGCCGGATTTGAAAGTGCGCCGCCTCTACACGGAGGTGGTGCGGTCTATAGCCCTGTATGGGGCCCCCGTATGGCACCGCTCGCTCGAGGCCAGCACGCCCAGCCGCAAACTTTTAGAAAGAGTGCGGCGGCGGCTGGCCTTGCGGGTCATACGGGGGTACCGCACCATCTCCACCGAGGCGGCGGGACTCCTCGCCGTGATTCCACCCTTCACTGTGGTGGCGGCGGAGCGGGCGAAGTTATACCAGATCGCCCGCTCCTTCCGCCGCCCGCCGGGGGTGGAACTCACGCGCGAGGAGGAGGAGGAGCTCGAGGGCCAGAATCGCCAGGCCCGGACGGAAAGTTTATCGGAGTGGAGGGCGATGCTAACGCCCTCCACACGTCCGATTGTCCGGGCCCTCCTGCCCATATTTCATATATGGTGCAGGAGGCGGGGAAGGTTGACCTTCCGCCTCACGCAGGTGCTCTCCGGCCACGGTTGCTTCGGAGAGTACCTGCACAGAATGGGGCGGGAGCCGACTGCGCAGTGCCACCACTGCGGCGAAGATGTGGACACGGCGCGGCACACTCTGGAGGAGTGCCCAGCTTGGGCCGAGCCGCGCCGTGTCCTTAGAGCCGCGGTGGAAGGGTGGGACCTCTCGCTGTCGACCGTGGTCGACCACATGGTCGACAGCGTGAGGTCGTGGAAGGCGGTGGCCTCCTTCTGCGATGATGTGATCAAGCAGAAGGAGGCCGCCGAGCGGGCCCGGGAACGGGACCCGGGCTCCGCGAGGCGTATTTGGGCGCGGGGACGACCCCCGCGCCGACGTGTGCCCCCCAGTAGGGGGGCGGAGAGGGTAGGGAGGGCGCGGGGGTCTCCCCCGCGTCAACGTGTGCCCCCGGTGGTGGGGGGCGGAGTGGGGTTGGCGCGGGGAGTTCCCCCGCGCCCTGTTATGCCCCCACCACTGGGGGCGGCGAATTTGGGGGCCCGGGGCGTGAGCTGACCCGGGCCCCCGGGGGGGAGCATAGCTCCCCCCGTGATAGGCCGACACCCCCCGGGTTAATTTCCCGGTTTGGGGGGGTGTCGGTCCGTCCCTCCCGTTAGGGGAGGGGGATTCGTGGGCGGATTGGGGTGAGGAAGGGTCGGGGCGTGCCGGATCACGCCTCCGACGGCCCTTCCTTCCGGTGGCGGCGTCCTCTTGCTCTGGCCGGGGCTGGTTCCTTCGGGACACCGGCCCCGAGCGGGGCACGAGGACTCCGGGAGCTGTGGGTGGACCGAGCTGGGGCTCGGGAAGCCCAATCCGAAGGCTCCAGGGATGGGGACACCGGGCGGGTCCCTCCGCCCGGGGTCTTATAGCGTAGGCAGTGGGGGAGGCTAACCCCCTCCCCCGGGGTGGCATGTATTAGCTGGGAGGTGTCCTGTTGAGTACTCGCGTGATCCAGGCACCTCCCCTTTAGCTTAGGTGGGCGTGGGTTTTTAGTGGGTACCCCTTGGGGATTTCCCCCAAGGGCAGTCCCACATAACCCCGACTCCCCCCAGGGAGTCGGGGAATGCGTAAAGCATTTTCCCACGAAAAAAAAAAAAAAAAAAAAAAAAAAAAAGGGTTAGGGTTAGGGTTAGGGTTAGGGTTAGGGTTAGGGTTAGGGTTAGGGTTAGGGTTAGGGTTAGGGTTAGGGTTAGGGTTAGGGTTAGGGTTAGGGTTAGGGTTAGGGTTAGGGTTAGGGTTAGGGTTAGGGTTAGGGTTAGGGTTAGGGTTAGGGTTAGGGTTAGGGTTAGGGTTAGGGTTAGGGTTAGGGTTAGGGTTAGGGTTAGGGTTAGGGTTAGGGTTAGGGTTAGGGTTAGGGTTAGGGTTAGGGTTAGGGTTAGGGTTAGGGTTAGGGTTAGGGTTAGGGTTAGGGTTAGGGTTAGGGTTAGGGTTAGGGTTAGGGTTAGGGTTAGGGTTAGGGTTAGGGTTAGGGTTAGGGTTAGGGTTAGGGTTAGGGTTAGGGTTAGGGTTAGGGTTAGGGTTAGGGTTAGGGTTAGGGTTAGGGTTAGGGTTAGGGTTAGGGTTAGGGTTAGGGTTAGGGTTAGGGTTAGGGTTAGGGTTAGGGTTAGGGTTAGGGTTAGGGTTAGGGTTAGGGTTAGGGTTAGGGTTAGGGTTAGGGTTAGGGTTAGGGTTAGGGTTAGGGTTAGGGTTAGGGTTAGGGTTAGGGTTAGGGTTAGGGTTAGGGTTAGGGTTAGGGTTAGGGTTAGGGTTAGGGTTAGGGTTAGGGTTAGGGTTAGGGTTAGGGTTAGGGTTAGGGTTAGGGTTAGGGTTAGGGTTAGGGTTAGGGTTAGGGTTAGGGTTAGGGTTAGGGTTAGGGTTAGGGTTAGGGTTAGGGTTAGGGTTAGGGTTAGGGTTAGGGTTAGGGTTAGGGTTAGGGTTAGGGTTAGGGTTAGGGTTAGGGTTAGGGTTAGGGTTAGGGTTAGGGTTAGGGTTAGGGTTAGGGTTAGGGTTAGGGTTAGGGTTAGGGTTAGGGTTAGGGTTAGGGTTAGGGTTAGGGTTAGGGTTAGGGTTAGGGTTAGGGTTAGGGTTAGGGTTAGGGTTAGGGTTAGGGTTAGGGTTAGGGTTAGGGTTAGGGTTAGGGTTAGGGTTAGGGTTAGGGTTAGGGTTAGGGTTAGGGTTAGGGTTAGGGTTAGGGTTAGGGTTAGGGTTAGGGTTAGGGTTAGGGTTAGGGTTAGGGTTAGGGTTAGGGTTAGGGTTAGGGTTAGGGTTAGGGTTAGGGTTAGGGTTAGGGTTAGGGTTAGGGTTAGGGTTAGGGTTAGGGTTAGGGTTAGGGTTAGGGTTAGGGTTAGGGTTAGGGTTAGGGTTAGGGTTAGGGTTAGGGTTAGGGTTAGGGTTAGGGTTAGGGTTAGGGTTAGGGTTAGGGTTAGGGTTAGGGTTAGGGTTAGGGTTAGGGTTAGGGTTAGGGTTAGGGTTAGGGTTAGGGTTAGGGTTAGGGTTAGGGTTAGGGTTAGGGTTAGGGTTAGGGTTAGGGTTAGGGTTAGGGTTAGGGTTAGGGTTAGGGTTAGGGTTAGGGTTAGGGTTAGGGTTAGGGTTAGGGTTAGGGTTAGGGTTAGGGTTAGGGTTAGGGTTAGGGTTAGGGTTAGGGTTAGGGTTAGGGTTAGGGTTAGGGTTAGGGTTAGGGTTAGGGTTAGGGTTAGGGTTAGGGTTAGGGTTAGGGTTAGGGTTAGGGTTAGGGTTAGGGTTAGGGTTAGGGTTAGGGTTAGGGTTAGGGTTAGGGTTAGGGTTAGGGTTAGGGTTAGGGTTAGGGTTAGGGTTAGGGTTAGGGTTAGGGTTAGGGTTAGGGTTAGGGTTAGGGTTAGGGTTAGGGTTAGGGTTAGGGTTAGGGTTAGGGTTAGGGTTAGGGTTAGGGTTAGGGTTAGGGTTAGGGTTAGGGTTAGGGTTAGGGTTAGGGTTAGGGTTAGGGTTAGGGTTAGGGTTAGGGTTAGGGTTAGGGTTAGGGTTAGGGTTAGGGTTAGGGTTAGGGTTAGGGTTAGGGTTAGGGTTAGGGTTAGGGTTAGGGTTAGGGTTAGGGTTAGGGTTAGGGTTAGGGTTAGGGTTAGGGTTAGGGTTAGGGTTAGGGTTAGGGTTAGGGTTAGGGTTAGGGTTAGGGTTAGGGTTAGGGTTAGGGTTAGGGTTAGGGTTAGGGTTAGGGTTAGGGTTAGGGTTAGGGTTAGGGTTAGGGTTAGGGTTAGGGTTAGGGTTAGGGTTAGGGTTAGGGTTAGGGTTAGGGTTAGGGTTAGGGTTAGGGTTAGGGTTAGGGTTAGGGTTAGGGTTAGGGTTAGGGTTAGGGTTAGGGTTAGGGTTAGGGTTAGGGTTAGGGTTAGGGTTAGGGTTAGGGTTAGGGTTAGGGTTAGGGTTAGGGTTAGGGTTAGGGTTAGGGTTAGGGTTAGGGTTAGGGTTAGGGTTAGGGTTAGGGTTAGGGTTAGGGTTAGGGTTAGGGTTAGGGTTAGGGTTAGGGTTAGGGTTAGGGTTAGGGTTAGGGTTAGGGTTAGGGTTAGGGTTAGGGTTAGGGTTAGGGTTAGGGTTAGGGTTAGGGTTAGGGTTAGGGTTAGGGTTAGGGTTAGGGTTAGGGTTAGGGTTAGGGTTAGGGTTAGGGTTAGGGTTAGGGTTAGGGTTAGGGTTAGGGTTAGGGTTAGGGTTAGGGTTAGGGTTAGGGTTAGGGTTAGGGTTAGGGTTAGGGTTAGGGTTAGGGTTAGGGTTAGGGTTAGGGTTAGGGTTAGGGTTAGGGTTAGGGTTAGGGTTAGGGTTAGGGTTAGGGTTAGGGTTAGGGTTAGGGTTAGGGTTAGGGTTAGGGTTAGGGTTAGGGTTAGGGTTAGGGTTAGGGTTAGGGTTAGGGTTAGGGTTAGGGTTAGGGTTAGGGTTAGGGTTAGGGTTAGGGTTAGGGTTAGGGTTAGGGTTAGGGTTAGGGTTAGGGTTAGGGTTAGGGTTAGGGTTAGGGTTAGGGTTAGGGTTAGGGTTAGGGTTAGGGTTAGGGTTAGGGTTAGGGTTAGGGTTAGGGTTAGGGTTAGGGTTAGGGTTAGGGTTAGGGTTAGGGTTAGGGTTAGGGTTAGGGTTAGGGTTAGGGTTAGGGTTAGGGTTAGGGTTAGGGTTAGGGTTAGGGTTAGGGTTAGGGTTAGGGTTAGGGTTAGGGTTAGGGTTAGGGTTAGGGTTAGGGTTAGGGTTAGGGTTAGGGTTAGGGTTAGGGTTAGGGTTAGGGTTAGGGTTAGGGTTAGGGTTAGGGTTAGGGTTAGGGTTAGGGTTAGGGTTAGGGTTAGGGTTAGGGTTAGGGTTAGGGTTAGGGTTAGGGTTAGGGTTAGGGTTAGGGTTAGGGTTAGGGTTAGGGTTAGGGTTAGGGTTAGGGTTAGGGTTAGGGTTAGGGTTAGGGTTAGGGTTAGGGTTAGGGTTAGGGTTAGGGTTAGGGTTAGGGTTAGGGTTAGGGTTAGGGTTAGGGTTAGGGTTAGGGTTAGGGTTAGGGTTAGGGTTAGGGTTAGGGTTAGGGTTAGGGTTAGGGTTAGGGTTAGGGTTAGGGTTAGGGTTAGGGTTAGGGTTAGGGTTAGGGTTAGGGTTAGGGTTAGGGTTAGGGTTAGGGTTAGGGTTAGGGTTAGGGTTAGGGTTAGGGTTAGGGTTAGGGTTAGGGTTAGGGTTAGGGTTAGGGTTAGGGTTAGGGTTAGGGTTAGGGTTAGGGTTAGGGTTAGGGTTAGGGTTAGGGTTAGGGTTAGGGTTAGGGTTAGGGTTAGGGTTAGGGTTAGGGTTAGGGTTAGGGTTAGGGTTAGGGTTAGGGTTAGGGTTAGGGTTAGGGTTAGGGTTAGGGTTAGGGTTAGGGTTAGGGTTAGGGTTAGGGTTAGGGTTAGGGTTAGGGTTAGGGTTAGGGTTAGGGTTAGGGTTAGGGTTAGGGTTAGGGTTAGGGTTAGGGTTAGGGTTAGGGTTAGGGTTAGGGTTAGGGTTAGGGTTAGGGTTAGGGTTAGGGTTAGGGTTAGGGTTAGGGTTAGGGTTAGGGTTAGGGTTAGGGTTAGGGTTAGGGTTAGGGTTAGGGTTAGGGTTAGGGTTAGGGTTAGGGTTAGGGTTAGGGTTAGGGTTAGGGTTAGGGTTAGGGTTAGGGTTAGGGTTAGGGTTAGGGTTAGGGTTAGGGTTAGGGTTAGGGTTAGGGTTAGGGTTAGGGTTAGGGTTAGGGTTAGGGTTAGGGTTAGGGTTAGGGTTAGGGTTAGGGTTAGGGTTAGGGTTAGGGTTAGGGTTAGGGTTAGGGTTAGGGTTAGGGTTAGGGTTAGGGTTAGGGTTAGGGTTAGGGTTAGGGTTAGGGTTAGGGTTAGGGTTAGGGTTAGGGTTAGGGTTAGGGTTAGGGTTAGGGTTAGGGTTAGGGTTAGGGTTAGGGTTAGGGTTAGGGTTAGGGTTAGGGTTAGGGTTAGGGTTAGGGTTAGGGTTAGGGTTAGGGTTAGGGTTAGGGTTAGGGTTAGGGTTAGGGTTAGGGTTAGGGTTAGGGTTAGGGTTAGGGTTAGGGTTAGGGTTAGGGTTAGGGTTAGGGTTAGGGTTAGGGTTAGGGTTAGGGTTAGGGTTAGGGTTAGGGTTAGGGTTAGGGTTAGGGTTAGGGTTAGGGTTAGGGTTAGGGTTAGGGTTAGGGTTAGGGTTAGGGTTAGGGTTAGGGTTAGGGTTAGGGTTAGGGTTAGGGTTAGGGTTAGGGTTAGGGTTAGGGTTAGGGTTAGGGTTAGGGTTAGGGTTAGGGTTAGGGTTAGGGTTAGGGTTAGGGTTAGGGTTAGGGTTAGGGTTAGGGTTAGGGTTAGGGTTAGGGTTAGGGTTAGGGTTAGGGTTAGGGTTAGGGTTAGGGTTAGGGTTAGGGTTAGGGTTAGGGTTAGGGTTAGGGTTAGGGTTAGGGTTAGGGTTAGGGTTAGGGTTAGGGTTAGGGTTAGGGTTAGGGTTAGGGTTAGGGTTAGGGTTAGGGTTAGGGTTAGGGTTAGGGTTAGGGTTAGGGTTAGGGTTAGGGTTAGGGTTAGGGTTAGGGTTAGGGTTAGGGTTAGGGTTAGGGTTAGGGTTAGGGTTAGGGTTAGGGTTAGGGTTAGGGTTAGGGTTAGGGTTAGGGTTAGGGTTAGGGTTAGGGTTAGGGTTAGGGTTAGGGTTAGGGTTAGGGTTAGGGTTAGGGTTAGGGTTAGGGTTAGGGTTAGGGTTAGGGTTAGGGTTAGGGTTAGGGTTAGGGTTAGGGTTAGGGTTAGGGTTAGGGTTAGGGTTAGGGTTAGGGTTAGGGTTAGGGTTAGGGTTAGGGTTAGGGTTAGGGTTAGGGTTAGGGTTAGGGTTAGGGTTAGGGTTAGGGTTAGGGTTAGGGTTAGGGTTAGGGTTAGGGTTAGGGTTAGGGTTAGGGTTAGGGTTAGGGTTAGGGTTAGGGTTAGGGTTAGGGTTAGGGTTAGGGTTAGGGTTAGGGTTAGGGTTAGGGTTAGGGTTAGGGTTAGGGTTAGGGTTAGGGTTAGGGTTAGGGTTAGGGTTAGGGTTAGGGTTAGGGTTAGGGTTAGGGTTAGGGTTAGGGTTAGGGTTAGGGTTAGGGTTAGGGTTAGGGTTAGGGTTAGGGTTAGGGTTAGGGTTAGGGTTAGGGTTAGGGTTAGGGTTAGGGTTAGGGTTAGGGTTAGGGTTAGGGTTAGGGTTAGGGTTAGGGTTAGGGTTAGGGTTAGGGTTAGGGTTAGGGTTAGGGTTAGGGTTAGGGTTAGGGTTAGGGTTAGGGTTAGGGTTAGGGTTAGGGTTAGGGTTAGGGTTAGGGTTAGGGTTAGGGTTAGGGTTAGGGTTAGGGTTAGGGTTAGGGTTAGGGTTAGGGTTAGGGTTAGGGTTAGGGTTAGGGTTAGGGTTAGGGTTAGGGTTAGGGTTAGGGTTAGGGTTAGGGTTAGGGTTAGGGTTAGGGTTAGGGTTAGGGTTAGGGTTAGGGTTAGGGTTAGGGTTAGGGTTAGGGTTAGGGTTAGGGTTAGGGTTAGGGTTAGGGTTAGGGTTAGGGTTAGGGTTAGGGTTAGGGTTAGGGTTAGGGTTAGGGTTAGGGTTAGGGTTAGGGTTAGGGTTAGGGTTAGGGTTAGGGTTAGGGTTAGGGTTAGGGTTAGGGTTAGGGTTAGGGTTAGGGTTAGGGTTAGGGTTAGGGTTAGGGTTAGGGTTAGGGTTAGGGTTAGGGTTAGGGTTAGGGTTAGGGTTAGGGTTAGGGTTAGGGTTAGGGTTAGGGTTAGGGTTAGGGTTAGGGTTAGGGTTAGGGTTAGGGTTAGGGTTAGGGTTAGGGTTAGGGTTAGGGTTAGGGTTAGGGTTAGGGTTAGGGTTAGGGTTAGGGTTAGGGTTAGGGTTAGGGTTAGGGTTAGGGTTAGGGTTAGGGTTAGGGTTAGGGTTAGGGTTAGGGTTAGGGTTAGGGTTAGGGTTAGGGTTAGGGTTAGGGTTAGGGTTAGGGTTAGGGTTAGGGTTAGGGTTAGGGTTAGGGTTAGGGTTAGGGTTAGGGTTAGGGTTAGGGTTAGGGTTAGGGTTAGGGTTAGGGTTAGGGTTAGGGTTAGGGTTAGGGTTAGGGTTAGGGTTAGGGTTAGGGTTAGGGTTAGGGTTAGGGTTAGGGTTAGGGTTAGGGTTAGGGTTAGGGTTAGGGTTAGGGTTAGGGTTAGGGTTAGGGTTAGGGTTAGGGTTAGGGTTAGGGTTAGGGTTAGGGTTAGGGTTAGGGTTAGGGTTAGGGTTAGGGTTAGGGTTAGGGTTAGGGTTAGGGTTAGGGTTAGGGTTAGGGTTAGGGTTAGGGTTAGGGTTAGGGTTAGGGTTAGGGTTAGGGTTAGGGTTAGGGTTAGGGTTAGGGTTAGGGTTAGGGTTAGGGTTAGGGTTAGGGTTAGGGTTAGGGTTAGGGTTAGGGTTAGGGTTAGGGTTAGGGTTAGGGTTAGGGTTAGGGTTAGGGTTAGGGTTAGGGTTAGGGTTAGGGTTAGGGTTAGGGTTAGGGTTAGGGTTAGGGTTAGGGTTAGGGTTAGGGTTAGGGTTAGGGTTAGGGTTAGGGTTAGGGTTAGGGTTAGGGTTAGGGTTAGGGTTAGGGTTAGGGTTAGGGTTAGGGTTAGGGTTAGGGTTAGGGTTAGGGTTAGGGTTAGGGTTAGGGTTAGGGTTAGGGTTAGGGTTAGGGTTAGGGTTAGGGTTAGGGTTAGGGTTAGGGTTAGGGTTAGGGTTAGGGTTAGGGTTAGGGTTAGGGTTAGGGTTAGGGTTAGGGTTAGGGTTAGGGTTAGGGTTAGGGTTAGGGTTAGGGTTAGGGTTAGGGTTAGGGTTAGGGTTAGGGTTAGGGTTAGGGTTAGGGTTAGGGTTAGGGTTAGGGTTAGGGTTAGGGTTAGGGTTAGGGTTAGGGTTAGGGTTAGGGTTAGGGTTAGGGTTAGGGTTAGGGTTAGGGTTAGGGTTAGGGTTAGGGTTAGGGTTAGGGTTAGGGTTAGGGTTAGGGTTAGGGTTAGGGTTAGGGTTAGGGTTAGGGTTAGGGTTAGGGTTAGGGTTAGGGTTAGGGTTAGGGTTAGGGTTAGGGTTAGGGTTAGGGTTAGGGTTAGGGTTAGGGTTAGGGTTAGGGTTAGGGTTAGGGTTAGGGTTAGGGTTAGGGTTAGGGTTAGGGTTAGGGTTAGGGTTAGGGTTAGGGTTAGGGTTAGGGTTAGGGTTAGGGTTAGGGTTAGGGTTAGGGTTAGGGTTAGGGTTAGGGTTAGGGTTAGGGTTAGGGTTAGGGTTAGGGTTAGGGTTAGGGTTAGGGTTAGGGTTAGGGTTAGGGTTAGGGTTAGGGTTAGGGTTAGGGTTAGGGTTAGGGTTAGGGTTAGGGTTAGGGTTAGGGTTAGGGTTAGGGTTAGGGTTAGGGTTAGGGTTAGGGTTAGGGTTAGGGTTAGGGTTAGGGTTAGGGTTAGGGTTAGGGTTAGGGTTAGGGTTAGGGTTAGGGTTAGGGTTAGGGTTAGGGTTAGGGTTAGGGTTAGGGTTAGGGTTAGGGTTAGGGTTAGGGTTAGGGTTAGGGTTAGGGTTAGGGTTAGGGTTAGGGTTAGGGTTAGGGTTAGGGTTAGGGTTAGGGTTAGGGTTAGGGTTAGGGTTAGGGTTAGGGTTAGGGTTAGGGTTAGGGTTAGGGTTAGGGTTAGGGTTAGGGTTAGGGTTAGGGTTAGGGTTAGGGTTAGGGTTAGGGTTAGGGTTAGGGTTAGGGTTAGGGTTAGGGTTAGGGTTAGGGTTAGGGTTAGGGTTAGGGTTAGGGTTAGGGTTAGGGTTAGGGTTAGGGTTAGGGTTAGGGTTAGGGTTAGGGTTAGGGTTAGGGTTAGGGTTAGGGTTAGGGTTAGGGTTAGGGTTAGGGTTAGGGTTAGGGTTAGGGTTAGGGTTAGGGTTAGGGTTAGGGTTAGGGTTAGGGTTAGGGTTAGGGTTAGGGTTAGGGTTAGGGTTAGGGTTAGGGTTAGGGTTAGGGTTAGGGTTAGGGTTAGGGTTAGGGTTAGGGTTAGGGTTAGGGTTAGGGTTAGGGTTAGGGTTAGGGTTAGGGTTAGGGTTAGGGTTAGGGTTAGGGTTAGGGTTAGGGTTAGGGTTAGGGTTAGGGTTAGGGTTAGGGTTAGGGTTAGGGTTAGGGTTAGGGTTAGGGTTAGGGTTAGGGTTAGGGTTAGGGTTAGGGTTAGGGTTAGGGTTAGGGTTAGGGTTAGGGTTAGGGTTAGGGTTAGGGTTAGGGTTAGGGTTAGGGTTAGGGTTAGGGTTAGGGTTAGGGTTAGGGTTAGGGTTAGGGTTAGGGTTAGGGTTAGGGTTAGGGTTAGGGTTAGGGTTAGGGTTAGGGTTAGGGTTAGGGTTAGGGTTAGGGTTAGGGTTAGGGTTAGGGTTAGGGTTAGGGTTAGGGTTAGGGTTAGGGTTAGGGTTAGGGTTAGGGTTAGGGTTAGGGTTAGGGTTAGGGTTAGGGTTAGGGTTAGGGTTAGGGTTAGGGTTAGGGTTAGGGTTAGGGTTAGGGTTAGGGTTAGGGTTAGGGTTAGGGTTAGGGTTAGGGTTAGGGTTAGGGTTAGGGTTAGGGTTAGGGTTAGGGTTAGGGTTAGGGTTAGGGTTAGGGTTAGGGTTAGGGTTAGGGTTAGGGTTAGGGTTAGGGTTAGGGTTAGGGTTAGGGTTAGGGTTAGGGTTAGGGTTAGGGTTAGGGTTAGGGTTAGGGTTAGGGTTAGGGTTAGGGTTAGGGTTAGGGTTAGGGTTAGGGTTAGGGTTAGGGTTAGGGTTAGGGTTAGGGTTAGGGTTAGGGTTAGGGTTAGGGTTAGGGTTAGGGTTAGGGTTAGGGTTAGGGTTAGGGTTAGGGTTAGGGTTAGGGTTAGGGTTAGGGTTAGGGTTAGGGTTAGGGTTAGGGTTAGGGTTAGGGTTAGGGTTAGGGTTAGGGTTAGGGTTAGGGTTAGGGTTAGGGTTAGGGTTAGGGTTAGGGTTAGGGTTAGGGTTAGGGTTAGGGTTAGGGTTAGGGTTAGGGTTAGGGTTAGGGTTAGGGTTAGGGTTAGGGTTAGGGTTAGGGTTAGGGTTAGGGTTAGGGTTAGGGTTAGGGTTAGGGTTAGGGTTAGGGTTAGGGTTAGGGTTAGGGTTAGGGTTAGGGTTAGGGTTAGGGTTAGGGTTAGGGTTAGGGTTAGGGTTAGGGTTAGGGTTAGGGTTAGGGTTAGGGTTAGGGTTAGGGTTAGGGTTAGGGTTAGGGTTAGGGTTAGGGTTAGGGTTAGGGTTAGGGTTAGGGTTAGGGTTAGGGTTAGGGTTAGGGTTAGGGTTAGGGTTAGGGTTAGGGTTAGGGTTAGGGTTAGGGTTAGGGTTAGGGTTAGGGTTAGGGTTAGGGTTAGGGTTAGGGTTAGGGTTAGGGTTAGGGTTAGGGTTAGGGTTAGGGTTAGGGTTAGGGTTAGGGTTAGGGTTAGGGTTAGGGTTAGGGTTAGGGTTAGGGTTAGGGTTAGGGTTAGGGTTAGGGTTAGGGTTAGGGTTAGGGTTAGGGTTAGGGTTAGGGTTAGGGTTAGGGTTAGGGTTAGGGTTAGGGTTAGGGTTAGGGTTAGGGTTAGGGTTAGGGTTAGGGTTAGGGTTAGGGTTAGGGTTAGGGTTAGGGTTAGGGTTAGGGTTAGGGTTAGGGTTAGGGTTAGGGTTAGGGTTAGGGTTAGGGTTAGGGTTAGGGTTAGGGTTAGGGTTAGGGTTAGGGTTAGGGTTAGGGTTAGGGTTAGGGTTAGGGTTAGGGTTAGGGTTAGGGTTAGGGTTAGGGTTAGGGTTAGGGTTAGGGTTAGGGTTAGGGTTAGGGTTAGGGTTAGGGTTAGGGTTAGGGTTAGGGTTAGGGTTAGGGTTAGGGTTAGGGTTAGGGTTAGGGTTAGGGTTAGGGTTAGGGTTAGGGTTAGGGTTAGGGTTAGGGTTAGGGTTAGGGTTAGGGTTAGGGTTAGGGTTAGGGTTAGGGTTAGGGTTAGGGTTAGGGTTAGGGTTAGGGTTAGGGTTAGGGTTAGGGTTAGGGTTAGGGTTAGGGTTAGGGTTAGGGTTAGGGTTAGGGTTAGGGTTAGGGTTAGGGTTAGGGTTAGGGTTAGGGTTAGGGTTAGGGTTAGGGTTAGGGTTAGGGTTAGGGTTAGGGTTAGGGTTAGGGTTAGGGTTAGGGTTAGGGTTAGGGTTAGGGTTAGGGTTAGGGTTAGGGTTAGGGTTAGGGTTAGGGTTAGGGTTAGGGTTAGGGTTAGGGTTAGGGTTAGGGTTAGGGTTAGGGTTAGGGTTAGGGTTAGGGTTAGGGTTAGGGTTAGGGTTAGGGTTAGGGTTAGGGTTAGGGTTAGGGTTAGGGTTAGGGTTAGGGTTAGGGTTAGGGTTAGGGTTAGGGTTAGGGTTAGGGTTAGGGTTAGGGTTAGGGTTAGGGTTAGGGTTAGGGTTAGGGTTAGGGTTAGGGTTAGGGTTAGGGTTAGGGTTAGGGTTAGGGTTAGGGTTAGGGTTAGGGTTAGGGTTAGGGTTAGGGTTAGGGTTAGGGTTAGGGTTAGGGTTAGGGTTAGGGTTAGGGTTAGGGTTAGGGTTAGGGTTAGGGTTAGGGTTAGGGTTAGGGTTAGGGTTGAGTTAGGGTTAGGGTTAGGGTTAGGGTTAGGGTTAGGGTTAGGGTTAGGGTTA